>NC_091016.1:122333600-122950171 GCF_041296385.1 Aphelocoma coerulescens
CAACACCTCTTGTGACACCCGCGGCACAGCGGCACTGGGCTGTGGGGCCAGCTGGGGAATCTTTGGGATGGGCACAGGAACTGCTGGGTGCAGACACCTGCACCAGCCCAGGCCTGGGGGAAGCAGAATCCTTCCTCCATAGATTCATCCTGGACGGGGTTGGGTTGGAAGGCATCTTAAAGATCCTCTCTTTCCCCACCTCCTGCCATGGGCAGGGACACCTTCCACTATCCCAGGTTGCTCCAAGCTCCCTTTGGCCTGGACAAGAAACACTTGGGCATGTCCAGGGATTCAGGAGCAGCCACAGCTTCTCTGAGCAACAACCTGTGCCAGGGCCTCCCCACCCTCAGAATCAAGAATTTCTTCCCAATATCTTATTTAAACTCTCTCAGTGGGAAACCATTTCCTTCACTCCTATCCTTTGTCTCTTCTCCTCTGATGGAATCACCAATTGGTGTGGGATGGGCAAAAACTCACAGAATATGGAAAACAATATTTGGACACTGCAAGAACATCTTACTAGACAAGAGGTCTGTGCAGCTGACATGTCAGGGGGATAAACAGGGTTCTCTCTCAGGGCTCCTCAGGTAAAGTGAGAGCAACACCAGGACAGATGGTAAGTTCTGTAGCCCAGGTGATCCAAGAAAAGGTATCCCCTGCAAATGCCAACCAAGGTGAAGAAATACAAGATGATGCAGTCACTGCTTGTGAATCCAGTGTGTTTGATGCTGCCATGCCACTGGGAGAAGTGACAGTGCTTGCTGGGCAGGAGGGGCTGTGCCCTGTGCCCAGTTTGGCAGCTGCCTCTCCTGGTGTTTGGCACAGCAATCAGGTCCCCCCAGGCTGCAGGGGCTGAGCTGCTGGGGATTTGGCAGTGGAACCTGGCATCTCAGCCTTTTCTCCTGCACAGCCCTAAGATGTGAAGGCACAGTGACCAGGTGACAATCCCCAAAAATGCAGGAGATGGACTCTGCATGTTGAGCAGAAGCAGAGGCACCACCTGCCCACATTACTGAGGGGGGGTTTTACTGGGAGTGTTTCTTGAAGGGACTCAGAAAAAGTTCCACCGTGTGCCAGAGCAGCAGGGTGGTGCTGGTTTCCAGTGAGCAGGGTCTGTGTGGCTGTGTCCCTGTGTGTCTGTGTCCCTGGATGTGTCCAGCAAACGGCAGCACCGCAGGGTCCTTACACAGGGCAGGATGAGGCAAGGCCCTGGCTTGGGAATCCTTCTCTGAGGTGTCAGAAGAGGGAACCAAGGCCTCCTTTTGTCTGGTGCAGGGGGAGAATCAGGAAAAGGAACTTTTGGGCTATGGGTGGCTCCAGCCCATCCTCTGTGCTCTCCTCCTGATGCTGCAGGGAGCTGCAGGTGAGATAATAATGAATGGAATGTACGGACACAGGGAGGATTTAAGTGGTGCTACAGGGAAGCTGTGCTGTGGGTACCGAGTGTTCCATACAGACATAATGCAGATGAAAGAAGACAAAGCAAAGCTTTTGGTTCAGGTATTTCTTTTATCCCCTATCAATCTCATGAGTCACATGTGAGTTGTCCTGGTGGCTGTGCCATGCTCCCTGAGGTTCCTCGCTGCCATCCCTTAAGGAATGGTTCCTGCTGCAGGTTTTGCAGCTGGGACTGGAGCTGAGACCGTGTAACCAAGGTGTGAGGGATGAGGTTTTGCCCCTCTCTCCACAGTTCTTAGCCTGTGTCTTTCAGGCATGGGAGTTGGGTCCTGAGAAAAGAATGATGTCTGGGCCTATAAACACCGGGACAATGTTCCTGTTCCCCCAGAGGGAGTGTGTGCAGGGCAGCTCCATCCCCAGCACCCCACACAGCCTGGCCCAGCAGGCACTGACAGGCTCAGCATCCCCAAAGCACGGCCAGGCAGCAGCATCCCCAGGGACACACACGCTGCTCACCCCCAGCACCATCCCCGGGGCCTTCTGCTGCCACCAAGCCAGTGCCACCCCCAGAGGCAGCAGGCACAGCAGCCCTCCGGCAGCAGCACACGCACACACGGCCCAGCCCTGCAATGCCAACGTGCTCAAAGTCTTTATTCAAGCCGCGAAAAGCAGCCCCTGCCCCAGAGACACCGGCGCTGGCTCCAGAGGGCTCCAGCCCAGCAGCGCCCAGCAGGAGCAGCTGCCACTGCTGCTGTCAGCCCAGCTGGGCACGGCACAGGCAGGGACGGGAGGGGACATCAGGAGATGGGTCCAGGAGCCAGAAGCGAGGGAATGTCCTGCTTGGGAATTTCAGGGTCTCAACCCCAAATTCTGTAGAAAGAATGGAAATCAGCCCATCAGGTGCTGTAACTTTTCCTGCCACCCTCTCCCCCTGCCCTGCAATGCCCAGTGTGTGCTGCAGCAGACTCAGGCTCGGGGAGGGGAGCTGCAGTCCTTGGTGCAGACAGGTTGGACCTGGGCTATCTCAGTGCTGGCAGCCCTGGCTCCGAGTGTGTGCAGATGCAGTAAACCTGGATCATGTCCTTGGTGCTGCCCAAGGACAGGGAGTGTTTCACTCTTTGGTGGCTTTGGTGAGTCCTCTGCAGAGCCTGAATGACCCCCCTGGGGCTGGAGGAGAGGGGCGGCCCTGGCTGACCTGGGGCTGCTGCAGCCCCTCTTGGGGTAGTTCCAATCACCTTCCCTTCCCTCCCTCAGCTCTGCCCAGGACATGAAGGGCATTGAGCCATTTGCTGCTCATGGACCCTTAAACACCTTCTGCCATGACAGCAGCTTTTGTAATTCCAAAACTTACCTTTTGCAACAGAAGTAAAACCTGGAACATTTTCCTGCAATGCCATAGGGGAAAGAGCAGTTCAGGAGTGAGCAGTACCCCTTTTCTTTCGCACATTGTTTCTTATTTGTTGGAGCCAAGGAGGATCCTGTAAAGTCAAAGAGGCCAAAGTATGTATGGCTTAACTGTAAAAAATGTGTCTGGTTCCAGAGGAACCGGTGCTGGCTCTGAGTCCCAGTCTCCAATGAACTGAGAACCAAACCCAACATCTTAAACTCTCCAGTCAGAGTTCATTTTTTCTACAGCAATGTGTGCACGTGAGCAAAGGCACAGGGAAAGAGCAGCACGAGCTGCAGGAGTTGCTGTGCTGGATCCTCAGCTGCCCAGACCTTCCTCACAGCAAATCCCTCCCAAATGTTATAAATACCTGAGAAACCTGATCACCTCCCAGGACCTGGAAAACCCCAGTGGCAGGGGCTCACACCTCAGCCATCTCCTCTCTGTCCCTCTCACCTGCAGCACTGTGGACCAAGAGGAGGAACAAGGGGAAGAGCAGGTAGAGGATCCTCATGGCTGATGCCTGTCCTGGGTCTTCTCGGGGCTGCAGAGAGCCAAGCCAGGGTGAAGGATTTAGGGGAATCCTTGTTCCTGGAGATGCCAAGCTAAATGAAGTCTTATCCAGTGCTCTCCATCCCCCAGCCAGCCCAAAGCTGGCTGCCCAAACACCCTGCACAATCCCCTCTGCCTTCCTGAGGTCAGGGAAGTCTTCCCAGCTCACTTGGGAGTGTTTATCCCTAATTCCAGAGCATTCTCTGGATTCCCAGCCAGCACATTGCCCATCCCTTTGCAGCACTGACCCAGGAAGGAGCAGGAGGGCAGGGAAGTGTCTTGATGGCCTGGAAGTGACTGCCCAGTGACCTACCTGATGGAGGTGTCGGTCAGAGCACACCAAGGCAGAAAGGGTCTGTAACAAACCAACCTGGAATCACTTGTGTGAAGAGTCCCGAAGGGGGAGTGTCCCTGTGCCCCAACCACGCTGGATTTATGGCAGTGCTGGTGGGTGGGCCAGGCCCCAGTTGCTGCTGGCACAAGTGCCCGGGGCCAACCCGAGAGTGCCCCATGTGCGTGGGGGTGCTGGGGCTGGCGCTGGTCCCTCCCTGCTGCAGGGGCAGAGGCTGAGGTGCCTCCTGGGGCTGTTGCAATCGTCACCGTTGTCCCCATGCAACACCTCTTGTGACACCCGCGGCACAGCGGCACCGGGCTGTGGGGCCAGCTGGGGAATCTTTGGGATGGGCACAGGAACTGCTGGGTGCAGACACCAGCACTAGCCCAGGCCTGGGGGAAGCAGAATCCTTCCTCCATAGATTCATCCTGGACGGGTTTGGGTTGGAAGGCATCTTAAAGATTCTCTCTTTCCCCCCCTCCTGCGATGGGTTCCACTATCGCAGGTTGCTCCAAACCCTGTCCATCCCGGCCTTGGACATGTCCAGGGATCCAGAGACAGCCACAGCTTCTCTGGGCAACCTGTGCCAGGGCCTCCCCACCCTCAGAATCAAGAATTTCTTCCTAATATCTCATCTAACCCTGTCCTCTATCAGTTTGAAGCCATTCTCCCTTGTCCTGTCACTCCAGGCCCTTGTCCAAAGTCTGTCTCCAGCTTCTTTGGGTCTTCTTGAGGCACTGGAAGGGTGTCCAAGGTCTCCCCAGCCTCTTGTCTTCTCCAGAAGACACCCCCAGATTACTCAGTATCTGTGGTGTATGTTTTGGTGTTTACGAGTCTGCTTTTTGAGTGAGGCACAAAATGAACAGCTCTTTTGAGCCTTCTGCTCTGTAGCTCCATCACTGGGCAGAGTTTTGCTGCCAAGCCATTGCCCTGAGGCAAATCTGAAATATTTGTTAATGATGTGGTGTGTTTTGGAGAAAGAAAGTGGCAGGATGGAGGCATGTTCATGGGTAGTGAGAGGTGGATGAAGTTACCCAGTGAAACAGGATGGAAGCAAATGCCAATAAACGGAAGCCTGGCATCTCTGCCAAGTGCTTGATACCCAGCTGGAAATATGGAATTGGCCAGGGTGGCCTCCCTGGAAAGAGAAATCTCTAACAGTACAACCAGAGCCACTGGTTATGAACACACATGTTCATGGATCAGCACCATGGAAGCCTTTTCCAGAGAGGGTGAGCTCAGGCTTAGCAGAGGGAAGCCATTCCAACCTCAAGTTGTGTCCAGGTGGGTGGGAAGGAGAAAACACCCAGCTCCCACCCTTTAGAGTTACCCAAGTTACCCATCGGATCCATGGGACCCCTTTGTGATGCCACCTTGAGGGGCACCTGGACAGCCTCTCTGGGAGATCTGTTTTCCTCTAAGGTCCCCAAAGGTCTGCTTGAGGTGTCCCATGGGATCATCCCAAGTGCTCATGAGGGCAAGGGAGTCCCTCCCTGCCATGTGGTGGGATGGGGTGTGGAGCAGCAAAGCTCCCAGCAGGGTCTCTGGCAAGGAGAGTTACAGTGGGCCCGGGGCCTCCAGGTGGGGAATGAGGGGTTTTAACCATTCGTGTTTTCCCAAGATTTCTGCACAGTAAGAAAAAAGGGATTTTGGCATCTGCACACATTCCCACAAAGGGAAGCTGAGTTCTTCCAGCCAGCCTTTCCCTTGGCACTGCAGGTTAAGGTTTGTGTAGACCTGGAGAGCTGTATGACTCAGAAAAACTCAAATTAAGGAGCAGTTTGCTCCATAAATCATTGCCCTCTGGGGTTTGTGTGTCAAACCGCAGGCACGATCATGACCCAAGTTTCAGTGCATGTTTCAGTGAGCAATACTAAGCAACAACAATTTATTTAGGAGGGAAAGCAATGCAGAACACATTTCAATTTACTCTGTATCAGAAAGCCTTTTGCATTGGAAATGAAAGGGGTGTGAGGCTTTGCAGCAGGATCCAGTGGGTTTAGGAGTAAGGAGATTCCAAGCAACTTTGTAGGTTTAGAAGAAATTTTCATTGCTCTTCAATGAATGGTTCATCAACATTTCTTAGGTTCCATGGCCTGCACAAAGGAAAAAAAAATTCAGATTTTCTTTCTGCTTATATTCCCTCCCTGCTTATTCTCAGCCCATGTACGTTTTCCTCTTGGACATAAATTCTTCCCAAAATAGCTGATGTCATGTGCTGTCACACTGGGACAGATCTGTGCAATCATACCTGTGAGTAAGGAGACTGTTTCCCTATTGTTTCAGGAAAAGCAGGGAACTAAATTGATATCCCTAGATTCTGGGGTGAATGCATTCAGTCCTGAGTGAAAATAGAAGGCTGTTTTTCATATGATAATTCATTTTTACAACACTGTTGCCCTTTTTGCACACACTTGGTGGCACTCAGAGACCTCTGGTCACCCACTCAGCACAGCAGCCCAGTTTCACAAATGCCAAACCTGGATATTTCGCTTTGACACAGGATCTGTAGAGGGTCAAACAGAGCTGAGGCAGCACAAGGCTGACATCTCTGATGGTATTTTATCCTTCTTGCTGGAGCAGATCATCATGAAGGAGCACTGTGGAGCTCAATTTACTGGAGTTTCAAGAATCATAGAATAAGCTGAGTTGGAAGAGACTCACAAGGATCATTGAGCCCAACTCCTGGCCCTGCACAGAGAAACCCCAAAAACCTCACCCTGTGCCTGAGAGTGTTGTCCAAATGCTTCTTGGACAATGTGTAACACTTGAGCCAACACAAAACACTTGACTGTCCTCATGGCATAATAGCTTTTTTTTCCTTATACCTAATTTAAAGGTATTCAAGGAACACCTTGGGGTTTAGGATACAGGCAAAATATTTACTGTTTCTCTGCTAATCCCGCAGATGAGCCTTGGTGAATGCCAAACTCACGGTTTGCAGCAGGAGCGGAACCCAAAGCAACTTCCAACTTTAACCAGGTGGATGGGACATCCTCCAAAGTGGCAGCTCCCTCCTTTACAGAAAAACATTTCCCTCTGGGGCAAAGACAAACCTGCAAAAAGAACAAAACATTTCCTTCTCCCTCACTCTGCTGGGTAGGAAATTGCAGTCAAAGCTTCTCATTCATTGAGCTGCCTTTGTCACCAACACCCCACCTTGGCTACTTTGAAAGGCCGTGTGGCAGGTGAGGTTACAAAGAAGGTCCAGCACAAGCGCTGGGCTGATTGTTTAGTTCCTGACTGGCTTCTAGCAATTTTAAACAAAAGTGGTTAAAATGTGCTAGGAATTTTACTTCAGGTGTGCACAAAGTCCTTTTCTATCATCTCTTTCCCATCTTACCTGGAGAAACCTGGAGCGCCAAGAAGAGGAGAGAAAAGAGCAGGTAAAGGATCTTCATGGCTGTGGATTGGCTCTGGCACTGCTGGGAAAATGACCAAGAAAGATGTTTGAAATACAGTCCCTGGCACCTGCAGTCTTCTGAACTACACAAACACTGTGTTAATAAAAATGACTTTTATATGAACTTTATCTTCAACCTTTCAAAAATAACCAGTGAAACCCATAGGAAATCATGACTGTTGTGTGGGGCAAGATGTTTTCAGGATGTGTGATGATTAAGTTATTTTATTAGTTTGGTTACTCAGATTTCTTTTAAATTTTGCAAATAGTCCTTAGCCAGCACAGAATCATTGAATACCAGAATGGTTTGGATTGGAAGGAACCTTGAAGTTCATCCCTTTCCACCCTCCTGCCATGGGCAGGGATGCCTTCCATTAGACCAGGTTGCTTCAAGCCCCATCCCACCTGGCCTTGGACACTTCCAGGGTTGCAATTATAACTTTATTTTTAACTAAATGATTTTATCTCATAAATAAACAATATTAAGCAAAATGAAGTGATATTAGAGTCAAAATTAAAAACTTCAGGAAAAAAATGAGTTCATTTTGCAATGTTAAAATTTATCAAGAAATAACAGCTTAAATCAATTTGCTTCAAATCTTCAGTCTTGGTTTAGAGGCAGCAGTTCTACAATGGAAATGTGCAACCAAATCTGTTCCCATTTAAAAAGAAAACTTGAAAAGCAAACATATGATACCTTCATTGGAAGAGTTTAAACTAATGTTAGTCATAGCTTTATAGGGTAGAAGGGCTCTTATGGATAAGGAAGTGGTAGTTAACGTTATATATCCTGGCATTTGGAATGTTCTGATCTATCACAAATGATGTTCTCTCAAGCAAGGAAGGGAAATGAGATTGTGCTAAAATGTCCTATTGCTGCAAACAGAATTGACAGAGGGTGACCCAAAGCTGCTTCAAAATTAGTATTAGAAGTTTACACAAGTTTGTATATATTTGAAAATATCAGGAGCAATAAGGAGACAAAGTTAACAATTCTGAAAATGAAATAAGGGTCTTAATGTAAAGACATAGATTAAAATATGCTATATAAAATATATGTTATATACTATATTAAAATATATAAATATACAATTTTATACCTCTTACGTACTGCAAATATATAACCATTTAAAATATATTCAAACTATATATTTAATGGAAATATATCTATATATCTATATCTATATATATCAATATGTAGATTTCCACTGAGAGGTCACCAATTTCTTTGGAGCACAGACCTTTTCTAAAGTAAACTGACCCAACCAGATTTTTATTTTCCCTAGAGAATTTTTATTAAAGCATTCTAGGTATTAGCACATATTTGAACTAATTATTCAACATGTCCAATTTTCTGAAATCTTAGGTTTACCATTTTTAGTTGCATATAAATTAAAGTTAATAATGCAGAAGTTTGGGGGTTTTGTTTTGGGGTTGGATTTTTGAGGAAAAAGACAAAAGCTGGCATTGAAAGAAAAGAATGGAGAGGTTACCAGGTATCAGGAGAGCCCCGAAGCCAAACAAGACCTGCTCGTGGTCCCTTCCTTCCTGAGGCCTTTGGCTGTGGGACTGAGATCCTCTTTTATAAGGTGAGTCCCAAAAGAGACTGACAAGTGCTTTCTCTTCTCAGCCATGCATGGAACCAATCCAAAAACTGCTCTTTTTTTTTTCTGGTGGCACCTAATTCAACCAGAAATCAGCTTCCTGATGATAAAATATGGTTTCTTTCCGAACCTGCTGAAGCTTTTTTCTGGAAAATCCCAGGTTATTCGTGCAATACCTCTTGTGACACTCCAGTTTGTGTAAGATACGTTAACCCACCATGGTGTGTGTCAAACATCTTGGGACATAGGTCGAACTGTCCCTGCTTAGGAGCAACTTAAAACCTTGCAATACATGGCATCTGCGTGTTCCCTGCAATCCCACTTAATTTTCTCTTCCATAAATTCAGAATATAAGAACACAGAATGGACATATGGAACTAAAACAAATGTCCATTGGCTTCCTGGCCAGTGGCCACTGAAGATGCCTGAGTGAAGCAAAATGTACTGAAATAAGGGAGTACATCATGGTTCTGTCCCTGGACACCCTTCCAGCTGATGGGAAATATGTAAATTTAGGCAAATCCAGTGCCAGAGGATGTCTTTGGACCCTCAGGCTCCAAAGCTCCTGATTGAGCTTTTTTTCCCAGAACTCTGTTTGATTTTTTGGTATTTCTGTCTTCCAGAGGACCTTCAGTTGATTACACCAAAACCATACTATGCCTTAGGTTAAATTCTTGGTTGTGAGGGTGGTGAGGCCCTGGCACAGGGTGCCCAGAGAAGCTGTGGCTGCCCCTGGATCCCTGGAAGTGTCCAAGACCAGGTTGGACAGGGCTTGGAGCAGCCTGGGATAGTGGGAGGTGTCTCTGTCTACATTAGGGAGGTTGGGATGAAATGGTGTTTAAGGTCCCTTAGAATCCAAACCATTCTATGTTTCTGGGATTCTAAGATATTAAATATTTTTTCAGATCTCATTTTACTTTAAACCTCCCTTCAGCAACAAACAAATATTGTTTATGCAGTATTTTAACATGACATATGAAGTGCATCGTAATGGTTAGTGATACATTCACTAATTTGAATGATTGGTGTTTCTAATTGACCAGGACCTCTGCAAATGTCACCATGTCTTACATAAGATTTAGTATAAAATTAAACTGAAATATTTTAATTGATGACTGATTTATCAGTGATTTATTAGTGATGTAATTTTTTCTATACTTTGACATTAAGTTCTTAAGTAGAACCATAGAGTAGTTTGAGTTGCAAGGCACTTCTGAAAGGTGAATTAATCCAAGCCCTCTGCAATGAGCAAGGACCTCTTCAACTAGATCAGGTCAGCCCAGAACTATCTCAGAGCCCTGTCCAAGTGTACAGGTACAGAGAAGTGTACAGAAATTATCTATATGCATGTGAAAACATGCCTACAAACGATTTCCCTTCAAAGTATACCCTGACACAGCTTTTTATTCTCTAGATAATTTTGTATGTGAACTGTTTCTGCAAGAGAAAAAAATAATAATTGAATTTCTGGTGTGTCTGCCAACATCTGGCCATAAAACTGAAAAATGGAGGGAATAAAATTGCAGAAGCTGCAGTTGCTTCTCCTCTTGCCAAGTGTTTGTGGTTAACTTGCCAACTGTTACTGTTACCCAACCCAATTCCTCAAGGAAACAAAGGTGCATCGTTAATTTTTATTGCCTGTAAGATCCTGTGTGCAAGTCCTGTCAAGGGCTTGGCTTTAACACTGAGCATCCTTGGCAGCGTTTAATATAAATTCTACATGGTCACAGTCCCATCACTGCCATCAAAATACCTCTGCCTGGACAAGGCAGAAGGAAGGGGGAAGCAGAGGAGGGATGGAGCACCTTCGACGGAACTCAGCGAGATTTTGGGTTGTTGCTCTTACGGTGGGCAATCTTTCCATCCCCATCTGCAGCTCCCGTTCTTCTGAGAAGGGATGATCAGACACTTCCAAACATTATGATGGGGTCAGCATTTTGTTTAATAATACAGTGCTGAAGAGCTGCTGTGCTTGAAGCAGGTGGGATGTATTATAAAGGGAAATGTCTTCACAAAGAGGCTGCAAATTGTCTGGAGGAGAAATGTCTTTCACTCTTTTTAAATTAAGACGTTTGAGTAATATTACCAAGATCACCTTCCAGAGACGAAGGAGGATCTTCTCTCCATCTTAGGAGTTTGTGTCTAGCACAGAAGATGAGGCAATTAGGAGCAAAAATGAGAATCTCACACTCTGCTCCTAGTAGTTTTCTCTTGAAAAAAAGTATGGACAATATTAGGGAAGTCTTTCAGTAGTGTTACCCCTGATTAAAGTGCTTCAAACTGTACACAAAATGTATTTAATAAATCTCAAGGCTTTCATGATTATGCAGTTATCTTGAATAAATGACGAGACTAACATCTGCATTAACAAGTCTGGCTCCATCTTTTGACCTGACAGCTAATTAAAGGTACTGGGGTGCAAGGGCAGAGCCCACTCTCTTTTTTGAGAACCACGCTGTGACTGGCAGTGATGTGTGTGTGATCAAAGCTGCTTGGCACATGCCAGCTACTCCAAAGTTTCTAAAATTCAGAGAACCTCTGTAAACCAAATCAAATTTTCTAGTGAAAAATGGCAGGGGTCATCTCACCAAATTTCAGATATCCTAGAAGGAAATATCAAAGTCCAAGCTATTTTCAGTGCTCTTCCTTTATGGATAACAGAAAGAAACTGTTCTATGGATTTTTTAACAGACATTTGCAATAAGATTGTTAGAAATCAACGTAAAAGTAACAGTAGGGTTAGAAGAAACCCAGAAATGTTGCAGGAGGAGGTGTTTTGCAGGAGCCATGAGCACTAATTCTGCAGAACAACACAAGTGGCAGCTGTGTCTCTCACAGAGCCAGAGTTTGCTCTTCAGAGGGTTTTTTAAAATATGTTGTGACCTCTCCAAACCCACCCAGAAAGTCATTAGGAGTCCCCACCATCTTGGTTTGGTAGCATACTCCACTGGGCACTGTTGTGTGAATGTTTAGCAGCTGCTTCTGAGGAGGTAACAGCCAAATCACTCTGTTGAACATCCATAACTTTTGGAACTATGCTTTTTACTCTCTTTCCTTTATTTTTATGGGGTTTTTTTTTGGTTTGTGTTGCTGATATAATTCAAAATGTTCCTAGTTTTCCCTTGCATAAGATCCACCCATAAGTGAAGTTTCTCAGGTGCCTCCAGGCCTTCTGAAGGAAACATCTGGAGATATCTCAGCTTAATCTACACTGCTGGGCCATGAGGGCAGGGAAAAAGAGACAGAAGCACAGATTCCAGCCTGTATTTTGTTTCTTCCAGTGAGAAGGGAAGGTCCACTATGAAACTGCAATGACTTCTCCTTTTGGTCCTGAGGGCTCCTTATTTGTAGAACTGCAGAATGGTTTGGGTTGGAAGGGACCTTAAAAATCATCTCAACCCCCTACCAAGAGCAAGGACACCTTCCACTATCCCAGGTTGCTCCAAGCCCATCCAACCTGGCCTTGGACACTTTCAGGGATGGGGTAGCCACAGCTTCTCAGGACACCCTGTGTCTCACTGGGAGAATTTTCCCCTCCTTCCCTACAAAAGAATCACCCGGGGTTTAGCCGTATGAAATGCCACCATAACTGATTTTATTAAAGGAGAGGAAAGAAACAGTTTCCACAGTGTTGCCTGGTTCATGTCTCTGATGTTTGCTTCACTGCAAGGAAAGATTGTGGCATCTTTTCATTGCAGCAGGAACAGGTGCCACCAGGAACGATGGGATCAGGGTGATTCCCAGAAGCTGTTCAGTAGAAGCGGGAACGGTTTCCAAGGAGAATCCAGGGACTCTTCAGCTATTCCACCCCCTGCATGGTGAAGAGGAGAGAGTTTCAGGCTACCCATCTGTAGGTTTTCTGCAGAGATGTTCCCCCTATCTCGTGACTTCAGAGCAGAGGCTGCCATGGGATGTGAATTCCCCCTCTATGCCAGCAGGTTTGGGACTGGAGAAGTGAGACAGGTGGCAGGAGCTGTGCCTTTAAAATGCTGCTCTGGAGAAAAGATAATGAGGGTATGAGCCATTCCCACAGTGATCTCTGCATTTCTACTCACTTTTTGCAGCAGGAAAATCCATGGCTACAACTTCCAATCCAGTAATACGGGCGACGGCAAATTCCTGGGAAGCAGCGTCCGTTTTGGGCCACACAAGCATCATTCATCCCAGGAAACACGGGTTGTCCTGCACAGCACAAAGAGAAGACTCAATAACCATGAAAGTGAGAAAAAGTGAATACATTCTTCTTTACTCCTCTCACTCCTTACCTGCAGCCCCTTGGAGCATCACGAAGAGGACAACCAGGAGCATGTGAAGGATCCTCATGGCCACAGCTGGGATGTGAATTCCTTACCTGCACTGAGCAGAGAGCACGAGGTTGAACAACACTGGACAGAGGATTCCCTCCTGAACAGGAGATGGGGAACTACTTAAAGAATGTGCCTGGAGACACCAAAGCCAAAACCTTTGTCCACTGGATTTGGACAAAGCACACCGTGAAAACTTCCTCCTTGGAGATATTAGTAATTTCAAGGAATGCATCTCTAAAAAACCTGACCTAATTAGCACTGCTTTAAGCACAGATTCAGACTAGCATTTCCTAGAATAGCTCAAAATCTAAGTTATTCTGGGATTGTATGGCGTTTTGGTGCTGGTTTTCATTTTTGTTTCTTCTTTTAATTTTGATTTTACTGCAGTGAAAAAAAGATATCCCAGACCTCTTCAGCACCAGGCAGGTTACTCTGGTACCAGCATAGGCCCACAAATTATCCCCCTTCCACATATTGAAGTACACAAAGAGTTCAGAGAATGAGCCATCTGTAAGCCTTAGGAAAGTCTAAAAAAAGATATCTGTCTTTTTTCAATATTAATTAAGATGGCAACTCATTAAAAATGTTACTGCATTCAGGCAAGACGAGGCTCAAAATGCAAAGCTCAGCTGCTGTGCTGGCTGGGTGTCTGTTTCTGGAGGAAAACAGACATTTCTCTCTCCGATGCCTCAGGGGAAGGCTTCCAGGTCTCTGTTCCTCTTGGAGGTCAGCAAACCCAGCGTTCTCCTGGAAGCCCTGCAAGCAGCCACTCTGTGGTTCTACAGAACACATACACACAGGAGGCACTTGCTGGACTAAAGAGAAGGAAGGGGTTAATCAAAGCAGAGATTTGAGACTGATGAAAGGAAAAGAGGTTTATGAAGAGGGAGAGGTGAGAGGCTCTCCAGAACCAGGCAGAGTTACCTGTGGAGGAGGCGGAGGATCACTGCCCCTTCTGTTCTCCCGTGGGTGCACCAGAGCCAAACACGCCTATAAAGGGTTGGGGATGTGCCAATGCAGTCACGGGCCAATGAAAAAAAGTCTTTTCCAGCCTGTATTTTGTTTCTTCCAATGAGAAAGGAAGGTCCATTTTGAGACTGCTTTTACCACAGAGCCCCTGATCTTTGTGCAACCCGTCTTAGACCATCCAAGTTTGTGTAAGACACGTTAGACCACAGGGTGATGTAAAATTCCTGGAAACGAGCCATGAGTGCTCCTTCTGATCCTGAGGGCTCCTTGGTTGTAGAATCATGGAATGGTTTGGGCTGGAAGGGACCTTAAAGATCAACCAGTTCCACCCCCTGCCAAGGGGCAGAAGGCGGGGACACCTTCCACTATCCCAGGTTGCTCCATCCAGCCTGGCCTTGAACATTTCCAGGGAGATCCAGGGGCAGCCACAGCTTCTCTGGGCAACCTGTGCCAGGGCCTCACCACCCTCACAGGGAAAAATTTCCCCTCTTTCCCTAGAAAAAAATCACTGGCAATGTCATCAGCTTCCCCTGGTGATTGCTGTGGTGCTTTACAGATCTTCTGCACCAAGGAGCCAAGAGAACCAGAAACCTTGATGCCTAGGAGGGATTCCAAAATTGAGAAACGAGGAGGACAGGAATGGGCTGTGGGAATCTATGTGGATTTTAAGAAATCTCAGCTCAAATGTCCACCCTCAGGTTACCTAAATCTAGAGTTTGTTTCCAGCTGGATAAACTCCACATGGGAAAAATCATGCCTTTGCAATGCAGTCAGTGAAGCACAAATAAATATTACTGCTGCTCTAGAGGTGTAAAGCTGAATTTTTGCCCTCTGGTTCTTCAAGCAGCACTTTTATCCTCATATTTCCAGGGCTTTGGAAGCAGCTGGCAAACCCTCTGCTTGCTTGTGTCTTCCCTGAGCTGGGGGGTATCTGTGGTGGGAGAGGTACAATTCCCAGAGGGATCAGGGACAGCTCACTCCACATCGGTGTTCAAAACACCCAACAGCAGATGGGATTTCCAGGCAGGTTTTGGCCAAGTCAGGTCTGGGCAGTTTTCCACAGGGCTGTCCAAGGCCACTGGATGGACAGCAGGGCTGTTCCCACATGGATTTCATGCCAATTTTTGCCAGGTGTGGAGGTGCTGTGAGGACAAATGTTGGGCAATCGTACCAAAGGTCTGTCATCCTTCCTGTCATTTCCACAGAGGACGCTGGAGGAAGAGGATGGCAGAGAGAAGGTGAAGAATCCTCATTGCTTCAAGTGTCTGGGGACATTCCCATTGTCCCAGGTAAGCTGAGGTGACCTATGGACACACAGGGTTTAACCCAGTGGCCTTCACACCAGCACCTAGAGTGATTTAGGCTGCTCTGGGCTGTCTGAGAGCTCCTCCTGGGACTGGTGGAAAAGGGTCAGGAGAGAGGAGACCAAGCCAGGGAGAAGGGATGGGACACAGAGGCATCTCAGGTAGCACTTGTGTTAGTGTGGGCAAAGGAACTGAGACCTGGATGTTCACTGGGAACAAAGTCTGTGGTGTGCTGAGTGATAAAAAATCAACTGGGATTTAGAAGAGTCCTTCCACATGTCCATATTAACAACATTTTATATATAAATATATCTATGTTAGTGTGGATTTGCTAGGAGGGCTGTAGAGAAACAGAAGAGTAAGAAATGTCATAATAGAACAGGTCTACACTTAAATAAACAATTACTTAAATTAATATCCTGTCTATTCCTGAGTAAATCACAGGTTAGACTATCTGGATTATTCTTCTCTATTTGCATGATCTTCAGCAAAGATAAAGTATAAAAGGGTGGAATAAATAATTCAGCCTTTATTTCTCTTGGAATATTTATAGATTATATGCACAGGCATAAATATATTTTATATAAATATATTTTTATATAAATATATAAATATAAAAATATATTTTAATATAAATATATTTTAACATAAATATATTTTTATATAAATATATATATGATTGCATATGTTGTCTATATAAAAGAAGAACATGATTTTTGGGGCTCCACACAGTACCCCAGGAAAAGGGAACTGAATAAGACATTCAGCTGTCCAAATGCTTTCAGGATACAATATTAATTGATTTGCAATATTCATTCTTTAAGTGCATGTGTTTAACTGCCAAGAAACAGGTTAGATAAATGTATAACTTTTGTAATCATGAGTGGCCAAAACAATACTTAGAGTCAATAACAATATATAGGAATTAAAATAAGAGTTAAGTTATAGTATTTAAGGTATTTAAAGGAAGTTTACCATCAATCATAAGAACAAATAAATTAATCAGTTAAAGATCTTATCTAAATCCTGATATGTGAGCTTGGATCAGTTTTGTTCCACTTTGGGCAGGTGGCACATGCACAAAGTGGAAGAAACAGTAATTTTATCCTATTTTAAGCTCCTTTTCAGGAGCTTAAATCTCAATTGAGAGCTCTGTGCCTCTAAGAACTCATTTATACATTTACTATTCAGAGTGTCTTTTTCTGCCTGTTTACATTTCATCACTCAATTATTTAAGTTTTTGTGGTTTTTTTTTTTTTTTAAGAACTAAATCAAAATCCAAATAATAGAAACAAAAGCTCCTCATTATAAAGCAAATATACACATTCTTTCAATTAAATTATACAGGAATGGGATTTTAAATAGCTGTCTTTTTCTGGGGAGCCTGTTCATTGCCCAGCCACCCTCTGGGCGAAGAACTTTTCCTGATATCCAACCTAAACCTCCCCCAGCTCAGCCTCTTTCCGTTTCCTCGAGTCCTGTCCATATGATTTTGAGGGCAGTGACTGGTTGCTTGTCCATCACAGGAGTCCACAGCAGACTGCAGAACAGGGAGGGTTTTGAGTCTGGCCTGTCAGAAAACATCATTCACTCTCATATCAGTGCTGGGAATCAAAAGACAGCATTAGAATTAAGGAAAAAATCCATAAAACCCCGCTGTCAGAATAATTTCCGTACCCTTGACTGAAGAAGGCTGCTGGAGGGGAGTTGCAGCTTTAGCTCTTCATTGCCATCTTCTGGGAGAGAGCTGGGTCGGTGGATGCTCTTTGAAGTATAAGAATGCTGTTTTTTTTCCTGGTGGTATGACAATGAAAACACAACATCTGGGCTCACAGCTGCTTTCAGGGTTCGGGTTAAACCAGTGCTGCCATCACTTTCTCTGTCCAAACGCTCTGGGGGCACATATTTGACCAAAACCTTTTTATGGAGTTTCTTTCCTTTGGCCATCTGACAAGTGGCCGTGTGGAAGTGGATGTTTCCCTGGAATCTTAATTATTCCAACCTAATTATTTTCTGTAGGACAAGCAGAACACAGATGTGGTAAATTCACAAGAATGAAAGAGTGACCAGTAGGTCAAGGGAGGGCACTCTGCTCTCATGACATTCTACCTGGGGTCCCCCACATAAGGACATGGAGCTGCTGGCGAGAGTCCAGAGGAGGCCACGGAGATGTCCCAAGGGCTGGAGCTCCTCTGCTCTGGAGCCAGGCTGGGAGAGCTGGGGGTGTTCATCTGGAGAAGAGAAGGATCCAGGGAGACCTCAGAGCTCCTTCCAGTGCCTAAAGGGGCTCCAAGAGAGCTGGAGAGGGACTTGGGACAAGGGCTGGAGGGACAGGACACAGGGAATGGCTTCCCACTGCCAGAGGGCAGGGATGGATGGGATATTGGGAAGGAATTCTTGCCTGTGAGGGTGGTGAGGCCCTGGCACAACTTGCCCAGAGAAGCTGTGGCTGGCCCTGGATCCCTGCAAGTGACCAAGGCCAGGCTGGACAGGGCTTGGATCAACCTGGGATAGTGGAAGGTGTCCCTGCCCATGGCAGGGGGTGGGACTGGATGAGCTTTAAGGTCCCTTCCAGCCCAAACCATTCTGGGGTTCTATGAACACAGAGGGGTCTCACCTGGCTCTCACACAGGAGAATCATTGCAAAATCTGGGCTTCCCTAATTCAGCTGCTGTGGGGCTGTGGAGGCATCTCCAGGCTCCAGAGACAGCCCTGCAGCATTAGGTCCCCCCTGGATCCCAGCCTGTGTGTCCCAGGCCACCGTTTCCCACCAGCCACGAGGGATCGATGTGTCGGGCACACACCAGGGCGGTGCGAGGCGCTTTTGGGAAGAGCCAGCTCATGTTCCAGGGAAAGGGGAGGGAGTTCATGAGCGGTCACCGTCCCCCATCCTCTGCTGGGAAGTGACATTTCGGCTGCTGGGAATTGGTGTGACAAGTCCATGTCCTTGGCCAGCTGGTCTGTGGCAGCTCTGTCATCCACAGAATATATAAAACCAGTTGTTTGGGGGTGAGGCATCACTCTGGGAAGATACCCCTGGAGAAGAACCAGGTAGGACACGCTGACCCCTCTCC
Source organism: Aphelocoma coerulescens (assembly GCF_041296385.1). Lineage (NCBI taxonomy): Eukaryota > Metazoa > Chordata > Aves > Passeriformes > Corvidae > Aphelocoma > Aphelocoma coerulescens. Next base: position 122,351,933 of record NC_091016.1, read on the forward strand.
TCAGGTCCTTTTGAGTGAGATGAAGGTGTAATTTCCACAATAGTTTCAACCAAAGAGGAGAAAACCACGTAATTTTAATAATATTTTCTGCTTCTCTATAAAGAAATTTATCATCCGAGACGTATAATATTGCAGCTTAATTAAATACTCATGAGCATCTGAAATGGTCAGTGCTTGGTATTTCATTAATGCATTTGGCTGATTATTAAAGTCAATGATGGTGATTCTTAATTTTTAAATTAGTTTGTATTATTTTCCAAAGGTAGCTGGAATATGCAGCAAGAAATTATAGTGAAGAGACAATTCAGGGCTGCCAGGAGGGATAGATGGCTTCTTAGATTTTCTGCAGAGACATTTCAAGGACTTACTATTGGCTCCTAAGCTGCAAAAATGATGATTACTTGAATAATTAAAGGTTCTGAGTGTTTATTTTCAGAGAAATTGGAAAGGTTTAAGTTATTTACACCTATCTGAAAGAAAATACGTGATAATTAAATAAAATGGACATTTTAGTCATTAAGTGATTTGCTGTGAGCATGAAGTACCACGCTGTATGGACTGCCAGGAAGGAAGCTGACTCCATCCCAGCCAGACCAAGCAGAGTTGCTCAAATAAAATAAAATAAATAATAAATAAGTAAATAAAAATTCTAAATGGAAATAACCATGATTTTGTGGCTGTGTTGCTTAAAAGTAAAAAAAGGAACCTATGGAAAGATGGCTTATATTATGTGACTTAGATAAAATTTTGAGGAAGTTAATTAAATTTCTTATATTTAAAAAAAAAAATTACCATTCAGGATGAATTGGATTCAAATATAGGAGGCTTCACTGGAGGTGGTGTATGCTGTCACTGCAGTTGAGGGCTAAAAACCAGCAAAAATAATCAAATTCTTTTAAATTTTATAGTCATAAATACATTTTCTCTATTTTATGCAGTGTGCTTTCAAATTTATCTTTCCTTAAAAATGGTTATTTCTATAGATTCACTCTGGAACTTTTACTCTGTTACATAAATGCCAATTTTTATTTTAAAATTGCAGCTTATTTGTCATTAATAGTGTTTGTGCTGGGTGATGACAAATGCAGGTTAAATGTGTGACTTCTTTCTGATTCTTTTCTTAGCATCTGTTGTATTTGGTGGCACTGAATTCAGCCATGAAGATCTTTTCCCTTTTCTTTGCTGTTCTGCTCTTAATGCTCCAGGGCACTTCAGGTAAGAGCTAAATAAAATCTAAGGAAATGCAGAGGGAAATGGTGAGCATGGAAAAAAAGTAGAAATAGGAAGAGAAATAAAACCAGAAAGAATAGAAATGGGAATGGGAATGAGAATGGGAATGGGAATGGGAATAGGAATAAGAATAGGAATAGGAATAGGAATGGGAATGGGAATGGGAATGGGAATAGGAATAGGAATAGGAATAGGAATAGGAATAGGAATAGAAGTAGAAATAGAAATATAGAAATAGAAATATAGAAATAGAAATAGAAATATAGAAATAGAAATATAGAAATAGAAATAGAAATAGAAATAGAAATAGAAATAGAAATAGAAATAGAAATAGAAATAGAAATTTAAAAGGGGTTTAGTCCCTTTTGCCCATGGCCAAAGTCCTGCCAGTGTGTTGGGCACAATTTACCAGTGAACAGACACCAACTGGACCCATTGGATGCACTGAACCCTCCCAGTCTGGAAGAAAAGGGAATTGAGTGGTGTGGAAGAGGCCAGCCTGCAGGAAAACTTCCACACTGCTGCCATGCTGTGACCTGGATTGTTCTTAGTCTTCTGTGGGAAGGAAAATCACAATTCTGGGTTGTTGATTTTTTAAAATTCTGCCCAGGTTTCCTGCGTGCCCCCAACACCGAGGTGCAGTGCAGACAGGCTGGGGGAGTCTGTTCCAGTGACCGCTGCCCCCCACCCCACACGAGACCCTTCGGGCACTGCCAGCAGGGAATTCCCTGCTGTAGGACCGTGGTGAGTCAGGGATGTGATGGATCACACACCCACAAAAGGGCTTGGGTTGGAAGGGACCTTTCAAGGTCATCTATTCCACCCCCGTTATCACGGACACCTTCAACAAGATCCAGTTGCTCCAAGCCCTGTCCAACCTGGCCTTGAATATTTCCAGGGATTTCTTGGGGTTTATTACTCATTTATTACTCATTTTCGTACATCCAGTCTGCCCTTCAGAGGCAAAACTGTTCCAGCACAAGCAGGCAAGGAGCAGAGACTGCACACTCAGATACAGCATTTCCTGAGGATTTCCTCACTGCTTCCCTCTGTAGCATTAATGATGCAGCTCAAGTGCCTTGTGGGAAAGATCACAGTGAAACCTCTTTGGCAGAGACTGTGAATTAGCCAGAAATGAACTCTTCTTGCTGCTGTTCCCATTAGCTGGTTCAAGCTGCTCATGATGAGTAGCCCTGGCTTCAAAGGACACATCTCGATGTCCACACTGTCCTGAGACCTGGGATTTTTGGGTCAGATTCATGGGAAACCTCCATATTTCACCTCACAAAGGCTGCCTGCTCTCATAGTTGGAAGAGCAGCATGAAAGTCATGCTCTTCTTCCAGGTTTTTTTACTCCAGTTCCATAAATCTCCTCTTCCAGACAAACCAAAATATTTGATGAACCTGGTCTAGTAAACGGTCTCCCTGCCCACGGCAGGAGGTTGGAACTAGATGGTCTTTAAGGTCCCTTCAAATCAAAACCATTCTATAATTCTATGAATAATTTATTCTTTTCCCCCTCAAATTCCTTACTGTAATCCTAAAATTCACCCCATGTCTTTATTCCAATGCAAAACTGCAGCAACAAATATCCCCAAATATTTACACTCAGCCTCCACTGATTCTAACATTTCATTTTCTGGTGTTTTTTTTTATTTTTTGGCTGCAAAGTGCTGGAGACACTTTTATTTTTGGAGGCTCTTACTTAAACTTTGTTCAATATTGGTAGCAAGAGATGTTAGAAACAAAACATGAGCAGCAGAAATTCCTTTCTATACCAGAGATTCCAAGATGGGTAGGAGGCTTCAGGTACAGAGACTGGTCAATTCATTAAGTAAAAATAGAAATTAAGTAAAATTAATTAATGTATTTAATTTACTTAAAATTTATTAAAGTAAAATCTATTAAGTAAAATAGAAAAGCAATTTATTATTAAAATTCAGCAGCGGCAGGACTGTGAATATCCTGGCAAGCACTGAAGAGTTGGATCCAGGAATCAGCCCTTGGTGCTCATTCAATCCCTTCTGTGCATTTTATTTAAATCCTTTCCTGGTTGTAAGCACAAAATCTGAAAGTTTCTTCCCTTTTTTTTTTTTGCAGTATGATTAGTGACCACTGACATCTCAGATGGGCTAAGCAGAGCTTCTGGCAATTCAAGGGATGCATCATCCCACTGGAAAATCTGGAATTCTAAGCGGAAAACATGCATTTGACACATACAGGCACACACCACAACATGAACAACAGAAAGAGAGCAAACCCCTCCACAAACAGCCTTAATGACCTGAAGAAACTCCAAAGCAATTCCTGAACCACCCAGAAAAGACCAATATTTCTCATTTTTTACAAATTTTTGTTGTTGGAATCATATTGTGTTAACCAACACCTATCCAAGAGAGGTCACCACCATGCAGGAATGTGTGCCCATGAGAAGATGCAGAACAAGTTCTTCCTTTGGCCCTCAGAACAGCTATTCTCTACTTTATTTTCCTTTTAGCAATAATGTGAATAACCTTGGAAAAAAAGGTCCCAGGGCACACTGAATGCTCAGCTCCAGTGTTTGTATTTCACAGGTTACACATCTCAATAAATTGTAGGAAACTTGTCCTGGGAGACTTGTATTTGATCCTTATTCCTGCGAGGTATGACCTCCTTATCCCTGTGAGGAATTGTCTTGCTGTGTGTTTTTGCTGGAGGGTGTCACTTGGAGTCAGTGTGAGATGTGTCTTGTGGTAAACCTATCTGAGAAAAGGGCAGGAAAAGAAACCCATGGGGTGACAGGAATATGGCCTGGTCCTATTCATTACTAATTTGGTCAGGAATAACTTCAAGGCCAAGCTGGATGGGGCTTGAAGAAACGTGGGATAGTGGAAGGTGTCCCTGCCCATGGCTGAGTGGGAACTGGATGAGCTTTAAAATCCCTTCCCACCCAAACCATTCCATGATTCTGTGATTCTCCAAACCCACTGTGATTAGGCTGGTGGGAAGCTGGCACAAACTGGTCATGTTGAGCTCCTGTGGAAGTCCTGAAACCATCCAGCAGCTCATGGCATGGAGAACTTGGACACTTTGAGTCACCCCTCATCTCAAATCCTTGTGGCCTTTGCATTAGGGATGTTAGGGACGGGGAAGGGAAGGAGGGGATGAGTCTTGGTGATGAGAATCCAGCCTGATGGATGCACAGCCCACTGCCTCCAGACTGAGCAGTGCAGGGAAAAACAGTTTAGCCAGTTTAGGAACCAGAGAAATAAAATTCCATGGACATGATACTGGTCTACACTAAACAGGGGCAGCAGGAGCAGAATCACATGAATGTGCTGAGGCAGTTTCAAGCCATAAAGAAGTTGGCCTTCTGCCATGCTGGGGTTTCTCTGTATTCCAAATATTTCAGGTTGGGCTTGCAGATGCAGCCCTAGGAGAGGAGCAGAGGACTGAGCCTGTCTCCTGAATCCCAGCCCTGGGCTGGAATGGCAGCTGGAATGGGCCCTAGTGCTTTTCCGATTATTAACGTAAACATTGCCACACAAATCTCTGAACCACAGGATGGTTTAACAGGACTTAATGACACATGGACTTAATATAGTTAAATAAAATTCATTTACAGGCTGATTTTTATAGACAGTAAGAACAAAAAAACCATCCTGACATACATGAGGAAGTATCAACAACATGGTTTTACAAGAACTTGCTTTTATTAGAATTGAAACTGCAAATATCTTTATTGGACAAGAACTCCTCCTCAGATGTTCTTGTGCTCCTGAGGGCCTCCACCCCCATGGGAAAGGCTCCCCAGGGCACTGAGAACAGGATCCATCGATGTCAAAAGATGGGAGACGCCTCAGATATCCAGAGCTCTTGTCTGAGTGGTCAGTGAGGTATCAGATTTAGGAGCTGGGGGTCCTGCAGAGAAAAGTCAGGTGCTTAGCTCATCCACCAAACTAATTAATTATACTTTGACACCTCAGACTGCTGGAGACATCAGGGTAAAGAGGAGGAGACGTGAGGGTAAAGACAACTGGAGGCCCTTGTGAGCTGGACCTGTGTTTCTGGCCATAAGACAATCCAGATAAAATGTAGGATGTGTCTTCCACCTCTCAGCACCCACCACAGCTACTCAAGTGTGGCTGCTGATGGCCCAGAATACCAGGGACACCTTCCACTATCCCAGGTTGCTCCAAGCCCCATCCAACCTGGCCTTGGACACTTCCAGGGATGGAGCAGCCACAGCTTCTCTGGGCACCCTGTGCCAGGCTTCACCACTCTCACAGGGAAGAATTTCTTCCTAACATCCAGTCCAAATCTACTCAGATTGAAGCCATTGCCCCTTGTCCTGTCACTCTTGTAAACAGTCTTTCTCTGGAATATTTGAACACCACAAGGCTCCACCTTTTTTTTCCCCACTGACAAACCCCAGCAATTAGCAGGTAATTTTTGGAGGTTGTAGGGGGCTGGAGAAGGGGCTCTGATGCCAAAAGGATCAAAAAGCCCAGTAATTCTCTTTGCTCTTGGTGCAGCAGCATTTCCCTGGAGGAATTCCTCTTACCATTTGCAGCATCTTAGCTTCCCACCACGGCAGGTCCCGATTTCAACCAGAGGAGCAGAGCATGGCACGAAGGAGCAGGAGCCCCGGCTCTGCCGGCATGCGAGGGTGTCAGCGGCTTCCTGGCTGTAAGCTGCAAGAAAACAGGGAAAATTCATGTTTGTTTGTCATGGCAGAGGACTGGAGAGTTGAGTCATCAGATCTACCTGGCACTCTGCATAGTTTTTTGTCATCAAGTTGGATTGTATCCCTAATTTGAAAGGCATCACAGCTTTATTCTAAATCAGGTCTAGCACATCTCAACCACTTTGTCACAGTGCTTCTCGAGTCCTTTCTTCTAGTCACATATTATTCAAGAATTACATGTTTTTGATGTCACTCAGCTGATTTTAAAGCCATCCTTAGATCTTGGTCCCTTTTGCTCCTAAATTGAAAAGACCATAAAGTCATGGGCCTTTATGTAAGCTTTATGAAGAGGTGGAAGATAACTTGTGGCCCTTTCCCAGAGACTCTACTGGAATTGTACCAGCCCTGCAGCTGTGTCAGGGATCTTTTGACATAAAGAATACATTTTCTGATGCATGAAGTAGGAAAAGCCCAAGAAAGCAATCCCAAAACATGTAGTACAGGCTTTGTCTCAATGTTTCTACATTTCTTCTTTGAGTAGACAGACATTTGATGGTCTAGGAAAGTAGGTACAAATCTGAGACTACTGCAAATCAAATTGAGACAACTTCAGCTACTCCAAAGACCTCCAAATAGCCTGGAGTGATACATGTGCTCCAAACCCACTTAATGCACGTGGATAATATGGAGTTCATGCAAAAACTGACAGTCAGGATTACATTTTTCCCAAAAATAGATGAGGTCTCCTAATCTAGAATACACAGTCAGGACGTGTGGGTGAGAATGTGAGAAGAGAAAGCTCTCATGTTGCAGGGTTACATCTTTAGTGTTATTCCAAGAATTGCCTCAATAACCTGTTCAGGTTGGAAAAGCCCTCCAAGACCATCGAGTCCAACCATCCCCAGCACTGCCAAGGCCGCACCTGACCCATGTCCCCAAGTGCCACATTCACAGGGCTCTTTAATCCCTCCAGGGATGGGGACTCCAGCACTGCCCTGGGCAGCTGTGCCAGGGCTGGACAACCCTTTTGGTGAAGAAATTATTCCTAATATCCAGTCTAAACCTCTCCAGGTACAACTTGAGGCCATTTTCTCTCATCCAGTCCCTGTTCCCTGGGAGCAGAGCCCGATTCCACCCCGGCTGCCCCCTCCTGTCAGGGAGTTGTGCAGAGCCACAAGGTCCCTCCTGAGCCTCCTTTTCTCCAGGCTGAGCCCCTTTCCCAGCTCCCTCAGCTGCTCCTGCTGCTCCAGCCCCTTCCCCAGCTCCGTTCCCTTCCCTGGACATGCTCCAGCCCCTCCAGGTATCTCCTGTCAGGAGGGTCCCAGAGCTGCTCCCAGCACTGGAGGTGCCCCAGCAGGACCAGCACAGGGGATGGGCACTGCTCTTGTCCTGCTTGGTGACCCCAGAGCTGGCACAGCCCAGCTGCCACTGGCCCCTTGCCCACCTGGGCACACCTGGCTCATGTCCAGCCGCTGTCACCAGCACCCCCAGGGCTTTTTCCAGCTTTCCAGGTTCTCTTCCCCAGCCTGTGGAGCTGCAGGGGTTGGTGTGACTGGCACTAGGCCTTGTTGAACCTCACACAAGAGGCCTCAGCCCATGGATGCAGCCCGTCCAGACCCCTCTGCAGAGCCTTCCTGCCCTCCAGCAGATCAACACTGCTGCCCAACTTGGTGTCACCTGCAAATTTGCTGAGGTTACCCTCAATCCCCTCATCGGGATCATTCACGAAGATGTCAAATAGGCCCAGCACCAGTACCGAGCCCTGGGGAACACCACTGGTGACCAGTCCCAGCTGGATGTAACCCCATTCCACACCCCTCTCTGGGCCTGGCCATTCTGACAGTTTTTAACCCAAAGAACAGTGCACCCATCCAAGCCAGGAGCAGCCAGTTTATCCAGGAGAACACTGTGAGAAACGGTGTCAGGGCTTTACCAAAATCCAGCTAGATACCTAATCCACTAAATGGGACACCTTGTCATAGAGGAGATCAAGCTGGTCAAGCAGGATCAGCTTTTCGTGAACCAATGCTGGCTGTGCCTAATCCCCTGGGTGTTCTGTACATGCCACGTGAAGGCACTCGAGATGAGCTGCTCCAAAACCTTCCCTGGCACCAAGGTCAATACAGGAGCATCCTTATTTTCCCATCTTGTCATCATATGCTGGAAAGAAACCATCAGTACAGCTTTGAAGGACCTTGACTGAATAGCTTGAGAATTAGGACCATGACCAGGGAAGGGGAATTCTCATATGAAATTTCAGGAGCACAGAGGTAATCTGACCCTCAGCACTGGGATCTAATGAATTTTTCTGCATCTGCACCCTTTCAGCCTCCATCTCATCTCTCTTCAGCCTTACCTGGAGCAGCCTGGAAGAGGAAGCAGAGAACAGCGACGAGGAAGAAAAGGATTTTCATGGCTGGCAGCTGGCAGCAAGGTAGCTTTCGCAGGGATGGAGACAACACCAGTGTGAACAGAAGCTGTCCGAGACCGAGCACAGGCGGTGCCTCTGCTTATAAAGGCTCTGGGACAGAACAAAGTGGGCGGAGGAGTGGCTGCTTGGAGAACAGAGAGTTCATTGCCCTGTTCCCATGGAGATTGGTGATGTAGGGAGATGTTGCAACCTCCCACGTTAGAAGATGCCTGACCTGAGCCATGACCATGCCTTGCCGGCTGACCTGAGCAGCCAAACCACCCCATGCCAGCTGGTGGGCTGCGCCCGGGGAGGACACAGGATTGGAGCAGGAGGGAGGTGGGTTCCTGGGATCTGCAGGGCTGGAAACCATGCAGAACTGATGGTGCCCCGTGGCTCTTGGCCATGGTCTTGTGACAGGCTTTCCTCCCCCACAGCCACCAGGCAGGGTGAGCAAAGGAGAAAACTCCTCCTTGGAGACAAGAGCAGGGAGTGACAGGGCAAGGGGCAATGGCTTCAAGCTGCAAAAGAACAGGTTTTGATGAGGTATTTGGAAAAACGTGTTCCTTGTGAGGGAAGTGAGACAATGAAACAGGGTACCCAGAGAAGCTGTGGCTGCCCCATCCCTGGAAATGCTCAAGGACAGGTTGGACAGGGCCTGGAACAACCTGGGATAGTGCAAAATATTCCTACCTAGGCAGGTGCTTGGAACTGGATGATCTTTAACGTCCTTTCCAACCCAAGCCATTCTGTGATGATGAAGACGAATGCAGGAAAGGATCAGAGCTTTAGTCCTTGCTTGGGATTTTTGGGCTGCAAAACAAGGAGGCAGAGTAGGGCTGAAAGGGTTGTGGAAATTCCCCCTCCTGGCTATAAAACCAGCAGACACGGCGGTTGCTCCAGTCTCCCAGGAGTTCTTCCAGCATGGTTCAGAGCTCAGTTACTCTCTGTATCTTTTATTTGTGACTTTAGCCATGGATTTGTACCAAACACAGCAGAAGAAGTCTTTAAACAGAAAGAACTGGAAGGGACCACTGCTGTGTGTTGTGCCACGCTATCACAGGAGACTGATCCTAATTCCCTCCAGCAATGCCTGAGATCTGTCCTGAAAACAATGACATCATGGTTTGAACCTTCTTCCCAAGTCTAGTCTGCATGGAGTGTCTAAAACTACTCATTCTTGCCCCAGATTATCTTGGTTTAATGACATTTTCCTTTGCTGTCAGTCACCTTCCTGAATGTGTTTATGAAGAGACTCACATCTCTCTGATTTCAGAGACTCAGCATATCAAGTTCACTTCTGTGTGACGTCTCCACATCATATGCTTTGCTAACCTATGACAATCTCTTATCGCATTCTTCATATCACTTATCACCTTGTAACCTATGTTTATATCTGAAAATAAAATCTGATCTTTTTTTCATGCATGTGAAGGCCCAGCCATATTTAAGATGGGCCAGAGGAGGTGTCACCAGAGCTCTGAAAAGGTCTCTTAACCCTTGTGCTTGTCTCCAAGGAACGCCACTCCTGAGACATATGGGAACCTCAAGGGCACTTTTCTTTTCAGACAAACAGGACAAGTCAAAAATCATTAGTGAGACCAAGTCACGAGGGTGGTTATTTATTTACTGCTTCAGCGAGAGCAGCAAACTGAAATGATGGAGAGCGAGAGCAGGGGCTGAGCTCTGCCTGCACACAGAGAGCAGAGAGGTCTGTGCCTGGTGAGCTGCCTGCTGCAGGCTGGGTGCAGGGCATGAAAGGGCTTCAGTTTGGGGTTTTTTTAAACACATTAATTCAGTATGTCGGGACTAGGACTTTAGAAAAAAGGAAAAATCTTCTTGTGGATGGATGAGGAGGTTGAGGGGGGGTAAGAGGATACAGATGGCAAAGCAAATGAATTCCCACCCATACTTCATGAAGCCCACATCCTTGAGGAACTTGGTGAGGAAATGGACCTTCAGACCTCTGCCAGGAGCTGCAAGAGCTGGGGTGGGCAGTGATGGTTTGGGGAAAGGCCCTGTATTTTCACACACATTTTTGAGACAGAAGCACAGGCTCTAAAATGGGTTGTTCTCATCTCTCCTCTGTTTTCCTCCTGGAGGAAAGAGTTTCAAGCAGTCAGTCATTTATATTAAATCACTCTGTTTCCATGTGTGCCTGGAATTTTATTTAAGGGAGTCACAGGGAACACTGACCATGTCCCTGATTCCTGATTTGTGATTGAGGACATGGACACAACCCCACAACCCAAACCAAAATTCTGAGCACCTGCCCAAGGCCTCATCCACCTGCACCCTCAGCTTCACTTCTGGAAAGAAAAAAAGAAGGAAAAAAAGTGCAGTCTGTGATCATAAAACACAGCCAGCTGTAAGGAAACCATCGAGGCTGAAGCTTACTTGTAAAACTAACAGGATTTATGAAAAAGGAAGAAGTGCTTTTCTACTCCTTGCATAACCTCCCTCCTGCCTGTCCCAAGCAGCACGAGGGGCAGGGATGTTTAATTTGGGGAGTGAGGCTGCTGGGGATGTTTAATTTGGGGAGTGAGGCTGCTGAGCAAACCCTGCTGGGATTGGCCTGTGATGTCACACATTGTTCAATGCTCTTTGGAACCAAACAGCGTCAGGGAGAGGGAAGGAAAGGAGGAACAGCTCCAGCCTCCTCAACTCCCTCCCCCAGCTCCAGCTGGAGAGTGGCAGCAATGCTTGTCCCAGGTCCAGGCTCTCTCCATGGAAACAAAAATGTACCTGGGGTGATAACAACCCCCTTGAAGAATGCCTGGCGCTGGGGAAAGGAAGTTGGACACAGTGATCCACTTCTCTCTTCTTCTTGAGGACCAGGAAAAGATGCTCCAAACAATCTCCAGTGAACAGAGAAATCACTGAGGCTGTGACTGATGGGAAGCTGTTGATCCTGAGGTGTCTGTTAGAGTTAATATTTGACCTGGCAGCCAACCAGTGCGTGGTGGATTTTGTATGGGACCTGTCCTTGTGTAGGAAAATCATTTTGTCACCCAGAAAGGGTAAATTCATCAGATTGGCTCACTGATCCTTCAGGGAGCTTGGGAAATCTGCTTTTACACCTTGTGAAATCACTGCCTGTGGTCTGTATTCTGGACTGTGAGGAAAGGAGCCAAATACCTTCAGATATGAAAGAGATTCCCTGCTCTCAATTATAACTGATGGGCAACTAATCTGCCTGATCAGAAGGGGAGAATTATTTTAGTGCCAATCTGCTCTGTTCTAGGAGTAAATAAACAGGTGGAAGCAAGAAGTGGTGATGAGGTCCCCTGTCCCAAAGTTAAGGGCATGGAACAAGTGACAGAGAGAGGCACAAATGTTTGCAGCCACAGTGGAGGTGACAGTGGGCAGAGGGTACATGACGTTTGTTCTCCTTGACAGAGCACCCAGTAAAGGCTGCTCATGCATAAAACTGATTTTCAGTGTGGAAAATCCAGTCTTAGTGACTGTCCAAGGCCAGTCATGGGACCCTCTGTGTCCTTGCCATGGACCAGAGCAGGGAGGGGGATAAGCCACTGACAGCAGATTTTTGGAAAACCTGTGCTCCAATCACCATTTTGAAAACTTATCTGTTCTTCAGGTCATCAAGGATGAGTTTTTCTGAGCTCCTGCATCAGCTTTTGAAGGTGGATATCAACCAAAACAACACCTTTCTCCCATAGCTTGAATGCTATCAAAGAGTTTGGTTCCAGCTGCTGCCCTGCCAGCCCTCCGAGGGCAAACAACAATGGTGTCCCAGGAGAAAAGTTCTCAATAGACACAGAATGAGGAAATTCTTGGGAAGAATTCTCAGTGGTCACTGCAGGAGACAGACAGGGAGGAAATGGGTATGGAAAAAGCAGATCCCTGTAGGGCCATCAACAGAGGAGAGCTGCATCAGCTGGCCTGCATGAGGCCAACCCCAGGTTCCACTCGGGGTCATGAGGAGTGCAGAGGTGAAATGGACACTCAAGGGGCTCCCTAGAAATTGGGCACAAATGGAAGAATGAGCCTGGAGTGAGGGTGGCTGCTGGGCTTAAATGCCTGACCTTGATGGACAGAAGGTCCAGCATCCAGAGAGAGAAATGGAGACAATCCCGTTTGGAATAACACCTCAGTGATTTATACACCAGAGATGTGTTTCATTGGGGCAGGAGGGAAATCTGAGGCTGAGTCTGTGCTGAATTTATCCATATTTAACACCAGAGATTTTTTCAGGATATTGAGGTTTAGCCCCAGCCAGAAACTCAGCTTCAGGCAGCCTTGCTCACTTCTCCCCTGGAGAGAGAATCAGAAGACTGAAAGTGAGAAAACGTGGGGTTTGGGATAGACAGACTAATAGAACCACTCCTCTGCAAGTAAAGCAGATAAAGGAATTTATTCACCACTTCCCATGAGAAGACAGGTGTTCACCCATTCCCAGGAGAGCAGGACTCCATCACATGTAACGGTGACTTGGGAAGAAAAACCCCATCACTCCAAATGTACCTTCGTTCCTTCCTCTTTGTGCTGGTTTGGCCAAATTTAGAAATACATCCTTGGAGAGAAGGCAGGCCACAAACCACCCCTCCCCCACCAGGTTCAGGAAGAAAACCTTTTTCCTCAAAGGAAAGTGAAAGAGATAAAAACTATTTATTTAACAAACACATGGGAAAAGGATAATAATGCTAAATAATAAAACCTCTCACTGTGGAGAAAAACCTGGGAAAGTGTTTGAGTCCTCCCTTTGGTCTCCTCAGAGCTGGGGCTTGGCCCAGGGCCAGGCCCTCTGTGCCCGGTGGAAAGGCCTCCCGATGTGCTCTGATATTGAAGCAGTCCAGCAAAGAAGAAGGAAAAAAAAATTTCAGTCCCAGGAAAAACAAAGTCCAACTCTCCGGAGGAAAAGGAGCTGAAAAACTGGCCGAAAGCTGTCTGGAAAGCAAGCAGGCTGCTTCCTCACCCTCGCTCTGCAGAAGCAGACAGGTTTTATCTCCGTGTCCTCGGAACATGAAAACAAACTGCTTTGGAAAAGTACACTTTTCTCTCTCCCCTCTCAGGCTCAGTTTAAAGGCACAGAAAGGCATATATACTAATTTCTGGGCATAGTGCAGCGATAGGGAATACAACATCAAGTCACCCCAACACACTCTTCCTGCAAATCTCGTTGCTGAGTGTGAGCCATGTGGTCTGGAGTATCCCTTGGGTCACCTGGGGCCAGCTGTCCTGGCTGTGTCCCCTCCCAACTCCTTGTGCAACCCCAGCCCTCTCGCTGGTGGGGTGAGGTGCAGAAAAGGCCTCAACTGAGCCCTGCTCAGCCATAGCAAAATCATCCCTGAATTATCAGCACTGTTCCAAGCACAAATCCAAACCACCGTTCCACACTGGGAAGTAAATTAAACCCATCCCAGCCAAAACCAGCACACAGAAGGAACTTGAGGGAGGTAGAGCAGATCATCAGTGTCTGCTCTGTAAGCTGGACATGAGCAGGTTATAGGCAGTGAGATGTCCTTGCTACAGTGTGTTCTTTAAATGTTGAATTTTGTGACTGCTATTGAAAGCAGGTCTGATAATTTAAAAACCAGTCTATACATCACTCCAAATCTTGTCTCTGGGGAGGGGTAGTTCAGACCCCATCACTGTGTTCATGAATTCAGGTGTGTGTGTATATATTTTTAATGTGTATATATATTTATTTATTTTTATATATATTTTTATATCTATATTATATATATTTTATATATATATAAAATATATATATAAAATCTGCAATACTGCAGGTGTTTATTCATTGCCATATTGTCATGCAATTATTCTTTATCAAGAGCTGCCTGTATAGTTCTTCCAACTCAGCTTTCATTCCTATCATCCTAAATGCTTTATTACCACCATCAAAACTGGATGCTGTTTTAGCCATTCCCTTTCCCAAATCCCTTGGGAATACGTGAGACTGACAGACTCACTTGCTTAAAAAATACTGCATCACTCTGAGCCTTGAGTCAAAACCAGAGAGGAAATTACTGTGAGTAACAACAAAGACACAAACAGGTATTGGTTTAAGGAGATGTTTATTTTTGTGTGCGAATAAAATAAAATATATATTGCTTCACATCCTCCAGGAGCTGCATGAACCTGAAGTGACTGAACCTCCAAACACCCCTGTGAGGTAGGCTGGAACAGGCGGCCAAGGAGCCAAAGTGGCTTGTGTATTAAAAGCAAAAAGGGAGTGACTTCAGCGAGGAAAAACCTGGATCTCCAGAAGCAGTGTGCTAACAGGACATGCCCTCTGGAAGCTTCTTTTAATGCTCATTTGCAGGAGGCTTTAGATAGAGGAGGAATCCATGAAAATCAGCTCCTCATGGCAGTGGAAATGCTGCTGGTACAAAGGCTCTGATCCAGGAAAACCTTTTCTTCTTACTCTGCCAAAACCCTGCAAGGATAAAAAGGGTCTTGTTATTTTGCTGCAGTGCCACCTCAACTCATTCTCTAAAAGCCTCAATACCTGCTAATTACCTTTCAAAATGAACCTACAGGGGGGGTTCAGCCTGCAGGTTTAAAAACCTACATCCCCATGTGTGTGAGATGTCCAGATCTGCAGATACCCAGTCCATAAGAACTGTGGCCACTGGCAAATGAGTTATATGACCACTTGTAATGACATTGTTATTCAGTTTACCCCAAAATAAAGATTGGGGATTTGATGTAGTTACTGAACACACAAGTCTAGTGCCATCTGAAGTAGTCTGGAGTATCTGCTTGGCCTTCAGGCCATTTTCTTTTCTGGAAATCCCTGTCTTCCCTTAGAGCTAACTCAGCCAGATACATTGATATGATTTAAATACTCCAAGGCTCCTCAAATGCCACTAAGCATCTCAATGTATCCTGCTGAATCAAGCCCTTCATGTCTAAATTCAAAGATTTGTTTTCAAGCAACCTGAGCTGGGAAAAAAAAATTATATTGTACTTCAGAATACCCTGTTGGTTTTAACTTCTACTCTTGTATTGATCAGCTCAGCTGAAAATCCAGCAGTCCACACAAGAAGAGCTTTAATGCTGAACATTAACATCCATCAGGGTACATTCTTCCAAGAAAGAGTATTTCTGTAGGAAAATTGCACCTGAAACCAACCCCAAGAGGTCTTGTTCCTTTCCCAGGCTCAGTTTTCTTTTGGCCAGGTCTAGCAGATGTTCTGACAGAAATTTGATGTTGGAGATCTTCCATCTGTTCCTAGCAATCCATTTGTACTAGTGGAAATTTCTTCCCAGGGAGGATGAGTGGTCACAGAGACTGAGGGATCACATCACTCCTTTGTAAAATCATCTAATATCAGGTTCCTTCTGTTCCATTTACTTTCCTGAATTCCTAAGTGGATGCTTCTTTAGCATCTTAATCTCCTGGCAACAAACATGTCCTATAATTGGGATGACTTGGGTTTCCTAAAGCCACTGAGGATCCCCATGTGCTGAATAAATATACAAAACCTCCTTCCTAGAGCCATCTCATGACACTTTCTTCAGTTTCTGGGAACCTTTAAACTCTGGCAATTCTATAAATAACAGAATCACAGAATAAGGAGTTCTGGAAAATTCAGACACCATGGATCTGAGCTCTCCCTTTATTTCAAACCGAGGTCTGTCCAGTCACATCAGTGGCTGAGGATCTGCACAAACATCGTTGCTGGGAAGAGTTATGTCATCACACCAGTCCTCTCCATCAAAGGTATGGAACCTCTCCTAATCTGGCACTGAATTTGGGGGGTGTGAATGTCACTGCAGCTGGCAGTGATCATCTCGTGGCCATTAATGGAAGAAAATTATTCTAGGAATTAAATACCTGGGGAATGTGTTTTATTCTAAGCTAAGGAGCATTAACTAAAAGCATGTTCAAAACCTCAAGGAAAGAAAATATCTAGCTAGCAGGGAAACTCCAGACATTACTAGAAAGTGGTTTCCAAGGTCAAAAGTGAAATGCACACCCAAGTCTCCACTCACTGGTAAATTCAATCCTCTTCACCTTTCTAAGAGCTGCGTAGTGGTGAGAGGAAGAAGAGATGGGGAGAAGTTGAGCAGCAGAGTTCTGTGGACACTTTTCCCACTTTAAAAGTACATTTTCTAGGTAAATTTTAAAATAAAAATGGAGGATAAAATGTTTCCCCTGATGGGTGTAAATACTGTGAAGTATTTTCCTAATAACTTTTTGAAAAAACTTTCTTTCCTTTCCCATGAAAATTCAAAATAAAGTGAAAAAATACTGAATTCTTGGAAATTTGGACCCTTCTGAACCCTTTCTCCCATACATAACTTCCATTCAGATGAATTTTCTCCCTAAACACACATCAACACCATGCACACATTTCTCCTCCCTCTGGACTTTCCCACCAGGGTTTGCCCTGCAAGCCCCCCTGGAGCTGTGCCGATGATTCAGAGAAACAGGGGATAAAACAGCAGGACAAAAAAACTCCCTCAGACCCCTCAAATGTTTTGTCACTTACTTGGAGCAGCAGTTCAGCAGCCCCCCGTGGCACGTCCCCGTGGCAGCAAAGGTGGGTGGGCACACCCCGGCACGGCAGAATTTTCCCTGGCTCCGGCACTCGACGGTGTCAGCAAAAAGAGGGTCAGCGGAACCTGTGGGGAGTGGGAAAGAGTTAAAATCTCAGCTTTCAGCCTGAAATGATGAGAGGTGAATGTTCAACAAATTATGTGTTGGTTTTTTTTAGCAAGAGTGGCATCCTGAGCACAGATGCTCCTGGTCCCATCCACTGCACCATCCCCACAGCATCAGATTTTGCCTTTCAGCTGATGGATGCTTTTTTCACCCCTTTGAACACACTTCTGCTTACAAACCCTTTTGCTCTTTATAGGATTTTTGCTACTCACCTGAAGTAGCCTGGAAGAGGAGGAGGAAGACAGCAAAGAGCAGGTAGAGGATCTTCATGGCTGTCAGTTTCTTGTGGACTGTGAGGTCCTGCAAAACACCTGAAAGACCAATGGTGGCTGGAGCTGGCTTGAGGCAGGGCTGGGAGAGACTCCCCCTATTTATAGGGCCTGTGGGGTTGTGCAAGTGTGACAAGTGAGGGCTTTGTCAATGAGTAACTGCCATGAACTTTGTGGAAAGGGACTGGTGATCCCCCTTATCACAGGTGGCAGTGAACATGTTGCAATCCCCAAGGGTGAATTTCCACTTCATGTGTCTGTTATATAATCTGACCATCAGCCAAGCCCGACTGAGCCACACCAATTTTCGTGGCTTTTGTGGACTCTTCCCAACACAGGCACCAGGATGGGTCAGGGGGCACTTGGAAGTCAGAGACCATTGGAGTGGGGGCCCAGCTTTGACCCTGGATTTGTCACTCACTGACAGTTCACATAACATTTTGCATCCATCTCCCCATCCCTGTCACCAGGTGGATGATGTCAAAGGCAGAGGAAAGCATTGGGAAAGACTTGAGGTGATGCAACTGTTCTTTGTCACTTTTTAAACAGGTTCAGGGCAGCCTCAACCACCTGCAGGGAGCTGACCCAAAGCTCTCCCCCTCCTTCAGTTCTCACTCACATCATACAATGGTTTGGGTTAGAAGGGACCTTAAAATCACCTTGTTCGAACCCCTGCCATAAGCAGGGACACCTGCCACTAAAACAGGTTGCTCCAAGCCCCATCCAGCCTGGCATTCCATCCCACATCATTCCCCACCTTCAGCCCTAAGGCACAAATTCTGACCTCTTTGCACTCAGTTCCTGTTATTCATATTAAAAACCTCAGGAGTTAAGAGTTCTAACACTCACTAACGTATCTCTTTCCTTTTAAAGGAAATAAAGTATTTCATATACGTGCACAAGTTTGTGACAGAATGCCAAACATTTCCGCCCTCATTGCCCCGAAAGGTTGGGAGAATGGGCTGATTCCACAAGAATCTCATCTGACATAATGCCTCAAAGGGCAACATCTTCAGGGCCTTCACTTCAGGGCATGATCCCTGTGGCTGTAAATTTTCTGAGTAGGGAATCAATGCAGGGAAGGTTCTTAACAAAATCCTGGGCTAATGAACAGGTTAAACACTGTCACAGCCCAGCTGTTTCTGCAGTTCTTACCTCTGACATTCTGATTCAGTGGTTTGCTTCCTTATTACCTCGTTTATTATATTTAACTTGGAGTTAATGGCATTTTTGTTCCAAGAATTATTCAAAGGATGAAAACATTACTGAGGTTTATGTTTAATTTGCACGGTAATGGGCCAGCTCGAGCAGTGCAGAGAGAGGCAACAAGGTGAGTTTATGCAGCAAATAACAGCAAGATAAACACTGATTTCCGTCTTCCACACATAAAGTCTAATTAACCAAGAAATGCCAAGTGATTCTTTTTTGTCCCTCTTTTTTTTTTTTTTTTTTTTGTACCCTTGTCTTGGAAATTATCTTTTCCTTTACCAGCAGCTCTCCAGCTTTACCCATTTCTAATGGAGAAGAAATTTAATTTGTCACCCCTCTCTTTTCTCTTTAGTGGGATACAGAGGCAGGTGCCTGACCTGCAACGCCAGCATGAATAAACCCAGAAAATAAAACCCTTTTGTTTCTCTCAAGACCCATTGAAATGTGAATTTCCTTCACCTGTCTTTCACACAGACAGAACAGTGTGGGAATGTTGTGCAAGTGGAAGCACTTGTCTGTAAAACATCCATGTTAGGGAGGAGTCGTGTTTTTCCCAAATAAAATCAGAGTGTGGCACTGGGGAAGATTGTGATTACATTTTGTTATTTGAATAGGCTCCACTCACCTCCGTGGCTTTACTCTCTCCCTCCTTTGGAACAGAGTGGATCTATTATTCGAGTTAAATTATTTCAATTTCATCAATGTGGATTGCCACAGCACTCCTATTTTGCTGAACAACCTCCTTTCTGAAGGAGAACGGCCCTCTGGGAAATAGGGAAGAAGATTTTTACAATGAGGGCGGTAAAACACTGGCACAGGTTGCCCAAAGAGGTGGTGGATGCCCCTGGAAACAATCAAGGATGGGGTTTGGAACAATCTGGTCTAGTGGAAGGTGTTCCTGCCCATGGCAGGGGGTTAGAATGAAATGACCTGCAAGGTCCACTCCAACCCAAACCCTCCAAGGATTCCAGGATTCCATGATTCTGTGAAAGTGACCAACACTCTGAGCCCCGCTAGCACAGGCAGCCCAAAAATGTCACTCAGAGCAAGAGGAAAATTCCATGACTTTGACTTCTAACAAAAACAAAGGCAGGTGCAAACTGGTTGCTTAAAACCGGGCAAAACTTGTATAAAACAGGCGAGGAGCGGAACAATTCATGCAGCAGAGCAGTGACCTGGGGCTGGAACATGGAAGTGTGTGTGTGGAATTGAACCCCACAGTACCCAGGGCCAGGATGGAGTCCTGGAGATCTCTGTTGAACATTAACCTCCACACATGAGCTGGGAATTCAAGGAGCTGCAAGTACCTATCCCAGAGAAATCAAGCTCTCTAAGCAAACAAGAGCTGAGGGGAATTTGCAATTCAATTTTCTTGAATTTTGCCCCAGCAGCCCCTTTCCAAAGGTGATACTGCAAGGAAAATCTGAAATGCTGAGTGGGGTAAACCTTTGCAAACAGCATTTAACTCTGATTTCTCAGTCTTCTGCAAGGCAGGCGTTTTTCTTCTCTTGTTACCTCCTTGGATAACAAACTACCCCCATAACAATTCATAGCAAGCACCATATATGATGTTACATAGGAGGGGTTTGCCTCAGTATGTTCTCAAAAATATTCTTTGAAGTGCAATTTGATAGTTAATGTCTAATAAAAAGTCTAAGAGCTGTGAATTATGCTAAGAATTGTGCTTTTGAGAAATGTTATTTAAAATAGGGTAAATAGGGTAAATTTGGATAGCGGCAAAACTTCATTTTACCATTTGAACTATAAATGTGCCTTCAAAATCCCATAGGCACATGGTTATTTAGGAAGCATGTGCTTATGCTCCATTAAAACCAAGTGCATGTTAAAACATAATTCAAGTATTCTCCTGGCTTTCCTAATTATGGCACAAGTCGTTACTATAGAATCACAGAATGATGGAATGATTTGGGTTGGAAGGGACCTGAAAGATCATCCAGTTCCACCTCCCTGCCATGGACAGGGACACCTTCCACTATCCCAGGTTGCTCCATCTGGAACAACCTGGTTTAATGGAAGGTGGAACATCCCTGGAACTGTTCAAAGTACAGTTGGATGAGGCTTAGAGCCACCTGGGATAGTGAAAAATGTCCCTGCCCATGGCAGGGGGTTGGAACTGCATGGTCTTTAAGGTCCCTTCCAACCCAAACCATTCTGTGATTCCATGTTTCTACCCTTTGGCATCATCCTGCTGAGGGCACAATGAAAATGGGAAAACGAGGGCCAAGGTTGCTTCATCAATGAAAATTTATCAGTGGACATCCTCTAATAGAT
Source organism: Aphelocoma coerulescens (assembly GCF_041296385.1). NCBI lineage: Eukaryota > Metazoa > Chordata > Aves > Passeriformes > Corvidae > Aphelocoma > Aphelocoma coerulescens. The sequence goes on from NC_091016.1 coordinate 122,372,647, forward strand.
ACACTTGGCTCTTACACACGATATTCCCATGTATCACTCGTCGTTAGAGTGCTTTGTGCCGCCTCACATGGGCTAAATGGGTGCACAGGGCAGGTTTTACCTCTGTTTCTCCAGCAGTCCTCACTGTGCTTGGTGACAGCTACAAAGGTCCTCTACTGAAGAAATATCCTAAACTTTTTAGAGGAGGGAAAGCACAGCAGGGCATTTAATGAATCCTGGTGTGTGAGACATTTGCTGGTGTCACTGAGGGGGCACAGGGGGAGGCCCCTGTACATTTAGGGTTCAGGGATGGTGCCGTGCTGAGGTTTGGGAATCTGGTCAATTATTACCTGCCCTTGGTTGCTGTGATCTCAACTGCTTGTGCCCTCATGTTGCAACCCAGACGCTGAGTCAACATTAAATAGACATTTAAATGACAGCACTGAACACCAGCTGGGAGAATGTACTGTGCTCTGCACCTCTGAGCTAAAGCGGAATTCCTCTGTGGAGGGGAGGGTGATAAGGGGTCCTGATAAGCAGTTTCCTGATCTGTCACACAGCTCTGATGCTGCTGCTTTTCCTGGAAAATACTGAGACTTCTGTGTGGATGGTATCCTGCAGAATAACACAGAAGCCTTGATTTTTAAGAATTATTGTGCAGTTTGATGACAAACTAAAACACCAGAAGTGTCTTCATTAAACAGTGAGCAGGGTCTAAATGCCTCCCTCCGTGCATCATTTAAATGTCTCATCCTGTGGTGTATTGGGTAGGTTCTGTTGACTTTGGCACCATCATCATCATCATCAAAAATAGAATCATGGAGCTCCATTGCTTCTTGTTAGGTAGGAAGCTGCTAATGCTGCAGCCACAAGAATTGGATTCTTATGCATTTGTATCTGTAATCAATCAGGTCAGCATGGCATTGACCTTCCCATGCTTGTTTTCATCTGTAATAGACAACTCCCTCGTGCCTGCTACATCCGAGATCACATTACAGTTTATTGAGCTGCAGCTAATTCAAGTAGCAGAGTGTGAGCAGTGATTCAGCTGAACTCTCCGTGCCAGGATGTGACCATCAAAAACTGATCATCCACAATATTAGAATCCAAACTACTAGAACAGCCCTGGCAGTTTTGGCCTCTGCTAGACCACGGCCAAAAATTCCTGGGCTATTTCAGTGATTAGTCCTGGCTAGGAACTATTCCAGCAGGCAGCCCAATGTGGTCACCTTGGACTGGGAGCCAAGACAGTTGCACAATATGGGTATGGTCAAATGATGCCATTTCAGAACCCAGAGAAAGGCACTGTTATGAGTCCAGAAGCTTTCCAGACTGTATTTGCAACAAATCATTTTACAATTATTCATATTTGTCTGGTTTGGCACCAGGTGCAAATGAGCCTTTAATAAGATGCTTCATCAAGTGTCCCTCTCCCCCCCTCCTCACAGTTCATTTGTCTTGAATTGCTCTGTCCTCCTGCTAGCAATCTTTCTTCTGCCATAAATGCTAAATAACAATAATAAATTATTTGAGATTTAAACAACTGTCTGCTACACAGGTCAGTGTCCTGATTAAAGCTTGGAGTTGCACAAAGTTTCCTCACCATTCCTGTCTCTGCTTGGGTGCCATTGTCCTCAAGAGAAATCACAGTGATTACAGACATTTAAATCCTGCATTGTGAGTCAACCACTGCAGATCTTCACCTGGACAGATGACACACAGTGAGGGATAACACTAAAAGAAAATATACCACTAATCTAACAAAGAAGTGTGTCCATTCAGTTATAAAAGATGGCTTGAAATATATCATATCGTATCACAGGATGGTTTGGGTTGGAAGGACCTAAAAGAACATCTAGTTCCAAGCCCCTGCCGTGAGCTGGGACACCTTCCACTAAACCAGGTTGCTCCAAGTCCTGTCCAGCCTGGCCTTGGACACTTCTAAAGAACAGAGAAAACCAGCCACCTGGAGGAGTCACTTAAAATAATTAATTAGATAATTCAATTTACTCAGTTACCTCATTTCCAGCCCTCTGGAAAGCAGCCCACACCTTCCAAGGTCAATATCACAGACAAAACCCAGTTGTGCAAGCCATGATGTCATCAAGCACATCACCAATTTCCAGCGAGCCAATCAGGGCATTGTGTAATGCAGGGGCTGGAGCTGGGGGTGGAATTTGCTTTCTCCCACCCAACGGGCCACATCTGCTGGAGATGGGAAGAGAAGTGGCAGTGCCTGGTTCTTCACTTGCTCCTACATCACCTAATTGTTTGCTTCCCATGTTCTAGTTTAAATTTCAATTAATTATTTTTTGTGAAACTTTTTTTCCCTTCAATTAGTTTTTCCTGAACCTACCCCCTTTGTGGATGGAAAGCCCTTTTTAGATGACTGTGTTATTTCTTAGGAGTCATAGAGACAGGACTCTGAGCATTTCCTTGATATCTGATGTCCTTTAAGTATCTCCTTGAGATAAGCATGAGGGTGGTGAGGCCCTGGCACAGGTTGCCCAGAGAAGTTGTAGCTGCCCCATCCCTGGAAGTGTCCAAGGACAGGTTGGACAGGGCTTGGAGCAATCTGGGATAGTGGAAGGTGACCCTGCCCATGGCAGCAGATTGCTGGATTAAGGTCCCTTCCAACCCAAACCATTCTGGGGATTGTGTGTTCCATCAGATGAGCCTCTGGGAGCACCATCTGCTCTCTGCCTCTCTCCTTTCATTTCATCTCTTTTATTTTATCTCTCCACCCGTGGACTTTGTTTCCCCACCACACTGGTCCCCGTGCTGGGGGATGAGGATTTCTCCAACCTCAGCTGGGAGCAGGACTGACATTGCAGCACCTGCACAGTCCAGCATGGAAGAATCCCTCAAAAGAACAGGGAAATCAAAGAGTTGTTAATTTTTGATCTCCCTTCTTCACAGATATGTTGACAAGGCATGAACCAACCCGACTCTCCCTGCTGAAGTTTACAAAATGTTCAAGATGATTTTCAGTGACCCCCAAGCCCCCTCTGGTAGAGGTCTCACAGAGCCACACAGAGCCAATAGCTCCTGCTCCCCTGTGCATGACTTTCCTGGGAAACCACGTCCTGAACAGCAGCACCTCACCCCCCTCCTTCAAGGATGGGATTCCTCCTGGGTAATGAGCCAGACACTTCTAGGAAACTGACCTTTGGAAAGGCCAAGTCTTCCTAGCAGCATTAAGGGCTGCATTTCCCAAGAGGCATCTGTACAATTTTCACTCCCACACCTTTGCTGGGGGTATAAAACAGAATTTAACCCACCCTTTACCCCCATCTCCAGCTCTCCAGAGGGGCAATGAGGTTGGGCTTTTGGGTGTGGGTGCAAAAGTCCTTTCCAGACCAAACCATTCTGTGATTCTGAGGCATCAAAGGTGTCTGGCCACATCCACACTGTTAAATTCCTTCACCCTCCAGAACAAGGTGTCTGGATTAAAACAATACACAGGGGGTGGTTCCTAGCCTGTGCCAGCCCCTGTGGGTTGGTACCAGTTGGCCTGGGCCCAAACTGGGCCAGTTTAGCTGATATTACAGAGCCAGCTCCTGTACCTCTGTCCCTACACCTTTCACTGCCAACACAGGCATGATGCTGCTCCAGGACATTTTGTTATGGATGTTCTCACAGGAGAGGGTAGATAGAGCCTTTCCTTCCCTCCTTCCCCTCCACTCACTCCTCCTGCCCCAGGACACTCAGCAGTTCCGCTGGTACGTTATTTGGACCAAAGCTGTTGCAATCAAACCACAAATAAGTGAAATCTCTGGCTTTTACCCTAAAAACTAATTGGCCTTTCAGATTACAACAGTTCTGTATTTAATCAGCCATTTCTCCTGTGTAAAGGACATAGGTCTTGTGCAGTGATTTAGTTGCAAGAACAGTTTTAAGTACAGAAATATGATTTAAGATCTCAGAAGCATAAAAATGGAAGGGAAGAAGGGAGGGAGGAAGGGAGGGAGGAAGGGAGGGAGGGAGGGAGGAAGGGAGGGAGGGAGGGAGGGAGGGAGGAAGGAAGGAAGGAAGGAAGGAAGGAAGGAAGGAAGGAAGGAAGGAAGGAAGGAAGGAAGGAAGGAAGGAAGGAAGGAAGGAAGGAAGGCTGGCTCTTGGATCAAATCCCATTTGCAGACAGCTCCTGGTCTTACATATGGGACAAAATCCCAGGGAAAAGTTCCAGCAAAGCAAAGAAATTTGGTTGATTTTCCATGCTCAAAAGACTAAGAGCTGTATTATTTCTCTATCAACTTTGGGAGATGGGGAATGATGTGCTGAGCTTGGCCATCTGCTCCAGCCTTGTCTTGCCCTTCTCTTTCTTGGGAAAAATTCCCATGACTTTTCAGAGCAAACATAAGGCATAAGAAGCATCTAACACATTTCTGGGGCTTTGAAAAGCTAATGGATGGTGATAGAGCAGGGAATGCAATTAGAAGGATGGGTACCTACAAACTGATGAGCTCTGCCTTGTATTCATTTAGACATTTACTCATTTAAAAAATCTACTTTTGATTGCATCTCGCTGCCAGCGCTGGTGTCTGCTCACAAGGGTGCTCCCTGTGCTTTGTCCAGGTTTTTTTGGAATTTGTTCTGATATTCACCCAGTTCCTAAGGCAACAACCTGAAAATCACATCCTGGGTCTGCACCTGGCAAAACAGCTGAAAAAGAGCAAAAAGAATTTATGAGAAATTAATTATGGATTAAGGTCTGTAATCTGATGACACAAAGAAGTTTGACGACTTTCAGGCTTGGAGATTGCAACAGAGATAGAGATAAGAAATTGCTTTGAGCCCTTTTTATTGTTGTTTTGCCCTGAAAAAAATCCAAGGAAATATTTCTGTCTTGAAGGTTTTTGGTTGATAATCCATCTCATACTGGTTTATGGCCTGATTTTAAAGATTTCAGTGTACAAGCTGAAAGCCCTTCTGCCTCCTGATTGCAGAGAAAGATAAATATCAACCACACACTGTCAACAAGATGTACATTGGGAAAGAAACTACCCAGTGTCACAACCTGGGTTATTTTCCCTTAAATCTATTACCCCAGTGTACTTCTGTCATATAGTTTCCCACTTGCTCTTATGAAGTTCCCTGCTGTTGGTGTGGCTTTTAAGTACCTGAAATAAAATTAAAAACATAGATATTTCACTTTTTGGAGGTTTTTTTGCCCATGCCATTGCTGAAGATAGTTATAAAAATTCATCCCCACATGGAAGACTGGGGCACCCCATGGGCAATCACAGCCCTGGCACCCCCATCCTGCTCCACATTAAGGCAGGAGTGAGACATAGATGTAAGCAGGGAAAGGGATGAGAGCACCAGGGGCAGGCTTGGCCAGAGACAATGAGAGACACAAAGTCTGTTAGAATCACAGAATCATTGAATTATTTCGGTTGGAAAAGAGCTCCCAGACCACTGAGCCCAACCTGTGACCAATCCCCACCTTGTCACCAGCCCAGAGCAGTGAGTGCCACGTCCTGTAGTTCCATGGACACCTCCAGGGATGGGGACTCCACCACCTCCCTGGGCAGCCCCTTCCAATGCCTGAGCACCCTTTCCATGAAGAAATTCCTCCCGATGTCCAAATGTTAATAGACTCCTCCATCACTTCTCCAGCAGCCACTTCATCAGTGATTCAAGTACTGAGGGAATAAAGAGGCTGAAGACCTTTTATTGGCATGGAATGAGCCTCCCTTCACAAACAGGAGGACCTGCAGGTTGCCCAGAGAGGGTGTGGTGTCTCCCTCACTGGAGACATTCCAGAACTGTCTGGACACAATCCTGTGGAATGTCTTCTAGATGAGCCTGCTTGAGCAGGGAGGTTGGGCCAGATGACCTCCAGTGGTGCCTTCCAACCTTATCCATTCTGTGCTTCTGTGGTCTTTATCCTTAGGAAGGTCCAGCAGATCAAAAATAACCTTTCCTTGGTCAGTAACAGGGAGACATAAACTTGTCTTCAACTCGGACGCTGAGACTTGAGCCAACAGGGTGGAGAGAAATGAAATTAAAACTTCAGCTTCCAAAACAGGCATGGGATCATTCTAGAAGGAAGCCTGGTAACATGAGAGTGGCACAGTTGCTTACACAGACAGAAAAAAACCCAAACCCTTGCTGCCTGACAAAACACAGTTCAAGTTTCCACAGAAAAACATTTTCACGAGACACAAAAAGTCCAGAGTTGGACCCAATCTGTCACTCTGTGAAGGAGTCCCAGCTTCATGTTTCACATCTTCCTCTGGTCAGGCTACTTCTATGTCAAAATTCAGAGTAAACTACTTTGTGTCACAGACCTCAATAGGGCTGATCACCATTCCCTGAGAGCTGGATTTTCATTGGAAAATAAAGTTATATATGAAAGAGCATTTATTACAGGGATTTACAGCAATATGGAATATTTTAGGCCTTTCTCCCTCACGTTTCCCCATTTGATATGGCCTCAAAGATTTCCTTGTTTATGCAAGACAGAGTGTTTTAACTGGAAACATTTGGAGAGTCTCAAGACTATGAAGTAATCTTGGTTATTAAGTAACTTAAGACAGCTTTCCTTGAATGGGAGACATCAAGTTCTACTCTGAAGAGTCCCTTTGATTAAATCTCATCACCAGGCAGCTCTTCACAGAATTATCAAATGGTTTGGGTTGGAAGGGGACCTTGAACAACCTCTCATTCCAACCCTCCTGTCATGGACAGGGACACCTTCTATAGATTGTGACTCAAATCTGTCCTGCTTTAAAAAAAAAAAAAGGCTTTTAAAATTCTTAAAACTTCAGCCCATTGAGAAGTCAGGATAGTTGTAAACTCAGCATTTTTTATGAAATGTAAAACTGTTCCCATTGCCTACAGTGAAAATATTTCTGATGAGAAATCTACCAGAATCATGTTTCTTACCAGATATCCTGTCAAGAGAGTGCCAGTTGTCCCAACAACAGCATCTTGAAAATTGTATTACTGGGGCTTTCTCATCTGTGGAAGATTTGCAAAAGGAAACACCTGAGTTTCTTTCCATTCTGAGAAGCCAAAGGGACAGAAAATCACATTATGGAGACAGAGCCAAAGCTAAGGACATTTGACTTCATGATTTTTGAGGTCTTTTCCAACCTTGATGATTCTGTGACATTGAAAGCAGTGAGGCAGCGACATCTTGAGGAAATCCCACTCAACCCTTTGCTGGCACTCCAGGAGTTACGGGATAAGGGATCTTAGGCCTTTGCCTTCCATTGTCTTATCTCAGGATGTCTCCTGCTTATATATTCTAAAATTCACCTTTAAGGAGCCCTTAAAAGAGTTCAACTACTTTTTATGAACTATTACTCATATAAGTCATATAAGATCATTCCTACAGATTCAAGCCCCGTTTTTTTCCAGCGCTCCATCCCCTCTGTCTATCTCACCATGGGGAATCAGGAAGAGATGAAGCAGAGAATTAAATATCCTGATGACTTGTCCTGATGGCTCAGTTTAGGCTCCCCACAGCCAAGTGTTTCGTCAGAATCAACAAAAAAAAACCCCTGACCTAGTGAAGCAAGTTCAGTGAGAGCCACCAAGGTGGTGGGGGATTTGGATATGGGGGATGCGAGGAGAGGTGGAGAGAAATTGGGATTATTCAGTCTAAGGAAGAACATACAAAGGGATTTTATCCCCCTGTTGTAGTGAAAGTTTCTCTGGACTGAGGCCCAGAGGGAAGCCAAAGCACAAGGGTTGAATTAAAACCTTTGGATAGGCTGAGATACATGAAGCCACACCAAAGTGAAATAGAAATATGGATTTTTAACTTTTAGTAGAAATATATGCTAAGTGCCTTAAACATTAAACAGCTGCAGCAGAGACCTTAAACACAGTTCTTACTGCAGCAATGTTGCCTTTTCACAGAATTTCTTTACTTTAGACAAAATATAGATAGAACTATACTGTTCACATTTTTTAGATAGAGTGTTCACATAAACAATAAGAGCTGATAGAAACTGTACACACAAAGCTGTGTAATACCTGTGTAGCACTTGTGTAAGGCTTAGGACTGTTAGAATTAGACCAGGATAGGCTAAGAAAAGGAAAACTAGAATTGTGTGTTAATCTTATTGGTCAATTAGCAAATATAATCCACACTTCTCTAAGAAAAAATATATGGAGCATATAGAATTAGAAGAAGAAGCTGTTTTCTGCCTGCTGTTTGCTGTTGCTGCTGGGCCTTATTGTGTGACCCCCTTGAACTCTGCCTTCAAGAAAGCTGTGAGACAATGAAATAAAGAACTTAGCAGAACAGCAATCTCCTCTGCTCTCTTACCCTGGTCCGAGAAGGAAGAGTATGCCATCAAAAGCTCAACATCCCCCCTAACAGGTCCTTGCACTTCCAAATGAGGGTTAGGATCAGAATTGATACCCAGACACGAAGCCACATCTGGAGTATCCACTAATCCTGTCAGCTTTGCAAACATAGGATAAGAGTAGGCTGAGGTTATCCAGACACTTTGAACCCTCATCCGTCAAGGAAAGATCACTCTGCCATGGCTCATCCACTGCCCTTCAGCAGGGATTTGGGGTACAGAGTTACAGAGTGGGAGGGCAAAAGGAAAATGTCCAGGAGATGCCCATCTCACATCCCCCAGAGGGGGCATCCTGACCCCGGTGTGATTTGAACACACAGCCTTCTGATCTGGAGTCAGACGCGCTGCCATTGCGCCACGAGGTCAGGGATGGGGGGTCCTCTGCCCAAATGTCATCCCGGAATGTGGGGCATTCTTTGAGGGAATGGGAATTTTGTTTCACCTGACAGAGGAGTGGCACCAACAGGATTTGCCTGTTGCCTTGCTAAGCAAAGAGGGCTCTAAATGAGATACTTCAGAGGAAGAAGGCCAAAAACTACCACTGCCCAGAGCAGCCCTGCAGAGCCCCTCCCAGGGGAAACAGGCTCCTGGATGTGGTGTCTCCAGAGGGGCAGGAGAGGTGGTGGCCCAGCCCCTCCCTAGGGACAGAGGCCCCATTGACCTGGAAGATGCATGGATGTCAAGACCAAGATTGACAGGTCACAGGTCACGGCCAAAGAGCAGGACAAAGCAGGGAGGTGTGGTGGGTGCCTGCTGCACTTTGCCTTGGGAGGAAGCTGAAGGGAGTGAAGACTTTCTCTGAAAAGTGGAAGAAGCTTCACAACTGCAGGCTCAGTCACTCCTGGGGGACCTGGACTTATGTCCATGTGATATTTCCCTGGAAGGCCAGCGTGGGATGGCACAGTCAGTCCAGGGGACTTCTGGAGTGATTAGGGACAATGAATCAGTGTAAGATAATGGAAATAGGGAGAGGTTCCTGAGGAACAACATGAGAAGAAAAGACTTTTTTTTCAAAAAGAGACTAAAAAAGAAGAGTCTGGTCCATCCCACCTCAAAACCCACAAGAAGACTATGAAAGGAATGTTCCTGAAATGAAGGACGAATATGATGATGACTGGAGACAGGGACCATGGACTTCCCAAGGGCAGAACACTCTGGGACAATACAATTTCTTCCTTTATGGCCAAATGGACACTGAGAAACACAATTTCTCTTGACTTTGGTTTCACCTCTGACAGGGTCTCCCAGACGTGTCCCTGCAGCAGGACACACACACAGAGCAGCTGAGCTTGATCCAAAGGCAAAGCAAAGGGCCAGGATGAGGCACTGAGGGGGTTGGGGTCAGTGTTGGCAGCCCAGGTGACCCTTCACTGCTTGATGCCCATCTGGCTGTGGTTTGGGGTCTCTGTGGTGGGTGCACAGGATGTTCCCCAGAAGGAAGGACACGGGCAGCCCGACAGGAACAGGGCAATAGTGAGGGGACAGGGCCAGTGGCGCAATGGACAACGCGCCTGACTACGGATCAGGAGATTGCAGGTTCGACTCCTGCCTGGCTCAACACTTTTAGCCCAGGGAAATTCCTCCTGCTCCCTTTGTGAGCACCTTCCTTCTCCTGCCCAGCATCCATCCTCCCTCGAGCTCCCGATGTCCTGTCCCAACACTCCAAAAGGGATGGAGCTGGGGCCCACACCAGAGCCGGGGGCACCACAGCAAATCCCACAGTGGAACACAGGTGCCTCCTGAACTGCTGTCCTGCAGCCAGGACGGAGCCAGCACTCCCAGCATGTCCTGGCACCTCGTGTGCTCTGCTCCCCAGCCCCCTCCAAGGCTCCCATTGGTCCTGCTGCCCTTTGTCAGTGCCCTGCCAAGTTCTGCTCTGGAATCAGTGCCCTGCTCACGGCTTTGGTGTCACAAAATGATGTTCCTGTGATGCCGATGCTGGAGAGATGGACAAAAAGCCTGGAAGGGTAAGGACCTCAGGAAGACAACTGTCCCTTGCCACCTCCACCACAGCCAGGCAGTTTTAGGGTGATCCAGGCAGGAGTTGAACCTGCTACCCCCTGATCCATAGTCAGGGGTGTTCATAGTCCGTTGAGCGACTGGCCCCAGCCTCTGATCCCACCTGCTGCCCCCACTTCAGGACCACCTGGATTTTGGCAGGATCACACCTTGCTCCCCCTACCTGCCCCAGCCATGCCAGCCTTGCCCTCCTCACCTGTGGTCCCACTGGTTCCACCACCCAGCAGAGGAGATGTCTGTACTGAGCTCCAGGCTCAGCTCAGCTGCTCTGGTGGGTTGGAGGGCACGTCTTGCCTTCCTCGTGGGATGTGTAGTTAAACTTCCCAGCCAATACAGAACTCTCTGGACCTGTGGTGCCTGGTGGAGGGGAAAGCTCAGCCCAAGGCCACTTGTTTTGTCCACCACTTGCTCCTGCCTGGTGACGGAGAGACAGACAGGTGAGTTGTAGCAAGATCTTGCTTGATGGCCAATTGGTCTGGGCTACCCTGCACGTGGACACCTTTGACCTTCCTGGCCCAAGCCACAGACACAGTGAAGGTGCAAAACAGTGGTGACAGCTCCATGAGCACGCAAACGTGGGATGAAGCAACAAAAGAACATGGAAACTGGAATTTTACATGAAATAACATGTTGGAAAAGACATATGGAGGTCTCTAGTCCAGACTTCTGCTCTATTTATGACATGCAGGTCAGGACTGCATGCTCAGACTCTGGATATCTCCAAGGATGTAGAGGCCACAGCCTCTCTGGGCTCCTCTCTTAGTGATTTACCATCTCACAGGGAGTGTTTTTTGCCAGTGTGTCCACTCAGAGCCTCCCCTGATGCGGGGGAAGTTTTGCTGTGCAGGAAGCCCACCAAGAAGGGATAAACACCACGCAGAGTCAGGGTTCCAGGGAGAAAGATGTCCCCTGTCACCATCAATATGACAGCCAGGCTGTGAGCAGGAAAATTGCGAGCCAGGCAGGAGTCGAACCTGCAATCTCCTGATCCGTAGTCAGGCGCGTTGTCCATTGCGCCACTGGCCCAGCCTTCCTGGAGCTCTGGGGGGCTCCCATCGCTGGATGGACTTTGTGAGAGAATTAATTAAGCATAGAAAAAAACAGATTTCAGTAGATCCTTAGGAAGCAGGTGATGTAACCCCTGCTCAGAGCACAGCAGTCTTTGACATGGGGTTGTTTTGTTAGTCGAAACTCCAAGGATGGAAACTCCAAAGCTTCTCTGGGACCACGTCCTACTCTGAGACCATCAATGTCACATGCAGAACTTGGCAGGGCACTGACAAAGGGCAGCAGGACCAATGGGAGCCTTGGAGGGGGCTGGGGAGCAGAGCACACGAGGTGCCAGGACATGCTGGGAGTGCTGGCTCCGTCCTGGCTGCAGGACAGCAGTTCAGGAGGCACCTGTGTTCCACTGTGGGATTTGCTGTGGTGCCCCCGGCTCTGGTGTGGGCCCCAGCTCCATCCCTTTTGGAGTGTTGGGACAGGACATCGGGAGCTCGAGGGAGGATGGATGCTGGGCAGGAGAAGGAAGGTGCTCACAAAGGGAGCAGGAGGAATTTCCCTGGGCTAAAAGTGTTGAGCCAGGCAGGAGTCGAACCTGCAATCTCCTGATCCGTAGTCAGGCGCGTTGTCCATTGCGCCACTGGCCCTGTCCCCTCACTATTGCCCTGTCCCTGTCGGGCTGCCCGTGTCCTTCCTTCTGGGGAACATCCTGTGCACCCACCACAGAGACCCCAAACCACAGCCAGATGGGCATCAAGCAGTGAAGGGTCACCTGGGCTGCCAACACTGACCCCAACCCCCTCAGTGCCTCGTCCTGGCCCTTTGCTTTGCCTTTGGATCGAGCTCAGCTGCTCTGTGTGTGTGTCCTGCTGCAGGGACACGTCTGGGAGACCCTGTCAGAGGTGAAACCAAAGTCAAGAGAAATTGTGTTCCTCAGTGTCCTCTTGACTACCAAAGAAATCATCTCTTCAATGAAATCTATTCTTTTGATCAAGGGCGGTCTGGCCTTGGTAAATCCTTGGCCTTCCAGTCATTTTTACATCCTTCCTCCATCTGGGCATGGCTTTCAGAAGGATTGTTTCCATAGTCTTCATGTGGCCTCTGAGCTGTGATTGCCCAGGCTGGAGCTTTTCAGACAGTCTTTCTTATTCTTCTTGGAAAAAAAAATCTCCTCATGTTGTTTATCAGAAACTTGTCCCTTTTTCCATAATCCTACATTGAGTAATTATTCTTGATCCCCCTTCAGAAATCCCCTGGACTGACCATACCACCCTACATTATCCTGCCAGGCAAGCACATCCAGGTCCTCCACGAGTGACTGAGCCTGTAGTTAAAAAGTTTCCTGCCTTTTCTTGAGAAAGACTTCACCTCCTTCCTGAGGTAAATTGTGGTAGACACATACCACAACACCTACTGTTCTCCACTTTGATCCTGACCCATAACTTCCATCCAGCTCCGAGGAGAGCTCTGGGCACCATATTCCCCACATAGTCCATGCCCCTATATCTGCCCAGAGCCTCCCTGAGCCCTGCCTCTGCCGCAGAACAGCCCCCCAGAAAAGCAGAGGGGTGCCAGAGGTGCCCCAGACTGACCCCGGTGTGATTCGAACACACAACCTTCTGATCTGGAGTCAGACGCGCTGCCCTTGCGCCACGAGGTCGGGGTGGAGGGGACCAGGGGCCTTGGGTTGGCTGCTGAGAATGTCCTTTCCATGGGGACCATCCCGGGGTGTCCCTGTGCCCTCAGGAGCAGGGCTGTGGCTATGGAGCAGCAACCTGAGGGGAGGGTGGCCAAGGCCTGGCTGCAGAGACCAGCCCAGGCTGCGGGATGAAGGTACAGGGTGGGATCAGGGGATGTAGAGGCTCAGTGAAGGCAGGAATCAGGCTCAGGGATGCTTCGAGGGAGGATGGTGGCCAAGGGGGGAACACAGGAGAGCCCGAGGTGGGCTTTGGGTGTGGACCCAGAAAAGGTTTTGGTAGAGTAGAACACCCATGGGCTCAGCCCAGTCACAGCTCCTGATGCCCTGCCCCAGCCACAACCCTGTGCTGCCTGGGAGTGGCAGCTGGACCTCCTCCAAGGAGGGCAGGATGTCCCACCAGTGCAGGCAAGGTCCACCACCACCTCTGGCTGCCCAGTCCTTTCCTCCTGGGTGCTTAGAGCAAGGCTGCCATGGATAAGAGTGTCAGCAAGGAGGTGAAGCCTTCCTTCCCCCCTCCAACTCCATTCCCAACTTCGTTTCCATCCCAGCATGCTGGAGAGAGTCTGCTGGGTACCAGGGTGTCTGGAGAAGGACAGTAGAGGTGGTGGCTGCGGCCAGCAGGGCAATGGACAAAGCACCAGGAAACTCCTCCCTGGCTCAGCCTAATCCTGCCCACAGCCTGGCCCGAGCAGAGCTCTCAGTGTTCGTATAATTTCAGAGCAGTTTCAGAAAGTTATAAAAATGTTACAAAATGATATGAAGTTAGGGAAAAGTTAACTTTCTAGTTAAACACCCCGAATGTGAGCGACACCCTCCAAAAATTCGATTCCTCCATAAAATTTGATGTCTGAAGCCAAATCCCATCCCCGCTCTCCAAACATATTGATAATCACCACGCATTTACTCTGTGAATTACCACTGATGAGGATTGAGCAAAGAGTCATTTCCTCTTGCCTTTACATTTCCACTGGAGCAAATCCTGCGCCCTGAGGTCCCTTCCTCCTCCAGCACCTTTTCCCACAAGAGGGAGCCTGGAGCCAGCTCACGGGCTCCACGAGCTGTAAATCAGGCTGGAGATTAATTTTGCTCAGTGAAGGATCCTCCATCCCTAGGCCAGACGGGAAATTCAGCTTGTTTCCTTCTTGGAAATACAGGTTTTTTTCCTCCACAGCTCAGATTTTTTGTCTATTCAGTCCCAATGATCACTATTAGACTTTCCCCCCCCGCCCCCATTTTTCCTGCTGACCACCCCCAGTGGTGCCTCTCCTCATCCATCTCACTCTGTTACTTGCTCCTTACAATGATGCAAATAAGGACAGATTTTCAGCCAGTTCCAGGACAACTTCACCCCAACTGCAGTCAAATCCTGTGGATTTAGATTGCCATAATGCAAATCTGGATAAGTGCACAGGAAAAGCAGATGTTTCCCATCATTTTAGTGCCCCAGGTATTATTTTCAGAGCTGTCTCATGGCTGAAGACTTCAAAAGAGAAATCTTCCCTTATGAAGGAGTTCCATTCATAAGCACTCTCTCCCTCAAAAGGATGTGAGTCCCAGGCCAGATCAGCAAAACCCTTCAGGGATGGAGGCTTCACCACTGCCCTGGACAGCTCTGTCAGGGATGGACAGAGCTTTCTATGAAGGAATTGTTCCTAATATCCAATGTAAACCTCTCCTGGTGCATTTTTGACATGACTCCTCTTGTCCTGTCACTTGTTACTTGGGAGAAGATCCCAACTCCCCCCTGGCTGCCCCCTCCTGTCAGGGAGTTGTGCAGAGCCACAAGGCCCCCCCTGAGCCTCCTTTTCTCCAGGCTGAGCCCCTTTCCCAGCTCCCTCGGCAGCTCCTCACAAGAGATCCTTAGGAAAGGAGCAGAACTTCCACTGTGTCTAAGCACTTCTTTTGTGATCCATATAAAACATGTCTCTGACCCGGAATAACCTGGAAAAGGAGAACAAAAAAGAGTAAAGTGCCGAGGCATCAAGGCAGACTGAGATGGTACTTGAATTTCAAAGGTTTGGGGTTTTTTGTTTTGTTTTGTTTTGTTTTCTTCTGGGATAATTTCTGATCCTAATTTGAAGGGGGTTGTGATTGTATAAGCACTTGTGATCTGATAGTGAGGACATTCTGGAAAAGGTGGAGAAGGATACTGAATGTAAGATTACTGGGCAATCACTCCTCTTCCACCAGGTTTTTAATGCACCTGAGGTTTTGAATTTGTGCTTCACTTTCCATGGAAATAAAATTTTAAAAGGCAAACATTTCCAGTTCATCACTACAAAACAGAGCCATTTTTTGCAATTTAAAGAAAAAAATCGTTGATAAAGCTGAGTTTCTGCTCCGGTCTGACAAATTACAACGACAGATCCTGTCTGAGAGCTGAGATGAATGTCTCAGCTAGGATCCCCTTGGACTCCGTGGGAACCCGAGCCAACCGAAGGGTTCCTGTTACAGCCTTTGTTTCACCCCTGTCCCTGGAGTACCTGGAAATGGAGACACAAGCACCTCTCCTTCACGACGGGACGGCGCCTGCAAATCTGCAGTGGAAAGCAAACAAAGAAATCAGGGAGGCAGAGAACAATGCCCATGACTGAGGGGGAGGTTTGCACTGCTGATATCAAAACCGCTGGGTCAGAACAACATCAATAAATATCTTGTATAGAAAGAGGCTGAAGCAAGTGACTGAGGGAGAACCTGAGCTGTCAGCTGCCACTTGCATGTCAGCTGATATTGTTCAAACTCTGTACGGACAAATCCTGAGGAAAACTCATGGATTTCACTTGTCCTGTGCTCTTTGTGCACCTGCAAAGCTGAAGGTGCTGCTGGTGACACCTGCAAACCGATAATCTGCACCTCAAGAATCATAGAATCATGAAGGGTTTGGGATGGAAGGGACCTGAAAAATCATCTCAGTTCCAACCCCCTGCCATGGACAGGGACACCTTCCACTAGACCAGAGGTTCTTTTTCTTCGCAGCACCTTTCACAGAACAAAATATGACTATTTGGTATGTTTGTGGATGGAATGATCATTATCTTTTATTTCTTTCTCTCGGGAACAACTGGTGCATCACAGGACATGCAGCAGGATCATGCATCCTCTGTTGCCCACAGAAGCTCTGGCTGCCCCTGGATCCCTGGAAGTGTCCAAGGCCAGGTTGGACAGGGCTTGGAGAAACCAGGGCTAGTGGAAGGTGTCCCTGCCCATGTCAGGGGGTGGAACAGGATGATCTCTAGTGTCCCTTCCAACCCAAACTATCCTGTGATTCCACGATGATCCTATGATATTCCAGCTGCCTTCTCTCCCACCAAACGATGGCCAATTTCCTGTGGGCAATCCATTACCAGCCACATGGATATTTCAAGTTAACAGCGCTCTCTGGGTGGATCCATATTGATAAGGGGCCCTCCCAGCAGCCTTCCCAGTGGTCAGGCAGGGAGGCACAGCTATTTGTCCCCTTGCTTTTGTGGCCCCGAGCCATTGTTCAGGTTTAGCCGTGTGCAGCGGTCAGGCTGTACCCGCTGCCTTCCCCTGCCACCCCTGCCAAGGTTCCCTGGACATCCACAGCTATTCCCACTGCCCTATAAATGCCAGAGTGCTCCCTCCTCCCCTGCTCAAAGGTTCTGGCACTGTGGCCCTGTCTCCACGCTGCAGCTGAGACCTTCCACCATGAAGCTCTTCTCTCGCCTCATGGCTCTCCTGCTTGCCCTCCTCCAGGCCGTTCCAGGTAAGGGGCAAGACCCACGCTGGGGTCTGCCTGTGTAGGAGGTACAGCTCACTCATGTGGTGGTGCAGAACATTCCCCTCTGCTCCTTTCATTAGAGCAGTTCCCTATTTCTCAGACTAGAAGCAGAAGGGAAAAGTTAACCTACGGTGAGCAGGTGTCACACCAGAACCTCCCCACAGAAGCCTCTGCCAGGTGTTGGCTCCTTGTGACTCTTTGAAGCCTCTTTATGCCACTTTCTGGCACTATTGGATGGTGGCACCATGGAAATCATCTGCCTCTTCTAACTCCAGGGTTAAAAATTGTCCCCTCTGTGTACAGTAAAAGAGAGCAGAGGTGTTCCCTGGTGTTGCTCAGGTTGAACTGCACCAGTGACTTCAGCTCTCTGGATATTCTGGTTCCCCTTCCTCAGCCCTTCTGCTGCATTGACTCATTTTCTGATTGTGTTTTTATCCTACCTATTCTTCATCCTTAATGAAAATCCTCACCTTGGAAAAAGGCTTCCAGAGAAAGAAGGAACTGGGCAAATTGCTTGTTCCTGTTAATTGACCCAGATCCTGCTTTTGGGGCCTTTTTTAAGTCAGAATTTTATCTTCAGGGCATGTGATAACCATGCTGTCACTTGCATGTCCCTGCAGCATTGCAGCCCCAGAACTTAGAAGCATCCAAGACTGGGCTGTCCCTTCCCAGTACAGCACGAATGGCCAGGATATGTTCAGAAAATTCCATCAATCTCTGTGTTTCGCTCCAGTTGTACAAAAACGTTCCTTGCAATTCTCCGACATCCCATGAGTTCCTCAAAACTTTAGGGTTTTGGGGGCGTTTATGTCAGATCCCTGACTGGGGTCTGTGGGGTTTCAGCAGGAGGAAGACCATGAGAATGGACTGATCCTGCAGCACAATTGGGAATCCCATTCTCCCTGTAGGTCTCGGCTTGCCCAGAGACACCTTGCGTTGTTTGGAATACCACGGCTACTGCTTCCATCTGAAGTCCTGCCCAGAGCCATTTGCTGCCCTTGGAACTTGCTATCGGCGCCGGAGGACCTGCTGCATTGGTATGCGTGGGAGCCCTGCCCAGGCGGGCAAAATGTGGGGGGAAATGGTGAAACTTGGCAAAACAAACTTGTTCTCTTTCTCTCCAAATCATGGAATCCCGGAATGGTTTGGGTTGGAAGGGAATTTAAAGCTCTTCCAGTTCCAACCACCTGCCATGGGCAGGGACACCTTCCACTATCCCAGGCTGCTCCAAGCCCCATCCAACCTGGCCTTGGACACTTCCAGGGGTGGGGTCTGAGCCACCTCTTTCCATGTACAAAGATGGACCTGACATCAGTGTGGAACATTTGAGGCTGGCCAAAATAACCCAAAGCTCTATCTCCAGCTGGGGAAATAAAAGTTTTGGCCCACAGAAATTTGCTTGTAATCATCTGTTGGGGGACTGCTGGCTGCACCCACTCTGCTGTGTGTAATAGGTGCCAACTGCCCTCTTCCCTGTTAGTTTATCTAAATCTTCCCAGACTTGCTTGTTTTTGGTGGTCCTCAATAGTTAACATATATCATGAATGATTAATCACTTTGGAGGCAACTGCGCTAATCCTAAGGTTCCTCTGATCCAGCGTCCTGGATCTGTCTGTGACCAGAAGTGGATATTTCCTCACAGTTACTCTGTATGTGGAAAGTGACCACAACCATATCATTACGTTTCCTTACATATTCTCCTGTTTCATGAATTTGCAGCTCAGGGTTTTTAGATTTAGACATCCTTGTGCTTAAAAGTCCTCACTGGATTTTTCCCCCCCTGATTAGGAATTCCTTCCATTTGTTTTAAAACCTCGTCCCTCACAATTTTATTCAGTGCCACCTACTCGAAATGCAGTCATTCTGCATTTATCTTCTTCACACCTGTACAATATCCCTCCTTCCATTAATTCCTTCCCAAGCTGCTGGGTCACGAATTCCTTCTTTTACAGAAGTGCTGTGATAAGCCCCGAAGTCCATCTTTGTGTCTTTGCTTTTGGAGACACAGTAACCACAACTTCCCAACAGTTTTTGTGCACGAGCTGGTTTGGATGTCGGTGTCAGATTTTCTGGTTTGACTTAAACCCTCTGAATTGCAGACACCACATCCAACTTCCACATCTGCCAGGATGAGGGGGGTCATTGTGTGCCCCCAGAAATCAAATGTCTGCAAGAGCAAGAGGGACTCTGCCCTCGCAGAGGATGGAAGTGCTGCACAGAAGTGTGACAAAGACCTCGTGGGATTGCAGAAAACCAGAGAAATGCATGGTCAAGAAATCAAACAAGTTTTATTCCAAGTGTTTCAGAGGTGTCTGGTGTTCTCAACATGCAAAGTGTGTAATTAACCAGAGGTGACATGTTTCTTTATATTAAAAGTCAATAAATGCTAAATAAGCAGGTACAACAGTCATTTATTTATGGAAAGAGGCAGAATGTGTCTCTATTACACCCACATGCAAAATTACACAAAAATTTGCTGTTGCATCCTTGGAAACCCCATCCCCTAATCCTCCTTACCAGCCTAATCTTATTTGCCATGTTGACTTTATGCTTGGATGCTTTGCAGGATTGAGGACAATTAATCACAGAATCATTAAGGTTGGAAAAGATCTCCAAGGTCATCGAGTCCAACCTGTGACCGATCCCCACCTTGTCACCCAGACCAGAGCACTGAGTGCCACACACAATCATTCCTTGAACATTTCAGGGAGCTGCTGAGGGAGCTGGGAAAGGGGCTCAGCCTGGAGAAAAGGAGGCTCAGGGGGGACCTTGTGGCTCTGCACAACTCCCTGACAGGAGGGGGCAGCCAGGGGGGGTCGGGCTCTGCTCCCAGGGAACAGGGACTGGATGAGAGGGAAAGGCATCAAGCTGTGCCAGGGGAGGGTCAGGTTGGACATCAGAGGAATTTCTCCATGGAAGGGGTGGTTAAGCATTAAAACAGGGTGCCCAGGGCAGTGGTGGACTTCCCATCTCTGAGGGATTTAAAAGACAGATAGATGAGGCACTTGGGGACATGATTTAGTGGTGGCTTGGGGGATGGTTGGACGCAATGACCTTAGAGGGCTTTTCTAACTTAGTGATTCTAGTTATGTTGTTCTGTTTGGGGCTTTTTTTTCAGGAAGGAGGGAACTTCTAACCTTGCTCTTTCACCTGTCAGTTTAAGATGTGTTCCCAGAGTAGTTTTATTCCCACAGCTGAAGGGACAGCAAACAGCAGGGCCAGGCAGGGCAGCTGGAACATCACATTTTACAGCCAGAGCTGCACATTCACCACAGATTTACCACCACGGGGTGCATTGCTGAACTAACAGCTCTTCCACAGTGCTGTGTGCTCATCACGCTCAGGAATGAAGCCTCCCAAATTCCTCAGAAGCCAAAGCTGGGAAAAAAACTCACACCCAGGTTTCAGCTGGAGAAAATATTCACACGAGCTCAGATAAAAAACGAATCGCTCCCAGCCTGCACCCTCCTCCTCCCTGCAGCTCCTCGGGAGTCTTCTCTTGCAGGTTGCTTCCCTCCTACCTGTCACTTCCTGGGAATTTTGCTGGCTGCAGGGAAAGGGCAGAGGATCCCTCTGAGCCTCTTTTTTTCCAGCTGGAACTCTACCAGCCCAAAACGCCAAGGAGAGGAATGAGGGAAGCCAGTAACCAGTGAACGTGAAAAAAGTCAACATTGTTTGGAGCAGCAGCACTGGGTCAGAACGACACGAAAGGGTTTCTCAGCAGCAAATGTTGCTCCGGGGACTGGAATATAATTAACTCCTGCCTACTCCCTCCCTTTCCCGGATGCCATCCAGCATGCCAGCAGCACACAGAGGCTTCTGCAAAATCTCACTCCAAGCCCTGAGATTTTCCAGCAGAGCCAAAGGAATGGGGATCCTCGTGCTCGTTTTCATATTCATCTCCCTGACCCAGCACGGTAAGACCAGGAAGGCCTGGGGTGGTGAAGAGGATTTCTGGGATAACCTTTCTTCACTGTGTGATATTCCAGGTGCTGAGGAAAGGTGTTTTCTGGGTGAGAGAATGGGTGAAATACTTTGGGAAAATTTGTGATTTAATCCTTTGGGGAATACAAATAATGAGCAGGGAGGAAGCTGTGAAAATGGGGCCCATCACTGAGTTAGGAGAAGCCCTAAAGGAGATGTCCTGTGCTCTGGGAAAATGTTCCTGCCTTTTCTCAGGCTGCAGTTGCCTCCTTGGCAGGGGGAGGACCACCCCTCTGACCTCCCATGCACGGTCTTTGCCAATGTCCTGAAAAAACAGCTCCATGATCAAACATTCCTTGAGGGAGGTTGGCTTGGCAACTTGGGATTTTTAACATGGATGTCTGAACCTCTCCTGTGGGATGGGGATCCCGGGTGTGCTCGAGGTGCCCAGGCTTCCTGTGCGCTCCCAGTGGCTTAGCTGGCCGGGAACGTGGTGCCAGAAGGAATCCCATTCATTTTATCCATGAATTTGCTGGTTCCTTGTCCAGGAGATGCTCATGGACCAGACAGCTGTAACCATGGAGGGGGCTTGTGCCGAGTGGGAACCTGTGTCTCTGGTGAATACCTGGCTCAGTACTGCTTTGAACCCATCATTCTCTGCTGCAAAAATTTGTCACCCGCCACCACAGAGAGCTGAAGGTTTCCAAAGGAGCCAGCACTTGGAGAGCTGCAGGCTCTGCTGGCACGGCAGGAGCAGCTGCTGGGAAGGAGATTTTGTGGCTTCTGTGACTGTTGCTTCCCCAGGAGGACACGGCTGTGGATTCACTCATGAACTCCTAAACAATTTGCTTTTGCACAGAAGCCTCTGTGACTTTTTAGGAAACACTGTGACAAGAAACTGGGGCCACCCAAACTATTTGTCACCCCTTTGGGACTCTGATTGTTATCTGACATTCACAGGTGAAAACTTGTCTTTCTCCTTCCCTAAGAGCAATAAACCTGAGGTTTAACACAGCAGCAAGCGCCCACCTGTGAGTCAGCAATGCTGCCAGTGGTGGGATGCCACTGACCAGGACAGACCACAGGAGCCCTCACCTCCTGAGAACACCAGGGTGGCTCTGTTCCTTTATTTCCCTTCCCAGAGAAAAGAGCTGCAATGGGGAAAGCCTTTTTGGCATCACTTTTGGTGCAAAAAGCACCAGGTTTGATGTAAAGGTGAGTGTGGTCTGTGCTTCTCAGGCAAGATCCACCCTGCCATCCTCCTTTCCAGGTTGTGTCAGGTTCTCAAGGCAATCATGAAATCCAAGAATGGTTTGGGTTGAAGGGACCTTAAAGATCATCCAGTTCCACCCCCTTCCATGGTAGGGACACCTTCCACTACCCCAGATTGCTCCAAGCCCTGTCTAACCTGGTGTTGGGCATTTCCAGGGATCCAGGGGCAGCCCCAGCTTCTCTGGGCACCCTGTGCCAGGGCCTCTCCACCCTCACAGGGAAGGACCTTTTTTCCTAGGACCCCAGGTTTATTTATTTTTAAACATGGTGGGGAAGGGATCTGAAAGCTGTGTCCTACTGCTCCTGACAGGCTGCCCTCTCCATCCAGGGACTCCATTCCTGGTGCACTTCCTTTCCCTTTTGCTCACCCAGCCCCAAGGAAATCAGTCTCTTTGTCCCTAGCAGTTTTCTTCCTATGAGTTCCCTCAGCCTAAATTAATTATCTGTCCAAATCCACTCTCAGCCCTTCTGTGTCTTTTCAACATAAAATTTTGGCACTCCCCTGCCTTTGTCAGCTCCTGGTCTCCCTTTCCAGGTAAAATATTTCTCTCCGAGTCAATTATTTCTGTGGAAGCAAGGAAACAATGATGTAATGAGAGAGCTATGCCAACCAGCTGAGGCGCTGCTCAGACAGAGCCAGGGAAAAGTCCTCGCTGGGAGATGAAATTCTTGTTCTGATGAATCAAACGGGAAAATTCCCACTGACCTCACCAGGGTCAGGCCCCATTGCCAGAGGGCCAACAATTCATTCATCCAAGCGTCTCCGTTCACTGAGGAGCAGCCCAGCTACTCTCCTCGGGTCACCACTGGCACTCCAGCACACACAGGGAGATGCCAGCTCTCCCCTGGAGATCCCTGCAGTTGGATGAACCCTCAGGAGAGCCAGATTAGCCAGAGCTGGCTGTTGGCTTGGGAACTGATACTGAAAACAGGGACCAGAGCCAAATTCCTGCCCATGTCCAGCCCATCCCTCTGACACACGCTGAGGTACGAGGACAGCACGGGGAGGGGTTTGAATCAAGGCACCTCTCCAAATCAAACAGTTTATTTCTCACATTCACCCACAGGGTTCATTATTCATGCCCCTCATCTGGGGATGCTCAGCCATCATGGTCACAGCCTGGTCTCCTAGGAAAGGGAAGAGTGGGTTCATAATGCTCACCTTGCACATCTCCCAGACAGTTTTGGACCTGCTAGCCAGTCAGATTTCAATCAGGAAAGGTGAAAACACTCAGTTTATAAGGAATATTGTCCCTCTGGCAGTAGTGTGCATGCAGCCTGATGCTAACAGGCATGTTGCTGCTGTCCCACTGCTGTGTGTCCCTTGTTTGCTGGTCTGGGTAGAAATAACCCTAAAAATCCCCAAAGCACAACCCAACAACAACCAAAAAAATAAATAAAAATCCACCGTCATTTCTGCCTGATTAATAAGATGAACTGAATTCTCTTCCAGTCTCACCCAGAGGGAGGAGAGAGAAAGCACCAAGGACATGGTGGATGGTGGAGAACGGCACTTACAGGCCTCACAAAACTGTTTCTTGATGAGGTTTCTTGACCCCTGAGCTCACCTGTGGCAAAGCACCCAGCTCAGCTCATGGGAAGCTGCTGGAACAGCAGCATGAGCTGCTTTGGTGTAAGAGTATAATAGGGAATGCTGCTCAAATTAATTAATCCCTAGTTGGAGTATCCCATAACCCTGGGGAGGAGGAGGAACCATAAAATCATCACAGAATCACAGAATGGTTTGGGGACCTTGAAGACCATCCAGTTCCAACCCCCTGCCATGGCCAGGGAAGTGCTGAACTCCCCTGAGTGACCATCCTTGTTCATCCACTCAGCACAGAGCTGCTCATGAGACCACACTCAAACACCATTCTCCAACCCTTTAAACCCAAAAGCCAAAAAATACCCACTGTTTGAGGCACTCAGTAAAAGCCATTCCCAGTGTGACCCTTTGCCAGAGGATTTCCACCCATGACCACCAGTCCTGCCCGGCTGGGACCATTTCCCAGAATGTAGACCCTCTTGCAGTCAGTGGAGCTCAGCTGAATCCAACTCTTTCCCTGCAGGTTGCATGTAGGAGAAGGGACAGTGAGGATAAGGGGGGACTTAATGAAAAAGTGAAATCTCCCATCCCTTGAGAGATGCAGGCTGGGGAGAGTTTAAACCAGGCCAGACAAGACATTAAGTGTTTGTCTTCACAGGTGAAAGCCAAATGAGAAAAGATTTTTGTGGGAAATGCTTGACTGAGCTTTGAACTCCAGCTGTCTGTACCTGATAGAGCTCAGAAGGGTACAAAATAGGGGTTTTTTTAGTACTGCCTTAGCAGATCTACACCTAAATGAGATGCAAAAATAATCCAGACCTCTTGGGATGTATATTTGGGATGTCTGCAGCCATACGGACAGCCAGGATAGAGCCCTACCCTCATGCCAGGTCTGTCAACCAGCACAAGCCTTCTGGATAACTGGGGGTTTTAGTCCCTCAAAGCACGGCATGAATTCCCTTGCCGGGATTTGTTTGCTGTTCCCAGGCAACAGGCCAGTGTTTGTTTAGCAGAGAGAGCCAAATCCTCCTCTTCTGCCCTAAAAACATAATTGTGAGAGGAGATGTGCAATCAGAAGCAGGATGGTGTTCAATGGGCTCCTGCTCGGGGAAGCTGAGGTGCCACAGCCGTGGGCAGCCCCTTAGATCCAGATTGTCTCTTACACCCCTGGCAATCCCCCACAAACCAGTGCAACCATCTGGATGCCTGGATCTTCCTTCACCCCCACGCAGGAAAAAGGGGTCACATTCCAACATTCCACCTGCTCACGTGGAGCTCTTCCACCTCCTGTGGGGGTGAAAGAAATCCCCTCACCCTGATGCCTTAGGTTTTAACTTTTATATTTTTCAAATCCTGTACTGCCCAGTGTGTAACTCTGAAGTTTCTTGTAGCCTGTTCACTTCTGCTCTCTCGTGCTAGGTCTCTACGAAGCCTCTCTGGGCCTGCTCTCCAAGGACACCCAGACCGTCCTAGGCCCAAAAAGCATAAACCAAAAGCCTTTGAGAGGGTGGCAAGCTGATGAGAAATTACATCATTAAACTGAAGCTTTAATTGGAGAATTTACCCTGATATGCAAATGAACAAAACCTGTAAAAGTGTGAGGAACTCATGACCTGCTGTCCATCTCAGGGTCCATCTTGGCAGTGGCCTCTGGCTCCCCAGGGGTACCTTTGAAGGCCTTTCAAATAAATACCTACCTTTATTCCCTTACTCCTGTCTAGTCTCTGTTTTTAGGTGGCCTTTTAAGACATCAACCACAGCCCAGCTCCAGGACGTGCTGGGGAGATAAAATAGGTCAGGATTCAGAGGTTGTATCTACATGAGCAAACCAAATCACACGAAGCTGAGCCTCAGAAATCAGTGGATATTCACAAGTGCTCTCAGAAAATGAACCCTTTGCCACGCTGTTCCTTGGCACAGTTTGGGAGCAGGCAATGCCAGGAATGATCCATAATTGACATCTGGATGCAGCCCTGCACTGGAAAGGAGAATTTAATTGCACAAGGTGTGCTCTGACCATTTTCTGTGAGGCAAAACCATCATTTCCTGCTGTGTCCAGCTCTGGGGTCCTCAACATAAGACAGACATGGACTTGTTGGAGTGAATTCTGAGGAGGCCATAAAAAGTGGTCTGGAATGAGAGCCATGGGGGGTTTCTGGGCTAGGGCTGAGCCCAGAGCTGAGCCCATGATCATTTCTTCACAGGCTGAATTGCAGGGCTCTGTCAGTGCTTGCTTGGTGTGGTAAAAAGCCATCAGTGGGATTGGGAGTAGGAGTTGGCATCACAAGCTGCCCAAAGGGTTCATTCACCCAAGGAATTGCTCCTGCTGGCAAAAACTTATCCCAGGATGCATTTAAAAATCAGCCTGCTCAGGTCCTGGCCTGAAGGCAATGAAGTCAGTGGAAACATCCCTCCTGTTTGGGGCCAGAGAACGGATATAGATTGATTTGACTCCTCCCAGACCCAAAACCTCTCAAGCATCCAGGAGCCGATTCTTGCACCATGTGTCTGAGCACAGATCAGCCTTTGTGCATGGTGAGCTCTGAAAAAAGACATCTGCTGGCAGGTTGGGAAGCAGGGGAGGGGGGGAGGCTGCTGGGCCAGCCCCAGTAGGCTCACCAGAGGCTGAGGCCAACACGGCAGCGGGACCACGCCGAAGGGAGCAAGACCAGCTGTTGTTCAAGCAGTTGCCCAAGGGACAGAGATTTCCTGCCCCTGATTTCTGGAGGAAATCTGGTTTTTGTTGGCACTGTCTAGTCCTGGCTTTCTTTCCCAAGGCACGTTCTGTGACTCGACCCGTGTACCACAGCTGCAGAGCAGGGGCTGTGGTGGTGTGGGGGATGCATCCTGGTCCCCGTGGAGCCTGCAGCATCCAAACAGCTCCAGGCACAACTCACCCTCTGCAATGGTGCTGCTCCCACCACGGGAGAGCAGCTGAGCTGGAGACAAACACCTGGAACTTTGCCATCCATCGTTGGGAACACTGTGGCCATGTGGTACCCTGGCTCTGTGCTCCACATCCTCTCTGGAGCACACCAAGCCATCTGCACACACATGTTCAGACACTTCAGGTCACACACTCAGAGCAGGACCCTCAGAGGAGCATCCACACCCTCCTCCCTGCTTGGGCTGAAGCTCAGGAACAGCCATCTCCTTTCTGCCACTGTCCAAATTCTTTGCCTTGGAAGCTCTTCCCTGTAAGGGTGGGGAGGCCCTGGCACAGGGTGCCCAGAGAAGCTGGGGCTGCCCCTGGATCCCTGGAAGTGTCCAAGGCCAGGTTGGACAGGGCTTGGAGCAACCTGGGATAGTGGGAGGTGTCCCTACCCGTGGCAGGGGGTGTGACAGGATGAGCTTTGAGGTTCCTTCCAACCCAAACAATTTAATGATTCCATAATTCCACAAGATCCTGCTGCACCATCTCTCACGCTGGAGATGCCAATCCTCAGAGGTACAGGGTGGGTTATGGCCTTCTACCCAAGCAGTGCCACCAGATTGGCAGAGCACCAACACTTTTCCAGAGGCTCTACACACCTCCTTGCATCCAGCATTCCCCCAGGTGGGTTTCCAGACCCATTTCCCTTCCCAGGCTGTGTGTGCCCGGTTTGCAGGACACCCTGGTTAAGAGCTCAGTGTCCCTTGCTCCAAAGTCCAGCTGGTGAAGGCCCCTTTATCTTCACTGTTTGATGAAGGTGATCCTTGTTCTGTTCAAGCAGCCTGAAGGACACAAGGTTTGCATTTTCCAGCACTCCCTGGCATCCAGCCTGCAAAGAAAAAGCCATCGAGGTGACTTCTGAAGGGAAAAGGGAAGACTTGGTGACGGCCTCTGCTGCGTCATTGCTGTAAAAAAAACCTTTATAAAGTTTCTATTTCCACTTCCTCCATTTGTTGTTGGTTGGGGGACATTTCTGCTCGTTGTTTGCTTTGTGTTGTTTTCCCAAGTTGAAACGCAGGTCTCATCTCTACTGATTTCCTGGAACTGACCTGGAGAACTGGTACAAACCTGAGAGCCTGCCAGGATCCCTGGGAGAGCTGTAATCCACAAGCTTTCCTAACACCACGGAATACTGCAGGGAGGTATCCCAGCTTTCCCACTGAATAAGTACATAAATGGATAAAATCTTAAATTGCCATTTTTTTCTGGACAGTTGTAAACAAAACCTTGGCAAACATCCTCTCTGCAGCCTGGAAGTTGGGAAATTGACACAGACCCATGATTTTTTTAAGGATCCCATTATTTTCAAGCCAACTTTGTGTGTTGGAGAATGCTGAGGAGGAGACTCTGGATTTTTTCATGCTTGACTGTGTCAGTGCTAAACAAAGAGAGTGAGAGCTGGAAATGAAAAAAAAAACCAAACCAAAACAAACCAAAACCCAGCATTTTGATACTGCAAACACTTGGATTGGATTTTAACATCACATGCTCGAGCCTACAAACACAGAGCCAGATTGGGTCAGCCCCAACATCCTGTCTCCAGCAGCATGCAGTAGCAGACTCCCTAGTGCTCAGTGCTGTTTGTCAATAAAACCCTGATTTTTCCACCCCTTTTTGGTCTTTTTCCTTCTTTTTTTTTTTTCCTTCTTTTTTTTTTTTTTCCTTTATTTCCCCTTTACACTTTTTGTCTGTAACATGGTGTGACTGAGAGCAGGCACAGCCCGTGCTACTGTTTGCTGTCGTGTTGAAATGCACCTGAGATTGACAAAGATCCCTCCACTCCAGGAGAATTACACAACCCCCCTGGCCACTATAAATCCAGGATTTCCCCTCTTCTTTCTCTCTTTAGGACCCTTCACTCCTCCTCGGGGTGGAACCTCCACCCACGCCGAGCCATGCGGGTTCTCCAGCTGCTCTTTGCGGTCTTTGTCATTCTCCTCCTCCAGGGCATTCCGGGTAAGGACAAAATTCTCACAGGGGTTGGCTTCTGCAGGACTGTGGAGAGAGAAAAGACAGGTTACTGACCTGAGGTAGAAGAGGACAAGACAGGGCCCTCAAGTCAAGGCTGACCTAACTCTTGCTTCCAAGGAAAAAATTTCTCCTGAGATGGTCTCCATGAAATTCCTGGCTGCAGCTGTCCCAGGTCCATAGGCTGTGCATCCCCTCCTCTCTGTGCCCTCAAAACTCACCCAGAAATGATGAGCCTAAGCCAGGAGCCTGAGCTTTGCTTCTGACCAGGATAAAAGCCTTATCCTGCACAAAACAAGGAGAATCCCACTAAATTCTACATGAGTGGAATACAGATGTGGCAAATGCAGGAAGATGCAAGTGTGACCAGAAGGTTGAGGGAGGTGATTTTTGCCCTCTGATCTGCTCTGGCGAGATCCCACCTGAAGAGCTGTTTCCAGCTTTGAGATCTCCAACATCAGAAGCTGATGGAGCAAGTCCAGAAGAGGCCACAGAAATGCTCCAAGGGCTGGAGCCCCTCTGCTCTAGAGCCAGGCTGGGAGAGCTGGGAGTGTTCACCTGGAGAAGAGAAGGATCCAGGGAGACCTCAGAGCCCCTTCCAGTGCCTAAAGCGGCTCCAGGAGAACTGGAGAGGGACTTGGGAGAAGGGCTGGAGGGACAGGACAAGGGGGAATGGTCTTAAGCTGAAGCAGGGTAGGTGTAAATTAGAGATTAGGAAGGAATTCTTGGCTGTGAGGGTGGTGAGGCCCTGGCACAGGCTGCCCAAAAAGGCTAGGGGCTCTCCATCCCTGGAAATGTTCAAGGCAAGGTTGGGCGAGGCTTGGATCAACCTGGGATAGTGGAAGGTGCCCCTGCCCATGGCAGGAGGCTGGAAGTAAATGATCTTTAATGTCCTTTCCAATTAAAATCATTCTGTGTTTCTTTGATTCTATAAAATCAAAACCATCTTTCAGGGGGGAAAAAGCAGGGGTAAAGACAGATAATTTACTTCTTTTTGTCTGTCTGTTTTCTTCTGGGATTCTGGTTTGATAGAAAAATATTCCTTGGCTTGGTATTTTTACTGGCTGCTTGTGTACACAGGTCAGGAATTCATGTTTCATTCAGGTGTAAGATCATTATGACAGAATTTTGGTGATATCACAGTCACAGAAGGCAAATCTGATAACCAAGGAGATGTACTTGCTCAGCTTGTGTATGCTCTCATTTATTTAACTGAACTCCTGGGGATAATGAGGGGAGAAAGAAGGGTTTGCCCACTCCAGTGGTGGTGGACCCTCCAGAACTCCCAAAACTGGTGTTTCTGCTGTGTCTAGAGAGAAGCAGCACATCCCTTTTTATCAAAACAGCAAAAGATTTGAAAAACCCAAGCAAACTAAAAACCTAAAACACCAAGAATCCAAAAAACTCTCCAAACAAACCAATAGATAAAACACCTGTTCCAAAAGGCACTTCTCTGTCTTCTGATGCTGTCCAACCTCACCTAACTCATCTAACCTAACATAGCCAGCCCAAACCTGCCTGTCTCACCCAGTTGTTAGGAGACTCCCAGTGCTTGCTGGATGGAAAAGCTCCTCCCAAGCACATCTGATCCTCACCATGGAACCAGCTGAATTTCCCTGCTGCCGACTGAAAGCATCCCACTGCTCAGCCACCAACACCAGAGGGGTTCCCAGTAGATTCTGTGGTTCTGAGTAGGTTCCAGCTCTCCTAACCAGGTCTCCTGTCCTCTTTACCCAGCAGCCAGAGGCCTTTCAGACAGCCAGCAGTGCAGAAGCAACCGCGGCCACTGCCGGAGGCTCTGCTTCCACGTGGAGCGCTGGGAAGGGAGCTGCAGCAATGGCCGCCTGCGCTGCTGCCGGTGACAGCGGCCACTCCAGGGCAGTGTGACAGCCCCAGCACAGTGACCAGTGACCCTGCAGCCAGAACTGTACATAGGACCTGTCCTTGGACACCTCCGTGCCTCCACTTGTAGCTCGGTTTGTCTGTCACCAATAAACCTGTTGGCTTTCTATGTCCTGCTGGGTCCGGAGTGCAGCCGTGTTTCCCCCTCACATGGACCACCCTGCCTGACACTGGGGGATCAAAAACATCTGAGCAAAGGTGGGAGATGTGGTATAGGAGCAAGGGGTGCCCTTGCCAGAATGGCAGCAAGAGACGGATCTGCTGGGCTGGTCCAAGCAGTTGTGAAGCCTCTCTTCGAGCCCATTCCTCCACCTCTGTCTCAGTCACTGCCTTTAACAGCCTCAATTTCTTGCTCTGTTCAGAAGAGGTCATGGCAGGATTCATCCTGTTCAAGTGGATGGATCCAAGACAGAGGTATGATTTTCCCTCCAGAAACGCCTCTTCCTCTCCCACAGCAACAAGGTCAACGTGGGTGGGTGACTCAGGTTGTCCAACCTGATCTCATTGAAGATGTCCCTGCTCATTGTAGGGGTGCTGGACTAGATGACCCTTAAAGCTCCCTTCCAATCCAAACCATTCCATGATTCTGTGTTCCACCTCTGTGAGGAGGTAAAGGTGGGTGTGGCTGAGGCACCCCTGTGGGCAAAACAATTCAAAAAACTCACCCACTTTCACATGGAGTGTGGTGGGTTCTGCATCTGCCCTGCTCCTGCATGGAGCAATTCCCAGGTGAAATCTTACTTCCATAATGCAAGGGCTCCCAGACTCTACCCCAACGTCACCCGAGGGGTATCACTGCCTCTTTTCCTGCATATGCTGATTTTTTGAATGGCAATGAGCCAAGGCTGAGCTCACTTCCAGCAGCTCCCCACCAAGGTGTAAATGTTGTGGGCTGTGGACTGTTGTTGACTGAAGGAAGCGGAACTGCCCACCATGGTGTGCTCTGGAGCAGGACCCCAGCAGCAAGTCCTCACCTCGGAGGTGGTGAGGTGGAAAGGAGGTGGTGTAGGATGAGCAGGAATAGAGATGTCTTGGAGCTGTGAGTAGAGAGATGGCTTGGAAGGGTACGAAAGTCTCCTCAAGAGGAAAGATTCATCTCTGGAAAACACCAAGTGTGATATCTAGGATGTGAAAGCAATGAGGTGGGCAAAATTCCCACCCTAAAACCCCCACCCTAAAACCCCCAGCTACACACCTGGCTTCAACCTAAACCCATTCTGCTGTCAACCCCAGAGGGACCAGTCCTGCCCTGGAGGAAACCAGTAAAACCAGTGACCTAACTGTGCCGGTTGACACCCAGTGGAGATCTGACCCATCTCTGGACTGTGAGCTGGGAAAGATCCCCTCACTCCTCCTACCCCCATGAACTGAAGCAGCGAGGGACTGCTGGGCCCCATGCTGGCATATCCCATCCCTGCTCCTGTGGCTCTGCAGGCTGCAAACACAGTGGCAATGCCTCCAGGCAGTCCCCTCTCTTGGATGCTTCTCCTCTCCGTTGAGTGACAGTCTGACTCCTCGGGGACCTCGGAAAGCTCAGCCAGAGGTTAGCAGCCACTGCGGCTCACATGAGCCATCAGCCCCATCGAGAGATAAGGCTCCCCTTGATAACAGGACCTGCCAGAACTGAGCCTCCAGTTTTTCCACCTTTTTGAAGTCTGGCCGGTGAAGTTTTGCAGAACTTTGTCTTTTTGCCAAAGTAACCAACTTCCAGCTCCAGCCTTTGCCTTCCCTCCTTTTCCCTGGCCTCCTCCCCCTTACCTTCCCTCTTCCTCCTCACTCCTCCAAGCGCAGCCTCTCCGTGGGGCTGATAGGGATTCTGGGGGGGAGGATGAACATGATGAGGGGGTGATGTCATCTGTTTTTGGCCCTTCAGAGGAGCAAGGGTTAGGCACGTCTGCCTCTACCCAGGCTGGCGCCGGGAGCAACTGGGAGCCTTCCTCTGGCAGCCGCCCCTGCGCCTTATCAGGGGCAGGATGACATCCCGGGGCCGGGATGCCGGAGCTGCCGGGGAAAGGAGGTGGGGAGCCCCTGAATGTGAGCCCTGTGAGAGCCTGGGTGTGCACAGGGATGTGTCTGTGTGTGTGTGAGCTCGCTGGCCGCAGGGAAATCGCTCCCAGCAGGATGGAGCCAGCTATCAGCCTCCGGAGAAGGGGAAAGCGCCTCTGTGCCAAAGTCCAGACAAGTCAAGGGTGATGCTGTCACCCAGCTCTGCTCCTGGGAGGGTTTAACCTCTCGGATCCAGGCAGACAACCTGGAAAATCCAACTGAAAAAGGTTAGATGATGCCCCTTGCCATCAAAGGAGAAAGTCAAGGCAGAGGGAGGGAGATAAATTCGTCTGTCCCATACCCAAAGCTCAGGGTCTGGAGTGATCTCAAGCAGAGCTGGGTACAAATTTACCACAGAAATGGTTTTGGGATGGACCATTGTGTCCTTTTCTTGTTTTGGCAACTTTTTTCCAAGGTGGGATGGAAAACCTTCGTTCTCCATGAAATAGTGAAAATTCTAACACCACCCCCTCTTTTCTTCTCTCCCCCAGAAACGTGGTGTGATCAGAAAAGTGTGAAATATTTCTGGCTAAATCCAGGGAAAGCTTCCCATCTCCTACAACACAGCCTTCAGAAGGGAAAAGTCTTTTGGGACATGGGAGCCCAAGGAGAGAGACAGCTCCCTACAGCAACTGTCTTAAAATATATTTAATTTTGTATTCTTTCTTAATGTTAGAAAGAATATTTTTTCCCCCATTCTGATGGAACATCATGCTCACTTTGGGGACCAGTGCTCTACAGGGAAAGGGAGATTTTGGGGAGAGCATCTACAGCCCCTGAGGTTTGGAACAGAAATCTAAACAACTGGTAGGTCTCCTTCCAGCTGGAAAATGTATAAAATTGATTTTCTTTTGCTTGGAATAAATAGGGTTTTCTGTGAAAGTTAATCCCAGCTGTTGTAACTAGAGTGAGAAAACAGAAACTGACAAACTAGGAGGGCTATAAAATCAGAGGGAGTGGCCTCAAGCTGTGCCAGGTGAGGGTCAGGTTGGACATCAGGAGGAATTTCTTCATGGAAAGGGTGCTCAGGCATTGGAAAGAGCTGCCCAGGAAGGTGTTGGAGTCCCCATCCCTGGAGGTGTCCACGGGAACGTCTGGACATGGTGACAAGGTGGGGATCGGTCACAGGTTGGACTCAATGGTCTTGGAAGTCTTTTCCAACCTAAACGATTGTGTGATTCTGTGTCAAATGCACCTCTGCCAGCCAAACCCTGGCACATTTTTTTTCCATGAAGAAATTGATGCCCTGTTTGTACATCCTGACAAGGGGACAGGGAAGAAACGCAGCCACTGGCACCGCCCCGTGCTGACCTCAGCTCCCCACATCAGCAAGAAAGCCTGGCAGTGGCTCAGCCCCAGCACCTCAGAGGCTGTGCAATAAAGTACACTTTTCGTCTAGGCATAAATAAATGACTTCACCCTTCTGGCAAGCTGCTCCAGGCTCTTTCAGCAGCTCCACGTGGAAGAACGGCAGCGCTGGAGCAGCACAGCCCCCTCTCGCCACGGAGGGAGCACTGGCTGGTGGGGAAGCTCCAAAACAAACACTGGTGAGCAGCTGCTGGGCTGCTCCCCAGCTCAACAGCAAAGCCACCTGAAGCCAAAATCTCAGTTTGTGGCTCTCAGTTTGGAGACGCCCCAAGGCAGTGTGGAATTTGGGGAATGTGCAGGGGAATGGCTTTGCACCCCAAATGAGGAGGGTGGATGCACCCTTTCCCCTCTCCAGCCTCCTTCCCAGACCACAGCTTGCAGGATCCTTCCCCAGATTCCACAAGCACGCAGGTCGTCTTCCAGGACTATCCCCCCGTGCCCGGGATGGACACGAAAGCTGTCAGGAATCTTTATTGTCCAGATCTTCGCATCGTTATCAGCAACTCCCACACACTGGAAGTGAGATATGTGTGACAACATTTTTTCCATCAGAGAGCTTATCATGGCTGAGAAGAGGGGAAGGGGCTGGGGAGGGTGATGGGGAGGAGGAGGAGGGAAGGAGGGGAGGTGTATGGGCATGAATGCCCACCCAGCCCATCCTCCACCCACCCATGATCCCACATCTATGGAAGAAGGAGAGGAAAAACAGGGTTTTGGAGGACTGTGTTGTCAAAGCAGTTGTGTCCGACCTAAGACCTCCTGAGCCAGTCAAGCCAGTCCTAAATTCCTCGGGTAAGATCCGAAAACACTCTTCCTGCAAAAGCATCTCTTAATTCATATGGGTGAACGTACAAATGAGGAGACCTTCTGCAAGGATGTTGGCTGGGCTAGCAGGACCTCAGGGGGTCTGACCCCTCCTTGGTGTCAGTCAGATCCTTCCCAGGGCTGGGGGAAACTCCAGCCAGCAGGAAAGACATTAATGTGGAAAAAATCTCAGCTGTGTCAGACCACAACAGAGCTACTGGGACTCCAGCACTGCATCTGTGGTTGTGAACTGTGAGCTGCATCTCCCTGGGTTTTTGCTGTTGCCACTTTTCTCAAGCTCTGGGCCCACAACCCAGGTTTGTAGAGTAGAAGCTGAAGCCTGGCTTTCACAGTCTTCATCTGGAGGAGATGGAGGGAGAAGTAGGGAATAGTTCTTTAAGACTGGAAGTTCATCTGCAGTCTGGAGGAGCTGATGCCACAGTCCTGTGGCACCAAGAAACAGCAAAGTTTGTGCTGCAGGAGCCGTGGGGACAAAACCAAACCTGCAGCTGGGTCATGGGAGAATTTTAGGGAACTACAAGAGCTGTGAGTCTTCAGATAGAGATCTGGAGCTGGCAGCACTTGCAAGGACAACACATCCCAGTGAGGTCTGCAGGACAAGCTAAAAATACAGATGTGATTTCACAGGATCACAGAACGGTTTGGTTTGGAAGGGACCTTAAAGATCATCTCATTCCACCCCCCACCTCCCACTATCCCAGGTTGCTCCAAGCTCCACCCAGCTGAGTCTTGGATGCTTCCAGGGATGGGGAGTCCACAGCTTCTCTGGGCAACCTCATCACCCCTAGAGTAAAGAATTTCTTCCTAATTTTGAAGGCTCTGTACATTTGCTCTGGAAATCACTACGTTTATTCCAAGTTCATGCATATTCCAAGTTTGCCATTAGCCCCTTTTCTCCCAAAGCTCTGGGTTTCTTCTTGGCCCACAGCAGCCACTTCAAATGGACCACAGTTGCTGGAATGAAAAACAAAGAGATTAAATAATCCCTCCCTCCAGGCTGCTGTTTTCAAGGAAAGCCCAAGAAAATGCTGTCCTGGTTTCAATTCAAGGTGAGGAGTTTGGCAGTGCTGTCTTGAGACCATGATGAGGTGATTGCCCAAAGGAACCACCAGCTCTGGATGCAAAGGTGAAGCTGAGGTCCCCCTTGCTGGCATGGGAACAGCTTTATCTCCCCAGGGAGGACAGTTATGGATTTGCCTATTAGGATCTGCACCATGAACAGTTAAGGATTTGCATTATGAGCTCTCCAGGCTGATGTTTCCAAGGATGAGGCTGGATGACAACACAATCCTTCAATGTATGATCCACAGCCCAGGGGCAGCCCTATCTGAGCACCAGACAACTCCTGACACAGAGCACATGGAGGCAAAACACACGGGAGGGGAAAAATGAGGATGTTTTGTCTACTGGGGCTGTGATTAGTTCTGGTAGCTGGGATGGGGAGGTGGCGGCTGTGCTTTTGTGATTAATGGGAGGTTTCAGCGTCGGCATTGTCACTCCAGAGCTGCCTGTTCCCTCGGGAGCTGCTATCTGCTGGGAGATGCTGCTCTGGGAGCTGCTATCTGCTGGGAGATGCTGTTCTTCAAGCACAGTTCGTTAGCAGGGTCCCCTGGGGGGTGACAGACTGCGGTGGGTTAAGCACAGGCTGGAAAAGGGGCTCTTGGATTTTGTGAGCTGACACGGTCGGGGAGGATCCGAGGTCCTTCTGAGTGTAGGCAGAAGCAATTCTGGCTCGAGCTAATCCAGTTATCAGCCCCCACAACAGCCCTGTCACTCACCAGAGTCACATGGTGAAATACTGCAAAATGCCTTCAGAGACGGGCAGAGTCATCTCACCAGCCATTGCCAGCCACCAGCTGGACAGTCCTGAGGTAAAAGTGGATCCCAAAATATGTGTGGACACCTTCTGTGACTAGGGCATGGGACAGAAATGAGTGGGTTTCTCATGGATGATCTGCAGCAGTGACTCTCTCGTCAGCCTTAGACCAAGAAATGAGGTTTGTAGATGAAGGTGGTGCAAAAAAAGATGGGGAGAAGCTTTTTAGCTGGGCCTGCTGTGACAGGACAAGGGGTGATGGTTTTAAATTAAAGGGGAGTCAGTTAAGATTAGATATGAGAAGATATTTTTGCAATGAGGGTGGTGAGGCTCTGGAACAGGTTGCTGTGGCTGCCCCAGCTCTGGGAGTGTTCAAGGCCAGATTCTGTTCAAATCAGTTCAGGGCTGAATGGTTTGGGTTGGAATGGACCTTAAAGCTCTTCCACTTCCAACCCCCTGCCATGGGGACACCTTCCACTATCTCAGGTTGCTCCAAGCCTCATCCAACCTGGCCTTGGTCACTTCCAGGGATGGGACAGCCACAGCTTCTCTGGGCACCCTGTGCCAGGGCCTCACCACCCTCACAGCCAAGAATTTTTTCCTAATATCTAATTTACACCTACCCTGCTTCAGCTTAAGACCATTCCCCTTGTTCTGTCCCTCCAGCCCTTGTCCCAAGTCCCTCTCCAGCTCTCCTGGAGCCGCTTTAGGCACTGGAAGGGGGTCTGAGGTCTCCCTGGATCCTTCTCTTCTCCAGGTGAACACCCCCAGCTCTCCCAGCCTGGCTCCAGAGCAGAGGGGCTCCAGCCCTTGGAGCATTTCTGTGGCCTCCTCTGGACTCAATCCAAGAGGTCCATGTCTCTCCTGTACTGGTGACCCCAGAGACGGACCCAATGTATATCACTCACTTCATTCTTTTTTATGTTGGAGAAGAAAAGAGAGGCTGCTCCTCTCTGCAGCCCATGCACAAACCACTCACGGAGCCCTCCTTTCTTTCCCTAACTGGGTGCAGTTTGTTTCACAGTTGTCCCAGGCACCACTTTCTCATATCCCATCCCATGCCCAGGATGTGTCACCAACCACATCCTGGCCAAGTTCCCTGTGGGCTCGTGGTTGTGACTCTGAGGCTGGAATTTCAGTTTCCATCCCCAGCACCATCAGTGATGGCTCCTGGACCAGGTCACTGGGGTGATTCTGCTCAGGCTCCTCTGCCCACACCCCTTGTCTGGCAGTGCAGGAGGGTGTTCTGCATCCCATCTCATCCTGGGGGACACCAGCACCCTTGAGGTCTCCTCAACCTCTGCTGTATGAGGACTGACCTCCTCCCTTCTGGGGTTATCATCTACCAGACCCTCACTGCTGGCAAGCTACTGTTGGGTTTTAGGAGTTCTCCTATTTTCTTTCTATCTTAAAGACTTTTCCTATATGTGTTGCCAGGAGGACAAATTACTGAGTGCTTAAGAAAAAACAAAAGACCTGGCTGCAGGGGGAGGGGTCCAGCTGGCTACTTCTTCCACCTGGGGTTTTCTCCTGTCGGGCTGGGGATGCCACGAGGTTTGAGCTGGGAAAAAAGGGGTTGGGTACAGCCCCTGGCTGGCTGGTGTTCTCAGCATCCGCAGGGAGAGGAGGGCTCCCATCCTTGTGGAGGGAGTTTGTCAGTGCTGCAGGCTTCTGCTTTCAGCTGCCTTCCTTCTACCGTGAGTGGAGCCTGCTCGCTGGAGCGGCTGTTGCACTGGGACCCTAACACCCCACCTTACTAAGAGAGGGACCTTTCCACCGTCTGCTCGGGTGCCTCAGGAGAACCCCGGGATCCCAAGCCCGCCTTTCCGTGCCCTGCTGGGAGCCAGGCCGTGGCCACCCTGCCCCTGCCGTTGCTTCAAGCCTTCGCTACTCTGTAGCCGTGCTCGCCCTGCCTGCCCAGACCTCCGGGGGTTCCGCTGCAGCTCCGGAGTTCGATACATCTCGTCTGCCACCCGGGATTTGTGCTCGTCCCTGCCGTTCCAGCCTGCTGTTCCTGAGGGTCCGGCCGGACACCGGGATCGGCTGCCCAGGGGTTTGTGAAGCCTTTGTTCCATCCCTTCCCGGGATCCCAGGGCACCAGTGCCGCTGCTCCCCGAGCTCGCTCCGGAGCGCCCCCTGCAGCCGCGGGGGAACCATCGCACCTGCCCTGCTCAGCGGGAGCCGCCAGCGCCCCTGCCGGCTGCGAGCGGAACTGCACCCGAGGGGAAAGGGCCCGACAGCGGAGAAGGCTGGGACTGGGTTTGGGATTGTTTGCTGTTACTGCCATAGTTATTGCTGTTTGTTTGCCTTGTTATACACATAGAGATATATAATAGTAAAGAACTGTTATTCCTATTCCTCATATCTTTGCCTGAAAGTCCCTTAATTTCAAAATTATAATAATTCAGAGGGAAAGGGGTTGCAATTTTCCATTTCAAGGGGGGCTCCAGCCTCCAGCCTTCCTTGGCAGACACTTGTCTTTCAAACCAAGACAGTTACCTTGGCAAGACAGGGATAATCCTTCCTATCCAGGTGGGTTTTAAATTTGTCTGCACTTTTAAATTAGCTGTCTGTTGCTTTTAATGCTGACCTGTGAGCATGGAGCTAAACAAGCCCTCAGCAAGTTTGGCCATCAGTGCATTCCCAACAGGCTCTCCTGTAGCGAAGAGGTCCCAGAGAAATGATTCTGAAGGAACACCAGGTTAGGCATCCCTCCATCACACCCATCTGTGTTTTGGGGAGCGTTCCTCCACAGGTTACAGCCATGACCAGGATGGATCTGGACTGGGGAGTTATCCATGCAAGTGTAGAAGAAAGGCAATGTTTTGGAGTAATGACAAGACTTCCATGTGCCACAAGTGTGACCTGCTCCAAAGTGAGAAGGTGGAAGTGATCAGTGCCTGAGAGATCAGCAGAAGGTGGTGGTGTCTGCAGAAATCAGCCAGGAAACACAGCTGTTGTGCTCTGCCACATTAAGATTAAACACCAGGACACCTGCATAGGGTACCTGAGGCAGGACACACCTGGGATATGGACACAAGTCCCTCTCTCTGGTTTGTTTCACCCTGGCAGGATCCAAGGCACTGGTGCACATCGAGTCATAGAAACATGGAATCATAGAATCAGAGTCTTGGAATGGCTTCGGTTGGGAGGGACCGTAAAGATCATCTGGTTCCAAACCCTGCCATGGACAGGGACTCCTTCCACTAGACCAGGCTGCTCAGAGTCCCATCCAGCCTCCAGGACAGTCCCTATTCCAAGGATTGTCCCTCTTTAGGGACAGCCTGTGCAAGGCAGTGACTCGGTCTCACCACAATGGGAAACAAGCCAGTAATAGATTAATTAGCAGTCTTCACAACAGGCTAGTTACCATTTTCCCACAGGACTGTGCTTGGAGTTTCCCAGCCAGGTATGACCCTGTGGGTGTGTGACAACCCCTGCACACAGATCTGCTGGAGCATCCCCAGCTCCCACCCTGCTGTGAGTCTGAGACCCATTTCCCAGTACAATGAGGATATTTCGGGGCTGCTTTCCTTTCAGCAGCTTCCTCTTGCAGCACAGCATCTGCTGTGATCTTCATTTCCCTCCTACCCTCCATTATTCCTCAATATTCCTCGTCCAGGTCCTTTTCCTTATCTGCCGCCACTTTCCTGTTTTTCTTCCTTGCTCAGCACCCTCCAGCCTGCCTGGCTCCTGGACCATCGGCTCCTGTCTAAGGGCTTCCTCCTTCTCTGGCCGATGTCCTCCCAGTGATAGCCCCGAGCATCCTGGGGGACCACGGGCATCCCGTGGGGTCCCGTCAGGAGAGGGTGACGGTGCTGACCCCACGCCAAAGGAAACGGCGCCGGGAGGAAACAGCAGCACTGGGCTCCCAGAATATCTCCACTCAGAGTTACCCCAGGGATGCACAGATAAGCAGAAAAAGGGGGAAGGAGGAGGAGGTCAGGGCTGTTCAGCCGAGATGTTTGTGTGTCTTCTGGCACAAACACCAGTCTGGGCTTCCCCAGCAGGCGCCAGTGTCATTTTGAGGGGCAATTGTTTGTTCAGCCTCCGCTCACCTTGGAACGTGCAGCTCAGCACTGTGATGGCGAGGGAGATGCTCAAGGTCATGGGGAGACAAAGTTGGGAGGGCAATTCCCAGGAGAGGATTCCCTCTTTTTGTGGTGTTTGTTGCCTTGGGTGGGTGCCAATTCAGGGTTAGGATCTCGCTGCGCCTGGTGCTGGAAAGACTCAGAGCTATCCCTTACCCCTCAGATGGGACATACAGGCACCTGGTGGCACAGCCCATCCCATGGGACAGCTGCCTGCTGTGTGGGGACTTCCATGGGTGATGGGCCATTCTCAGGAGCCTGTGGCTCTTGCAAGAACCAGCACATAGAGTTTGTCAGCTACAAGTCCTTGGAGAGGCTGGAGGTGCTTGGAAAATGCAGCAAAGCCCCTCTTGGAAGATTCTGTGCTGTTCTGTCAGCCCTCAGACCCTGAGGTCCATCCCAAGGTGGGTGACCAGGGGACTCAGCACAGCAGAAGCTGCAGCCAGAAGTCACCCCCTCTGTCCCCATGCCAGGAACCTCCTGCAGCCAAGTGATGCCTTGGCAGACAAATAAAAGACCCTGGAAGAGGAATATTGAGGAATAATGGTGGGTAGGAGGGAAATGAAGATCACGGCTTCTCCTACAGCACAGGCATAGCTGGAGATAGTGACATTCAATTCTATTCTATTCTATTCTATTCTATTCTATTCTATTCTATTCCATTCCATTCCATTCCATTCCATTCCATTCCATTAAATTCATTCAAATGATTCATGATTCCATGACTGTGCACCACGGCTGTGTGTTGGGACATCTGCCACCCTGTTCCCTGGAGAGCAAAGTCACCTCAAAACTAAAAAACGGCCCATTCCAATCCAGCTGACTTGTTACCCCATCAGGTGGGAAAAAGAACCAGCTGCCAACTTCCCCTCCAAACGCAAGACTTCTCGAAAGTCTCAGGAAAGCATAACTTTACACTTAGGTCTCAGTTTAAACACGTGCACATGACTCTGTTGCAATGAGCATGAAGCTGTCTCAGAGCCAGTTCCCTCCGCTCGTCCCAAGCCAAACCTGCTGCCTTCCTCCTGCTATATTTATCAGAAGGATTTGGCTGGTTGGAAAGTGCTTGGGGATGCAGCGGGGGTGGAGCCACCTTGGAAATCAGCCATGGGAGAAAACCCAGAGCCGCCTCCAGCCCCATGTGGCTGTTTTGAGATGGTCTCACATCCCCCTCAGGGTAATTCCAGTGTAAGCCTGGGAGGCTGCTCAGCAGTTGGTGAATTCCTCATGCTCTACAGATAATTTGTATGTCTTTAACACCCTTGTGCTTGTCCTTGTGCTGGGGATCTGCTCCCCTCCCAAATCTTCACAATCCTCATCTCCAAACAGAGATTTCCAGGTAGAAATGATACCACTTTTCTTCTGCTCAGAAGATTGTTCAAATCAACTTTTTGTCACTCTCTGAACCCACAGGGATCTCACCCTAAACTGGAAGTTCTTACAGATACAAGTGAGATCGGTGCATTTAAGTACCTAAAAAAGCTTTGTCACCCCCACACTCTCCTGTAGCAGTGAGGCCAGAGGAGAACAACACACAGAACCTCTCCCACACCTCCACAGTGAGACAGGATAGAGTTTGCTCCTCACTTTTCTGCATCCCCTGGGAAGATCTGTTCGCAGCTGGGAACCTTGTCCCTGCCAGCCTGGAGGCACTCCCTGAAATCCCTGCAGCTGCAGATGTTGAGCAAGCTGTGCAAGAGATTCCTGCTGTACACCACAGCACGTGGGGCTGCTCTTGGGCAACCAGGCTTGCAGCAACACGGGATCAAACCCCTTGGATGTAGCGGTTTTATGGTGCTCAGCTTCCTCTTCATTACTGGAGCACACATGCCTGGCATTTTGGGCTCTGAATGTGTTTTAGCTTTCTGTGCTGGGATGCCTCTCTGGGAAATCTGTGCCAGGGCCTCCCCACCCTCACAGGCAAGAATTTCTCCCTAATATCCCATCTAACCCTGTCCTCTGGCAGTGGGAAGCCATTCCCTGTGTCCTGTCGCTCCATCCCTTGCCCCAAGTCCCTCTCCAGCTCTCCTGGAGCCCCTTCAGGCACTGGAAGGGGCTCTGAGCTCTCCCTGGATCCTTCTCTTCTCCAGGTGAACACCCTCAGTTCTCCCAGCCTGGCTCCAGAGCAGAGGGGCTCCAGCCCTCAGAACTTAAAATAAGACAGGATGAGACAGCCCAGCTCCCTTGAGGTATTCAGGATGGCAATTCCCAAACAGACATGGGATGCGGTGATGGAAATCATCCTCCAGGAATGAGACCTGTTCAAAGTGACAGGGCCAGGGGCAGATTTCGTGATTCTGCCAGGGAAGTGACAGCAGGAGCTGCCCAACTCCGCAGTTTCCTGCTCAGCCAAGGAAATTTGCTCCACACATCCGTCTGTAAAACCTTCCCGAACCACGAGATGGCATTAAAAACCAGAGCAGCCTGAACCAGACAGTTTTTCCCTCTGGTCTGGCTTCCTCCAGCAAACCCAGACTTGTGGAGGTTCATCCTGCTGGGATGAATGGCACAGCGTGTCTCTTCTTACAGGAGCGTCCCTTCTGCCCCAGGAAACTCCCTGCTGGCTCCCTCGTCCTGAACTTTTTTGTTTTTTCTAAATAAATTAAATTTAAATTAAATTCAATGTCCTTCCAAGTTTTTCCAAATCCAAACAGGTCTGGGTACCCATCTCACGGGTCCCTTGCTGCTGACCCTCAGAAAACCCTCCCAGCACTTTGCCCTTCCTGCCCCAGCTCCTTATGAATGACCCCAATTTCCAGTCCCACCAGTTCTCCTCCTATTTCCATTTCCCCCCCTGAGGCTCATGTATAAACAAAGCAGAGAGCAGGGAAAAGCAGGGTTACCAGGAGAAAGCGGGTCCCGAGTGGCCGGCGGCATGTGACAGACCCTCACACGTCACCGGGAGCCTGGCACGGTGCCTGATGAGATAACCTTTCACTGGAGCACCAAAAACACCCTTTTCCAAAGAATCTTGGGAGGCTTCCCTTCCTCCTAGGAGCCAGCAGCCCTCCTGGCTTTGCAGGCAGTCAGAGGGTGCCAGCAGCAGGAAAAAGTCATTGCAGCAGAGCTCTCCATGGGCCAGCACCGTGGCTTTCTCCACCTGGACTCGCTGTGGGATGGAGCCTTCAGGCCTCAGTTTCCCTTCTGTCAAGCAGACACTGAAAGTGGCTCTGCAGAGAAATTCTGGTCTCTCCCTGAAGCCAAATTCTGCCTGTAGCAGACACAGTCTCCATCCCTGTATCACCTTTCCAAGCCAAAAACCACACAGAACAAATATTTGGGCCTAGGGAATCCCCTCACAAAACGGGCATTTCATGCTGTGAGCAGGAGAGATCAAGAGATGAAGTCACTGACACAAATGGGAGTCTGGGGATCTCTTGGAACAGACAAGGGCAATCACAGCCCTGGTCCTTGGCCAGACACGTTGGGAAAGCACCTTCCCAACTCTGTGTTGGGAGGGAAGACTCAGGTGAGTGTAGGAGCAGCCAAGAGCCCGTGTGCCCACCTTGTTCAGGCTCTGCTCTGGGCCATGGCCAATCTCTGAGCCTGCAGAGAAAGGCCAAATTGTGAAACACTCCCCCAGAAACTGCTCCCAGAGCTGTCTCAGTAAAGTCAGGATGGCAAAGTTCGTCTGATTGGAAGGGACTGACACATTGGTCATGCAGAAGAGCAGAGGACACGGACCAGGGGGTTTGTTTTCCATCTGTACAACACCCACAGAAAAGTGCTTTGGGTGCAAATTCTCA
This sequence comes from Aphelocoma coerulescens, assembly GCF_041296385.1. Lineage (NCBI taxonomy): Eukaryota > Metazoa > Chordata > Aves > Passeriformes > Corvidae > Aphelocoma > Aphelocoma coerulescens. The sequence continues at coordinate 122,416,848 of NC_091016.1, forward strand.
CATGTCACTGTCCCCACTTCTCTCTCACTTCTTCTTTTCAGTGGATTTTCTCCTCTGGAGCCAGTTGGCTTTTTGAATCACAACAGCTGTCCTCATCTTTAGATGTCCCCATCCTACAGCTGTCATCTGAGCAGGGGGTGACCACAGAGGGGCACAGAGGGGAAGTCAGGTCCCATTTTCTGTCACAAGCCAGGATGGATGGACACAAATTGCAGCTGAGTGGCTCAAAAGCACAACCTCAGCAAGTGGCGGAAGCAGGAGGTCAGCATCCGGTGATGGGGCAGAGCAGCTGAGTTCTGAGCATTTCCCATTGCTCCTGAATTCCCTGGAGGCTGGGGTATGGCAGGAGCAAGAGCAAAGTCAGGTGTGTACCACAAAGGGAATAGAGGTCACAGCGTCTGCTCCGAAGTGTCTGAACGTGCCTGACCCAGCTGGACACGAGACAGGTGTGCCCAGGTAGCCAAGAAGGCCAGTGTGTCCCCAGCCCTGGTGTGTCCAGCAGGGCCAGGGCAGTGCCTGTCCTCTGTGCTGGCACTGCTGGAGCACCTCCAGTGCTGGGGGCAGCTCTGGGACCCTCCTGACAAGAGAGACCTGGAGGGGCTGGAGCATGTCCAGGGAAGGGAATGGAGCTGGGGAAGGGGCTGGAGCAGCAGGAGCGGCTGAGGGAGCTGGGAAAGGGGCTCAGCCTGGAGAAAAGGAGGCTCAGGGGGGACCTTGTGGCTCTGCACAACTCCCTGACAGGAGGGGACAGCCAGGGGAGGGTTGGGCTCTGCTCCCAGGGAACAGGGACTGGATGAGAGGAAATGGCCTCAAATTGTACCTGGAGAGGTTTAGATTGGATATTAGGAATAATTTCTTCACCAAAAGGGTTGTCCAGCCATGGCACAGCTGCCCAGGGCAGTGGTAAAGTCCCCGTCCCTGAAGGGATTTAAAAGCCATGCGGATGTGGCACCTGGGGACACGGGTCAATGGTGGCCTTGGCAGTGCTGGAGAATGGTTGGACTTGATGATGTCAGAGAGCTTTTCCAAACTAAATGATTCTATGACACCCCGTACGGAAAGCACAAGGCAAAAGTGCCCTGCAGTTAAGGTGTTTCCCAAAAGGAACATCCTGGATTACCTGGGACCAGAGCATCTGCCCCAACCAGCCCCACACTGATGGGGATACAGCTCTGGGGAGCTTCCCCAGCCCGAAAAGCTGAGAAACACAATCCCTTGTCAGGGCAGAGAGAGTGCATGGAACAAGTTCCCATAGATTCAGAAATTTGTCAGATTCATGGAGGAAAATTCAGCTCTGATAAATATAAAGTTCTACCTTTGGCTCGAGGAGTGCTGCAGCCAAAAATTGCTGGGAGAGCTGGGGAGAGAGGTCTGGCCATGCTGAGCAGTGACATTTTCACCGGTCTACAAAGCTCTGTCTCAGGCAAGACACAGGACAAGTTTGCTCTCAGCCTCTCTGATGTGCCAGACGTGAACAAAAACTTTTCCACCTTTGGATGAGAGCAGCTGGGCACCTCCATGGGCACAGCTGATCATGTTTGCGTGAAGAATTACGAGGGGAGACACCCCAGGAAGACACAATGCATGGAGTAAGGGAACCAAGGAGAAATTCTCAATAAAAATACACAAAACTGTTAACGTTTAATCGAGACAAGGACTCTGCCTTATGCTGGTGCTGAGGATCCATTTTGTCACCCTGCAAAGGGCCATAAACTTTGCAGGAACGAATAATATCCCTGTCCTTGCCTCCCCCATCCATCCAGGGCCAGCAAGTTCAGCCCTCGAAGTTTCGCTGCTCTCCCAGATCTTCGTCCCAGCGATGGTGGGAAGAAGCTTTGTGCTGATGTCATCTGCTCCCGAGTCACCTCCCGGCCGGTCACAGGGCTCCTCGTGAGCCAGCCCGGCTGAGTCACCGCGGTTGTGTAACCGGAGTTCCCTGTTCGCACGGATTTTCAGGAAGCCAGAGCTCCCTGTTTCCACAGAATTGCTGGGAGCAGGGGCGAGGATTTTGCAGCATCCTCCAGATCTAGAAGGGGCCTTCAGCCTTGTAAGCAGCATCATCAGCACAAGGCTAAGGGTGCTGCAGATGGGTGGCCAGGGGGTGTAGGACACCAAGACCCTCCCAGGTCCCACTGCCTTGCTGCATGGGTGGAAATCCAGGCCTGGTGTTGGATTCAGCTCTGCTGGTGCCTTAAATTATCTCCCATCCACACCAGGAACACGCAGCCCCCACCAGCCAGGGCAGCCTCTCTTGCTCAATGAGGCAGCAAAGCCCATTTTCTGTCTGGACAGAAAAAACCTGGTCAACAAACCCCGACTTCCACCAGAGGAGCCTAAATCCATCAGAATTAGCCAACAACCCACCCAAGGCATGTTTCAGTGAGCTTTTTGAAGCCACGTGCTCCAGCAGTGACTCTGGCAGACACGGAATGCTTGGAGGGGGAGGATTTGAGCTCAGGATGTCCCAGCTCCCATGGAGAGGTGAGGATTATGTCGGTGCCCAACCCTTGCAGCAAGGATTTATCAGGAAGCGTTATGGCTCTATAAAACCCTGTTTTAATTGCCCTGGGTGAGTATTTTACCTTGGCAGATGATGCAGCCGTGTAATAACCATCATTTTTCCCATCAAGGCCTCACAGATGTGCTGCTGCTGCCAGGAAGGGCAAGTCTGCTGCAAAATCTTGTCACAGAAATGTTAGAATCATAGAAAGGCTTGGGTTGGAAGGAAACTTAAAGCTCATCTCATTCCAACCCCTGCCATGGGCAGGGACACCATCCCAGGTTGCTCCAAGGGGTTCAGCCTGGCTTTGGGCACTTCCAGGGATGTTGCTCAAAGAGGGACACGAAACCAAGAGTAAAAGAACCTCAGGCACAAATTTTGTAGTGCTGCTTCAGTAGTAAAATTATGGTGTTTAAAAGTGGCTGAAAAGGGTGAATCAGAAAAAATCAGGGTGGATACTCCCCAAAGGAGGTCTGGCAGCCCAGCTGGACAGGCTTTGGGTTCAGGGAGGAGCACAGTTCACTCCTACCCCAAGCCAAGCCAAGCTATTTGGTCATTAAATAAACCTGCATTTCCTACCCTTGTTGTAAGCAATGATGGTTCTAAACCCCGAGGAAGAAAAACAAAAAAACCCATACCTGCATTAATCAGGGCTATTTTTTTTTTTTTTTAATTGTAGGAGAATATACATAAAAAAACCTTTTGATTTTCTGGAACTTATAGGTGTTGGCCCTGCAGCAGCCTCGTTAAGAGCTATTTGCTGCTCAGTGTAGAAGCAGGGGCACCATGATTCAATCAGCACTGATCAAACAAGCGATAAGAGAGGTTTGCCCAAGGCCTCCTGACCCATTTCCTTATCTCATTCCTGTAGTGGTGGATTTTGCTCCGAAGGCCAAAGCCTCAGCAAACATAATTCATTTTTTCTGATACACTAAAAAAATACCATGAGAAAAAAGGGTAAAAAAGGGCAGGTTTATTTCATGGCTGGTTTGGGCACACAAGGGATTTTTGAACTCTCTGGGAAGTCTCTAATGGGGAAATTTTCCTGGCTGCATTCAGCATCATATATAAAAATGACTTATCGTGGAATCCCAGAATGGTTTGGCTTGGAAGGACCTTAAAAGTTCATCTCATTCCACCCATGGGCAGGGACACCTTCCACTATCCCAGGTTGCTCCAAGACCCATCCAACCTGACCTTGGACACTTCCAGGGATCCAGGGGCAGCCACAGCTTCTCTGGGCACCCTGTGCCAGGGCCTCCCCCTCCTCACAGGGGAGAATTTCTCCCTAATATCCCATCTAACCCATTGCCCCTTGTCCTGTCCCTCCATTCCTTATCCCAAGTCCCTCTCCAGCTCTCCTGGAGTTCCTTTAGGCTCTGGAAGGGGCTCTGAGGTCTCCCTGGATCCTTCTCTTCTCCAGGTGAACACCCTCAGTTCTCCCAGCCTGGCTCCAGAGCAGAGGGACAATTTATCTCAAAACTGAACAAATTATCTTAAAAATTATCAACTTATTTCAAAAACTGACATGTTTTCAGCCCAAACCAACTGAAATAGGGGCAAGAGCTTTGACACTTCCCCAAAGAGGGCAGAAAGTCATCAGTCTGTGCAAAGTTTTAGTTCATGCTTTCGTTTCTTGAAAAAGACACCAAAAAGGAAAAACAGGTGGCTGCTCCCTCCTGAACAACCCACAGGGGACATGGGCAGAGCCTGAAGGATGGGCTCCCTGGTGGCTCAGAACAAGGCAAAATAAAAGGTGTTTTATGGGACTGCACAGGCTTAAAATTGCTCTTATGTGGATTCTGGGCAAAAACCTTGCTGGAAATGAGGAGGTGTGGGGAATTCAGAGGGAAGTGACGGAGTTACTGGGAGAAATAAATGTTAGTAATGTCCTGACTGTAGCTCCACAACTGGAGACACTGAGGCCCTCGGAGCCGGATCGTACAAAGGGCAGGACAAAATCCAGGTTATTTCTCCCATGTTTTTTGTCAACAAAACCTCACAGACAACATAGAAAACTGAAATCAACCTTCACAAGGAGAGCGAAGAAATCCTGTGGAGTCAGAGGGGAGTTAGGTTACAAGCAATATTTTTTAAAAATTATTTTAATTGCTAAAGCACAAATAAAAACATCGTGAAGGGGCGGTTAAATATTACATGTAAAGGCGTGCAGTGGTCCAAGGGCCACTGCACACAGAGTATCGCAGAATAAAAACATTTAAACACATCAAAACCATCTTCAATTTCACTGCAGAAGTACTGGGATGTGCAGTCAAGTGTATTAAATTTTAGTTCTCTGATTTTTTTTCATCACTTCACTAGGAAACCTTCTCAAGCCAAAATCAATCTTTAAAATGTGAGTGTGACCAAAATTTGATTGGATATAAATGGAGCCAGGGGGAAAAAAGGAAATATGCTCACTGATTAATTATTTTTGATGCCAGGGCACATGGTCTTTTCATTTCTGAGGATGGTAGGGAGTACATTTCATTCCCTCCTTCTCACAGAGAAGGGTGAGAAAAGAATAAAAAAAGGATTTTTTTGTCATTTAAGAGATGCTTTAGTACCATTGTAGTTTAGAACAGGGCTTGAAACTGGCTCCTGAGATGATTTTTCTGTTGCTCATACTCCTGAAAATCAGCCAAAATGAGGGAAAAAGGGTCAGTCAGCACAGTAACACAGGGAAATCTTCCTGCATTTCCAGATGAAAACTTCAAGGGATGCCGGCAAGATGGAGGTGGGATGGAGACAGGATAGTGGTGGGGTGCAAGGAGGGTGGAGTAGAAAAGTCAGATGGGATAGAGGCAGGCTGGAGGAGGGAAGCAGGAGGATCACGGAATCTCAGGATGGTTTGGGTGGGAAGGGACCTTAAAGCTCATCCAGTTCCACCCCCTGCCATGGGCAGGGACACCTTCCACTATCCCAGGTTGCTCCAAGCCCTGTCCAGCCTGGCCTTGGACACTTCCAGGGATCCAGGGGCAGCCACAGCTTCTCTGGGCACCCTGTATGATGCAGGTGGAGTTGAAAAGGGATGGAGGTGGGATGTAGGTGGGATTTAGGAAGGATTCAGGCAGGTTGGAGGAGGAAAACCAGATGGGAGAGAAGTTGGCTGGAGGAGAGAAACAGACAGGAAAAGGGATGGAGATGGGATAGCAAAGGGTGAGATACAGGTGGGATTCAGGAAAATTGCAGACAGGTAGGTGGAGGAAAACTAGATGGGATGGAGATAGGATGGAAGAGGGAAGCAGGAAGGATATGGATGAGATCAAGAGGGGATAAAGGTGGAATGCAGGTGGGACAGAGGAGGAATGCAGGCAGGTTGAAAGAGGAAAATGAGATGGAATGGAGTACGGCAGGAGGGGAGAAAGGCAGGAGGAAGGGAAGGGGACGGGACGGGACGGGACGGGACGGGACGGGACGGGACGGGACGGGACGGGATGGGATGGGATGGGATGGGATGGGATGGGATGGGATGGGACGGGATGGGACGGCAGACGATGGAACACTTGTGGGTTAGAGGAAGGTCAGAAGCAGACTGGAGGAGGGATACAGGCAGGATGGAGGTGGAATTGAGGAAGGATGCAGGCATCTTAGGGGTATGAAAAGTAGGTGGGATGGGTGTCGGCAGGAGGAAGGATGGAGGCAGGAGCAGGGAGGCAGAAGAAGGAATGGAGGCAGGAGCAAGGAAGCAGACAGGAGGAAGGAGGGAAGCAGGCAGGAGGAAGGAATGAGCCGGCAGCATGGATGGAGCCAGGAGCAGGGATGTAGCAAGGAGCAGGGATGGAAGGAGGGAAGCAGTCAGGAGCAGGGATGGAGCCGGGAGCAGGGATGGAAGGACGGAGGAAGGCGGGCTCCGGGGGCGGGCAGCCGGCAGGATGCTGTCACGCCGGGGGCGGGCCGGCCCGGGATGACTCAGCCTCCGGGAGCCGCCCCGGCCGTGGCTACCGAGCGCTCGCGGGGCCGTGAGTCCCGGTGAGTCCCGGTGAGTCCCGGTGAGTGTCGGGGACGCGCATAAGAAGCGCAGCGGGTGCGGGTGCGGGCGCGGCGGCGGCGGGGACCGGTAAGGGAGGGGATGCTGTGGGGCGGGGGGAATGGGACACCCCCTTCCACGGCTCCGTGAGGGCCACGGAACACCCGCGGGGGCAACAGCAGCAGCGTCTCCCGCTTTTTGCCGTGGCGTTTTGGGGGACTTTTGTCCGTGGCTATTTTGGGGGACTTTTGTCCGTGGCTAGTGCGGGGTGCGAAATGCGGGGTGAGGGAGGGGGATGCGCTGCGGCGCAGCGGTGCGGGTTGTTGCAGGGAAAATGAACCCTCAAAACTCGTCAAACCTTCAGGAAGGGTCGCGGGAGGAGAGAGGAAACCTTGTTTTTATGATAGAGACAGGAAAAACGCCGCAGCCCTGCTCGTCAGCTGACGCCGAGGTCGGTTTGGCACCCTGGGAACGTCCCGTGATGCACAGCCCAGCCTGGTTTGGACCAGGACCATGGCTTGGGAATGGCGCTGGAGGAGCTGCCGTGCATCCCTCTAGCCTGGAATGAATCTCTCACCCCTGTATCCCACTCTCAGGGATGCTCTGCGGGCGTGATGCAGCAAAGAGAGCTTCCTTCTGGCATTTCCCTCTGGGTTGCAGATGAAGGGAAGGGATTTCTGTAGCACGGGGTGTCTGGGGGCTTGTGCAAGATTCCGGTTAATGGATTGGTCTGTAAGAAAAAGAGGAAAAAAAAAAATCAGTGCAGCTTCACTGGGGAGGAATCTCGTGCTTTGTGTGCATGGAAGCTGCAGAGGTGAGTGCTGTAGCTTGTCTCAGGAGGGAGTTATTTTGTCAGAGACAGAGCAACCAGGTCTAGTAGGGTTGAAATTAGATGATCTTTAGGATCCCTTCCAACCCAAACCTTTCTAAGATTCTGTTATCTGACCCGTGCCAGTGATCTGGCTTTGTTGGAAGGGAATAAGTATGGAGAGGAGCGCCTCATGTTGTTTTTTTTTCTTGAAGAAAAAGTAATTCAAGCTTTGGTAATGCAGCGAGAGCTCTGATGAAGTCACCAGACCACGGGTTTGGTGCCGCCGAGCTCACCTGGTGACACAGCAGACTGAGCTGGATCGGGAGCCGCAGCTGAACCTTTATGGCTTTGCTTTGTTTTGGCTCGGAGTCACAAGCCCTGGCAAAGAGAACAAAGGACAAAGCTCAGCCCGGGCGAACGGCTGGTGCTGAGCAGGACACATGGCTTGGGCTGTGCTGAGCACCCCTGGCTCTGGAGGAGTGGGGGGTGTTGTAGAAGGGAGGGTGGGACAGCTTTTACCTTCCTCAGAGCCCTGGAGAAGGTGTGGATGCCTCTGTCTGTGCCTGCAGGGGGTTGGCCCAGACAGTGCAGGAGCTGGGAGATGCTTCAGGGCTGTGACTTACCTGTGGTCTGACCTGCCCCGGCTGAGTCATGTGAGCTGGGCTCGGAATAGCCGGTTTGGGGGTTGGGTTGTTGTAGTTGTTGTTGTTTTCCTTAAATAAAGTTAAATGGTACTTGTGGGCTTTGATTTTGGTGCAGAGGTGAAGGGATTTGCTGCTGTGGGCACTGCCTTGGCTGCTGGGAGAGCAGTGTGGGATCCTGCTGATGTCTGGAATGACAGGGTTCAACTGTCAGGAGCTGTGTCCATGAGAAAACAGGCAGGGAGCTGCCCCTGGCTCCCAGATGCGGTCAGGAGGGATGGAGATGGCACTTGGGTGGTGTCTCCTCCTTCCCTCCTCCTCTGCGACAGCACAGAGGGCTGTGGGTGGATGCTGCAGCACCAGCACAGCCACAGCCCTCCGGGTGCTCTCCTCCCTCGCAGGCTGCAGCTGCTCTGAGCAGCTCCTGCAGAGCCTTCGGCCTCGCTGCCCCCTCCTCGAGAGGGGCTGCACTCAGCTGGCTGAATGGTGAGTGTCCTGTCCCACGCAGCGTCAGGTGTGCTGCTGGGTGTTTATTTCCTGCTCATCCTTCAAGAAATGGCATCAGCAGATGCTTTGGATCCCAAAGTATTCTCTGCTCTCAGTCCAGGGGAAGGTGGAGCAACCTGAGGGGCTCTTTGCAAGCCCCAGACATCCTCCTGCCACCACCTGGGGGGTTCTGCAGGGTGAAGCTGCCCTGTCCTGGGAAGCCCACAGCCTTGTTTCTGTTTCCAGGCTGATGGGCTGTGGTGGGATGAGAGCTGTGGATCAGCCTTAGCCAGTGTTATCCTGAAACCGAGGCACCTCTGGAGACATTGGGGGTGCAAAGGGAAGGGGTCTGCTGGGGTTCCTGGAGAAACTCCTCTGACCTGCTTGCTGTGCACCAAGGGCCACAGATGGTGGGGTGCAGCAGCTGTGATGCAATTTTGGTTTTGGGCCTGCTGCTCTGGGGTTTAAACGGCTGTGAGGTTTTAGGAGGAGGAGGAGGGGTGTGAGGAGGAGATAGCGGTGCTGGGGGAAGCAGCAGTGTGATAACGCTGCCAGGGGAAGCTCTTGCTGCTCGGATCAGCTGGGACAGGGGGGTGAGGGAGGAAACCAGCAGCTTTTTCTCACTGTAGGGTCTCGGGGGTTGTTGTGGTTGGGCTGCACGTGACCCGTGGCCGGTGGGAATCCGTCCTGCCAGTCCCGTGCCTGTGTGTCCTATTTATAGACCTGCTGTACACAGGATAAAGCCAGGGAGAAGGGGGGGTTAGGGAGGAAAAAATCCCACGGGATTGAGGATTTCCCCTTCCTTTTCCAGACAGATCTTGGGATACCTGGTGCCAGCTGAGAGTGTCAGCTGCCCACCACCCCAAACTTCACACCCATAGGAGACCTCGTAGAATAATAGAAAGGTTTGGGTTGGAAGGGATGTTTAAAGGGCATTTAATTCCAACCCCTCTGCCACGGGCAGGGACACCTTCGTATATTTTAGCTGTATATCAAATTGCTCAGAGCCCCATGCAACCTGACATTATTGAATGTTTTTCGGGATGGGGCATCCCCCATCTCTTGGGGCAACCTGTTCTAGTGCCTCACCGCTGTCAGAGGGAACAATTCCTTCCCAATATCCCATCTATCCCTGCCCTCTGGCAGTGGGAAGCCATTCCCCTTGTCCTGTCCCTCCATGCCTTGTCCCAAGTCCCTCTGCAGCTCTCCTGGAACCCCTTTAGGCATTGGAAGGGGTTCTGAGTTCTCTCTGGAGCCTTCTCTTCCCCAGGCTGGACACCCCCAGCTCTCTCATGACCCATAGGGAGGCTTCATGCCCACAGGAGACTTGTCAAGAGGGTTTTCTTTTTTTGCCTAAAGATCTATCTGGCTCCCAGCTATTTGCTTTGCTGGGTTTGCTGGCCCTGGGCCATGTCCGTGGTGCAGATGCAAAGCAGCAGAGCTGAAACTCTGCCTGTTGGAGGGGAAACTTCTGGGATCGATTTTCAGTTCGGTTTCGGGTTGCCTGGAGTGTGTGGTCTGGTAACCCGAGGCCAGGAGATGTCCCATGTCCGTCCCTCAGAAGAGCATCGATGCCTGGCAGGGTGGTTTTCAGCCTGTCAGCAGATTAACAAACATCCTGCTGGAAAAAACAAAGTGTAATCATGTGACTTCAGGCCTCAAAAACGCCTCCTGCCTGTGCTATGGGAAACACCGAGCTGACTGCAGGAAGTGCAGAGGATTTTGAGGGTTGATATTTGTGTAGGTGCGTATTTTATTGAAGATTTTCCATTAAAAAGGTGCTTCAGCTCAGGCTGGTTACCTGCAGGCTTCCTGTGGCCTGTCGTAGGCAAAAAAGCACAGTTGCATTAGAAATGTATATTTATTTTCCTGGGTGTAACCTCCTTCCTGCTGTGTAAGCAGGGGAGCGCTGCCAGCGAGTCCCTTGCCTGCAGGAACCTCTAAGCAAAGAAAATATTCATGAAACCCCTGCAAATACGCATAAAATCCCTTCAGAGAGGTGAGATTTAAGAGTGGGAGGACCCATGTGCTGCTGAAACTCTGTCTTTTTGGGCTGAGCGTCCCTGCTGAAAGCGCAGAGAGGGGGGAACAAATAAATAAATGGTGGGAAGGAAGAGAGGGAAAGGAGAAAAAAAAACCAAACCTTTTATACAGTGAGCTGCAGCCGCCTGGGCTCGCTGCTGCCAGAAAGTAGGACACTCCTGCTGGGTTTTCTACTCTGGAAAGGCTAAACTTGGCTGGGAGTGGGTGGAAGCAGCCGGCAGGGAGGTGTGTGTGTGTCTCCCATCCCCATCCCCTGCTCATCCAGCTCTGCTGCTGTGGGGCTGCCGAGCTGCTGGCAGGAGCTGCGTGTCCGGTTTAAGCCCAGGCTTGCAAAGGTGATTACACGTTGAGCTCGATAAGATGAGCAGGAATTAAAGCCTGGATATCTCTGCCGTGGAGGATCCAAGGTCCGGGGTGGATGTGGGGCTGGTGGGAGGGAGCTGGGAGGGTTTGGAGGAGGAGGAGGGTGCCCAGGTGTGTTTGCAGAGATAAAGGAGCTCGTGGCCTCGTGATGTGTCTGAGTCAGGGGACGAGGAGCAAGTGGCTGCTGGCGCTGGGGGTTAATTTGGAGTTGGGCAATTCAGTGTGAATTAGGTTAAAGGAGAGCAGGGAAACCAGGGAGCCCTGGAATGTCTGTGGGCTTCGTGGTGCTTGTGCTCCTGCACGGGAGGCTCTGGGCCATTCTTTCCTGCTCTTGGATTTCCTCTGCACCTCTGATCCCCAAACTGGGGCTTTCCTCATGCCCTGCACCTCTCTGGAGAAAAGCCCCAGTGGCAGGGGAGCAGGGGACAGCAGCCCCAGACAGCTCTGGTGTATGCTGACCCCCCTGTGCATGGGCAGGGGGTCACACCTGGGGCTGTGACCCCAATCTGGGTCCCCAGGGCAGCAGGTTGGGCAAAATGAGGCTGTAAAGTCCAAAAATGTAATTTGGAGTAATATCTTTAAATGGAAGAGCAGGGCCAGGGCCTATCAAGTCTTGTGCCTGAAGTTTGCTGTGGAGGTGGGATGCCACTTACTCCTTCTCCTGGTCCTTATTCTTTGTTTTTGTGGAAATAAACACAGGTTTTAATACCCTCCAAATCCCTTGGATCTGCTTCAAAAGGTATTTTCCTGCTGCTGCTAATCCTGTAGTGGTCAACAAACAAGGCTGCCTTTATCTGATTTCTCCTGAGCTGCAGGAGGGGGGTTGTTACTCTGTTCCTGTGTCTCTCCTGACCTTTGGGGGAACTGGGGATCTGGAGGGACACCTGGTGCAGCCACACATTTTATCCTCCCACGTGTTGCTGCAGCTGAGCCCAGTGTGGGGATGTTTCCAACGATGCTCCAATCTGGCTGCAGGTGGAGTGTCCCGTTCCGTAGCCAAGATGTGGCCGTCCGTGTCCCTGCTGTGGGTCCTGGTGGCCTTCGCCAACGCTCGCAGCGTTCCCTACTTCCCTCCTCTCTCCGATGACCTGGTCAACCACATAAACAAGCTCAACACCACCTGGAAGGTGAGTACTGGGCTGATGATTTGGGGATGTTTTTTTGGACGCGCTGCTGACAGTCTCCGTGTGGGATTTAGTGGCTGAGCTTTGGGAGTGTCACCACGGTGGTGACATCAATCCAGCCTTGTTCCCAGCTGATTTTTCCTGTGAGGTGATGGTCTCAGGGGTTCCTGCAGTGACAGGGGACTGTGGAGCTCCTCCTTGGAGCAGAGCAGGATGGATTTGTGGAGCAGGAGCAATGTAAGAGGAGGAAACTCTGCAGGAGGCTGGAAACAAGCAGCGAGTGTCCAGTTATTGGTGACCTGTCCCTCCTTGGCCCATTTGCTGTGCCCAAAGCCTCGAGCTGGACCCTACTGGTCCTGATGGGCTGATCCTGGCCTGTGTTCTGTGTCTGTAGGTGGTTGGCTTTTGGCCCCTGGGCTGTGCAGCAATCCCAGACTCTGTTTGGGATTCAGGGAGCTCTGGAGCACCGGGCTGCAGTCCCAGCGATGCTCTTGGAGGCTCTGGAGAGTCGTGTCCCAATTCTGTGTGTCTCTTCCCAGGCAGGGCACAACTTCCACAATGCTGACATGAGCTACGTGAAGAAGCTCTGTGGCACCTTCCTGGGTGGGCCCAAGCTCCCTGAGAGGTGAGTGCAGGGAGGACTGCAGTAAAAGCTTGTGTGGATCTTCCATGAGCACCTGGAGTGGGTGAGGGGCTCTCCTGGCAGGCTGTGGGCAGCAGAGTGGACATTGGTGGAGCTTGGTGGACCTTGTTCATGGAATTAAGCACGGAGCACACGTGAGGGGGAAAATCCATCCCGTGTTCTGCCAGATACTTGAGCAAGTTGTGCAATTTGTTATCCTTGAAAGTGAACCCGCCAGAGGAGCTGCTGACCTCCTCTGAGGACATCACAAGTATTTATGCTCCTTCCGTAATCAAACAACAGCCCTCGTCCTCCAGGTCACCTTCAGAGGAGGTTGGAGAGTGCAGTGCACCCAGTCGTGGGTCGCTGCTGCTCCTGTGACAGCGTTTCCCTCTCCTCACAGGGTGGATTTTGCTGCAGACATGGAGCTGCCCGATAACTTCGACTCGCGGACGCAGTGGCCCAACTGCCCCACCATCAGCGAGATAAGAGACCAGGGCTCCTGTGGCTCCTGCTGGGTAAGAATAGGGGTGGTTTCATGTTGTGTTGATAAAATTTGCTGGGCAAAACCCATGCTTTTGAAATTGCTGGTGAGCCCCCTGCCATGGGCAGGGACACCTTCCACTGTCCCACGTTGATCCAAGCCCTGCCCAGCCTGGCCTTTGACACTTCCACGGATCCAGGGGCAGACACAGCTTCTCTGGGCAACCTGTGCCAGTGCATCATCACCCCCACAGGGAACAATTCCTTCCCAATATCCCATCTAACCCTGCCCTCTGGCAGTGGGAAGCCATTCCCTGTGTCCTGACCCTCCATCCCTTGTCCCAAGTCCCTCTCCAGCTCTCCTGGAGCCTCTTTAGGCTCTGGAAGGGACTCTGAGGTCTCCTTGGGTCTTTCTCTTCGCCAGGTGAACATCCCCAGCTCTCCCAGCCTGGCTCCAGAGCAGAGGGGCTCCAGCCCTTTAAGCATCTCTGCTTTGTGGGGGGACGCTGTGGGATGCTGCAGTCTCTGAGCTCCTGGGTGGCTTCTCCCAGCCAGACCATGCCTGCTGCACTCATTTCCAGGAGGTTTCCTGATTTCTCTCCCCTGACCATCTCTAATGGGTGTTTTGGGGTTGCCCTCAGGCTTTTGGTGCCGTGGAAGCGATTTCAGACCGGATCTGTGTCCACACCAACGCCAAGGTCAGCGTGGAGGTCTCAGCTGAGGACCTGCTGTCATGCTGTGGCTTCGAGTGTGGCATGGGGTGAGCTGCTCCTGGTCCTTGTGCACTGGGAAGGTGGTTGGGAGGAGCAGGGACAGACTCTGGAGGTGCTGATTGCTTCAGCCCTACCTTCATTACCTCCCTAACGAGCAGGAAGCTCCTCCAGAGGTTTGTGGGGTGGATGAGGGAGTTAGGTGGGAACAGAAAGGTGATTCCAGGGACTGAAAGTCCCTCTGGGACACATCCTGCCCTCAGCATCGTGGATGGTGATGGCTGCAAGCACATAATGATGCTGTCCCACACAGAGCTGGCAGCTGCCGAAGCTAAAGGAAAGATCTTTCATAGTCCCAGATCCTTGGTTTTCAGGCACTATGGCTTTTCCAATTGTTGAGCACAGGGTGGGGAGTTGAGTCTCCAGGTCCTGTTGCTGCTGGCAGCAGAAGCTGATCAGAGACCTGGTAAGGAGGCACTTTGGGATGTGGAGCCATGGGTGTTCTTGGTTCTCTTCCTGAGGCCTTGGTGTCTCAAGGCAAATCCCAGGGAAGGCAGGAACGGACTAAAAAAAAGGTTTTATGTGCCCGAAGCTTCCCTTGAACCATCCCAGGCTGGCTCCATTCCCCTGCCTCTCCCAAAATGGGATGGCTGGGGCTGGAGCTGGTGCCTCTCCCCCCAGGTGCAATGGTGGTTACCCCTCCGGCGCGTGGAGGTACTGGACAGAGAGGGGCCTCGTGTCCGGGGGTCTCTACGACTCCCACGTGGGTAAGTCCTGGCAGATACCTGTGGGAAAGCAGAGGAGCATCTCTGCTTGGTTAAGGTTCCTGTTTTCTGGGATGCTTCTCTCCTGGTCTGCATCCTTGTGGCTGTTCCCTCCTTCAACTCAAGCACCTCTGCAGCCCCAGCTGGCTGCTCCTGCCCCCATGGCTCCTTCTGGTCACTCCTTTGGGACAAGGGTCCCTGAGCAGCACCTAGAGGCAGGAGGCCCATCTGGGAAGGGAGCCAGGAACCCTTAACAACCTCCCAGGGCTCCTGTTTCCATAGCAGGAATGAATCAGGCTGTGAATTTTGTGTTGTTGCTGGTTTTGAATCAGTTCAATACACTTTGGATGAGGTGGGGAGTCTTCCTGACAAGTTTCCCCTTCAAAAAATAACTTCTAGACTGGAGCCCTCTGCCTCCTCCTGGCATGACCATCAGTTGGTTCATGTTTCCACCTTTTCCATCACCTTTTGGAGAGGGAGGTGGTGGGAAGCAGGTCTGGAGGGAAACCCATTGCTGTTGGAGGGATTGCCCATCTGGCAGGGGAAGACCTTCTCCTGCACCCCACTGATTTGTGGGGTTCCTGGGGCAGAGATGCCCTTTCTTGTGGCTTCTGGTGCCTTCTCCAGTGTGGCTGTTGGGATCTTTGGGGACAGCCAGTTGATGTCACCTCTGTCCTGGACAGGCTGCCGGCCCTACTCCATCCCACCCTGCGAGCACCACGTCAACGGCAGCCGGCCCCCCTGCACCGGGGAGGGAGGGAGCACCCCGAGGTGCAGCCGGCACTGCGAGCCTGGGTACTCACCCTCGTACAAGGAGGACAAGCACTATGGTAAGGGAGCTGCTCTTTGTGGCATCAGGGTGGGCTTGGCAGGATCAGACCCATCCCTGGTGGTTATTTCCTGTGCCCTGTCCCTGGAGGCTCCAGTCTGGTGGTCCTGGAGCAAACCTGGGCGGGGGCAGATGCACAGTTTTGTGTTTGCTGAGACTCAGCTGGGAAAGAGGGAACTGGTGGAACTGGTTTGAGTCCTCGTGGTGCACGTGGCTGGCTTGAAGAGTGTGGTGCTGAGCCCCATCTGGTGTCAAAGCCAACTCCAAGTCTCCTTGGCAGCAGCCAGCCTGGTACATTTAGGATAATCTGGCTGTTTCTTGGAGATTTGTCTTCTCCTTGAGCCTTTTGGGTTGTTTTAAAAAGGAGGATGTACAAGGAGAAAATGTCCCTTCCCACTAAAGCTCTCTGGAATAGGTCTGTGGGTACAATAGGACTCAGATTAAATAATTCCCTGTGGAAGAGTGGTGGCTGGAGCCCACTTTTCCTGCCTGGCTGTGTCAGGAGCCTCTGGAGCAGCTGGGTTTGAATTTAACCTGAATTTAGATGCAAGAGGCCTCTTGCAGGGTCACACTGAGCAGGCTTGGTCGAGCCATCCTGTGTGGCCTGTCAATGCCATCCTAATGGTGGGAATTCT
The DNA here is from genome assembly GCF_041296385.1 of Aphelocoma coerulescens. Taxonomy (NCBI): domain Eukaryota; kingdom Metazoa; phylum Chordata; class Aves; order Passeriformes; family Corvidae; genus Aphelocoma; species Aphelocoma coerulescens. The sequence continues at coordinate 122,432,829 of NC_091016.1, forward strand.
TTTCCTTTAAGGCATCACATCCTACGGTGTCCCTCGCAGTGAGAAGGAAATCATGGCTGAGATCTACAAGAATGGCCCAGTGGAAGGAGCTTTCATTGTCTATGAGGATTTCCTGATGTACAAATCAGGTGAGCAGCAGCACTGGGGCTGTGGGGGGAGCCCTGTTCCCTGCTTCATCCGTAGGGTCCCTTTTTTTGTGTCCCTGGTCTGTCTACTCCAGTGTGGGAGGAGATCTCAAGCTCACACTCGAGCATCTGGTGTGGCAAGGACATGGGCAGATGCCATCTCCTGCATCCATGGGTTTATAGCAAGGGGGAAAGGTGCTTGGGACTGGCTCAGGGAGGGAGCCCTAAAGGGAGCCACCCCAAAGTCCAGCTGACAGCAACAGCTCAGATTTTAGGACCTCAAATCTCTTGTTCTGAACTGCCTTTGAGCCCCTTGGGGAATGTCTCTGGTGTGTGCTCAGCTGGTGCTGAGCATCAGTCACAGAATCATGGAATGGTTTGGGTGGGAAGATAATGATTTAAAAATCATTTCATTCCTCCCCCTGCCATGGGCAGGGACACCTCCCACTATCCCAGGTTGCCCCAAGCCCTGCCCAGCCTGGCCTTGGACACTGCCAGGGATCCAGGGGCAGCCACAGCTTCTCTGGGCATCCTGTGCCAGGGCCTCCCCACCCTCACAGGGAGGAATTTCCTCCTAACGCCCAACCTAAATCTCACATCTTTTAGTTTAAAACCTTTCCCTCTTGTCCTATCACCATCCCCCCGTGCAGAACTCCTTCCTCCAGACTCTGCACTAAGTTTCAGTTTTGCATTCAACCAAAAGCCCCTCCTCAGCCTCTCTGGGGGTTGTGATACCGGCTGTGCCCCGGGCTGTGAGCGCTCTGCAGTGTGGACATTTTGGGGTGTTTTTCCCTTGCAGGGGTCTACCAGCACGTGTCTGGGGAGCAGGTGGGAGGCCACGCCATCCGCATCCTGGGCTGGGGCGTGGAGAATGACACTCCGTACTGGCTGGTGGCCAACTCCTGGAACACCGACTGGGGGGAGAACGGTGAGAGCCCCGGGAATCCCCGCCCCGTTCCCGTGGTGGGATGATGGATGGGTGGAGAGGGTGACTTTCTTTTTTTTTGTTTTTTTTTGCTCTTGGTGTTCTCCCAGGCTTCTTCAAAATCCTGCGAGGAGAGGACCACTGTGGCATCGAGTCCGAGGTTGTGGCCGGCATCCCCAGGACGGAGCAGTACTGGAAGAGGATGTAACTCTGATCAAACCACAAATAATCCTGAGTCCCTGATGCTTTTAACTGATAGTGGGTTGGGTGCAGAGACCCCCCTTCTAAAAGAGACTCTAGTTCAGGTTACTTTATTAAAGCTTTTTATCTTTTTTTTTTTTTTTTCCATTTTTGTTGGTTGGGTTTTTTTTGTTTTGTTTTAAATTTTTGGATTTGTTTTTTAAATGGTATGGTGGAGCTGGAGGTGGAACTGCTCTCTGGCAGCCTCCTGCTCCTGGTGGGTCACAGCAGGACATTGGGGGCATTCCCTGCTCAGAGGACTGCTGGAGAGCTCACTGGCCTCTTGGAATTTGGTTAGCCTGGACCCCTTCCAGCCCAGTTTGCTACTGGGAGGGCAGGAAACTAGCTTTGTGCTGGGATTAGGGACTTGGTGGGGCAGCAGAGGTCGATGCTGCTGGAAAGCCATGGCTAGGGGGGACTGTGCACCCCCAGATGGGTTGATCTGACTGTTAGCACCTGAAACAAGCAGGGAAGAATTTCCTGTGAGTGCGTGCCTTGAATTGGCTAAATTTAGACCTATCAACGACAAAATACTGCTGAACTTGATGTGGGGGTGGCTCTGGCCAGGGCTGCCTGCCCCAAGTCCCTCGTGCATCACCTGCTCTGCTCCATCCTTCTGGCTTTTCAAACCACTTCTTTCTCAGCTGTTCCCTGGCTTTTTTATCTGCTGTACTCTGGGGTTGTTGATGCTGGGGAAGAGCCTGGCTGGAGCTCCATGAGCCTGTGATCAAATATCCTGCAAGCAGCTGTGAGGGAGCTGGGAAAAGCAAAGCCCTTCTCCTCCGTGGCTGAGCAGCTTGATGTGTGCAGATCATGGCTGGGCAAGGGTGCAGCACCCAAATTTGGGGTGCTCTTGGGCTGCAGGTGCTGAATGCTGAGATGAGGGATGGTTCCCAAGTCTGCTGCAGGCAGCTCAAGCAGATGCTTGGAGATGTCTCACTAACTTGGACACAATTAAAGCTTTTTTTTCTTGAACCACAGGCATTAAGGAAGGTAAAAAACCTTATTTTTGTTACTGGGGGAGGTGTAACAGGTTGTGTACAGGAGGAATCATGCAATTTGCCAACACTAATATAGCAAAGAGCTTTTTTTTTTTTAATTTTAAAGCACAAAATCTATTACTGAGCTGAGGCTACAGCTCTGAAATGTGTGAAGCAGGCTCTCCCTGCACTGTAAAATAGCCCCTTACCTCTGCTTGCTCAGACACCAGTGAGGCAGAGCTGTGCTGTATTTGGCTGGAACACCTGTGCCAATAAATGATTTCTCCAGTGTCTCGGCTCCTGGCCTGTGGTTGCTTCTGCCTGACTTCCACCACCTCAGGTGGTTGTCTGGTGTGGAAGCCAGGTGAGACCCTTGTGTCTTCAGAGAGTGGTTTGGGTTGGAAGGGACCTTAAAGCTCATCCAGTTCCACCCTCTGCCACAGGCAGGGACACCTCCCACTAGCCCACGTTGCTCCAAGCCCTGTCCAACCTGGCCTTGGACACTTCCAGGGGTCCAGGGGCAGCCACAGCTTCTCTGGGCACCCTGGGCCAGGGCCTCACCATCCCCACAGCCAGGAATTCCTTCCCAATATCCCATCTATCCCTGCCCTCTGCAAGTGGGAAGCCATTCACCCTTATCCTGTCACTCCATGCCTTGTCCCAAGTCCCTCTGCAGCTCTCCTGGAGCCCCTTTAGGCACTGGAAGGGGCTCTAAGGTCTCCCTGGATCCTTCTCCAGATGAACACCCCCAGCTCTCCCAGCCTGGCTCCAGAGCAGAGGGGCTCCAGCCCTTGGAGCATCTCTGTGGCCTCCTCTGGATTTGCTCCAGCAGCTCCACGTCCTTCTGCTGTTGGCCCCAGGGGTCTCACCTGAGGGGGGCAGAAGGGCAAAATCCCCTCCCTTGTGCAGGTGTCAGTGCCAGCCCTGTCCTGTGGCCCTGCTGGTGACAGCCACCCCTTTGGGTGTGTGCTGGTGGGGGGAAGGTGCTTCCACCCAGATCAGAGAGCAGCCAGGACTTCCAGCAGCCCTGAGGATGCACCAGGGCCCTGGAGCACAAGCCTGCAGCCCAGGGCTGTGCCACCACTCCTTCCAAGGTGAATTTATGGATCCTCAGCTGTCCCCCTGGTTAAAATTCTTCCTCCAGGTCTGGCACACGGGGCTGTACTTTGATACCCAGAGCTGGCACCAGGGGAGCACTGGAATTTCATGAGCTGAGGGCTTGTAACTTGTGGGGGAATCACTGGTATAAAAGAAATGACAGCTGAGAAAAAAAAACCAAAAAAAGATAATCCAACACTTTTTTTTTCTTTTCCCAAAGAAAACTTTTAATTTCAACAAGACAGGAAGCTGCACAAAGAAAGCTACTGCGAGTTTCTGTAGAACAACAGCTTAAAACTATCTACACCAGGAACTGTGGAGTAGGGGTTCTCCTTCTGAGGAACAGCCTGGCCACAGGGGCTTGGCCTTGCAAAGGCCACCACCCTGCCCCTGGTAGCTCTGTCCTGGACCAGGCCTCACTCCCTTCACGCAGCATTTGAGGGGGGGTAGGGACCTTGAAAACAACAATCCACCCCAGGAGAACAGGACTTGCCTTCAGAGTGCTGTTTCCTCTTCTAAGTCCAGCCTGGTGTGTTTGAAGACAGCACTGGGAGCCTCTCCCAGCTCACACGTCAGTCTGACCCAACGCCAGAGCCAAGTGGGCCAGGGAAACCTGCCCTGGTCACTCCCTTGGTGGCTCCAGCCTTCCCAGCTCAGGGCAGGGATCACTCCTGCCCCTCCAAAAAAGCATCCCATAAGGGACAAGCAAGGTGCAAACTCTCGCTCCCCTGCCTTGCTCTGCCAGAACCACACGTCCCCTGGGGCTGAGTTAGTGCAGAGCCCAGCGCCTGCAGTGGAGTCAGGCCTGGGGTTACGAGCTCGGGGCTGTGCTGGCAGCTCCCTTCTCATCTTAACCACCTCCCCACTGCCGAAACCAGAGCTGTGTCACTGCAGGGGCCATCTGTCCCAGGGCAGGGAGCTGCACAGCTGCCTTCCAGCTGGGGTCACATTCATGTGGACAGAGACCTCACCTCCCATATATTTAACATTAAAAGGGCTCATTTCAGCATCCTTCAGCACAACAGAAATGTGACTACGGCCTCTGCTTGTTTCCAGGCTGCAGGATGTCAGTCACTGAGGGCCAGAAGGCAGCCAGAGGTTTTTCCATGGATAAGGAAGCACGTTCCTCTCCCGGCTGAAGCAGCGTACTTCCAGCACAGAGCAGGCACCAGAGGTGAAGGAGAAGAGGGTGCCTAAGAAAGGCAGGCTCTGAGCTGGAAAGATGCCTCAAATCTCATGGAAGAAAAGAAACAACTGGAGTTTCGATTTCAAACCATCCTAATGGGAAAAAAAAAAAACAACCCAAACCAAAAATATTCAGGTGAACAGGAAAAAAAGGGGAAAAAAAAATACTCAACCCCAAACACTGAGACTCCAATCAGCATTTGCAGCCATCCAAGCAGTCAGCAAGGGCGGTGAGGATGGAGTCCAGCAGTGCCACACTGTCACCCCAGGGCTGCAGCTCCCCGGTGTCCCATCCTTGTCACCATCCCAGTGCCAGGTGCTGGGTCACCCCCACAGCAGGGGACGAGGAGCCTCCTGCCCCTGCTGCCCATCTGCCACCACTTGTGCCCCCACCTGGCCACTGCCCTTCAGTTGTCCCCTGCCTGCACGTACTCCTCAGTGGCCTTGGAGAGGGTGCTGAGGTACTGCCAGCTCAGGGCCGCCAGGAGCATGGCACAGGACAGGTAGATGGGGGAGTAGTGGTGGCGGGAGGCCACGGGGCTGCCGGGCAGGCTCGCGGCGCGGATGGAGGCGATGACCTGCTGCGTCTTGTTGGACGAGGGGTCCGTGCTCGGGATCTTCTGGTAGATCTAGGGGAGAAGGGAGGAGGAGTTATGGCTCCCATAGGGAGTTTAGGAGGCAAATGGGACAAGGCTGAAGTTTTAAGGGCCGCTTGTCACCCTCAACAGTGACCTCGGTGGTGGAATGCTGTGAAGCAAGGGATACCTGGATGGGTCCAGGGCCCATCTCCCTTGGGAAGTGCACTAAGCCAAGCTGCCTCTTGAGGGCACCCCATGATGGGACACGGACCACCACATGGGCCTGGACACGATCTCCCAACCCCTGGTGGCGTTACTGGGACCAGTGGTTCTCACCCTGCAACCCTCACTCACTGTATAGCCCACCTCAAACCAGTGGGGACATTCCTGCCTGGAAACAGCCACATCATCACCTAATTCTGTACTATTCGGGGTTTTCTTCTCATGGCCTTTGAGATACTCGTCTGCAGGAGTCTGAGCACGGTGGGCACAAGCAGAGACCCTCTCCTGGGCTGAAGCCCTGCAGTGTCACTGTCCCTTGCCATGGGATTGGCCAGTTCACAAGGGCAGCTCTAACAACCCATGGTTTGGGGTTTCCCTGGTGCAGAAGCAAAGTCTTTTTATTTAACAGCCCTCAATGGAGTTGGGGAGTTTGGGGAGTGGGGTGGTTTTTTCCCATTAAATCACCCACTGGTTGGTTCTCCACGTGAACTTTTAACCTCCACAGGACTTTGAAGTCAGGAATTGTAAGGTCCCCCTGAGCCTCCTTTTCTCCAGGCTGAGCCCCTTTCCCAGCTCCCTCAGCCGCTCCTGCTGCTCCAGCCCTTTCCCCAGTTCCGTTCCCTTCTCTGGACATGCTCCAGCCCCTCAATGTCTTTCTTTTTGTGAATGCCCCAGAACTGACCACAGGGTTGGGTCGGGGGACACGCACTGCCCTGGGCCTGCTGGACACATTACTGCTGGTCCAGGCACAGACCACGGGTACGTTCAAGGGAACACATCAAGCACAGTCTGGTCCAGGCCAAAACTACATCAGGTCACCACTCCCCACCACCACTGAGCCAAGGATGGAACGAACAGATTCCCGTGTATTCCCAATTCCACCCCAAGAACGGGGACAGGAACAGCCAGAAATGACTCAAAGCCAACTGCTGGGCCTACCTCTTCCACGTACTGGTACATGATGGCTTTGACAGCTTTTATGTTGGTGGCATCCATCATGAGGGTGACAGCCTGTCCCTTGCGGATCTTCACCACCCCCCTGAACACCTGCTGGTTGTTGTAGCAGGCAGCCAGCGTGGCAATGGCCATCACCTGAGGAGAGACAGGAAGAGCCTTTACTGCACTGCAAGGAACTTGCCGAGGGGTCACCTTGTCCATTGTGACATCCATGGACTGGAGCCACAATCTCAACAACAGCAGAAATGGCAGGAACCAAGAAATAAAGAAAAAACCAACGATACAGAACCTCCTCCAACTCCAACTCCTCACCAGCTGGGCTGCAGAGGGTGAGGGACCACTTGGAAGCTCAACTCACCTGGGGGATAGCACAGAAGTTGAAGACACTTTGGTTTCTGAGGCGGGACAGGTAGGTGAGGACGTCGGGGACGTGGTGGAGGGCGTTGGTGATGAGTTCATTGAGGCACTGCACGGCCACGTCGATGTTCTCTGGCTTGGCAAGGTCCGAGAGCTTCTTGGCGTATCGGCTCCAAACCTGAACACCAAGATAAGGGCTCAGGACTTGGAGGGTGCATCGATGTCATCAGAGAGACACCACGTCTGGGAGAGCAACAAGAAGCACCAAAAACCCCCACACAACAGCCTTGGAGCACCACTGGGATAAGGAAAAGCAGGAAGGGCAGGCTGTGGAGATGTGACAGTGGCCTTGGTGTACACAAAGAGATTGTAAAGGAGGAGGGTGCAACTCATCTCCACATCTTTCCTAGGTAGGGCAAGGAAAAGGTGAGTCACACATCAAGAAATGCCCCGTGAGGCAGCTGAGCCACATGGAAAAGGGGGAGAAAAATTCTTGGACATCATGTCAGGCACAGGCAGAGCTGATCCAGCTTTTGGGAGCAGAACAAGTACCCTCCTGGGATCTCAGCCAGTCTTATCCTCCCTCATTCCTAGAGAAAACCTAGCAGAGAGGAGAAAAAGCTGCCTAAGTAGTTCTTGGCAGTATGGGGTGACATCACCTTGTCCCCACATCTGTACCCAGAGAGCTGTAGACAGATGTCAGCCAGCTGTCATCAGAAGAACTGTTATTACCAAGATACACAGCCAAAAGTAGAGATTTGATGAGGTTTTCCCTCACCTCTCTGGGCCAGAACTCCCTTCCCTCCATCTGGTCCTCCAGATAGTCACGGATGATGTTGGTTTTCTGTAGGAAGAGGCCCATGGAGTTCGCCAGATGTGTGTCTTGCCCCACGATGGAATCTTCCAGCTCTGACGCAGAGAAGAGACGGGAAAGGCCAATCCCCACCAGCCCAGCAACGTAGTGACAATACTGCCAAGGAGGTGCCAAGTTGGGAAAGGGTGGGGAAAAAACAAGGTAAGAGGAGCAGTTACAAAGAGCTGCCTGTTTGCCACAGGGAGTTTTACAAAAAGCAACTGACAGTTCATCTTATGCAGGTTCTCATGGCCCTCCGATGTCTCAGCCTTCCCATGAAAACAAACAGCTTTTCCCAACAGGGATGCTCTGTCTCCTCCTTCCATAGTGACAGGGTGGACCCTACCTGGAAGCGTTCAAAAAACTTGTGGATGTGGCACTTGGGGACATGGTTCTGTGGTTGCCTTGGCAGTGCTGAGGGAATGGTTGGACTGGGTGATCTTAGAGGGCTTTTCCAACCTTAACTCCATGATCCTACTCATGCTCAGTCCATTCCTCTGTCTGGGCTGACTCACCTTATCCCACTCATGCTGAGAATCCACCTTCTTCTCCAAGAACTCTGCCATCCCAACGCCCATCTTGTGGCAAATATCCGAAATCACATCCTGGTAGACCTTGGACAGGTTCCTGAACTCCATGGAGATCTGGAGCATGGTAAAAACAGAAAGAGAATGCTCAGGAAAAAAACCAACGGAGCTCAACATTTATCAAGAAATCAGAGAAATACTATTTACCAGGCTCTAATACTGCCCTGGCTGGAGTTCTGGGACAACTCCCCCAGCCCGAGCTGTTCCAAGGTCCTAGGAGCTCAGGCTCAGCCCATTCCCAGTCTAAACGGGACGGTCTCTGGCAGGAGATCAGAGACAGCAAAGTCTTTGGGAAGGCTCTGTGGCCTTGGACTGGTGTCATCTGGGAGCTGCAGGACAAAACTGACTGCGCTTGGTACACAGAGTTGTTTTCCCCTGTAACTTGAGAGCATTCCATCGCACCAGCCACGGGAAAAGACCCATGGGAGGTTTCTGGTGTTCTGTTCTCCCGAGCCCTCTCCAGCTCTGGCTTCACAGGGCACATTTTGCACAACTGGAAAGGCATCAAGCAGTGAGGGAAGTGTGAAATCCTTCTGCTGCATGTCCAGTAATGTGATCATGGAATCACAGAATGGGTTGGGTTGGAAGGGAACTTGAAGAACTTCTATTTTCAACCTCCCTGCCATGGGGCAGGGACACCTGCAGTGTCTCCATCGCTCTCACACTAAAAAAAAAAATATAAAAAATGCATCCTCACTTTCCCAAACCTGTGGAGCATCACGTTTTATTGTGCTAAGCTGTTTCCTCCATCAGTGGGTGAATGCAGCCAGCCCAGGGTTTGTGTGCAATAAGGGTTTGTCAGTAAAATGAAAGTATCCACTCTGCTTCTGTCTCTGTGGCTTCAGTCCCCGGCAGAGAGAAGCACAGCCTGCAAATGTACCTCTAGCAAATATTATTAGAAGGTTTTCAATCTGAGCAGGGTGAGGCACTGGCAGAGGATGCCAAGAGAAGCTGTGAATGCCCCCCAAAAAACTCAAGGCCAGGTTGGACGGGGCTTAGAGCAACCTGGTCTAGTGGAAGGTGTCCCTGCCCATGGCAGGGGATGGAACTGGATGAGCTTTAAGGTCCCTTCCAACCCAACTATTCCATGGTTCTACAATTCTGTGATAATTAAAATCACACCTGAGCACGGATTGCCTCAAATAAATAACATATACACCAAGAGAGAACAGCAAAGTGCCACAAACACCTTCTCAAAAGCTCCTCTAAAGCCAAGCCACTGACATCACTACTGTACCCCTACACATCCAGAATCCCAACACAGACATCCCCTATAACACTCCAGCCTCCAGACAGGGCACAGCCATGATCATCCCAGGGCTGAGCAACAAAACTCACGACACGCCTCAGTTCTCCAAACAATTACCCCATTCCCACTGCTAGGGAAAGCTTGAATAGGGTAAATTAAAAATGGCAAAAACTTGAACAAAGCTTCCTCAGAAAATGAGATGCTTCTCATTAGAACTATTATATTTTTTCTTAAACAGAACAAAGAAAAAAACCCTAAAGAATCAACTCAATAATAAAAAAATCAATGCAATATTGTTACCAATAACAGCGAGGCTGCTTTTTGTCTTATACCATGGAATTTTGGAATGGTTTGGGTGGGAAGGGACCTTAAAACTCATCTCATTCCACCCACTGCCATGGGCAGGGACACCTCCCACTAGGGACACAGGCAATGCACAGTGTTGGGCAACAACCCCAAATCTCTCTCCACAAGACAATGGTTATCCACTCTTCCAGCAGAGGAGGCAAAAAGCTGGATCAGAGCTGGCACTTTTCCACAGCCAGATCCCCTCTGGCTCACAGAGTTGCAGAGAGTTTGGGTTTCTCACCCCAGCTTGGCACCCAGCCCCACAGGGAGGTGATGGAGCCCTTGGGAAGAGCTGTGGGACCGAACAAGCTCTGCAGGCACCATGTGGAGACAAGCAGGCACCCAAAGGTGCCACGAGGAGCAAGGAGGAGGCTGCCTTACCGTTGGGAAGTCTTCCAGCACCTGCCGGTCCTTCTCCTTGCTCTCCATGTACTTCCAGTCTGGCTGGTAGAGATAGGAGTGGAACTCGTGCAGCATCGGGACCTTGACATCCAAGGGGATGCTCATGTCATCCTCTACAGTGTCCAGGGCACGGAGAACCAGGTAGAATATACAGACTGCATGTCTGGGAGGGGAGAAAAAACAGTAATCCTTACTTGGGAGTGCCTATGAGGGAGGACAAACAGCTGGGATTAACCAGAGAACCTTTAATAGAGACACTTGGAGCTCAACATGACACACACTGGCACTGCCAGCCCCTTGGTGCCTTTGGAAGATACCAGCCAGGTGAGGAAATCCAGGATTTTCCCTCATGAGGAGAACTACAGCATGACTTTGGGCTTTCTGAGATGTGTATCAGGGAAAGGTCTAGGCCTGTGACCAACCTGAGCAGGGAAGACCTAACCCTGCAAGCAAGGCCAGCGCTTAGCTGGACCCAGAGGACAGAGCCTGAGGTTGGCTTATTGGGAAAAGCAAATGTAAGGCAGGGAAGAGGGACAAAACCAGGTGTGGTATTCCCATCACTTCCCCCTCTCTGCACACCTTTTATCCTGTTGGGGGGCAATAAAGGGGTCACACTGTGCAACAGGAACATTAGGACTGACAGGAAGAGCCAAAACCACCCTGTATTTTCAATCTTCATGAACAGGACACTGGAGGCAGCCCATGGGTCCCAGAACCCTGGCAGGAAGCTGCTGCAGAGCCACCTCCCCTCCTGCTCCCACCACCCCCGCCTTCCCTATCCCTGCTTCCTTCCCCATTCCCTGCCTTCCCCATCTCTGCTTTGACATTTCTGCAGCTGAAGCAAAAAAAAAAAACCAAAACCAAAACCAAAACGAACAAATCCAGATGGCAAGAAATGCTGTTTGCAACTCCAGGATTTATATAAAATAATCCCCAGACCTCCCTAAGCACAGGGATATACATCAAGGAGACGAGGCATTTATTAATTGTTTAACAAATGGAAAGTAGTCTGCTAAATGCTAATTACCAGGTGACAGTGCTGTCCTCCTGGAATGAACACGTGCAAGCAGTGATTAAGCATCCAGGGAAAACTGACTTGCTCTCAGAGCCAATACTGTTAAATTTGGCTCTTTTTCCTCAATTAGAAGGGTATTTAACACCTCTGTCAAACCACATGAGCAGGCAGCTCTCTCATGCTCCTGTTCCTTTGCATGACTGAGTTTTTCCATTTTTCCATTCCAGCTGGGCTGCAAACGTTCATCCAACAGGATGCAAGTGCCCAAGGCTCCAACCTGCTTCCAGGAGCCACCAAGAAAGGCAGGGCAGAACCTGAAATGCCATCCCAGAGGCACCTCTCACAGGGGCACCATGCCCAGGGAAGAGCCAGCAGTAATTCCAGAGCCCAAGACAGTTAAAGCACTTACTTAACCCCAATTCTGCATCCAGACCTCACCTGCCTCCCTAACTTCCATCACATACTGAATTTAGATCCGTGGCAATTTTGGCAAATTTAATGAAGGAATTCTTTGCTATGAGGGTGGGGAGGCACTGGCACAGATTGTCCAGAGAGGTGGTGGATGTCCCATCCCTGGAAACACTCAAGGTCAGGCTGCACAGGGCACAAATGCAAGCACCCACTTCCAAGAACAAGTGTGGATCTTCCAGAGCTCAAACTCCTGCCCCATCCCAGGTGCAGCTCCCTCCTGCCCAGGTAAGGAGGTCTCCTTTCTTCTTGCGAGCACCTGCAGCCTCTGCTGAACCTTCAGGAATGGATCTTGAAGAGTCCCAAGGACAGGCAGGACCATGGAACTGGCAGCAGAGAAAGGCAGGAGCATCCTCTTCTCCTCTCCATCACCAGGAGAGGAGCTATGAGCTTAGATCATAACTATTTTCGACCAGCAGCAGTTATGATGCTGTTGGCTGAGCCGTGGATGAAACTGCAGTTTTGAGCCTCCCACCTGCCAAGAAAACACCCTAACCATGGAGCAACGAGCTGGATAGGGCTCTGGCCAGCAAAACAGGTGGTTTAAGGGGCCAAAAAAAGCAAGAAAGGAGGAACCAGACATTTCATCTCAACCACCCGCACCCCGTCTGGCCAGGGAAGCACTGCTCCAAGCACTCCTCCAGAAGTTCCCCATTTTCCAGCAGCTCTTCTGGGATGCCTGTCTGTAACCACAGGGGCTCAGCTGAACTCCATGATGGGGTCAACATCAATGCAAGCACTGTTCTGATCCACCAAAATCAATTCCTTCCATAAGGCTGCTGCTCCACCTATTTCTATATCCTTTCTGTTTTGTATTTCCTTTGTTTGTCCCTAAATTCTCCAGCAGAGCTTTGAAAAGGAGTCTCTCCCTATCCACTACTGAGCCAGCTGTAATCCAACCACCATCCCTGCCCACCCGTGGGTTGCAAAGATCCGGCAAGAGCATTTTTAGGATGCCAGGCAGAAGTTTCTGTGCCCTGAAGGGTTATGCTGATCTCAGCGGGCTGCATGGCAAGGATTAAAGGACAAAAAAGACAGACAGAGAAACTGCAGGAAGTTTGAGGCAAGCACAAGGCAGGCACATTGCTAACAGGTTTCAAAGTGTTTTCTTAATATTTTTTTCTTAATTCCTGCATAGAAAAAGCATGGAAAATTAAAAGCTTAATTCTTGGCCCCAGTTGTACTTTTCCAAGCAATTCCAGCCAAATCGCTGAACTTCTCTGCCTTTCCTGTCAACCAGGCTGCAAACAGCGTTTCATAAACACAGGACACAGCTACGGGGCACCATTCAAAATGCCCAACCAGGGCTCAGAAGCCCCACTGAGCACCCAGTGTTTTTGGAGTGCTGCCTGCAACTGCGTCCGGAACAACTTCCAGAACCACTAAATTTGATCATCAACCCATCTTGGGATTCACTGGAGATTTACAAACTGAAATCAGCAATTACCAAACGAATATAAGGAATTATATGGAGAGTAATCACATGGCACGAGGCCCACGGGCCAGCTGAGCTTTACTTCTTCTTTTACTATTCCCACTTGAAGCTTTCCTGCATGGGGCAGCAAAATTTGCACAGCAAAAAATGAGTGTGCAACGAACTCCCGGCGACAACTGTGCACGTTTTGAGGCAGCTGCTTCCAAGAGAACCTCCCAGACAAGGCCCAGACCCTCAGTCAGCCCCAGGTTTTTCCTCACCTCCTCCCTCCAGCCTTTTGTCCAGCGCTAGCCTTGGCACTGCCAGGACACATTCCCAGGGTGTCACACACGGCACAGAGCCAGGCACTGTGTTTAACAGTCTGCTGGCCAGGAGGCTCAGCCCAGACACTCAGTTTGGGGGGGAAGTGGTGCAGAGAGGGGATGTGGTACAGCCAGCTGGGACGTGAAAAATCCCACGTCCTGCTGCACGGGGTGGGGCTGAGCTGAGTGAGCCCAACCAGTTCATGATAGGAGAGGGTGCAGCTCCCCTAGAGAAAAATGGTGTTTGGGGGCACTGCATGGGCCACCTCCTGCCAGCTCTGCTATTGGGGGGCATCACACGCACCAACTCCTAGGGAGACCTGATACTGGGGGGCCACTGCACCCACTGCTCCCCAGTGTTGGAGTGGCATTGTACCCACCACCTCCCAGGGAGGAAAATTACCACCACCACCACCTCCAGGGGATGCCCGGTGTCAGGGGGGAAGCTGCACCCACGCCCTCCCGAGGACCCCCAGTGCTGGCGTGGCGTCCCATCTGCCACCTCCCAGGGACACCCAGTTCCAGAGGGTCCCCCCGCTCACCGCAGCTCTCCGTCCAGAGCCTGGATGACAGCGGCGAAGCTGCGGCTGGTCTGGTTGAGGTACCGGTAGCAGGTTCGGAGGCCGCATCCCAGCGAGTCCTGCGGGCAGAGCGGGGCGCAGGGCGCGGGTTGGAGGCGGGGGGCGGCGGGCGGCGGGGCCGGGGGCGCGGCGGGGGCTCCGCAATGCTGCTGCTGCTGCTGCTGCTGCGCCCGCCGCCGGCCCGCTGCCCGCGGGGGGTTCCGCGGCGGGGACAGGGTCAGTGTCCGCCGCAGCACGGACACGGCCCGGGAGCCGGCCGCCATGGGGGCGGCGGCGGGGGGCTGCGGCCACTCCGCCCCCGGCCCGAAACCCGCCCCCGAGCCCGCCCCTTAACCCGCCCCGTCTCGGCTCCGCGGCCGCGCCGTGGCCGGAGACGGGGCCGTGTAGGGACAGCGCCGGCGCCGTGCGATGTGCGGAGCCCCGGGGATGCGCGCAGGGTACCGGCACCGAGAAGTGCAAGGGATGCTCGGAGCCGGCGACATGCTCGCAGGGTACCAGCACCGAGCACGGGGCACCTGAAGCCCGTGGGATGCAGCGATGCACAGGACGCGCAGAGCCGGTGGGATGCACGCAGGCTACGAGCAATGCAAGAGGATGCCCGGAGCCGGTACAACGCCGGGAAGCACCGAGGCCACGTACAAGGGGCACAAAGCCGGGCTGGTCCTATACACGCTGGACGCGGAACGGTCACCCATGGCAACGCCGTATCCACACCCGGACATGACAGTCTCCCCACCGGGGGCACCTCGCACCGGTGACAGCGAAGCGCATCCCGCCGCCCGCGCATCCCTCGCCGCTCACCGTGTCCATCCGCGGCATGACGGCGCGGTAGCCGCCCATCTTGAAGCGCAGCAGGTTGTAGATGTCCTCGGGGTGGCCCAGCCATTTCCGCAGCAGCTCCATGGGTGCCGCCGCGCGCTCCCGCCGCCCCCCGACCCGGCAGCCGCTTAACCAGAAAGGGCGGGGGCGCGCCAGCCCCGCCCCGCAGCCAATCACAGCGCCCGGTACATCGTTCGGTGGGACGGGCGCGGCGCCGATTGGCGGAGGCGCGCTCGCACCAGGGCAGCGCCAGCCAATAGGAAGGCGGCGGGGCTGGTGTGACGGCCGGCCGCGGGCGCTGATTGGCGGAGGCGCGCGTTAGCACAGGCGGAACGGGAAGGAGCCGGCGGCCCGGACCCCCCGCGGCTGAGCGTGAGGGGAGCGGCACCGCCATGGGGCGAGGGGAGGGCTCGGGAAGGAAGGGAGCTTGAAGACTTTCCAGTTCCAAGCCCCTGCCACGGGCAGGGACACCTTCTATTAGACCAGGGGCTTCCCAGCCCCTCACCACCCTCTCAGAGAACAATTCCTTCCCAATATCCCATCTATCCCAGCCCTCGGGCACTGGGCACCATTCCCCCTTGTCCAAAGTCCCTTTCCAGCTCTCCTGGAGCCCCTTAAGGTACTGGAAGAGACTCTAATAGGTCTTCCTGGCGCCTTCTCTTCTCCGAGGTGGACACTCTCAGCTCAGAGCCTGACGGCAGAGCAGAGGTCCTCCAGCTCTTAGAGCAGCGCCATGGCCTCCTCTGCACTTGCTTCAACATTCACATCCTTCCTGTGCTGAGAACCCAACACCTACCCAGCTTCATCATCATCTTTCAAAGTGCAAGATTTGGGTTTTGGGGTTTTTTTTGTGGGTGGTTTTCTTCCAGAAGTTGGACTTGGAACCAATGATGATCATTCCAACTCAGGATATTCTACAATTCTTTGTTTTGGAAGGGCATTGAAAGGGTGCTTTGCTGACACCCTGCAGAAGGGACATTAACCACCTTCTTTGGTCCCATAACCCCATTAATTGGTTTATTCATCAGTCCCATAACCTGCAACCACTCTAGGGTGTTGCAGTTCACAGAGGAGAGGCTGTGCAAGTCTTGCCTTGGGAAGCAGCTGCCGACAATGGAGGTGTTTACCTCCGGCATTCCCAGCTGATTTGCAATCCATCTTTAAATGCAATTCCCATTAATGAGAACCTTTACACCACTGAGGAAAGCTGCTGGTACCATCCTCTACAGGCAGCACCTCAGAGGTAGCTGTTAACCAACTCCATGCAGCTGGAATTTCCCTGTACACCTCAGCTTTTAACCAAGAAACTGCCAGAAAGGACACACTTGCAATGAATGAAAGTTCTAATTCCAGCTTTTATTTTTTCACTCAACAGGTTATTATTAAAATAAACTCAAATCCAGGGGGAGAGGAGAGCAGCAGTTCCCACCTAGTGTTTAGGGACACAGGTCTATTTCCAAACCTTTCTGCTTTCAGGTTTCCTTGGAGATCCTGAGTTTTATGCAATCCCCGTCACACAATGTATTTCTAATTTTTTTTTTTTTTTTACTTCTACAGTGAGATCTGGAATTGGCAGCTTGCCACAAAGCTGAAACCTACTGGTGGCAGAGATGAGTTCCACCAAGCACTGCTGATGTATATTTTGTGTACATTGATGTGGAAGGAGGGAGCTGTTCCTGTCAGATCTGACACAGGGAACAGCCCCTCATGTTTAACCACACCCATCCCACAGGTATCCAGCTCCAGACAGAGGCAGGATTATTTCATTCCTAATTAATCAAGCTGTTGAGGCAGAGGGGTATCCTCTGTTTTGCTGACTCCTCCAGGGTCAAGGGACAGGGTCACTTCAGACCACAGCAGTGCCCTGCTCAACCCTTTATACTTCCCATCCACTGCCACCTGAACAGGGCGACCAAAACACCTCAGAACTGGTCAAACTCTATACTGTTGTGCCACTGTGACAAAAAAAAAAAACCAAACCAAACCATGGACAGCCACTTTTTCCTTTCTACAGCCACTCAGGGGACCTGGGACCCCCACTGAGCACTTAACTCTGCCAGCTCCCTAAGGACCAAACTCAACAGCCTCAAAAAAACCACCGAGACCTTTTAGGACAATGAAGAGCATGGCTGAAATACCGCCTAGCACCCTCCAGGACAGGTCACTCAGTGACTGGGGAAGGGTCCCCATCCCCTGGCAGCACTGCAGGCTGGCACTGAGGGCACCACCACGTAAGTCTCTTGAAGCCACCCAAGGGTCCAAAAGTCCCCTTCATCAGGGGATGGCCCAGGGGACACTGCTCCTTCTGGTACACCCTGGGGTGCAGCCCTTGGCCACGCAGTTTGTTGTGCAGCCACTCAGAGCTGAACTGAACGGCGCAGTCCAGCAGATGCTCCAGATCTGAGGGAGCCAAGAGGGAGCCTGGTGTTAATGGGTGGATCCTGGCCAGGTACAAGATCTCATTCTTAATGATGTTCCCTGGAAAGGGTCAGAAACAAAGAGACAATAAGGATATTTCTAATAGAGGTAACACAGGCTGCTGGCTCCAACCTGTGATTTCTGCCTCAAGGATTGCAGCCAGCAATGCCATTCCCTGTATCAGAGGTGGCATCCAAAGAGTAGACTTAGATCTGGGACTGGGCTGGAAGAAGTTTCTTCCCTCTACCCTTGTTACAGACCTTGAAGATGACCACATGCCCTCCGCTGGACAAACCAGAAGCTGTTAGACTAAAGAAAAAACTGCCCAGACATGCACTTCTGCATCTGTAGACATCCCACCCACGTTCCTCCATTTCTCCTTCTGCCACTATTCCCTGGAACTCACCCAGCCCTGAAAAATGTCTTTGGTCTAGGAGGGTGTAGCAGATGGGATCAGGTGCACGGAGGGCACGGAGCGCCCGGCCACGGTGGAATTCCACAGACAGGATGTCAGAAGCAGGATCAGCCCTCGGAGAGGAGCACCAGAGCATCCGGCAGTTGTAGAAAACAAGGAAGCCTCCACTCTCGAAGTGCAGAACCAGCCTGGGAGAAGCCAGGAAGTTGGGAGTCTCTCATCAGAAACATCTCTGACCTACTTGCTGTACTCTGCAGCTGGCCATGGTCTCAAGGCAAGGTGGCCTCTTTCATGATTTCAGACATGAAACGTGGTGGTGAACACACACAACTGGTGGAGAGTTGCTCCTTCTGCTGCCCTGTGCTCCCTGGATGACCAGGGCTCCAGCAGGAGGGTTGACAAATCAGGGAAATGGATGTTAAAAGTAGCACACAAAACTGTGTCTAAAAATACTTGTATAGAAATCAAATCATCCTTCAAAAAATCATAGAATCATAGACTGGTTTGGGTTGGAAGAGAACCCAAAAATCATCTTGGGCCACGCCTCTGCCATAGGCAGGGATACCCTACCCCAGGTTGCTCCAACCCCTGTCCAACCTGGCCTTGGAAACTTCCAGGGATGGGGCAGCCACAGCTTCTCTGGGAAGCTGTTCCCCCTGCTCTGTACAATTCCAGTGGGATACAGGACACAAACCATAGCCATGTTTTCAATTCACTGCTGCCTTCAACAGCATCACTCCAGCCTGTGATTCCAGCTGAGATGTTTGCTATTTATCCAGAGCTTTTTAAAAACCACATAACTGGGAGAAACTGACACTTTTAGGGAATGATGCAGCCTGGCATCCTAAAACTTCACTCTTTAAGATAAAATCTTAGCAGAACTGGTACTGTGATCCCCAGGCCAACAGGCAACACACCCTACAATTAATTTCACTGGGGATTCTCTGGTTGAATACACCCCACATCCACTCATGCCATCTCTTGTGCTTTAGCATATATCCAAGAAAATCAAGGCTAAGAGCATCCCCACACAAATTTAGTTTGGGAGAAAAGAGAAAAGGCAGGGAGAGAGAAGATTCCATGAAATACCTGGGCACAGGGTCCTTCCAGTCCCCCCTTTTATTGGCTCTGTTTGCCCTTGAGAACTCGTTTGCCCGGACGCTGCCGAACATGCCAAAGTGGATGCGCAGCCAATTGCCCGGACCCTCGGCTCCATCTGGGGCTTCAGATCTTGAGTGCTGGGGGTCCTGCAGCTCCTCATCCTGGGAATGGGGATGTGGAGCACAAATCTGTCCTTGGCCTCCCTGGGCAGGACAGTGTGCCCCACAAGCAGCCTCTCTTTGCAGCACCGTCTCCTCTGCGGTTGGTCGGAAGGGACCTTCGGCTGCCACAAATGCCAGGTACAAGTTCTTCCCATGAACCTGAGAAAAAGAGCTGGGATGTACTGATGATCCATAAAGGATCATAGAATTCTAGAAAGGCTTGGATGGGCTCTTAAGGATGATGTCATTCCACTCCCCTGCCATGGACAGGGATACCTTCCACTAGACCAGGTTGCTCAGTCCTCATCCAACCCGACTTTGAACACATCCAGGGATAAAACCTTTGGCTGTTTCCATGCAAGTGACTATTTTCTACAGCATCTATTAGAGGACACATCACCCCACCCTGCACACAGGATTAGTCAGCATCCAAGCTATTCCCATCAGAGCTGGGGTCATCCTTGCAGATTCCTTTCTTTGCCTGCCTGAAGCATGAGGTGTTCAGATGCCACTCAGTTCTGAATCCCTCCCAGGGGCTCCCATCAGGCCCACCAGGACAGACACTCAGTGGTTTGAAATTTGTTATCACTGCTTCTGATTCACCTTCGAACTTTGTGCTGGGTGCATTTTACGCTTTTCGTTTTGCTCCCCACCTTTAATCAGAGGTGAGGCTGCACCAGGGTTTGGCCAGTCAGGTCCAAATCATCATCTGGGGTGTGTCAGGCCAGTGAAGCCCCAGCAGGACCAACCCATTGTGAATTCTGACAAGTGCCTGTGATTCCTTTTCCTGGTCTTAAAATCAAGAGTCAAACACAGTTAGAAGGGAAAAAGGAATTTTACCTTGGTATGTATTTTAAGGATCCTTAGGTGCACTATGCCCAGGTCAAATGCACCTTAATGCCCACCCCCAAAAGATCTGGTATAATCTTACAGGCCTTACTAATTAGCATATCTATCAAAAATTCCCCAATGAGAGGCTCGAATGAGCCCCCATCCCCAAGGAACCTTCCCCTGGATGGTTCTATCTTAGTTTACAGAATGTGTTCTGGAGAGGACCTTGGGGTCTGGGGCACACTGATCCCTAACTATGAAGCCTCTAAGATGCTGAGTGTCCTAGCTTGACAAACAAGTCCAAGAATGTAGGCAAAAAGCACTAAGAGTACAGAAGTTGTAAAAAGGTATAAAAGGGGTGTAAAAGAAAAGGCAAAAAATTATCGTGGCATCACCCACAGCACAGACACCTCAACTCAGCCAGGTGAAACCCTCAGGGAAACATTCACAGGTTCTGCGCCTTCTGTCACCCAGGTGCAGGGCAATGGTGGCCTCCCCCAGACTTGTCATGGATCTGTAAATTCAACTTTACCACAGCTCACCTGGGAGTCCTGGAGCCTCAGCGCATTCAGGTCATTCACATTGAGCTTCCGGCTGCTTCCTCCCACCTTGGCCACCACTTGCCCCACAAAAGGGGAGGTCAGCAGCTGGAACTTCCTCACTGATGGGCCTTCTGGCATCTCCAGTAGCTGCTGAGGGATTAGCAGGTTCTTGGCACACTCTGCCCTAGACTTGAAGGGAAATTGCAACTCAAATACACAAAACATTCTCCTAATTTTCCTTCCTATGTCCCTGTGGCAAAGTCCATGAAGATGAATAGGTTTCTTTCAGGACCAGGGAGGTAGGGGAGCTTCCATCCTAGTGGATATATATAATTTATCCAAGCAGAGCCCTGAACAACCTGCTCTCATGGCAGCTTTCACCCCACAAGCAGGAATTTGGCCTGGGAATCTCCCAAAGTCCTTTTTCCTGGAGTAGTGGAAGGCTTCCCTGCCCACATCAGGGGGGTTGGAAGTAGATGGTCTTTAAGGTCCCTTCAACCCATTCCATTCTGTGATTTTATGATTAATGACCCATAACCAGCACAGGCCAGTGACCCATCTTTTCCCTGATACACCGTGGGAAGTGCTGCTCCCATGGAACGATCATCCCTGGAATTAGAACATCTCCACCCCTTGTTTTACCCACTGCTTGCCCCACTGACTGCAATGGCATGGGACCAGTGGGGAGCATTCCTACACTCTGCCAGCAGCATCTGGGAGCAGAAGGCTCCAGATGAGGACGAGATGAAGCAGCACCATCCTGCAGCTCCCTCCAGGAACTCACACCAATACATAAGGAGTTATTTCAGGCATGAAGCCTCCATCACTTGCAGCTCTTCTCAGACTTCTGCTGGCTGTGGGTGTACAAGGAAAGCTCAGTTTGGCTTTCATCCCACAGTGCCAGCTCTCCCTGCAGACTAATCCCGGAGACCAGCACTGACCAGAGGCTCAGCTTCAAGCTCCACAGCACTCAGTACAGGGCTCTGAGGCACCTGGCATAGCCGTGAGACAGCTTGATGAGAAAATGGACAGCAAGCCTGGGGTCCCCCACCAGAAGAGCCATTCCCACCTCATGCCAGCATCTTTGCTTCTCCACTGCCTGGGCTGGCTCAGAGTGACTAAAACCAAAGCCTCCAATGCCACACGCTCCTTCCACAGCAAGGGGACATTCTAGGCATGGCTCTGAGGAAGAGCAGCAGGCATGGCAGGATGGCTGTAAAGGCCTTCCTGTGCTGCAGCACAAACCAAATCCCTTTTGGAAGGGCTCAGGAGGAAAGCATGTTAGGAAACATTAACTTAATGTTTTATATCAAGGTACAGATGTTAAGTGGTCATCAAAACTAGATTTACCAAGGGTAAAGGACTGAGCTTTAGTCCTCTGCCTTCAAGAGCATGTGATAATTACTCACAGGCCTGCTCCATTTGCACCCAAAAACTTGCATATTATGTTGATCAGGAGACAGCTAAAGAGACACTCCTGCTGCCAAAGGCACCACCAGCAGCAGCTTGGACCCCTGGATGCAGCTGGCCACAGGTCATCCAAGGGGTTTGCCTCAATTTCCAAGCACAGGCTTCATGTCAGGCAGCACAGACAGCGCTCACATCCCAGGGAAGTTCACCACCTGCCGAGCTCTGACTGCTGCTCAGTCGGTTCTCCACAGGCTCACTGTGAGAGACTGGAAGCATTGGGAGCTTCCAGTGCTGGGAGGTGTTAATGCTCACACTGCCCCAGCTGTAGCCTGTCTGACAGTAAAGTAACATTTCTCCTCAAGAAGGAAGACTGCCCTGTTTCCCAGGACATTAAAAGAACAGTATTTGCCATATCTGATCCCCTTGTACCTCCTCATTTCGCCTTTTTACTCCAGACTCACTTCAGTCTCATCCAAAACACTCTGCCCTCCAAGAAGGAGGAGGAGGAAAACCATCCCCAGCCCTCTGCAGGGCATGACATCCATCTCTCCATGAGCATGGCAACCTGAGCTGGTGCCTTCCGCAGGTCTGGAGCAGGGAGCCAGGCCTACAGGAGAAATCCTCCCCCTGTGTGGGCTCACTCCCAGTCCTTGTGGCTGGACAGCAACCCAGCACCCACGGGGGAACAGAGCAAGGACAAGGCTCATGCAGCTCACCCCAGCTCTGCCTGCAGCCAGGGATTGCAGGAAGGCTCCCTGTGACCTTACACCCCTGGGCAAGGCTCCTGCAGGGCCTTTAAGGCACCGCCCTGACCCTCTGCTTGCACTCGCGGTGCAGAGCTCCCCACCTTCTCACATTCAGCCAAGCATCAATTTGCAGCCATTGTAAAAAACAGAGCCTTGAGTTCCCACCCACACCTCCCCAGGGCAGTGAAAGCACCCTCAGCATTCCCCCCAAGCCCCACCTTCCTCCATCCAGCTCTCATCCACTGCTCTCCCCAGGCCCACCCTGCGCATCCATTTGGGGAGCAGGCTGGGCAGCCTTTCCCCCCCTACCCCATTGCCTCCCTTTTACTCTGCACAGCCCTTCCTCTGCCCCCAACCACCTCCCACAACACCTCCACCCACACTCAAGAAGACCTCCTACAGCCAAACCCCTTCCACCCACCTCCTTTTATAGGGGACGAAGATCCTTCCCCCCCAAATAGCAGGGGAACTCCCCAGTTGGCTGCTGGGGGAGGAATGGGCGGGTTCCAGGTGCTGGCCTCACTCACCCCACCAGTTATACTGGTCTGTAGGAACTGGTTGGACTGGGAAGGAAGCTGGGCACCCTGGGAGGGTGAGTGGGTGCTTATAGGAGGGCTGTGCTCAGCCACCTCCCACTGTGTAGGGGCACAGCCCTTGCTGACAACCTGATTTTGGCTTGAGGGTGTTGTCTCTGAGTCCAGCTGGAAGCATTCAGGCTGAACTAGGCCTACTAAGTAAAACTCGGTGAGAAGACCATTAAATCATGACGGTTTTTAAGTGCCCCCAAGGGCTTTTCCCCTCTCTGCTGTGTTAGGGGTGTTACCAGTACTGGGGCTTTTCCGCATTTGTATTAAAACTGTAGTCACAGACTGGTTTGGGTTGGAAGGGACCTTAGAGATCATCCAGTTCCACCTCCCTGCCATGGGTAGGGACACCTTCCACTATCCCAGGTTGCTCCAAGCCCTGTCCAGCCTGGCTTTGAGTTGCATCACTGCTGGGTCTGTCACCTCTGAGTTTGTCGTCCTGTATTGGCCATCCCAAATCCTACATAAAGGCTCTGTAGGCTCTGGGGCTTGGTGACGACATTCAGTCTCCTGCACTGACTCATTGCATGGGAATCCCCAGGTCTAGGCAATTAATTTACCAAAGATTTTAGCTCTCGTTAATTATCTAATATTTATTATATTAGACATTTATGTAGGACAAGGAGTAATGGTACAAGTTGAAAGACGGGAAATTTAGGTTAGATACTGGAAATAAATTATTAACTTTGAGGGTGAGGAGGCCCTGGCACTGGCTGCCCAGGGTGGCTGTGGCTGCCCCATCCCTGGAAGTGTCCAAGGCCAGGTTGGATAAGGCCTTGAGCAACCTGGCCAAGTGGAAGGTGTGCCTGCCCATGGCAGGGTGTTGAATGAGATGAGCTTTAAGGTCTCTTCCAACCCCTTAACATTCCATGATTTGTAAAAACATTTCTACCATGGGGGGGGGGGGGGTCAGACACTGGAACAGGAGCCCAGAGAGGTGGTAGGATTTCCATCCTTGGGTGTATTCAAAACTTGACTGAACAGGACTCTGAGAAACCTGATTTTGTCCTTTTTGACTTAAAATTACTCTGTAATTCTTTCATTGTGAGCTCCCTGGGACAGGACCCACTACACCATTTCTTCTCCAGGTGCATTTCATATATTTTCAATATTTCATCATTTACCCCCAGCCCTCTCCAAGAAGCCCACGAGGGTAGACAGAGTCAGGCAGAAACCTTCTGGTTTTATTATCATTGTTTTATTTCCATTAGTTCTAAAGGTGTAGAAGTTACGTGGATTGGTAGCCATACTACTTCATAATAGATATTTTTTTACATCTTTAAATAATTACAGCTTGTTCAGTTGGTTGGTTTCCCTCTCCCCCTTACAAATAAGTGTCTGTTTCCATGAGACCTTCCCAGATGACCTGGGAAGCTTCAAACTTTATACATGGGGAGAAGAAAAAAAAAAAAGGCAAAACAAAACACCACCCCTGACATAGTCACAGCTTCAGTGTTACATTGAGAGTTGTTGATTGGTTTTAAAGCTCCCTTGCAATATTCCTGAGCTCCTCCTGATTGCACCCTCTCCATCCAAGCCCGTAAGATTGCAAGTGATCTGTGGATCTTGTCTGATCAGTTTACAAAGAATAGCTGAAGTGAATCAAGATATTGCACTTCCACAAGGAGCAAAGACACTTAGAAGTGGTTAAATGACCTTTCTTGGCTCCCTGTCCTGGTTCTCATATGCCCATCTCTTTTTGGTGGCCACTGAGCCATTGCCAAGGTGTGGTCTGACACAACCAAACCTTGTGTTGCAAACCCTTCAGCATCAAAATTTTCATGATTAGGGATGATCTTGAGGGGAACAAATCCCACAAATGTGTTTTCATACGTGCTGAGGTGTTTTGCAGGAATGGGCCCTTCCCTGCTTCTCAGGGAAGGATTAATTCTCGGTCCTGTATTTGTGTAGGACCTGGTATGGATCTCGCTGGGTTCTCCAGCAATAAAAGCAATTATGAAGCTAATAATTACTTTGCCTTAACGGGTCTCTAATAATTGTATCTAATTCATTACCAAAGCAGGTTCTAACTGCCTCCCCCATCACGGGGGAACCTGGAATTTTGTAAGTGGCCCCTCGTGCTAGAAGGAGCTGAGTGTCCTGCAAGTGGTGGCACTTTAATCCTCTTGTCCTGTGAGTATCCCTTTGTCTGTCACTTCTGGAGTTTGCCATCCCGCATTGTCCACTCCAGCCCCTGCAAGACGTGGCTCTGAGTGATTCCTGGGCTTGGAGACCACGTTCAGCCTCCCACAATGACTCATTACATGGGAATCCCCCAGTCTGAGCAATTAATTTGCCAGTGATTCTTGGAAAAAATCCCAGCATGAGGGTGGTCAAACACTGGAACAGGAGCCCAGAGAGGTGGTGGGATTTCCATTCTTAGGAATATTCAAAAGTTGCCTGAATAGGGCCCTGGGAAACCTGATCTCATCCCTTCTGATTTGAATTATTCTGTTATTTGATCATTAGAAGAAGGGGACCCATCAATTATGGTGTGTTTGTACCCCACCTGAAATGGTGATGCTGCATCTGAGGTGTCACCATCTTGGTGTCAGCATTGGCCTGAAAAAGACGAATTCCCCTGGGCCAACAACAGCTCTATAACAGTTTTGGGTGATTGAAAAGAACCACAGGACCTGGTGTATCCAAACTTCTGCTTCTGGTGCAAAAGCAGGGACAAAAGAGCTAATTTCTACCCCTAAAGAGTTGTCCTCTACCCCTAAAGCTGCCCTCATGGCCCCCAAAGCTTCACCTTTTGAAAGCAGACTTCTTGTTCTGTTAGCAGGGACTTGTAAATGCTCCTCACTCTGTTTCAAGAATTGTTTCTCAGGCTTTGAGGAAGGCTAAAAACCAGTTTATAAATATCTACCCAGTGGGCATAAGGCAGACTTATGTTCTGCAGGGATTTTTCCCTCTGGCATTACAAGCAGAGCCCTTTCTGGCATCTCTGAGTGGGTTTTAAGGGTGGGAGAAAAATTCCACTGGGGAATTTGGCTTTGAGGGAAGGAGGAGGAACACAGCAACAAGGGAAGGTGGACAGAACCACTGTGAGCCTCCAGATGGAAAGAGAAATGGGAGGTCTTGTTGGTCTGGACTTTAGCTCCTCTCTAGGAGCCTCTACTCCCTCTTGGGCTTTCCAGGGTAGTTGTGGATATCTCAAAAGTTGGCATGAGCCAAGGGGGATTTTGTGGTGCAGGTTGCTGTGTTATGGTCAGGGATTCACAGCCAGATCCCAGGAGAGCTCTACTGCCATTTACAAAGGGATTTACTTGAAGGAAGAGTTTGGGTAAAGATCTTCCTGCCAATGGAGAAACACCTTTGTGTTTTCACCTCAAATTTGTATTTTTCAGTGCTATTTCTGGCCTCTTCTCTGAAGCCTAGCAGGTCTGAACAGAATCACAGAATTTTATTTATTCATGTTTCATTAATGTCTTTCCCTCACCTGTAATTAGCACTAATGAGGCTGCATAAACACTGCATTAGCTCTGCAAGACTAGAGTGGGAACTGGTGCAGACACCATCCAGCCGTTCCCATGGCATCATTGCCATGGTGTTTTCTCTAGGGAGTGTGGAGGCTCTATCACCCCTCCAAAACCCTGCAAATCTGAGCTATGGAGAGAACGGGGAATGTGAGAGGGTCCAGGACTCTCCAGTTATGACCAGTCCAGTTGAATCCTTCTCCTTAGAGAAGCTTTTACACCACCAGGAGGGAAAGGCTGAGTTCAGACAAAGACAACACAATGCCGTTCTTTTGCTTCAAACCTGTCCATGGCTCTTCTCTTCACCAAGCCATGTGCCTTAGTGTTTGTGTGGAAAAACACTCCTTGTGGGAATGTTGAACAGTAGGAGACAGAGGGTGGCACATTTGGGAGGGATGCACAATCCCCCTTAGAGATTTTTCACTTGATAGTTCAGTACTCGAGTTCTGGATGCAGGGAGGAAAAGAGAGGATCTGGGAAGGCAGGAAGGGTCACAGAGCTTGGGAGCAGACAGAAACAAGAGTGAAGAATCTTGCAGGATGAGGTCTCCCAGAAATTCTCTGCGTGGACAGGCAAAGCTGTCCTTCCTTGGAAATGTTGATGCAAACGTCATGGGAAGCATCTGGTGAAGCACTTGGACTGCCCAGGGGAGCTGTGGCGTCTGCAGTGCTGGAGTTTGAGTTTGTTAAGCCAGAGACAGAGCAGTCAGGGCTGGATTAGGCAGGACTGATCCCAGCGGGCTCTTAGCATCTCTTCCAACTCCATTTGCCAGGATTCCCCGGTAGCTGAGAGCCTTATGGGCAAGCAAACAGATGAGTCTTGTTTAATGGAGTTGTGCTTCTCTTGCAGGCAAGCAAGTCTGTGCACATGCTTGGTAAAGAAAACGGCCCCTGCCACCTCCAGTAGGGGCTGAAGCCACTGCTTGTTGCAAAAAGTGAAATCCTAAAGGATTAGATGTGGGAAATGGTCACAAGCCAGCTGTTAGGGGGACAGTGGGCACTCACAGTACAGCCAAAAAAAAGTGACCGTCAGATTTCATCAGTGGCATCCAAACCAACATGAAAATAGGCAAAATAATTAAATTATCTGTCTGAAAAGCAATGACACAGCAGCGTTAGAAGAGCATCTTTCACTTGCTGTGCTCCTGAATTATCTCTAAGCCTGTCTTGTCGCTATCCATCAGTGAAGAGCCCAGCCATTTCCTCCAGGATTTGGTGACCAGCATGGGTCTCATCTACTTTCTTCCAGAAGGTTCCTTCTTCCAAAAATCCCTCTTTGACTTTGGACAGACCTACTCCAGGCTTAGCCAACAACCTTTTGGAAACACAGTCCCACGATTTTGTAGTGATAAATAGGAAAGGAGTTACTATTAAATACGGACATTCATGAGCTTTCCAGACCAACTAGGAAAACGAAGACAATGCTCTACATGTGTGAGCTGAGGAGGAAGGGGGATGTCTCTTTTTTTCTCTGCCCTACATCATTTCAAATCCACTAAAGCCACTAAAGAATCTCTAGTGAAGTCTGTTCAGCAAACTGTGCTGGAACTGGCTCTGTTTGGTGGAAGATCACTGAATTTGGCTCATGAGAAGACGGTGGCATTTTCTTCTGTTCAGGAAAAGAATGGGTGGCGACAGAAGAAGTGTCTCTGCTCCACCATTGTCTGAGTCTTAAATGCCAGATATTGTTAAATAAAACTCAAGAACTGTGTCCATCTCTGTGTTTCTGGCTGTTTCATAGTAAGTGGTGACAATCAGAGAGGCTCATTTAAAGTGGGGAGAAAAGGCTTCAAATCCTTGAGTTACTTTGAGATTTGAGTCTTCTCTGTTCATTTCATGAGAGCTCCCCTACACCTCGGATAAGTTCTCTTTACCTCGCTGATGGAACATCTCACAAGGGGAGAGAAGGCAGGAGAGCAGGGGAGGTGGGAGACAACAATGACTTGATGATTACGTGGCATCTTCTTCATCTCTCGAGCGGATCAGCCTGGAGTTCATAGGGAAAGGGCCAGGTTATGCAGTTATGATGTCCCCGTGGTTCTCAGCCAGCACCAGGCTGTTCCAGGAGTCCTGTTTGGAGCTGGTTTGGGGAGACTGGCTCATGGCTGACTGGTAAGCCTGCGGGGAAAGCTTCAGAGCTGAGATCGCAGGGTGGATGGATGATCCATGTCCAGACATGGCAGAGACTGAGAATGCCTATGGAAAAAGGAGAATGCTGTGAAAAAAGCTTCAAACCTTAGAGGACCGTGTGAATCCCTTTCATGTGAGCTGGTGCTGTTGTAAAAATGCGTCTGGATTTGGTGCAGGGCTGGAGATTGCAGCAAACATGGGATACTTTGGGCAGGTTCTTTCCTGCTCTCTGCTTTTCCTTCTAATTCTAGAAACACAATGATTTGGGTTTGAAGAGACCTTAAAGATCATCTTGTTCCAACTCCCTGCCATGGGCAGGGACGCTTTCCACTGCCCCAGGCTGCTCCAAGCCCCATCCAACCTGGCCTTGGACACTTCCAGGGATCCAGGGGCAGCCACAGCTTCTCTGGGCAACCTGTGCCAGGGCCTCCCCACCCTCACAGGGAAGAATTTTCTTCCTAATATCCAATCTAAACCTGCTCTTTGTCAGTTTGAAGCCATCCCCCTTTGTCCTAACACTCCAGGCCCTTGCAAATAGTTTCTCTCCATCTTTCCTGCAGCCTTCCTCCAGGTGCTTATCTTTAAGTACCTAATTAAGGTTTTGAGGATGTTCTCCCCGTGTCTTCCATCCTATTTCCCATTTTATTTTACTCTGCCAGCACCTCCTCTCCGTACCTGAGAAACGGGGCTGGGGTGCCCGTAGTGAGATGAGAGCCCGGGTTCTGTTTTGATGGGGCGCATTTCCTCGGTGGTCGTGGTGCTGCTGCTGCTGCTGCTGGTGGAGCTGGTGGTCGGGGTAAGACTCTCGCTGCTGGATGGGCCTGGGAGAAACCAGAGGGTAAAACAGGCTCTTTCCAAAGAGCTTTCAGCACAGAGCTCTGCCCACCCACCCAGAAGTTAGTGTGGTAAAAATAAATTTAAAAATAGTTGGAAGGATATTCAGGTATTTAGGCATCCCCCATTTTTTTGAAAACTGGCCTGTTTTGTCACTGGGTCTCTGACTGTGGTCAAAAACACAAGTGCACACAAAAATACACATCATAAAATAAATTCCTCCATTCAACAGTTACCTGCTTGTGCCTTTGTTTTGTTAAGGTTCTTAGGCTTGCGTTTCCTCGTCTGAATTCCCTCTTTTCTCATGGCTAAAGGCCTTGGGACCTGTGGATACAAATAGAAAAGCACATTGGTTTCTGAATGTCCTTAAGGTCATCTAAGAGAACATGATTCCAGTTCTAACTTGTGGTCGAGCTAGTTTAATTGAAAGCAACATCAAGATGGAGCCCAAATTCCCTGGTCAAGAGAGATTCAAGATGTGCATCCAAATGGGAATAGGAAGAAAGTTCACACCATGGTTCTGAGTGGTTTAGGGCCAGAAGGGAAGACCAGCTCATCTGATTGACTTTCCTGTTTAACTCAGACCAGAAATATCTGTCTGGCTTATACCTGCTTTTTCAAAAGGCACCAAACCTATGTGGGATGACCTCCCTTAGGAGCCCATCCCACAGAGGTGGTCAGAAAGACACTGGGATTTCTAGGAAGAATTTTTGGGTTAGGTGAGACTTCCCCTGATCCACCATAACTTCCAGTTTTGACCGGACCCTGCTGAATATTCTGTCATCTACTCTCAAGCACTGGACATCACCGAGAGCATCTTTAGTCAGGCACAAACTGTTCAAGCAAGAAATGCAAAATGTAAAGCAATTATTTATTGCCTCATATGGGTTGTTTTTTTCCATATCTAACGGTATATAAAAACCCTAGGAGCAGCAATCACAGAACCAGGAATGGTTTGGGTTGGAAGGGACCTTAAAGATCGTTTAGTTCTAACCCTTCTGCCATGGGCAGGGATGCCAGTGCCATGAGGAACAGAACAGGGGGCTGCCACTGAGCAATCACCAGGGTGTTGAGGGCTTCTGTCTCTGCCATGGGGGTGGCCCCATTGCCACTGAGTGATGGGAGAAAAGCTGGAGATTCACATCCTGAATTCCTGCCATGCTTTGGACTCCAGCAGGACTCTTCTAGATATATCAGGCGTGACATCAATACATGAAGCCACCACTGGCAGGAAGAGACTATCTGGACACCTGTACAAGAAAAGTCACCCATCAGTCCCTGACAAGTCTACAGCCAAGCCTTAGCTGGGATCTGGGATCAGCTCATGTGAAGGATCTCAGCCCTTCCTTGTGCTTCTGACTTCCCTTTTTAACTAAAGTGCCTGCATTTATGTGGAAAGAATCTGGGCCTCGTTTTGTTAGGTTTTAAGACTTATTTGCAAATGGGACCTAATTAGTAAGTGAGAAATACCCAGTGTGCACCCCCCCTTGCAGGTATAAACATGATGTAACCTTGAGGGGGACTAAACCAAAGGGACAGCAGGAAAACCAGCTCCAGGAGAGCACAGAGGTGTGCAAGGATCCCAGCCCCCAGCCTGGTGCCACCCTCCCACAGCAAGGATTTACCCCGTGGAGCTTCATGTAGAGTCCGCAGGCGTTGCAGACGGGCTCTCCCTCGGCGTTCCTGCGCCAGAGCGTGGTGGTCGTCGTGTGGCAGTTGGCACAGGAGAGGCCGACGCGGCGGGACGCTGACTGTGGGGACAGCGGAGCAAGGAAACACGTCAGCCCTGCAGTGCCCTCCCCAGCAGCGCTCCAGATTCCAACCAGCTTGCTCCAGCACGCCTCAGGGTTCCCCCTCTGCTCCTGCCTCTCTTTTCGCCCCTTTGCAGTTGTCCAGCTACCTCTTTCTGCCCCACTTGCCTTTCCACAGCCTCCAGGAGGTCCCAGGTGTCCTGAGGCATCTCAGATGGTGCCAGAGACATGAAATAGAATCATTAAGGTTGGGAAGGACCTCCAAGATCACCCAATCCAACATGAGACCGATCCCCACCTTGTCAACCAGACCAGAGCAGTGAGTGTCACATCCACCTCTGGACACCTTTGGAGATGGGGATTCCACCACCTCCCCAGGCAGCCAATTCCAATGCCTGACCACCTAAATTCTTCTTGATGTCTGACCTGGACCTCCCCTGGCACAGCTTGAGGCCATTTCCTCTTGTCCTGTCCCTTGTTCCCTGGGAGCAGTGTCCAATCCCCCCCTGGTTGAACCTTCTGTCAGGGAGTTGTGGAGCGTGAGAAGGTGCCCCCTGAGCCTCCTTCTCCAGAATCCCACATCACCCGAACAGATCCCCAGATCTCCAGCAGGTCTGGTGGCAGCTTAGAGACCCCCCTGCACGTGTACACACCTACACTAAGGTGTCTGGATCTCAGACCATCCTGACTTTTCCAGCTCCCAAGCCCTTCACCTTCCTGGCTATCCCAAGAAAATGTTACCAATGCCATAAATGTTACATGTTCCTTTGTGCTATGTTGCTCAAGGAGCTTGAGGGGAAGATAAAAAAAAAAAAAGAAGAACCTTCCGGCAGCATTTTCCTCCTCTTGATAAAGAGGGATAATTAATAGGAATTCTCACTACTGAATTAGTGCAGGGAGCAGACCCGAAGTTCCCTTTCTGGGTGAACTCGTTTAGTCAGGCTCAGAAGGCCAGAGGAGAAAGCAACGGGCTTGAAGCCATATAAAATACAAGCTTTGATCTTGGAAGCAGAGTGGGAGGTGGAGGAAGAAAAAGCCACGTCCTCCACAGCTGCCTGACTCTTCCCAGCATCCTTCAAAGCTGAGGCTTTAGAGGCCGGTAAAGGAGAGAGGGAAGGTCCTGGGAGCCGGGGTGAGATCCTGCCGGGATCAGTCGGTGTCCGGAAAGGCGTTTCACAAGAGGGCGCTGGGTGCCCGTGGCTGCTGGCAGCGCTCAGGCTGCGTTTGGCACTCGCTGTGTTCGGGCACAGACCGGGCTGGGCGATGCAAAGGGCAGGGCAGGGTGCGGATGGAGCCTCGTGGGAAGCAAGGAGTGCGGAAACCTGGCTCTCGGGGGTGGCTTGGTGGCTGCTTTTTAGCTTGGGTTCACGGTCGTGGAACGTTATGGAGTCGTAGGATGTTGTAGAATCGGAGGATTTTAAGATGTTAAGAAGGGACCTTAGAGCTCATCTAGTCCCAACCACCTTCACTAGCCCAGGTTGCTCAAGGCCTTATCCAGCCTGGCCTTGGGCACTTCCAGGGATCCAGGGGCAGCCACAGCTTCTCTGGGCAACCTGTGCCAGGGCCTCCCCACCCTCAGAGGGAACAATTCCTTCCCAATATCCCATCTAACCCTGCCCTCTGTCAGTTTGAAACCATTCCCCCTTGTCCTGTCACTCTTGGAAATAGTCTCCCCATCTTTCCTGTAGGCTTCCTTCAGGAAAGCTGCAATTAGGTCAACCCAAAGCCTTCTCTTTTCCAGGCTGAACAATCCAGTTCCTGTCCCCCAGGTTCCTTGTGCGTACCCCACCCTGACCCCACAGGTTTTGGGATGCCCTGACCTGACCTGCAGTGGGGGCTTCACCTCACCCAACGGATCTGGGAGCAGAGTATCCAAAAAAGGTATCCAGAAGAGTCACCATGAAGTGAGGGGGTCACCCAGCAGTGACCAGGGACCCCTGTGGGTAAGAGAAGATGGACTGGTACTGTCCTGGAACTGGGGAGAGTTGCCATTCCTCCTGAAATGCCTGCAGGATACTAAAGCAAAGACTGGCTTTTGCTGAATCAACACCACAAATCCCAAAATCACCCTGTGTCTGTCAGCCCCTTCCACTGCCTGGCTGAGCCTCTGGAGGACTGCTCTGGGCAGTACAAGGTCTTGGAGTGTCCCAAGCATGAGAAAATCTGTCTTGTTTTGAAAATCTGGATCTCAGCTGGGCAGATGGAGTTGAAGCACCCCTGGCATCTCCAGCTGGCTGAGGTCTCTTTGCCTCCTCCTCACCCCAGGTGTGTTATCTTGACTTACCAGCCTCCTCTGGGGTTTGAACAGGGGCCGGTTGATGCCGTTCATCTTGTGGTAGAGCCCACAGGCATTGCAGAGGTAGTGCCCCGTGCCGTCCCTCCTCCACAGCGGGGTGGACATGGCCCCACAGTTGACACATTCTCGCCCCTCGGAATAATCGTCAAAAAATTCTGCTGCCAGGATGGGAGAGAAGGGAAGAGACTCAGTTAGTTAGGTGGCTGTACATTTAATTGCTGCTCTGGTTCTCAGTTTAGCCCAGAAGGGACATTTCAAGAAATCACATTCAGATTTTATAGGTTGCAAGAAACAGCTCTTCCTTCCCCTAGGAAGCCCCCAGGGATTATTGGGAAGAGCGACTCCTTTCCCTGCCATGGCTGCAGGACTTCTGTGGCAGCAGGGATACAGATACCAGGAGACAGAAAGAGAAACCATCCCTTGTGCTCTGACATTATCCAATTTTTGAGATTGACCATGGCCAGGGCAAGCAGATTGGGGCAGGCGAACAGCCCTGTTTACAATGAGGGCAGATTCCTGAGATCATGGATAAACACAAACCCCACAGAGGAGAACTGCCCAGAGATCAGGCAGCTGCATCTCAGCTGGGCAAGGAAAACCATTCCATGTGCCCTGCTCGCCATGGGAATGCTCCTCACCCAGCCCCTCTGCTGGGGGAATGGCTGCGGAGAGCCAAGGGAGAGGAGGTTCGTGTGCCTTCACCCCATTCTCTGCACGGGAAACATCTCCTGATTACAGGAATCCACATGTAAAGTGGGAAGGTTCCCTGCCCATGGAAGGGGGTTGGAAATGGATGGTCTTTAAGGTCCCTTGCAACCCAAACCATTCCATGGTTCTGGGATTCTAACCCCAGCTCAGGCTGACAGATAACAGGGATTGTTGGGAATTTATGTGTGTCAGAGGCTCAGCTTTTGATGGAAGTCTGCATCGTGCTTGATGCCACACTCCAGGGCTTGCTGCATTCACCCACTGCCTCCCTGGTACCTCCTGCACTGGGGCTCGGCTGCAGCTGGGCTGTGAGGGGGAGGACAATTGGGCATGGAGTGACAGGACAAGGGGGAATGGGTTTAAACTGACAGAGGGCAGGTTTAGATCAGATATTAGGAAGGAATTCTTCCCTGTGAGGGTAGTGAGGCCCTGGCACAGGGTGCCCAGAGAAGCTGTGGCTGCTCCATCCCTGGAAGTGTCCAAGGCCAGGTTGGCCTTGGAGCAACCTGGGACAGTGGAAGGTGTCCCTGCCCATGGCAGGGGGTTGGAATGAGATGAACTTTAAGGTCCCTTCCAACTCAAACCATTCTGGGATTCTACGAACTGCCCTGGGCTGGGCCAGTCCAGTCCCTCTGGCTGTGGCAGGACCAGGAGGTGGAAAGGTCAGCACAACACAGCTCGACTGCATCATCCTTTGGAAAGACACTGCTCACTCCCTGTCCCATACAAAGCCTTCCAGAAGCCAAGAACTTCACTATATTTTTTGCTTGTCCACCTGCTTTTTACATGAAAATCTCAGCTTCCTGCTCAAAGACAATTGCTCCCCAAGGAGCAAACCAACAAAATTTGGCTTCTTGCCGAGCTGTGCCTCAATCCCATGTGGATTCTCTGATGTCTAGCAAGGGTTATGTTCAGACGTGGCCTTATTTTCTCTTTTCCCCAGACTATTTTTGGAAAATCTGCAGGAAACTGCATAACTGTGAAGCGGCCAAAGGACAAAAAATTTAATGAAGTGGCGCCAGTAAACAGAGACAGAGAAAAATATTCACGTGAGCCTAATTCTCCCTAGAAAATCAGGCTAAAAATGGCAGGAGATTACACCGTGTGCCCACGAGGAAATGGTAGAAAGCAGTAATTTATTGTACCCAAGCAGCTCTGGAGCCAGAAAAGCAGGAATCCAGTATCTTCCCAGCAGTTTAGGAAAATCTCATTACCCTGGAGAAATTCTGGTGGTTTTGAAAAGATGGGAATCCCTCCAGGCAATTTTTGTCCACACGGATTCAGTGATACCATAACCCTCACTTTCCCCCTTAAAATGACAATTGAGTCACAGCCAAAATCTAGATCAAATAAACTTCCTTTGAAAAGAGAAGGGATTGGAACAGCTGGTCAGGAAAGAACTTGTTTCCTTGAAAAATCTCAAGAAAGGAAAACATTTCACTGGGGTTTTTTTCATCTTAGAAGTTGTTGAGGTTTTTGATTATAATTTTCCAAAGAAAAAGCCCAAGTATTTTCACAGTAATTTTTGTCCTGTAAAACATCCCTTCTTCTTCGAAAATAATTCAGTACAGAGTTGTGGACATAATCCAGGGAGCATTTAGCAGAGCAGAGGTAATCAAAATGTAAAAGTTAAAACTTGAATGATTTGAGTTTTGCCTGTGACTAATTACAAAATACAATCTTTCTTGGAGGTTTTTCCATCAGGAAACCAAAATATAAAAGTTTTTGATCAAAGACAAAGGAGAAAATTCCTAACAGTCCCTCAGAAATGTTAAGCCTTGGACTAGCTCTTGAATAAGAAGGTCCCTCAAAAAAATGTCAGGTATGGATATATTTTTGGTTTTAGAAGAATGTAAGTCTCCTATTTTCTGGCAATAAATAATTTGTTGTGAAATGCTGATTGTTATTTCCCAAGAGTGGGACACTCAACTCCAGTGCCCGCAATATTTAAAGTGTTGGTTTCTCATCAACATCCAAAAGACGAGTGCAAACCTGTCTTGAGACCTGCTCTCCTTTTCCATCTGCATTTGGCTGATATTCTTCCCTATTTCTTTGGTGCCTTTGGGTTGGGTTTTGGGGCCAGTTTCCATGGGATTTGGACTTGAGCGTCTCTCTTGAGGGACTTTTATAGAATCATGGAATGGTTTGGGTCGAAAGAGACCTTAAAGCCCATCTCATTCCAACCCCCTGACATGGGCAGGGACACCTTAAACTATCCCAGGTTGCTCCAAGCCCCATTCAAACTTTCACTGGTTGAAGTTTCCAAAAGTCCCCTTCTGCTTCCATGGCAATAACATTTGTGAGACTTTCGCCTCTCAGCTGCAGGCAAAGGTGATCCTTGTGGACATTCATAAAGAGGAATCATTGGCGTTTGAGAGGGGAAGGGACAGACTTTGTTCCCAGGGGACACCGAGGCCCCACGCAATGGGTGGCTCTCCCTAATCAGAGCCCATATCAGATGGGTGTGTCCCCTCTGGGTACCACCCAGTGCTGAGTCAGATGACATCCGCAGAGTGCAACCTCATTAAAACCATTCCTGCAGCCCTGTCAGAGTAGGGAGAGCTCTTTGACCTCAGGAGATATCGCCTGGAGGAGAAATATCCTCACCTGCTTCAAAGAATGCTTTGGGATGGCACAGGAGGTGTCTTGGACACTGCTGGATGTGGGCATAGAGATGATGATAGAGGCTTGGGGCATGTCATTTATTGCACAAAGGGTGTTTGGGCCCTAAGAAAGTGGGGAAACAAGGGATTGGATTTCTTTCTAGAAGAAATTATATTTTTGTAATTATTATTTTGTATATATATATATATATATATATATGTGTGTGTATATATATATATATATATATATAATTTCCCAGCATCACTAAACTCCAGGATGAAGCTGCCGAGGGGAGCTTTCTGAGCTGTCCTTCTGGCCACACATCCCTCCCACTCTCAAAAACCCTGAAGATCTGCAAAATAATGAGAAAGTATCACCTGAAGACTTGCAGCCTGTGCAGTTTGATGTGGGTGGGTGTCCAGGACCCAGGAAACCTGAATGTTCCCAGGGCTCAGAGCCCACGGGAGCTGGGACCACCATCAGGCTCAGCTATATTGGGCATGGAGGCCACCAGGCTTCAAGTGCACTAATTGTTTAATTTGTCACTCTTATTAATAATGGGGATTAAGGAGACTCCCCAGGAAAAAGCAGCAAAGTGTTTTCTTGGCTTCTGGCTCAGGGCTGAAGCTCTAAATCCTGGCATTATGAGATCCCCTGACACTTATTCCTTGTACTTTGCAGCCGGGAAAGGAAACGTTTATTCAGGCAGCAAATGGCCCGAGCGGCTCCCGGAGGGCCCTGAACAATGAGGGGGGAAGGAAAGGCTCCCCCAGTCACACTCAGGGCAATGATTTCCGTTCTGTGGCACAGGAGCCGCTGCCTGATAATGGAGATTTATGGGTCCATCCGGTGACCTCTGTAATGGCCTTTCTGCTGGAAAGATTTACTCCCTCTCCTGAAGCCAGGTACAGCCAGCACTGGGACAGGGTTGAGGGAAGGATTTGCTGATCAGGCTGAGAAGGACATCAGCCTATGGCTGGGGGAGCCTCGTGTGTGCTGTGTGGCCTCATCTTCCTCTGTGAATGTTCAGCTTCCCCACGTGCCTTTGCCGAGCCCTTATCTTGTATCTTGGGATCACTCGGTCCTTTTTATGGGCTGGGTCCCTGGTGTTGACTAATCCTGATGGCCTTCTACTTAATTCTTCATAAAACCCTGCCTTTAGTCAATGAAGGAGCTTCTCACTTGAAAGCAGGTCATGAAAACTCAGTGAATGACCAGCGGAGAGGATGGATTGTATTCCATCCCTATCCTGGTCATCATCAGCTTGCTGTGTAAAACAAGATTTTTCCCCTCACATCTACTGTTTATGAGCACTGCAAGGTTCCCAGGGCAGGAAATGTCACTTGTGTGTTGCACAACAGCCTCCTAATCTTGGGTGAGGCCTTGAGCACACTCATGTCAGAAACACTTTCCACAATGGGACATCCAGTCCCCAGGGAGCCAGGAGTGACTCCTAAGCGGGGCACGGGGGTCTGGTAGGGAAAAAAGAATTCTTGGATGTGGCCTTTTGTGACACTTGGTCATTGGGAGGAGTCCTTCACATCCACTGAGATCGGCCTGTACAGACACTGCTGGGATCAAGAGGAAAGCAGACCGGAGCCCCCCCAGCCAGCCCACATCTCCAGTACCTCTGGCTCACCAAAAGTCTGAGGAATTTTGCCTTCCCAAACAGGAGAACCAGACACCCACTTGCAACTCTACCCAAGGCTTGAGCCTGGAGAGTGGCTTGAAGTGACTTCTTCCCACCATCTCTGCAAACCCCAACTCTGCCAGCCTGGCACTACTTCCATTCCTAGGTCCAGACCTTTGGGCTTTTCTTTAGCAACCCATCCCTGGAAGTGTCCAAGGCCAGGTTGAACAGGGCTTGGAGCAACCTGGTCTGGTGGGAGGTGTCCCTGCCCATGGCAGGGTGTTGGAATGGGGTGATCCCTAAAGTCCCTTCCAACCTAAATCATTCTGGGATTCTGTGATTAAATCTGTTCACATTGGAGAGATCATCTTGAGTGCATAAACCTCACGGATCAGGACACTGAGGAATGATAACAGAAAAAGGAAATATTTTTAATCCTTCAGTTCAGAGCCAGCATCCGATTTATAAATTTCTCTTACCAAACCAGCCCATGGAAGGGGACAAAGAGCCCTCCCTACCCTGGTTTGGGTCAGACCCTCCTGCATGAGAAACAACCAGGTTGTCTTCTACGTCCCTCCAGCCCCCTCCTGCCTTCACCCTCTCTGGATGGAAAGAGACTTCCATTAATACAGCACTGGAGTTTTGTTTACAGCTGGAGAGATATTTGATATCAACAGTTCCCCCTGCAGAAGTATCTTCTCAACCCAATGAAGCAACTCAGCAAAGGAGAAACTGTTCTTCAAACACAGCCAGGCCACTTACAGGCTCTAAACAGAGCCTGAGAGCAGTTTTCCCAGCAGAGAAGCAGTTTCCTAAAACAATTTGTTATGGTAAGAGGTGAGAGCCACGATCCTGTGTATACACAAATCCCAAATGGACTCTCAGGGGCACTCGCAGCTGAGGCAAAGGACATGGACACCGTGGAATCCCACCCAGGACACCCTCACCTTCTGCTCCAATAGACAGCCACAACAGCATGGTAGGGGAAACAGGGTTTGCCATTCTCAGCCGCTTTGTCCCAAATCCCAAAATTGTTTCCATTAAAAAGTGGCAGTTTGGAAATCCTTCCTACTCTTCAAGCCTTTTGGGGTCCTTTTAGCCAGCATTTTGCTGGAGCTAGAGGAGCTGAAAGTCACATCTTCTATTTCTTTGGAATGGGTTGAGGTGTTCCCATGAATTGCATGATTCCAGAAGCCAAAGTTTCAAGGGGAAAAACCCACCAAAAGGTTTCTGGTTACATAACAGCAGTTAAAAGTGCCGGTTGGTCCAGGACTGTGGCAGAGAAGGACTGAACTGGAAAGGAAGGTGGCAGCAAACAAAAAAGAGGGGAGATGAAAGAGGAATGGGCAGGGAGTGACTGCTAATTTAAAAAGCCCAAATGTATGCTTGGGGGAGCTCTGTAACCAAAGGAAAGCTGTCAGTGAGCCTTTCCTTTATCCGTGGGGATTTCACCAGGTTAGCACACAGGCTGGGATCAGAAAGTGAGGATGGAGCTAAAGGATCCAAGGGTGTTTCTGTAAAAACAGGTTTTGCTCACTGGCTTTTCCCGCTCTGCTCCCTCTTCTCTTCCTGTTCCCTCTCTGACAGAATTTGGGGGGAAATTCACCCAGGGTCCCACTCTTTAAGAGACAAATGGGATCTAAATACAGGGAGAGTGGGACAGTGCCTGTCTGAGCAGTGCCCATCACTGGGCTGGGTGCTGTGGGAATGTGGCTCCCTACTCTCCCCTGGTCTGGACTAACAGAAAGCATCACCAGTGTGATTGAGGATCTGCAGGAGGTGGGGAAGCAGGTAAATTCCCCACACTTAGCCAGAAACACGGTTTCAAGCAAAAAGCATCACTGTGCAGCCTCATAGAAATGGCTTGATGCCGTTCCAGAAGGTTTTAAGGTTTATCTGACACATCTATGGTGGGGAGGATGGCTGTGTACCCATTTGGCTGCCTGGACCAAACAGTTTTCCCTCTGAAAACATAAAGACTCCACTTACTGCTGAGGAAACATTCACCCTACAGTCTGGCTTTCCAGAAGGCGAAGAAATCTGTTTTTCCCCGGCTTCGCAAAACATCACGGCGAGACTGTTCCCCTGCAACCCTTCCCAGGCCAAATGTTTCACGTCAAGGCAAAGGGAACACTGTGTCCCTCCCCTGCAGCACTCCCTGCTCTGCCTGCAGCACACCAAGGTCTGTGGTGCACACCGTTGCCAGCAGCCAGGAATACTCCTTTCCTTTGTGGATATGTTTTCTGCGCTTTGAAGGACGGTGGAGGTGGAAGCAGCCAAAGGACCAGCTGAGATCATGTGCAAGAGGGCCATGATGGGAAGGTTGGGCAAATTCTGGGCCTGGCTTTGAGTTCAGGCTTGGCTCTGCAATAGGATGCCCTTGAGCAAGGCTTTGCATCTCATGGTGACACTGTCCTTGCCCTGTGACAAGGGGTGACACTGGAGGGGCACAAGAGGACAACTTTCAAAGGCCACAGGCAGAGATGTGGAGACAAGAAATGGATGGAAGACTGATGGCTGGAAACAAGCTGGATTCCTCTAATTCAGAGCTAAACAGTGTTTTGGGAAGGGGCAGGAGCTGGAAAAGCCCTGACAGCTCTCCAGCGTACCAAACCCACCAGACCCCAAACCATCCAGCCCCGTGGTTGTTCCAGAGCTGAGTGGAGAGACAATCCACACACACACTGAAGGACCGTGTCCCACATCCCGAAGGTGCACAGCCCGCTCTGCAGGAGACAGGAATGCAGACATCCCTGAGGATCTTCTGGTGGGAGCCTCTTGGCCACCTCTTTGAGAGCGACCTGGTGTCCAGCAGCAGCTTCTGCTGACTGTCAAGTTGTGCCTGAATGAACTCCCACCCACCGAGGTGACCTCCCCTTCCTTACTCCTCCTTGCAGTTCTTACACTTGTAAATATCCGAGGCTCCTCTGATAAACAGGAGATTCCTCCGCTTATCGACTGTCCAAATATTTTTTAACAAATCTCAGATTAGCATGGTGAGCCCAGGGAATGGGCAAGATGGGGTCAGCCACAGCCTGGGGTCTGCTTGGCAGGAGGCACCTGGAAATGGTCTTTCTCTCTTTTGACAAAGGAAAAGGAGCCACGGCCTTGCCCTCCTTGAAATCTGGCCCATCTCCAAGTGGATGTGCCCATCAAGAGACTCTTCTTTTGTGGCCTCAGGGAAGGGACAGTGGGGAAAAATGTAGAGGAATGGGAAAGCTTGGGATTTACAGTGCCATGATCCCTCCTGGCCGTTGTTTCTGAGTTGGGAACAGGTCATGAGCAGCTGTTCCTGGTGTCCCCACAGGGGACCACAAGCAGGTGTGCTGTGGAGTCCTGCCAAGCCACTGCTCCGTGGCTGAGCCGTGGGAATTGGCCTTATGGCTACGGGGTAACTGGTGAACCCGGGCCAGTTACTGGGTAGGTGGTGAAGCCTGACCCTGAGCCCAGCCAGCAGTGTCTGGCCCTGTTCAGATGTTCTGGGACCCCAATCTAGAATGTTTGCACCCAAACTGCCCAGGAGCTGCATGAGGAGATACTGAGATGGTCTGAGGTTGGACCATGCCAGGGGCTAACAATTGTCACAGAATCACAGAATATCCTGGGCTGGAAGGGATCCACAAGGATCATTGAGTCCAACTCCTGCCTCTGCACAGGACACCCCAAGATGATTCTTCACCAGTGACTGAAGAGCATGATCTGTTGGGTTTTCATTAGGAGATGGGGGAATGTCCATCCATGGGCGTTCCAAAGCCTCATCCACATGCCCTCAGCTATTACTGAGGTGGTTGTCCTGCTAAGGATCTTACAACGTGCATTTCCACAATCCTACAACTCCAGAAACTCAAAGTTTGGGGTGAGTTTTTTTCCCAGATCAGAAGGAGACATTTATCTGAAGCAAACAGGCAAAATCTTTCTTGTAGGAATACAATCAATTGTATTATTGTTATCATATTTGTGTGTGTGTTATACATATTTATAAATGTATGTATTTGTATATATACACATAGCGTGTCATAGAATCGCAGAATGGTTTGGGTCGGAAAGGATCTTACAGATCATGTAGTTCCAGCCCCTCTTTCATAGGCAGGGATGCCTGGGATGTCCTTAAGAATGCTGTTGTAGGAATCATCTCCAATCAATTCTTTCTGGTTTTGCTATTAAAATTATTATTTTTATTCTGTGGCTGCATAGAACTTAGCTATATAGAAGGGTGTGTGCATATATATATCTATATATGTGCACAAATACACACACATGTATTTTTAAAAACTAATTTTATGTGTGCAAAACATATATAATATATAAAAAAACCCCTCACTTATAAAACATGCCTACACCATGTGTAGGAATATATGGAATATGTAGGACAGCTCCACACGCCCAATCCCTCCCTAGGCATGAGGGCACCGACCAATATCAACATATCCAAACCCCTGTCCCAGTTTTCTTCTAATTTCACTGATTTAGACACAGGCTCTGCCTCCAGTTCTGAGCTGTTCCACTGATAAATCCCACTCCAAGGAGCTGCACCAGCACAAGCCAGGCCACATCCCGGCCTCCCTGCGGGACTGCAGCCAGGGACAAACAAAAAGGTGTTTGCTACGGCTCATCACGTTAGAGGGGACAGTGAGTTTGTCTAACCCCTGGCCCTTCTCTTTTCCTCTTTTATTAGTTATTCTGGATGTTAAGTCAACTCAGCCCCCGAGCGGGGCAGGAGGAGGGGATGATAAAGCATCTGCAAAGGTCACTTTGCAGCCCAGGCCAATAAAAGGCAGGTACTGAACTTATCAGGGCCACATATAACTTGCAGTTTTTCTAACTCAATTGATTGGACTTTTTATCTAAAATAACAGGCATTATAAGATAGGCGAAAGTCGAGATAAGGAGGAAAATTGAGTAGGCCTCGAATCAAGATCAGCCTGGGGACAGGTTCAAACTCCCACACCTGCCCCAGAGGAATCAATGAAAGTTTCTTGGCGCCGTCCGCTCGTTTTGAAATGCTGCTGAAGTTGGGTGAACTTTGAGACTGCGGCGTTTATTCTGTGATTATAATTAACCTGCTCACCCGTTGTTATTGATTTGTGTGGAGGGAGGTGGCAGAGCCTGACTGGGATGTGGGTTTGGGAAGAGAAGTGCTTGGGGAGGGCAGGCAGCTCTGGCAGAGTGAGACCTTTCCTTGGCTCAAGGCAAAGAGAAGGGGGTGCAAGGGGGATTTCACCCTCCTGCTTGAGGTCCTGCTTGTTTTGGGAAGTGGAAAAGACCCTCAAGCTCAGGTCTTCATATCCAGAGGGTCAGGATAAATTACAGCATCACTGATCTGTCCCAGGGAAGTAATGAAGGACTGAACATGGGAAAAGTTATGCCCAGGATCCAGAGCATCATCCCAGCCCAGGGGAGTGTGAGGAAGAGACATTCCACCCCCCAAACCATCTGCCCCTCTCATGCTCCACACCACCCAGGCATGTCCAAACCCAGAGTCCTTCCCAGCAGCTAGCCCCCTGGGCAGGCAGCCCCTGGGGCCAGCACTCCCTTCCCAAAATAATCTCAGACATCTGGGTCCACACGTCATTCGGAGGAGTCCTGATGTCTGGGGCTCAGGGCCTCACTGATTTCTTTTACAACTCCAGCACTGCAAGCCCTGAATGTTGAATAATGGTGGCTCACTGGCTTGCAAGTCCAGGAGTCTGGCTTGGAAACTCATAGGAGTTTAAATAATAAATATTAGGGTTTGGTTTCTTTTGCCTCATCTAGGATTTCAACATGAAGGAGTCAGGGTTTTCCAGCCTCTCCCTTGTCCAGGAAAGCTGTTCTTTTGCTTTCTGAAAGAGCAGAGCCTGACATATGATAACAGCACTCCAGAAGCTGGAGCTTGAAGGAAAATTGAGGTGCAAGAAAGTATGAGGGCTGGTGACAGCCGGGGGTGGGCAGCTGGGAATCCAGCAAGGGGGAAATGTGTCCTGAACTGTCTGGAGGTGTTTGCAGAGCCAAAGGGGACA
The DNA here is from genome assembly GCF_041296385.1 of Aphelocoma coerulescens. NCBI lineage: Eukaryota > Metazoa > Chordata > Aves > Passeriformes > Corvidae > Aphelocoma > Aphelocoma coerulescens. Next base: position 122,477,193 of record NC_091016.1, read on the forward strand.
TTTCAGTCCCCTGTCCCTCGAGGTCAGAGGACAACCTGGAATTTGTTTAAATGTTACAGACACAGAGAGCTCCATGTGGAAAAACCAGGAGGGACTGGCAAAACCTTGCCTGGAGGGACTGGTGGGGTCTCCTTCTCCCTCCCTGCTTCATCTCTGCCCCCAAATTTGGGTTTTAACTGTTTAGGAAAGTCCGATGGCGACGGGAACCGAGCCCCGTGGCAGCTCCCTGTAAATCCGCTGTGCTGGAAGCATCGCCCAGCGGAAAAGGGCTGAGCTCTGGGAAGAAGAGCAGGAGCAGGGAGCAGCGTCCCACCACGGGACCTCTCCTGAAATGCTCCCCCGGCAGACACCAACTTAATTCCCAGGGATTAGGAGGAAGCATTTCCAGGCAGTGATTTTGTTATCCCAGGTTCAGAAGCAATCCAGTACCAGTCCCTGGTGGAGACGGGAGATCAGCCCTGCGGGATCCCTCATCCGGCTGCCCTCACCCCACCTCTGCTGGAAAAATTATTATTTTTTGGCTTTCCAGGAGTTTTTTTTTTCCTCTTTCACAAACAAAATGAATTACTGAGTCTCTCCCAAGGCTGGTGGGAGCGATTCGAGCTCCAATAAGGGTCTCACAAGCTTTAGGGGTGACTAAAAATAATTTAAAAAACCACCACGAATTCCTTCGTGCTGCAACGTATAAACCAAGTGGCCACTTTTCAGGACAAAAAAGGAAGGTCCCACTGGATTTTGGGGTTTTACCTCCCTGAGAACACATGTAAATTCCCATGTAATTTGCAGTGGGCCGAGTTTCTTCCCTATGGATTCTACTTGCATGGGCCTGATCCTGCACCAGCTGCCGGTGAACCTCCCTGTGTTTTAAAACAGGGATGGTTTCAGCTCTGAGCAAGGAACGTGGGTATTTTTGAGGCTGGTTTTTTTTTTTTTTTTTGGTCACAGTCCATGCAGAATCTGTTTTTTAGGGGATGGCTGATCCTAAAAACCTGGGCAGGTTTGGCCTTAGAAAGACAGAGAAAGCAGAAAGACATTGGAAAGACCCGTCTTGCTCCCCCCAAGTGAAGACTTCATTCTGCAATTAGGTATCCACCTCATTAAGCAAAAAAAAACCTCTGTGCCAAAAAATAATGGAGCAAAAAAATTAATCACCGGGCACTTCTTGGAAAAGAAAAAGTTATTTTCTCTTCCAGTTGTTGACACTGCCCCAAACTTGGCTTTAAAATCCAGGTCTTGCCAAAACTCCAAAGCTGAAATATTTCAGCGCTGATGGCGGGGTCAGATCTGCATCCAGCTTGGAAAATCTCTGCCTGGCTCTTCTTTTGGAGCAGACTCAGCACCCGCCACTTCTTTTTTGGGGAGTGAGAAAATCCAGCCCGAGCTTATCATATTGAAAAAGAAATCACCGCCGAGCGCTGCGAGCGTTTAAAAGCGCGCAGGAGCGCGGGGAATGCTGCAAGCTCAACATGCCCCACAGCGAGGAGCTCCTGGAAAAAAAGGGGAAAAAAGGAAAAAAAAAACCAAACCAACATTTTTGGAGTAGGTTTGAAAACCACAGGTGTTTTCAAAAGACGCTTTAGTGCCACTCATGCCAACGGTGATGGAATTATTTTCGAGGGCTGTCACGCACTTGCAAGCAGCCGTGTGTGGAAAGACCTCAGTGCTCAGGCCTGGCAGATAATTGGGTTTAATTTGTCATTACAGATGTATTTACAGCTCGGGCCCGGTCACCGTGACCGACCATGTGGGGAAGACTTGGAAAGGCAGGAGAGGTTTTCATATTTTGCCACAGTGCGGGACGTGACCGTAAACAGCTGTGAGGGTTCTGTCCCACGAAGGAAAAACACCAATTTTTCTTAAAATTAAAAAAAAAACAATCCGACCTTATAATGAAATTTGCTTCTATAATTTGGGTTAATTTGGGAGGTCAGAGCAAATTCTCACCTATTTCCCTGGTTATTTAAGCAGCATTTCACACTCGCACACCAAAGGCAAATTTACACCTTCGTGCCAGACGGCAGCGCGGATTCCGACCCGCCGACAAGGTGGATATTCGGCATTTCCAGATATTCCCATCTCCCTTTTTGCAATCCTGCAGGCATAATTACACACATTCCCCACTCCCAAGCAACTCAGACCTGTAACAACCCAACCTGGCCATTACAACTGAGAGACTTTGGCAGCCTAATCGTGTTTTTCGGGATCCCACGTCCCCAAAACGCGGGGCTGGCGCAGCAAAAATCTGCATTTCTGGCTTTCCCTCCCAGCATGAGCAAAACTTTCTTTTCTAAGCCTGTGGACTGAGCTCTTGAGGTAAAGTCCCACCTGGTTTTGCAACCAGCAATGAGCCCCAAAGGGGAAGCAGACCCTTTGTTAAGTTTTTTAGAGTTGGGTTGCAAAAGCCTCGAAGAACCCAAGATTTTGGCTTCCTCTGCTCCGTGAATGCCCGGGAGCATCACCGAGCAGGGCGAGATCCCCGAATATCTCATTTCTGCACCTCCTTTTCAATAAGGAAATTGCAGGGAGGGAAGGACACGCTGCGCTGGTGTGTGAATTTGGGAATAAAACCTCTCAAGGTTGATATATTTGCATTCCTTTTATTCCTCTGCTTGCAAAGCTCCGCAGGGCTCAAGGAGCAGAAGTTTCAGCCCAGAGCCCTGTGCCGATGAGAAACAAAACCTCTGAAGGTTTTGGGATAACACTGTAATTTTTTTTTTAATTGAATTTTCCTTAAAATTGCATTTTCCTACTTTTAACAGCCCCTGCAAATGTCCTCCTTCAGAAACAACAGGCTGCCGACCTTCAGGCACATAAAGTGTCTCTTTTTTGCCAAGTTTGGGATTTTATTTGCTGTTTGGTGCTTTATTGATGGGGTTTTTTTTCTCATGCATCCTTAAATTTCAGTGAGATGGTTTCCCCATTCAAAATACCCCTCTGCATTTGGGACAACCAGTTTTGGGGAACCCCTTTCTGCCCTTTCTTCCCATCATCTGAAGAGCACTGAGGTGTCAGGATTTGGCCTGGTTTCCTTTGGAATACACTGCCTGATAAACACTCATCTGTTTCTGAGAATTTTGCCTTTTTCCCTTAAAATTTCTGGCGAAAAAATATGCAGAGAGCAAAATATAGACTGTCTCTCGAAAAAAAATATTGCTGTTATTGTTACAGGGGTAAAGAAATGCACATGCACATTTGTGGAGAAGAAAAATAATTAATCCTGGTTTAATAAAATCTTAGATTAAGCACCACCATCCACTGCCTTAAACTTTACTGCTCTACGAAAATTTGTGAACATTTATCGTGTATTAAATTCTACCCCACGGCTATTCTGTGCAACATAAGGACTTGTATTTGGTAATACAGTGCAATTTTTAATTAAGGAATTGAATTATTAATAATCACGCCTGTGATTGTGTTATTTTTATTATTATCATTGATTTATTTGCAATTTAAATTCTACTGCTTGAGGGGCTCCAAGGGGGGAATAAACACTTGTGTGTTCAAGCTTGATCTTGCTCAAAGATTAAAAACCCCGATTCTGTGGGTTTCATCCCAAATCCCAGACTGACGGGTGACAATTAAATTAGGAGGGAGAGCAGAAGGTGGATTCAAACCCGAAGAGGGGGGAACAAAGCCCTGGGCGAACCTTCCCCGCCGGCGGGGCTGAGGTGAGAAATGCGGCCGCTTGTGAAACGGGGGATGGAGAAAAATGCAGACACGTCCTACAGCCCCATCCCGATGTCCCACAGCCCCTTCCCGCTGTCCCACAGTCCTTTCCTGCCATCCTACGTTCACATCTCCCTGTCCTATGGCCCATCCCTCCGTCCTACAGCCCCATCCCTCCGGGATCAGGGACGGGAGAGGTGCTGGGCCCCCCTCATCGCCTGCCACCCCACAGGGACGGGCCACCTTGTCCTGTGGTGCGTGGGGAAGGTCAGGGGCTGCTGGTAGGGCAGAGGGTTGTAACAAATGCCAATGAATCACTGGAAATGTCAGCCCCGGGATGCGACAGGGCAGATCTTTTAGCATCCCTATGGGAAAGCTTAAGATCTGGTTCCCAATCTCTCCCCCAGCCAGCAGCAGAAGGGACATTTTCCAACCCAGTGTCTGCTCCAGGCTTTGATCTTCCAGGACGCTGTTGCTGTGTTCCAGCAGCGCCTGTTTGAGTAGCCCTGGCTTGGATTTAGCCAAAAAAAAAAACCAAAAAACCAAAAAGCACCCACCAGGAATGCCCACAGCCCTCGCCCCGATTTATTCCCAACCACAGCAACTTCCGCGATGCCACAGCAAAAGTAAAACCCCCGCTGTGGGCAAAATAAAAGGGAATGGGGATGGCGCTCTGGGATCTGAGCGTCCATCCCCAGCCTGGAAAGATCCAGGAGGCAGCGAGGGGCTGTGGGATGGACGCGCTCGGACCCCCGTGCCGCCCTCCATCCCCGTTCCCCTCTGCCCGGAGAAGGGGGAAGAGCCAAACTGCCCATCCAGGCTCATTTTGGGAGCGATTTCAAGAGATTTTTGGTGCTGGCGGGGAAGTCTTTTGAGAGGGGATTCTGGAGCTGGTCCTTTTCATGCCTCATTAAGTCGGGAATTCACAGTAACTCCATCCTAGGCAATGCCTGGGGCAAGTTCACTGCCTCGACCACAGGGTCTGATCCTGCTCTTCAGGGTAATGAAATCAGTCACCAAAATTACCCTGAAAAGCCCAAATTTGGTATTTTAAACTCTCACCAGGGAAAGTTTTTCAAACGGCCCCGTGTGTTTTACCCACCCATCCTTCCCAGTGCTTTATACCACGGTTTAAGCGAAGCCAAAATCCCTCAGTTTGGGGAAAAACAAGATTTGTATTTCTTATAGTGTTATTTTCTTCGAATACATTTTCACTAATCTTCTTTTCCCTGTGTGTTGCTTTGTTTTTACAGGGATATATTTATATAAAACGGGGGGGGGGGGGGGGGGGGGAACCATGCCCAACTGCATACTGTGAATTCGTGTCTGCATATCCAGCTGTACCTGCCCAGACTTGATCTTTTTTTTAAAAAAAAATGATAATAATTAAAATTTTAATGACCCCAGGGGTGCTCTGCATTTAGCACTGCCCGGAGGTTGGTGGCTCTTTAGGAAAAGAAGATGAGAGCGCTGCAAATACAGCTTGATTGAAAAGGATTGCGTCTCCACCGTGAGATTCCTCGCTGGGCGGAGAATAAAATTACTTTTAGCCCTAAGAAAAGGTAAAGAAGGAGTCAACTCCACCGTGCCAGGGATTTCTCAGGTGCTGACCAGGGCTCGGATGCGGCATTAAAGTAGGTCTGTGATGGGAGCAATCCACAACGGTGTTCCCCGCGCCCCCCCCCCCCCCAACTACATCTTTCAGTGTCTTCAGTTTTTCAGGCTTTTTATCCTTAAAACCATTAAAACAAAACCCTTTCCCAGCTCAGAACCCCCCAGTCAGCCTCTACATGCTTCACACAGCCCTCTCGGTGCCCAAAGCATCGCTCGGCTTCCAGGAGGGACCCGGCAGCGGCCGCCTCTCGACTCAGGGAGAAGAGGGAACGGGGCAGGTCTGGACCTTAAACTACTTCCCGGAGGAGCTGCCTTCCAAAAACCCGTTTTAATCCTGAGTTTAATCCTGCCAGCTCTCAGGCAGCTCATTTTATTTATTTGTTTTACAAAAACTCACTCACTTTTGGTTTAAAATCCGAGAAAGGCAGAGACGTAATTAGCCCCGTGCTAATTGAATCCCGTGGATTCGGCTGCGCTGCCGAGAATCCGGCACCCGAGTCAGGACCTGGAGAGGAGTCCCGGCTCCTTCCTCCTTCATTAAAAATCAACTTCTGGGCTGGCTCAACTCATCCCTTCTTCCCAGTGCTATTTAAAACCCCATTTTTTGCCATCAAAATGCGGAGCTGCAGCACAAACCACCGGGCTCAAAACCCCCAAATCCCCACGTTCAACCCCTGGTGCTTTGAAAGCTGATGGGTGTTTTTGCAACGGCAAATCTTCATTTGCATTATTTTGGGGTTAGGTTATTTTTATTATTAAGAGCCCTTCTGAGACCACCGCAAAAAGGTGATTTTTTTTTTTTTCCCCCAAGGAAGAGGTGGCACTGTGGTAAAATGCAAATATTCATATGTGCGTATAGATAGTCAATTAATATTTGATTGTTTAATTTATTCTGATTTTTCCCTCTACGTTCTACCTTTTCATGGATTCCGAAAAAACATCGCCCGATTGGCTAAATTTTTATCCGTAATCTGTTCCTCGTTTTGAGAAATTTCATAGCACCCAAAGAAAAGCACAAGGTATTTGCAAGGCCAAGCCTTCACCGACGCCCAACTTTCCTTCTTTTAACATCTAAAATTAATGCTAAAGACAAGGCAAATCCTGCTGGACACGATGGAAAAATCACCTTCCAAAATTCAGGTTAGAGAACATGATCATAAAATAGCTCTGGAAACAAATTTGAGGTGTTTTCTTTGTTAACCCCGACCCCAAAGCCAACAGAAATACCTTCACGGAGAGGAGGCGGGAAGGAAAAAAGGGTTTATGAAACTACATAAGATGTGCTCGCATTTCTCTCCCATTTTATCCCTCTTCCTCCCCACTAAATATAAAAACAGTGTTTTAAGCCATTTGGACCAATTTTTCGTCATAGGAACCAGAGGAATTTAATGAAATGAAAGGCTCCGAGACTGGATTCATCACAGGGGATCAGGGTGAGTTTTTTTGGGGTGAGGAGATTCTGAAATACCAAGGTTGTATTGTTCAGATGTGCCCGTGTTCCCCAAAAAGCACCGATATAAATGTGGATGCATTTCTTTTAATCCTTCTCCATCATCTCTCCCACCTCAGCTCAAAATTTCTCTTTGCTCTCCCTTTTTGTAGCCTGACCTTTCAAAAAAAAAAAAAAAAAATTAAGAAATCCAGAATGTAAAACAGCCCAAAGGGAAGATTTGGGATTCATGGACCAAATGTTGATTTCTTAATGCTCCCACTTTTACGCCGACAGCCAGCTCAGGAAGGGGCTGCCTGCGTGTCCAGAGAACATCGTGGTCCTGCCCCCACAATCATCCCCATCAGAGCCCCTAAATCCCCTCGGAGCTATTTGAGGAGCCAGCAGGCCCTCGCTCCCGAGCGCAGCTCATCATTCCTTGCCGCTCCGGGCCTGCCCTAAATTTCATTTACTTTTTGGAAACTGTGGCCTTTGAGGATATTTTGGAACGGTGATTTCGCAGAGTAAGTAAGAACAAGGACCCCAATATTTTCCAGCCAGAGAGGCCACTCCGACAGCGCCAACCCCAATACTCCAAATTCCTCCCTCCTGCCCTTTGCGCCTACGCACAGAGGGGTGCGTGCCCCAAAATCTGGAGGGTAATGGGATGATGAAGCCTTCCCTCCCGTCTCCCAGCCCTGTGCTCACCGATGTTGGCGTGGCGGGCGGCCGCGGGCGTCCCTCGGCTCTGCAGGTTGTGCAGCATGGGGCTGTCGAAGGGCGAGGAAGTCCAGGTCGTGGCCATTTCGGGGCTCATGTAGGCCGGGTAGGGGCTGGAATAGGAGCCGCCGAAGCCCCTGCTGTACTGCTCCCTCCCGTTGGCAGAAAGGTTCAAGGAGCTGCTGTAAGCCGCCGCCGCTTCCCGGGAAGAGGTGGCCGGGATGGGGGTGCTGGTGGAGAAGGAGAACCGAGGTGACACGGGAGGGTGAGAAGATCCAGGGTTGTAAGCGGCGCTTTCGGCTCCGGGCTGAGTCCAGATGGAGTGGCTGGAGACGGGGCTGCCTTGCTGGGAAGAGCCGCTGCTCTGCAGGTAGGGCAGGCTGGGGAGCATGGAGGTGACCCTCGTGGTGGGCACATAGACCGGGGACGCTGCGGCCGCGCTGTGCATGAAGCCACCTGCCCCCTCGTACGCCGGAGGGCCGGGGTTGGCTGCCATGGCTAAGCTCTGGTACATCTCGTGCAGGGCCTCCCCAAAGCCCAGCCGGCTCCCCGGCCGCGATCCAGAGCGATGGGGAGCGCGTGGAAAACCCTCGGCTCCACTTTCCCCCGCAGCGGTCTCGCGTGGGCAGAGCCTTCCAGCCAAAACCAAAACACCACCAGCGATGCGATTTTTCTCCAACCCCCCACCTTCCCCACCGCCCTCCTTCCCCACCTTCAGCAGGTCCCGCCGCCTCTTCCAGACCCCAAGCAAGAAGTCCAGGTCCCTCCGGAGGGGAGATTTAGCTCCCGCCTGGATTTAGCTGCTCCCACCGGGCTCCATCCATCACCTCCCGCCCCCCCCCCCCCCCCGCCCTCCACCATGGGGCTGGGCTGTTTAAAACCCTCGGTCAGTCTCCTCCTCCCTCCTTCCCCCCCCCGCCCGCCCCTTCCAACACCCCCCGGGGGAGCAGGGGGAGATGCTGCCGGGATGCGGGATGCGGGATGCGGCGGCGGCCGGGCCGGGACCCCCCCAGGCGGGGAGATAAGGAGGTTAGAGAAGGGGGGGAGGTGAAAGGAGGGGGAACACAGCCGGGAAGGTGAGAGACAGCGATGCTCTCTCCTCTGGCCCGGAGCAAAAACCTTTGTCCCGCAGGTACGATCGGTGCTTTAAGTTGTTAATGGCCCCCGGGGCCGGCGTTTGAAGTGGGCGGCGGGAGGCGGCTGAGGAGGGCTGGGGTGGGGGGGACTTAAATTAGGGAAAAGTGGGGGGAAAAGAGGGAAAGGAGGAAGGATGGCTTGACCCTCCCACCCCGCACTTGCCCCGCGTGTGTCCGCAACCCCTAAAGCCCGGCCACGCGTGACCGAGGGGGCTCAAAGGAGAAGGGGGGCATTAGCCACTGCAGCCCCCATTAGTGCTGCCCAAAGTGGGCAGCAGACCCCAAGCAGCGCCCACAAAACTCCCCCTCCCGCGTGTTTTTTATACGTCTCCCCCATTTTTCCCGTATGGGAAACTGGGAGAAGCTGGGAGCACGGTGGTGTGACCCGCTGGGAGCTGGGAATGCCGTAGGTCTGGATGGGGAGGAATGTCCCAGAGTCATGGGACAGGGTGGGAGCAAGGGGTGCTTTACCTCATGTTGGGTCGGTTTCGAATTTGGAGGAATTTGGTGGAATTCGGGGTGGATTTGGGCCTTGGGATGCCATCGAGGCCTTGCGGGTGGCTTGCAATGGCAAGACCCCAAAACCCACTTGTGGAAAGGGGTCGGGGTGAAACCCCTTTCCCAAGGAGTGCCCAGGAAGGGGGTAGGATGATTTGAGGTGCTGTTTTCTCTTCAGATCATGGAGGGAGACTCTTGGACGGGGCTTGGGACAACCTGGTCTGCTGGAAGGGGTCCCTGCCCACGGCAGGGGGGTCGTAGCTGGATGGGCTTTTAGGTCCCTTCCAACCCAAACCATTCTGGAATTGTAGGATTCCATGAAAACCACGTCACACCGGGAGAAGGGCTGGATGGGGCGCGGGGGGGAGTTATGGCCGGAGAGATAACTCTTGGGACTGCTTTAGGTTTAACCAACAGATTCCCCCGGCTGAACCCCTCCGCTGGGCTGAATTTAGCAGCAGAAGAGATAACCGGCAGATAAGGACTGATACCCTGGGAGGACAGCGGGAGACGGGCAGGCGGCCGAGGAAAAGGAGAGAAGCCGGAGGCAGCGCTGGGAAGGGGTAAGGATAGAAGCGAGCCGGGAAGAAGCGGGTTTAAGGCAGGTCTGTGTCCCCCCGGCCCCCGGGGAATGGTTGGTGTGTAACCGGCCTAGGACGGAGCGTTTCCACAGGATTCCCTAAAGAGAAGCAGGATTCACAGGAGGGGAACCAGGAGCGAGTTCCCCTCCTGCCCTACAAATAACAGTGGTGATTAAAAAAAACAACCAAATAAAGGAAAAAAAAAAAAAAAAAAAGCAAACTCGAGTCCCTTTTCAAGCCCGAGGAGACAATAGGAGGAAGCTTTCGGGGAGGCCTCTAGGAAGGGGCTCGCTGGGGTCCCAGCGTGACAGCGAGGAAGAGGAGCGAGGAGACAGAGAAGCGCTACCCACCTTCAGTGCTGGGGGGGCACAGGGGTGGAGGGGGGCGAGGCCGTGGGGCAGGACCCCCTCCCCCCCGCTGTGGGAAAGGCAGAGGGCTCAGAGATGCCCGGCTCCTGCTTCCTTGGGGGATTAGGGGCAGCGCTGCCCCCCTCCTGGCTCCCCAGTATGGCCAGGCTGCCCAGTCCCACTCGCTGACTGGTTTGCCCACATCACGTGGAAGTGGGCGGCGATGGGAGGGAAGGGGGGGTGGAGGGGGGGCCGGTATCTGTTGCACCATCAGCCGGGCGCCAGGTTTCATGCCTGTGGAGAGAGAAAAGGGAAAAAAAAAAAAAAAAGGAATAAAATAAAATAATAAAATCAAACCAGCCCCACGGGCATGGCCCCACTGGCTGGGCAGCCCCGCGTCCCTGCGCACCCCAGCGATGCCCGTGCCCGGCTCCCAGAAATAATCAGGGGGATTTTCCGAGGGGTACGGACACCCCCCAGCCCCCCAATCCCGTTGCAGTCATTCCCTTTCGTTGGCGATATTGCGCAGGGAAGATTTTTCCGTGCCCCAAATCGTGATCCCAAATCATGGAGTGAGGAGGTGGCAGCTGCTCTCGTCTCTATCCCAGCCAGTCTGGGGGTGCTCCCCCCAAACTGGACACCCATTTCCTGTCCCTCCATGCTCTGCAGAGGCTGATGGGTTTAAAGGTTAATGGTGAAGTGCGGGGGGGTGCTGCACCCCTCTGCAATTTGGGGTCCCCATCCCACGTGGGGCTCAGCCCTGCACCCACAGCCCCCTCCTCTCTCGGGGGTCATTTCACCCTGGGGTCTCTCCGGCCATCGGGGGGATCCCCCTGCCCAGTTCCCCGGGATTAACTCTCGCACCATTCGTATTTCCCACACTCTGGAGTTTCCCGTGGAAAGCTGGGGTTCCTACCCTAAGTGGGTGTGTGTGGGGGGGGAGGTGGCAGCGGCTTGTGGTGCTTGGAAATAAAAATATTAAATTAAAATTAAAAATCTCTTTATGAAAGAGACGGGGTGGGGGGGGGGAAGAGGGGATGAGGGAAGAGATTTATTGAAGGGGGATGGAAGTTGAAGGGAGCTCCTGGGGGTTGCTCCCGGGTCGGGAATGAGTCCCTGGGGATGTGGGATCCCCTCATGCTCTGCCCTCCCGTTACTCTGGAATACCCAGGGGGCACAGGGACTCCCCAAACCCAAAAGGTGGGAAAACACCGTTAGAGATTGCCCCAAATATCAGGATGAAAACAGTTCTAGATCCGTATCGAAATAAAGTTATGGGCACAGAAATGCATAACAAATAAATGTCAGCGACGGTGTCACTGTGGGTATTTGTACTTTCAGCACACGGGGGAAAAGATGTATTTAATAAAAAGTGTGTAATTTCATACAGATCGATACAAAAATTGAGTACAGACGGGACTCGATGTATGTTATAATTCACAGGAATGTGTGTTGCATGCAAACATGGATGTACTTTCATACCTAAATAATTTATTGTTTATAATTTGTAACGCCCTGTGGTACAAATTGTTTTTTTTAATATATGTAAACTATGAAATATATAAAAATGCATATATAATATATAAACTATAATGTGTAATAGTTCATGTCTAATATCCAAACGTGTAAATACTTATATCTAAAAATGTATATGAATACATGTATCTATAAAAATATGCTTTGGAACTCGGGGCTGTCAGCACACAGGGAAAGAAAGGAGATTTAAATATTTCGATGTCTCTTTTTATATCCCTTCTCCGAAGCAGCTGCCTATCCAGATGTGCCGGGTTCGGGACGCTCATCTTCCCTTCCTTTGCAAAATCCCTGACGGTTCTCTTTCCCAAAACAGCGATTTTCTAAAGATTCGTTGAATTCCTGCAGAAAATCAGCGCTTTCCTTAAAAAAAAAAAAAAAAAAAAAAAAAAAAAAAAGACAAAAAAAGGCAAAAAAAGCAAAAATGCAATTTAAACTGATTAAACCCAGCCAAGAAGCAATACCTGGAGCAGAGACGATTTCAAGGACCTGTTTTGGCTTTGCTACTTCCAGGAAAAAACGTACAAAAGCAATTCCCGTGGATTGTGGCCGGATCCAGCCTCTTTCTGCGGGGAATTGTCGGTCGGTGGAGCCGGGAATCGCCGGGACGCGCATCCCGAAAATCGGAGAGTTAAGGAACCGCGCTGAGCCCAGCCTGGCGTGACCCAACAGCCGGGAAGGACAGGATGGATTTAGGACACAATTTCTCCCGGAAAAAGCAGATGGGACACAGCAAAGCGCAGCGACAAAAAAAAAAAGAGCCCAAATCAAACCCAAAACTCTGTTCTGAACTCGGTGGAGCTTTTTTCCCCTTGCGATTAACGAAATCTGGCTGAAAATAACCCAGGGGAACAAACTTTGGCCTGGTCTCTCTCCTTTCCAGCCCCCACTTCTGCCCCAAGCAGGAAAAAAATCGATTCGATGCCTATTTTAAAAGTTTTTTTTCGTTTTGCTTTTTTTTCCTTGTATCGAACTTCCGCGGCGGTTTTAGAGTTAAAGCTCCGGGTGCTGGTGGATGCAAAAAAACCCCCAAGAAACCACCCAAAAAACAAACGTAAAACCCCACCCAAAGCCACTTTAGGAACTGGGAGAGCGGAGGAGAAGAGGGGAGAAAGTTAATTTAAATTTTTCTCTGTGCTGAAAAATTTTTTAAAAATCACGAAAAAAAATGGTTAAAAAGAGGGGGGAAAATCAGCGGGGGAAATGCGGTTTTAGCAGAGCAAAAGGGATAAATTCGGCTGGCAGCTGCTGTGTATTGGGTATTTAGGAGTATTTGGGATTTTTATCAATATCATTTTAGCTATTTTATTTATTCCTTGCCTTGGCTGAGGCCGGGGAGGGTCTGGAGGAGGGGGCTGGGGGCAGTCTGAGAGTTACGGGCTGCGGGAAGGGACCGGACACCCTGGGACGGCGGAGAGGGGAGAAATCGGCTCCAAAAACTCCGGTGCCTTCGGCTGGGTGGCATCTGCGGGCGGTATGGATCGGCTATGGGTATCTCTAGGGATCTATCTATAGGTATCTATCTATAGGTATCTCTAGGCTGTCCCTGATTTGTGTTAGAGCAGCCGGTGCAATCGGGGACGGGAAGGGGGGTCCCAAGATGCACCCCCGATTTTTTGGGGCTGCGCGGCAGGACCGGGATGGTTTGGGAGGGGGGATGGCCGGGAGGGGAGGACGAAGCTCCCTGCGAGCCAGGAGACGTCTCGGGGCGGCATCGCCTCCTCCCGCCCTCTTCCCACCCGTCTGGGGGTGTGGGGATGCACAGGGGGCTGCTGTCCCCGGCCCTGCCCCTCCAGCCCTCCCCTGCTCCAGCAAAGGGGGGGAATCCCGAGCGTCATCCCCCGGTGGAGCTCTGCGGGGGGAGGGATGAACCCTCCACCCTCCCGGGGGACAGATCCTGGACCCTCCTCCCTAGGGAGCCTTGGAGTCCCCGCTCTGAGGCCCCCTTGCACCCCCCTGCCCACAGACGCGTGCCAGGACACCCCAGCGCAAGGAAAACCCACGGGACACCGTGGGCAGCACAGCTGGAAGGGGCAGCACAGCTGGAAGGGACAGCGGCACAACCCCGCCACCACAGCCGAGGGAGCGTGAGCCGCTCACAGGGGACCCTGCTGTGGCTGCCACCCCCGCCCCGGCTCAACCAAAGGCTCTTGTCGCGCCTTTCAGAGACGCTTTCCCAAACAAACGTCACATCTGTTTACAGGACAGCAGTGGTCCTAAAATGCCACCAACCCCCCGCCTCCAGCCCCCGCCATCCCAAAGGCCGGGTGCTGCCCTCGGGAGAAGGGTGGCCAAGGAGCATCATGGCTCAGTGGAGCTTCAGGAGAATTTCTAAATCCCTTCTGAGCACCCAGTCTAACCCCAAATATTATATTATTGCTTTTTCCTTTTTTATTTTTTATTTTTTAATTTCTACCCTCAGTGGAAATGAATACAAGTGACTTCCTCGGGGACAAAACCATGGCATGCAGAGGTGCGCGGGGCAGCGATCCGTGCTCTGATGAAGCAGGAGGGGAGAGGCTGAGAAGTGAGGGTCAGTGCCATGGCAATTTGGGGAGAGGCAGGATCTGAGACCGACCTGGAACGGGAATCTTTAGGAACCGGGAACCACAGGACACGTGTTGCCCTGCGTGTCTGTGCCACTGTGTGTGCGTGGAGGGCACAGATCTGTCCCAGAGGACACTGAAAACACAGCGTGGATCAATGCGCTGCGTTCCTGTCAGCTTTACTGCCAAAATCGGGGGAATTGAGCCTAAAATGTCGGGGCTCTGAATTTCCCGATCCGGGGTTCTCTGAATTGGTGGGGAGACAGGAAAGCCCAGCTCGGAGGGACCTTCCCCTGGGGGTCAGGGGCTGTGTCACCGCGGTGTGACGAATGTCTGCGTGGCATCTGTGAGCACACGTCACCCGTGGCTGGGGGATGTCCCGGGACCACCAGCACAGGGACGAGTGGGCGAACATCACCGGCGGTGGGGGGAACCCGCTGGGGACGAAGGGGGTGCGTCAGCAGCGGGGCTCCCGCCGCCCACTCGCAGCGCCCTCCACACGTGTGGTTCTGTTGTCATCATTGTCACCCCTCCTTGACGCGGCGACAGTGAAACCACTCGTGTGGAACACACCTGCTGTGACATCCCGGCGGTCGGGGACTGACCGGCCCCGGCAGAGCCCCTCGCGTCTGGTAGGAACAGCAGCGGTGATGGAAAACCCCTTCTCACTCTCGGGGAGGCTGGACAAGCCGCGTGCATCAGGCGGGGAAGGTTGCTCTGCCTGGAAATGCCTGGGCTGGAGCCCTGGGAATGTGGAACCTCAGTCAGTATCACCACCCATCATTTATCTATATATCCATTTATCCATCATCTATCCATATATCCATTCATCCATCATCTAGCCATATGTCCATTTATCCGTCATCTAGCCATATATCCATGTATCTATCCCTATATCCCTATGTCCATACATCTCTGTAACTCCCTACTCATTCCTATGTCTATTTGCTTTTTTGTGCCTACTTTGCCAGAATATTGATTTATTTGTCCGTACATTTTTCCGTGTGTCTACACCTCTCTTACCTACGTGTCTTACCTTCCTACTCGCCTATACCGCTCACTGGATGTCCTTACCTGTCACTGTGGGGTCCCCTACACCCCTGTACCCCCCTTCCAGCCCCCCTGACCCCCTCAATCTGCCCCACTGGGAAGTTCCTACCCCCTGACAAGTGATGCTGCCGCTATCCCAGACCCGTGGGGCTGCTGCCTGCGGGAATGCCTGGATCCCTGTGGGGTTACCTTCACCCTGACTCCCGTGGGGCTCTCTGCACCCCGACTCCTCCACTTGTCTCCCCAAACACATCCCGGATGGATGGGGCCGCCTCCAACCCCACCTTCGGGGGTCTCCCTGCTCGCAGCCCGCACTCCGGGCCGTGCCAAGTCGTGCCGTGCCGGCAGCGGTGCCGTCGGGGCGGCGGGGCCGGGGCTGTCAGCCCCTATTGATGAGGTGTGGGCTGACGGCGGCGAGCGGCGGCCGCCGGCTCCGCTCCAGACTCCCCGGCGCTGGGGTCAGTGCCCCGGGCAGCCCCGCCGCCGCCGGGAAGGGAAGGGATGCAGGGCCGGAGCCGCAGGCGATGCCCCAGCGCTCCCTCCGAGCATCGCGCACCGGGCTCCGGGTGCTGGGAGGTGCAGCGCCGAGGTTGGATGTGATGATGAAAAAAAGCCAATCCTGACCCAAACCCTCCGCCCCTGGGTGGCAGATGCAGGGTCGGGACAGAGGTTTCATCGCTGAGTTCCTTCTGGGCTGAAAAAATTGTTTCTCTCTCTGCACTGAGGTATCATCGGTTGAATTAATCCACTTACTCAGGAGAGGAAAGCAAAAAAAAAAAAAAAAGAGGCAGATTTCACATAAAAGTAAAGCCACGAAGCCAAAATAGTTTTTCATGCGCCAAAAATTCCAAGCACTGGACTTCCAAGCCCAAATCCATGAGAAATGCCCTCGCATGAGGAAAGGACAAGAAGGGTTTCATGTGCAGGCAGCGCTGGCAGGACTGAGTGGTAATGCAGGAGGATGGTCTGACCTTGGACAAGATGCCAGTCAAAAAAAACACAAAATCTTGACAGTTTTAAAAAGGAAACCTTGAAAAAAAAAAAAAGGTGAAAAATGTCTGGTGTTTTCCAACAGGGAAAAAAAATTCCCTGGTGCAGGGTGAATTTGTGATCTGAGGTTGGCAGTGTCCTCCAGCAGGGGACACTGGGGGCAGGTGGGAATTTCTGGGAGTCTTCCTCTCTTGTCCTAGATCTGTTACAGGTGAATTTCCTGAGCTTGGGACACTGGGCTGGGACCCAGCAGATGGTCACTCAGACTCTCCCAGATCCCCTGGCCTCAGCTTTGTAAAGGAAAGGAGGATCCAAAGGGTTGTCCAGCCCTGGCTTAGGCTGTCCAGGGCAGTGGTGGAGTCCCCATCCCTGGAGGGATTTAAAAGACGTGTGGATGTGGAATTTGGGGACATGGGTCAGTGGTGGCCTGGGCAGTTTTGGGGGAATGGTTGGACTCGGTGATCTTAGAGGACTTTTCCAACCTAAACAGTTCAATGATTCTATGAAGTGCTGCTGGAGTTCCTTTGGATTGTATTTAATTTCCATGTAATTTACACAACCATTTCTGTAGCTGAGGTGGCAACATGGGATTTTTTTGTTTGTTTCCTAATTAACATCCACCCAGATTTCCAGAAATATCCCACCAAAATCCCCCTTGCACTGCTGTTCTCCAGCCAAGTGAACAGTGCCGCCTTCCCCGGCCTCACTCAGGGCAGCAGGAATTCAGACTATGCCACTGAGATTCTTATGGCTGCACAAAATAAAGCTCCCAGTTTCCTTCTACCCTCAGGAATAGCCTGCTCCTTCTTCTCCTTCTCTTTTGGGTTTGTAAAGAAAATGATCTCTGGTATAATATTTTTGATACATCAGCGTTACCAGAGAGAAGCAGAGCTGATGGTCCCTTAAATCTGCTGAAATCCTTTGGCTTTTGGACCCATCCTGCTGCTTCACACCCACCTAGGAATGCTGTCCAGGATGGAATACCCTGGGTGATGGCGGCATATTGTCATCCATGGGGGAAAGCAGGGAAATGCACCACAGGCTGTAACTGCAAAAGACACAATAACATGAAAGTTCATTTTATCAGGAAATGATATTGTTATCATCAGGCAGAACTCCAGGGCAGCACATGGGGAAAGAATACTCAGGTGTGTTGCCAAATTCATGTGTAATTAGCCCTCGTTCTTGGATCACTATTGCTAAGTTGATATTGCTGATAAACTGTGGTATCTGTTGGGGGACTGATGCACCTCTGAGTTTTCATGCACTGGACAAGTCAGGAATGATGGGAGTCCTGGGACTTGCTGTGAAAGAGAGGTGGAATCCTGGACAATGGTTTGAGTTTTGAAGGGTTTTAGTCGAAATGAACAAAAATCCCACCAAACCAATCAGAGACAGGAGAATCCTGGACCTGAATGTGTAGCTCTGGCCATTGTACAGAATCAGGGAGCCATGGAACGGTTTGGGTTGGAAAGGACCTTAAAGATCATTCAGTTCCACCCCCTGCCATGGACAGGGACACCTTCCACTATCCCAGGCTGCTCCAAGCCCTGTCCAACCTGGTCTTGGACACTTCCAGGGATCCAGGGGCAGCCACAGCTTCTCTGGGCACCCTGTGCCAGGACCTCCCCACCCTCACAGGGAAGAATTCCTTCCCAGTATCCCATCTAACCCTGCCCTCTGGAAGTGGGAAGCCATTCCCTGTGTCCTGTCCCTCCATCCTTTGTCCCAAGTCCCTCTCCAGCTCTCCTGGAGCCTCTTTAGGCACTGGAAGAGGCTCTGAGGTCCCCCCAGAGAATTCCCTTCTCCAGAAATTGGCTTTTGACTTGCACAACACAGAGCACCTCGGGCTCAGCCCCATCTTGTCCTACCCACCAGGGACAAGGTGAACAAAGCAGGTTTGGTTCAATACAGAAAGGTGAAGACATCTCAGAGGGACAGGTCTTTCCATGGGCTGGAAAAATGCCCCTGCAGTGTCACCCTTGCTGGCACCCAGGAGCGTGAATGAAGGATGGCTGCTGGGCTCTGCAGTGATAACTCAGAGAGGGACAGCTGACCTTGGGCTGGTCTTTGTCACAAAATCATGGAATCACTGAATGATTTGGGTTGCAAGGGAACTTAGAGATCACCTGTATCTCCCTGGGCGTCACTCCTTGGCTATGTGACACCAGCATCAGGCTGGACCTTAGGTTTTCCTTTTTTTCTTTTATTTTTCTTTTCTCTTTTCCAAAAGATCCCACGGCACTTTATAAAGATTACCACGTTAAGCCTCGCAATAACACTGCAGGGTAGGTGGATCTTATTATCTGGGAAGACAAGGGAAAAGGGGATTAAAGGCCTTGTGGGGCACAGCAGATCCAGGACAGGACCTGCCTCTCCCAGAGCACTTACTCCCGTGCCTTTCCACAGGATTATGGATTTTTGGCAGAGCAGCTGTGACATCTCACTGTAATTCCAGCGGGACACCAGAGGCATTGGAGCATATTCCAGTTGTTAACACCCAAAGATACCTAAACCACCATGGAGAAATGGTTGCAGGCACCCCACGGAGGGCTCCTTCCCAAAATATCTGCTTTGGATTAACTGCCTTTTTCTGGCAGTGAAGAAAGGATAATTTTTTGCCCCTTTCCGTCCAGGCTGTGGTAAAACTGCTGTGTAATGCTCGCTCCAGGAAAACACACATGGCAGAGGTAGAACTCATTAAGGATCACATTTTTTTTCAGTGGAAAATACTCCTGAAATCAAGAAAAATGTCATTTGTGTTCCATCTGGAAGAGGTAGAAAGACAAAATGAGCAAACTGGAAGGTTCAATATTTGTCATTTCTGGCTGGACAGATCTCCAAAGTTTAATAGTTTGGGGTTTTTTTCCCATTTTTTTACAATTTAATTGAACTTTACTTTCACTTTGGGATTTTTGGTTGGTTTGCTTGTTTTCAGAAAATTCTACGACCTTTCTGGATGAGTTGCTGTTTAAACTCAATGAAAAGGAAAGCTGGGCTTGAACTGCTCTAAGCAAGAAGTTTAAATGTTTCTAATAATTTTCAGCTAGGTTTGGGATTAGGTTTTTTTCAAGAAAGGACAATGTAATGGGAGCGTGAATTCAGATGGGGTTTACTAATTATAGATTTAAAACACTTAATTCTTTTCCTTCTTGTTTTGGGGGAGGGTAGTTCATATAGGGAATAAAGAACATTTTCAGAATTCAGCCTTCTTATTGCAGTGAAAAAGCCTTGACAGTTCACAGCGTGCAGTGGGAAAACCACAGCGGGGGCAGAAGTTGTTACATTTTATATTCTTGCAAGCAAAAACCAAACACACAAAGGGGGGAAAAAAAAGGCAAAAAAAATAAAAAGAGGCTGTTTGTGTTTAATCCTTTATTCCTGGCTTTTCCTCTTACATGGAAAATTAAAAATAAGAGAACCGCAGATCTCCACCACAAATACCAGGATAAATAAGTCCCCAGTGCTTTTTTATTGGCTCCCTGGAGGTATCCAAGGCCAGGTTGGACGGGGCTTGGAGCAACCTGGGATAGTGGAAGGAGTCCCTGCCCATGGCAGGGGGTGGAACTGGATGGTCTTTGAGGTCCCTTCCAACCCAAACCATTCTGTGATTTCATGGCTCTATGGTTCTTTGATCTCCACATTTCATATCCCATTTGGAATAAATCACAGGAGTTTTTTTTGAGGACACCCCAGAAGCTTCCATTTCCCAGTGGTTGGTTGTGTGAAGAACACCTTTGGGCCTTACCTGTGCCTGCCTCATTTCCTGCCTTTTGTCTGTCCTTGGGATTTCATCCCCAGAGCAGAGGTGATGTGAGTTAAGATGCCATGAGTTCACATCAGAGAATTGTGGAATCACACAATCATTGAGGTTGGAAAAGACCTCCAAGATCATCAAGTCCAACCTGTGACTGGTCCCCACTTTGTCCCCCAGCCCAGAGCACTGAGTGCCACCTCCAGTCCCTCCTTGGACACCTCCAAGGGTTGTCCCTCTCCACTGACAAGAATTTGGGCACCACTGGGAAGCATCTGAAGAGGCTCCAGCTGGGCCTCCAGGGCAGAACCTTTTGTGAAATGCTCCTGGTTTCCTTCCCTTGTAGCTGACCACCAATGTTGACCATGTGGTGAAAACATCTTCTGTTGGTGATGGGCTTTTGGGGTCCTTTTTTTTTCATAATTCTGGACCAATTTAATATTTTTCATGTTTGGGGAAAAAAAAAACAGGAAGGAAAATATAGAGCTTTTTTCCTATTTTTATCATTTTTTTTTCTGATTTCACTTTCGTCCTCTCTCATTTTTTTCTCTCTGCTGCTGGTTTGATGCTGGAGCCCAAATGCCTTATATTGACATCTGTGAAAAAAATAGAATTATTTAGGGGAGAACTCTTCCCTTCAGATTTGGCCTCTCTTGGAGTCTGGATCATCAAGAGCTTTTACTTTTACATTTTTCTTTCTTACTCTCCAGCCTATTCTTATCCTGTCAGATGAGTCCTGATTGCATCAAGATCTCTACATGTCCTTATCACCTCCCCATTGACTGGAAGAGGGTTGCTGGGTAAATAAAGCTTAGCAAATGGTCATGTCTTCAAAAGATATCGGGAATTCAGATGGAAAAGTGTCTCTGGCCAAGGCCTCTGTGTTCAGGTGTCAGCACAAAAACACCCTGCGTTGGTGCGGTGCTGTTGGAGGAGAAGGATGTCCCTAAGGTTTGGGAAATCCCAGCTCAGTTTTCAATTGTCCTGGGATTTTGGAGAGGCCACTGCACTTTTTTTGGGACCTCAGCTGCCCATCTGCTCAAATCAAAGTAATAAAGCCCCATGGGGTTAATCCTTGACTGCGACGTGCTCTCCACATCGTCAGGATCTGGGATGGCACGAGCCGAGGGGGACACTGAGGACATTCATCCCCACACCCAGCCTGCAGACAAGGCAGGGAGGGATTTGGCTGCACAAACAGAGATTTATCCATTGATCAAAACACTCCTGAATGGGATTAGGGATGAGTCTATCAGCGGGTAGGGCTTGGTGTCCTCCCTGCCGAACGCGGGGGCTGATGCCGCTGTGCTGATGAGTTGATAGCCTTGACCAGAGGCATTATCAGCGGTGGGGACAATGCGAGGACATGAGCAAACACTGGGCAGCGGCTCCTCAAGACAGGCTCCAGGAGTCACTGGGGTGATGTTATCTCGCAGGGCAGACCTTGGGAGCCTCTTTCCCCTACGAGGTGGGATCAGTGACTGCGGCAACCTTCGGACATGAAAGACTGAGGGTACGACGTGAGGGTGTTTGGGCAACAGCGCTGGAAAATCAGTGGGCAGAGCAGGTGTCCTGGGCTCTCTCATGAAGTGAAATCTTCAGTTCTCAGCCCAACTCTCACAGGGTCACAGGAATTGTTGAAGGGACCTCTGGAGATCATTGGTCCAACCACCCCACCAGGACAGGGTCACCTGGAGCAGGTGATACAGGGACACATCCAGGTGGGTTTGGAATGTCTCCAGAGAGGGAACTCCACAACCTCCCTGTGCAGCTGTTCCAGTGCTCTGCCACCCTCAACATTAAGAATTGCTTCCTCATGCTGAGGTGGAACTTCTTGTGTTTTAGTTTATGGCCATTGTAAGCTTGTGCACGTTTGGACTGGAGGAGGCTGTTGGAGAAGAGTCCCGATGTTATCTCTGTCTAAAATCGAGGTTGTGTGAATGTGCTGGCTGCACGTTTCCCCAGATGGTATTTGCATGGACTGATTCATTCAAGCCAGGCTTGGCAGAGGGGTGGAGACCTGCAGGCAAGAGCAGAAATAAGCTCTGGGTATCAGGATTCACAGACTCTGGCTGAAGAAGTCCAAATCTGTAGAAAATCACAGTATTTCATTCCTCCCTTCCCCAAATGAGATAGCAGAGCCGAGACAGCCGTCAGCCAGCCCCTGAGAAGTTCACACCTTTAAATGTTCTCATCAAGGGAAAAAACAACGTCCAGAAACTTGGCAGTAATTGGATCACCAAGTGCAAGCTCCCATGATTAGATCAGGAGTCCTCTGCCAGGGTTTTACTGAATCAAAAGCAAGGATCAGAAGGCTGGAAGAGGGAGCAGCTCTTCATTTAAACTTCATCAATTTCCTGTCTGCTTGGCAGAGCCCATGAAATGCAGAAGTGGCTTCTAGTGAGCACAGGCTATTGCTGGAGCAAGAAAAAGCCTTTATAATCCACAGGATGGGAAGAAGCAAAGTCCAGGCTCCAGTTGTCTGGGATAAGCCTTGTCTAAAGAAAATGTGTAGCTGGCTGCTGCATTTTTTATTCAGGCCCATGTGATGACTAGAGGAAATGCAAAGAAGTGACTCTATTCTTTTCTATTGGAAAATCTAATGTAGTTCAGGAAAGTTCTGGGGGTCTCCAGTTTATGCTGTGCTGGACGGAGGACTTTGAGAAGGATATTTGTCTGGAGGGTAAGCCACAAATTTCCTCCTTAAAAAAGCATTTTACTAAGCAAATGCTAGGAATCCTGAGGTTTATCCCTGCTTACCTGTCACTGAGGTGATGTTTGTGGTGATCCAACATGGGGCTCAAGCACACTGACCGAAGTGCCCCAAATCTGATCCATCAGAACTTTATAGGGTCCCAAGCCCTGACGTAGGTGCAGGGATGCTCACCTGATCTCAGGAACCCTAGAACTGTCCTCACCATGGCCCAATTTATATGGACAACTGAAGGACTGGGTGTCCAAACCTGGAGCAAGAGACACCACAAATGTTCTGGGCTGCCCCAACCCTGGAAGTGTTCAAGGACATTTTGGATGGAGCTCTGAGCAACCTGGGGTAGTGTAAGATGTCCCTCCCCATGGCAGGGGATTGGAACAAGATGATCTTTAAGCTCTTTTCCAGCCCAACCCATTCCATGATTGTACTCTAACGTGGTGTAACTTCCCCAGAAGGCTGTTGTGGTTTTCCAGAGCTTTTCATGACCACAGGTGAATGCACTTTCCAATGAGGAAGGTGGTGTTTTTTTTTAATAGCAGAAAATCCCCTAAAATCCCGTCAATTTTAGCCTGAAAGTAAAAAGTAAGGGAGTTGCTGTCAGCAAGAATGTTCATTCATCTTAAAAGAAAAGAAAGGACATTCCAGCCAAATTAAATAATGAAAGAGTAGATAAAACCCACCTGCTTTTTGACTCCAGGTTTCTGTTTCTTTTTAAATCAGAGCAGTGTATTAAAGATTTTCAGACTGAGATTCTTTTGTGGAATTGTTGTGGCAGATCTGCATCTGTTCCAATTGGGAAGAGGCACATCCATCCAGGAGCCACCATTTCATGATGCTGTACACCCCTTTTCACTACAGTCTCAGGGGAAGGAGATTTCTCTTAGGTTTTAGAGGGGGGAAAATCAAAGCAGGAGACTTTCCTAAAATTCACCAGGAGGTGAGGGGGAAAGCTGGGAGGATGGGCAGAATATCCAATCACTCCCTGCCCTCTGGGACAAGGGATTCCCCCTTGTCCTGTCCCTCCATCCCTTGTCCCAAGTCCCTCTCCATCTCTCCTGGAGCCTCTTTACACACTGGAAGGGGCTCTGAGATCTCCCCAGAGCCTTCTCTTCTAAAGATTGCTGAAATTCCCAGCTGATCGTGGAGCAGGGCCCTTCCTGGAAGGATGCCCACATCCAGTGAGAAAGGACCCTTTTTGGGGGTGCTTTTTGTTTGATGTTGCCAGAGACAGCAGGTTGCTGGAAGAAGTTGGGCTGCCAGAGCCCTGAATTAGGGAGAAATATAAAAAACTTGCATGTGAGGAAAATGGAGAGTGGCTAATTTGGTTTCAAGGGCTCGAAACGCCTCTGTGCCTGGAAGTGTGTTGGGAATTTAGGGAACAGACACGTCACGCAGTGGAAATGCAGCCCTGATAAAGCTGGCCAGAGTGAGAAGTGCAGCTCTTGGCAGAGCCAACTCCATTGCAAAGTCTGGGACACTCAAACACGGAGGGTGGAAGAGGCTTGGGACAAGGGAGGACGTGGAGGAAACCTGGATAAAACTGAATAACAGCGGGACAAGACTCTAGTGAAAAATCCAAGGATAAAAGAGGGTTCTTAGTTAAGGGCTACCCTAATTAGGCAGGAGCATTGCTTCACCATGGCATGAAGAGGATCAGCTGGAAGTAGGAGCTGAAAAATTGTATTTGGTGCTGGACCAACATGTCCTACTCGCTTAAAACTGAGAAACTCCATAATCAAGACAGAGACTCTGCTGAGAAAGAGGTGAAACCCTTAAAAAGTCCCTTCCAACCCAAACTATTTTATGATTTTATGAAAATGAGTGAAGGGACTTGCCCAGGGCTAAGCAGTGAGTCAGTGGTGGAGTCAGGGAGGGGCCTGAGGTGTCTTGGCTCCTGCTGGTTGTACTGACCTGGCTCAGGACCCAGAAAAGAGCAGTGACAATAAATAATGAGCAGGGTTGGGGTTTTACCTTTTCATGACACCCTTGGAGACTCACACAAGTGAATAGACCTGGATCTTCTAATGGAAAGGATGGTCCCTGCTCCAGGGAGACCATTTCACTGGGGTTTGTAGGAGGCTTTGGGAGATCCCCCTAGGGGAAAAAAAAAAAAAAAAAAAAAAAAATATATATATATATATATTCAGGAAATGGACCTATTTGGTGGCTTTTCCATTGCTGTTCCCCTTGTATGGATGTGTTGAGAATGACAAGCTGTTTTTTAACAATTCTTCCTGGTGTTTGATGCAAACCCAGGGGAAAAGTGGGAAGGAGAGCTGTAAAATGGCAAGCCCTGGCTGTCTCTGCTCCCAGCCTTTCCTCGGAGTTAGATAAGAGCAACAGCAGATAAGAGGAAAAGCGGGTCTTTAATTCAGTCAGAATTTCACTTAGTGTGAAGGAAAACATCTAATGAGAGAATTAGACTAAGCCAGGAAATTGCCTCTTAAACCTGGGCTCTCCTGTGCTGGTACAGGCAGCATTTTATATAAATGCATAGCTGCACATCTGCCTTTCTCAATACCACCATAAAATCCTGCTCTTTGCACAGTGGCCAAGAAATCCTTTTAAACTCGTAAGCCCAAGCCAATGCAATCTTTTCAACTACATGGGCTGGAGCATTTTTCCAGGTCTCTCCCAGTGCCAAATATTCCCAGCCTCCAAGGACACCTGAAGCCCACAGAGCCGTGATCTCTCCTTGCCGAGAGGTGCCCACCCAAC
Source organism: Aphelocoma coerulescens (assembly GCF_041296385.1). Classification (NCBI taxonomy): domain Eukaryota; kingdom Metazoa; phylum Chordata; class Aves; order Passeriformes; family Corvidae; genus Aphelocoma; species Aphelocoma coerulescens. The sequence continues at coordinate 122,502,488 of NC_091016.1, forward strand.
CCATACTGAGCTCCACAGAGAGGGGCCCTGGCCAGGTATGGCCACAATGATGTTTTAGGTGATTCATGACTGGAAATAGGAGGCACCAGCAAGGCTTTGCATGGAACAGAAGCTTTTGGGAAGGCTGAAGAGGGATCAGGCTTTGAGTCTGACTCTTGGTGGAGACCTGGATCCCACTTCAGGGAAGAAGGCTGCATCTGCCCTGCCTCTCCTCTCATTCATCCAGCCCTGGGTGTTTGCTGGCACAAAACAACATCCTTCCCATGTGGGCAGTGGTGTAGGATGAGCACATGGCTCTCAGTGGCGTTTGGGGAGATCTGCCATGAGCAGCCCATCCATGGCAAGGAGGTGCTGCTACATCAAGAGGATAATTTGGTTTAATAGAAGACCTTTGGGTGTTCCTGTATCATCCCAGCTGGGAGATGGCAAATCACTCTGATTCATTTTTGGGTTTGGGGAGGGAGATGCATCCAAATATCCATTCACAGCCCTTGGGATCTTCCCAGTCTGCATCCCACTGGGATGTGGTCTCCTGACCCCTCCACCAGCAGCTGCTGTGAGGTCCCTGCAGCTCTGTGTCACTTAGGCCAGGGAGATCAGAACTGTGGCAGGCTGGTACTAAAACCTGGCCAGATTCTGCTCTGTTTCTCCACTGCAGGTTGCTGAGCTCAGCTCTCCTGAAGATGTCACACAGAAAGAAAACCCTGGGCAGCCTCTGGGTCATTTGTTATCCAAAATGAGTGGGTTTGATTACTGATTTACATTTCATTTCTTCAATCCTCTGGCCCTCAGAGGCTTTAGGTGAGAGATTCAGGCTGTTTGTGGTCTTTCCTTCCTTGTTTTTTCATTTCAAGTTATGCTTGTTATGGAAGTCCAGGTGCTTTTAGAAGTAAAGCAGTTTGCTCCTGGGGCTCTGACATCTAGTTAAAGGTGGCAGGAGCTGTAGTCTCTCCTCTGAGAATTCCTGCTTCGTGGAAGTCATCAAATCCTTTACTGGGATCCATTTCTGGTTTGATTTTAGGCTGCAAACTTCTCAGGCTTCGAGATGCCTTAGTATCCCTATCATCTACTGCAAAGGGGTCCTGGTATGCCGAGGCCCAGAGATTGCTGCTGTCATACAGACATCAGGAATATTTATTTTATACTATAAACATGAGATGTTGCTCACTAAGATAAATAATTATACCAAAAAAATAAGAATATGGTAGCACATCTTTGGTAGAACACACAGAGAGGGGCCAAGGGCTGTGCTGAGCCTGAAGTGGGGATTTGGGGTTTAACTTGGGGATTTTAATTCTGCAATTTTTTCCTGTCAGTGTTTGGATGCTCATGGACTTTTAACATCACCAGCATCCTGTGGACACCTCCACGAGACTGAAAGGATCCAGGCAGCTTCTTGCAACACCTGGGGCCAGTGCAGAAGCAGGAGACATTCTCTGTGCACCTAGCAAGGAAAGGTAAAGTGGAGCTTGCCGAGATAGCAGCTCAGTATCTCAACAGGTAACACCCAATTACAACAGAACTGTGTTGACTTACACTTTCCCTTATCAGAAGAATCAGGTATTCATGTAAATCACAAAAGGGTCTGATGGATGCCAGTTCACTCCGAGCCCCACACCAAGGAACAAGAGCCTAGTTAAACAAAATGTGTGTTGCCCTTATCTCTGAGCTGTGACTATTGCTATGAAATAAAAAACTGTAAAAGAAAAGTGCCTTATCGTGAGGGTTATAATTCCTTAATGTTCTCCAGGGGCTGTTCCTGCTCTGGAATCGGGCCCTGGGGACCACTTTCTGAGCCCCATAGAAGTAATTTTCTCCCAGACAGATGATCTTTCCTTATCATGTGTTGTCTTGGCAATAAAAAAGTCTCTTTCTTGAGATGCGTGTTTAGACTGACTGGGAGAAAAAAGCAAAAGGAAAAGAAGGGGCAGCTAAATTGGTCTTAATTCTGATGCTGGCTTAAGAGTAAACAATGAGGTCCAGGGACAATCTTCATTAGAGCCTCCTGGGCCTGGAAGCATGGCATGGGAAGCACATGTGGTCAGGAGCCTTCAGACAGCTGTGCTGGAGACTTGTTCCGAGCCCAGTCTGATGGCCATGGCTAATCAGCCTCTCTTATCACATTTACTGGGAGATGGGTGATGCCAATAAAACCAAGTCAGGCTGAGTGCACTTAGAGGAGCCCAAAAGCTGGTTGTTAATAGATGCCTATGGCTCATGGAAAGCCAGCTGGCTCCTCTGCTCTCCTGCCTCGATGCTGGTGGGACCCCAGATTTGGGTTATTCCTGAATTGCCTTTGGCACACTGGAGATCCTGACCTGTGTCAGGAATGGTGGGCAGGATCCACATGACTTTATTGGTATTTAATTACATTATTGGGTGTCCAGGTGCTCTGTTTGAGATCCAGACCTCATTAATGTGACATCTGGAAGCTCCAAGGGTGACACCGAAATCAAGCTGGTGCTTTGCACTAGGGTTAAGCTGAGCCCTGACTTTGCCAAACATGGAAAATTGAAATGTATAACTTGTGACAGTGATGAACTGTGCTCATACCTCATTGCTCCAAACTGGAAAGAGTGGCTGTTAGGAGATACTGGTGGAAAAAAAAGATGAGACCAAGTAGATCTTGCAGTGGTTTTCCCCTGCTCTGCTCCCCCTGCCTATGGAAAATTACAGGTGATGGATACCAGAACCAGAATCGATATAAATGTGTTTAAATCCTTATCTTCATTTTTTTTTCCCTTAAGAAGCACCTGTGTATCTAAAGCCTTGTCTGCTTCTGCATCCCAGTAGTTTTAACAGGGTTTTTACACCACTGTGGGACACAGCCCTGTCTTGGAGACCTTACAGCTTAAATAAATTTATGTCTTTCTATAACCTGATGATTTGAACTGGTTTTCCAGATTGATCAATGCGTAGTTCGATAGATCCTTAAAACCCAGCACCAAAGGGACAGGACCCAGACATGAATGCCAGGCACTTTTCCAGCTGCCTGCTCTCCCCTCAGACTCCCAGACTCCAGCGAGTGCCTCCCACATCTCCCCAGCAGCCGCTTCCCCCGCTGGCTCTGGAAGGAGCCTTGGACATCAGGTGCTTGGTCCAGCAGTTTTGAAGGTCCTACCTCGTGCCTGTGTGAGTCTGAGCATGGAAAACACGCCGGGTCAGGTGCATCCCTCCCTGATGCACATCCAGCAGAGATGGGAGAGCTCTGGTGCTTGTTCTGATGGAGGGGTCATGGTGGGAGCAGGGAGCAGGGATTCCCCCTTTTCCCAGGCTGATTTGAGTGCCTGACATGGACACAGGTTAATCATGGAATCCCAGAATGATTTGGGTGGGAAGGCACCTTAAAGCTCATCCAGTGCCACCCCCTGCCATGGGCAGGGACACCTTCCACTATCCCAGGTTGCTCCAAACCCTGTCCAGCCTGGCCTTGGACACTTCCAGGGATGGAGCAGCCACAGCTTCTCTGGGCACCCTGTGCCAGGGCCTCACTGCCCTCACAGGGAAGAATTCCTTCCTGAGGGCTGGGATTTTGAGAGGCACCTTCACCAGCTGCCTTCTCCTCACCTTGCTGATGCCCCCAAGCCCACCCTCATTTCTGAACTCCTAAACTCTGAGAAGCTCCTTTATTATGAGATGCACAGCAAGCAGTAAAGACTTTAAAGTGGTTTTTGGACAGCAATAGCAGGAGACTGCCCTTCAGGCACAGGCTAGGAAGCCAAGTGGCCTCTGCAGAGGCTTTGCATGATTATTTGCCATCCCTGAGGCCCTCATATGTGCCGTGCATGGCACCATTTGAACTCCCCTCCCATCTCACTCCATCACTAGGCCTGAAATTCTGTACCCAGTTGACATCAACCTGCAAGAAGGGGAGCAGGGAAGCAGCTGCTGGAGAAGGGAAGTGGGCTGTGATTGCACAGCCATCAGCATGGGAGTGGGCTCAGCTTCAGGTGTGCAAATACAGCTCACCCCTGGCATCTGCTGGGAACACAGCTGAGCAGGGATTCGCTGCTTTTATCTCCCGACCTCCTACTCCCTGCCCTGAGCATCCAAATGTTGTGGGTCCGAGTGCATTCCAGCCAGCCTGGTTGGCTCCCATGCCACAGGGAATGAGAGACTTCGAGGGATCTCTGTGGAGGGATGGTGCTTCCCAAAAAACCCACATTTTCACTGAGCCACATGGAAGGACAGTGCTGTGGATGCATCTGCAGCAGCACAGGATCTTGTACCAGCACATCTGCATCACCTGAGCTCACATACTGCACACAGAGGGTCAGCTCAGAGCCTCTCTCAAACAGCAGCAGTTTAAATGCTGTAACACACCCTCAGAGTGTCCCACCATCCCCTATGTGCTGCAGAAGCATCTTTAACTGTGCTGGCTGCTGGTCTCCCTTAGCATCCTCAGCCAGCGGTGCTCCACGTGTCATCCAGCAGCCAGAAAAAATCCCAGGAGCCCACGGCCCCACCTCACACCCTCTCTGCTGCTCACACGTGTCACTTCTGCTTCATTTTTCTGGCAAGGGAGGTAAAAATAGCTTGTGCGAAAATTATTTATTTTGTATTAATAGCTCGGAGTCAAAGCCTCAGCAGACACTTGGAATAAACAGGATCACTCAAAATACAGTTGTTTGAAATCAGAGCTTTGCTCTGACCCTGGGGCTTCCAACCAAAGCCAGAAAATTGTATATATAGAATCCCTTATTATTTTCCCCTGCTGTTAATCCCCAGTACAACAAGGCCTTGCTTGTAGCCAAAGGACTTTGACCAGGATGATTAAGGCAACATTTCATGCAGGCGCTTGCACGCGTGGTTGTGGAGGTGGTCAAGATGTAAAATAATCCTCCCTATCTGACTAATAACCCCCTTTGCACTTCCAGTGCAATTTGTATTTAAGCACATCCCGTTTCTCCCCAGCCATTCCTCTCCTTTCATTCCCTCTCTGAAAAAAATTTATTTTTAAGTGCAGGCAGCTGTTGGGTGAAAAACTGTTTTGGAAGAAATTTTCTGGACTTCTTTTCTTGAGAAAGAAAGAAAAACAGTACTTTTGTTTTTTGGTTTTCCTTCCTCTTTCTTTTGTTTTCTTTTACTCCCTGTCCTGCACTCTCAGTTTTCCAGCGAGATAAAAGGAAGAAAAAGGGGAAATAAAACAACGAGTGAGTTTGTGTTTTTATCTGTCTTCAGTGTGGCTTTCCTCTCTTCCCTTCCCCCCCCCCCCCCCCCCCAAATAATGGAAATATTCCCAGCTGAGAATGAGAATTAGGGCACCTCGGCTCATTTATTGTACAATATTGAGAATACCTATTAATAAACCCAGCTCTTTAATTATGGCGAGCCCTTGCTACTGATGGATTAATTAAGGCAAGAAAGGGAAGCAGAGTCAATGCAGGGGTTAATGCAGAGCTGGAGAAACCCTGGTTCAAGTCCACAAGCTCCTTTACCAATTTGTGGCTACTTTTTGTCTCATTTCTTTATGAAATGGGGGCCTCAGCCCACATCCCATGGGCTGAGTATCTTGCAGAGTCTTGCACCAAAACTGTGCAGGCAAAGCAGAGGCAACCAGGTTATCCCAACCTTCCCTGCTTTGTAAAACTTTATTATTCCATCCTTGGGCTGCAATTCAAAGGCTTTCAAGGGGTGAGCACTGGCTTTGCCCAACACCCCCTCCACCCCGCAGCATCCCTGATGAAGGCGGCTCCTGCGGGGCTGCCGAGCCTTCACACTTGCTCTGGCTCTTGGAAAGCCTCAGCCAGCAGCTCTCCCGATCCCAGCCGGCTGCCATAACCACACATTGCTCCCTCGCCGTTGTGCAGCACTTGGAAAATGTCAAATGTGGGAGTCCGGCAGCCTTAGGTTCGAGTAAAAAACTCCCAAACATATTTGGAGGGCGGCCAGCACTTTGCAAACCCTCTGCAAACTCAGATAAGGGGCGACCTTGCAGCCTGCGGGGTAGGCCAGGAGTTTATAAACCCTGAGCTTGCTTGGGCTGAGCTTTCCCAATATTGTGACCGTCCCATCCCCTCCCAGCATCGCCCGGCGAAGGCAGCGTGCGAAAGCAGGGGCTGCTGGCCACGGTGACCTTCACCAAGACGTCCAAGGTGGCAGAACCCGCTGGAGATGTGACGTCCAGAGCTGGCAGGGACAGGACTCCCCCATGGAGGGGAGGCAGAGGCTGCCTGGGGCTGGATCTGAGGGAGCAAACCCAGTGCCTGGTTGTGTTTCGGACATTGTCCCCGAAAAACCCATTTTGGGGATTTGCAGTCCCTAAAAACACAGCTGGGGAGGGGCAGCAAACGCCGCTTAGAGAGGAGGGGGAGGAAGGGTTGAGTTTGGGGCTTCATTCTGAACCATAACGAAATCTAAACATTTTGAAATTCTTCCCCAAATGACAAATAATGTCAAATACTGAGATAGCACCGGGCTGGATTTGAGCCGCGAGGCACCTTCTTATAGTCCTAACTTCTGATAAAAAGGATGGAACAGAGTCAGGAAAACTTTCCTCTCCTTCCCCTCATTATTTTTCTTTAAAAAAAAAAAAAAAACAAAACCAAAAAACCCAACCTCAGTGAAATCAGCAACGTCTCCTGAAATGTTCCAGTTTGGATGGGAGAGCCTTTCACAGCAGGAAATGTTTCCCTCTGGGTTTTCCTGGCCAGCTCTGGCTGCACGTTCCAGCTGAAGGTCCAACCTGGGCATGGCAGCTCAGATCAGGGTGGGCAAAGATCCCCTGCCCCCACAAAAATCAGCTCTCAGGGGGCTGATACCTGAGCCCCCATTAATTAACAGGTTTAATTAGCTCAGAGGCAGCTCAGTAGCTGGGTAAGTGAAGGATGTGTGTCCTTAAGCCAGTGTTATTAATCTTTTTTCCCCTCTTTTCTCATGTGCTTTGAGCTTGAGGCTTTCTGCTGAAACCCTTGTGGCTCAGTTAAACAATATTTATACATTTTTGATCCATGAATCTGTACAAATCCTTTCCCTCTCTATCCTTACCGCAGAGCTGTATGTGGGTGAATTATTTCCCAGCCAGCCATACATCATCTAGTGAATTTGGGCTCCTTTGGGGTCTGTTTGCAGTTTGTTTCTTACTTGCAAACACATTTGTTTTCTCTCCAGGTCAAATAAGTCATGTGAAAATGTCAGTGCATTAATTACCTGTGAACTATTTACCCCCTGTGTCCCACCTGGGACCCCCTGAGCTTCCCAATGTACATCCGGTCACCTGAAATACCAGGAAAGTTTTGGGGTAAAGCAGGATAAACGTCCAGGAAATCCCAGGTGGATTCTTGTTTGCTTCCACATTCATAAGAAAATCAAGAGCTGTTTTCCTGGATGAATTCTCAGCTCCCAAACCTAAGCAAACTCTATGATTTTAGGGGAAAAAATAATCTCAGCCACCTTTTGGGGCTGCTCAGCAAAGTCCTTAACCTTTCTCAACTGATGAAAGTTTGTTGTATCGCTCCTAAATTTGAGGGAAATTATTATTATTATTATTATTATTATTATTATTATATTATTATTATTATTGTTATTATTATCCTTCTCTTTTTTTCCACTGTGCCCTGCAGGCAGCTCCATGTCCCAGCCCTCCCAGGGCAAAGTGCACACTTGGGGATAATAAACCCCAGCCTATGTGACGTGGAAACAGCTCCTTCCTTATTTTCATTTCCAGAAGGATGAAGAAAAGACTGGGATCCTCCAGATCCCTCCAGGTGCTCTCATCCTGGGAAGGGAGGAGATGATGCAGATTAAGGATTAAATACCCCCAAATTCGTGGTTTTATTAGGATGGTGAAGCCAATCTCCAGGAAAAGCATGGAGAGTCTCCAAATGGGAGAAGAGACCATCTCTGGGCAGACTCCTTCTTCTCCCCTTGTCCAAATCAGCCTGCCTTGATGCCCCTATCTTTTTCCTTTTTTTTCCCCCTTTTTCTTCAGTCTCTCCAGGCCATCCATGGAGTGTTCAGCAGTTAATATGCTTCTGTCTCCAATTGTGCCTGGAGAGGTGTAACGTTTGATAAGCCCCATTTAACTTGGCTGTACGACATTGTTTAAATAATTCAAATACAGATTGGCCCTTTAGAAGGATTTCTGCTCTATTGACCCTGCTGGTCATGAGTTACCAGGAAGTCAGGGAGGGGCTTCTAGAGCTGAAAGCCTGGAAAAAAAAAATCAATTCCAGCTCTTTAGTGCCCCAATCACACCCCATTATTCCCGGGTAATTGCAGACCTGCTTTGCTGTTAACCCTTTGGGAACAATATGGGAAGAGGGGAAGCAAGAAGGGTTTTCTTCTCCTATGAGGTCCTAATCTGCATGGAGAGTGTCATGTCCTTATCACTAGAGCTTGGATGAATAATTACTTACAGGTAGAAGTGTCAAATTGCTTTGTGACTTATTTTTTTTTCCTCTTCCCTCTCAAAACCTGGTTTGCTGGAGGTTGTTTGACTTGCAAAATTCATAATACTTTTATTTTTCCTGCTTATATTTCTTTTTCTCTGTTCATTGAGCCATCAGGAATAAGGAATGGGATGCTGTAATCCAGTTAAGTCCTGATTCCTGTTTGTCTTTTCATGTGGGTCCCTTTTCTATGTGGCAAGTCCTACTCAATAAGTTGTGGCAAAGCAAGAGGAGAGGTGGCCATGTAGGAGTAGGACAAAGCAGCCAAAATATTGGCCTTGAGCACATGATGTCCCCACGGCAGATGGTTCAGAAGGGGTTTGCTCTGGTCCTGTAGAAAACAGACCCATGGGCAGCTGTAGTGCATCTTTCGGATTGATTTAATCCAAAATGAATCCAGGGTTTTAGGCACCGTGTGATCTGGAGGGGAAAATGTTGAAGGCTCAAAACAGAGACTGGAGTGTGGTGATGCTTCAGAAATGAGCTGGTTCAATCCCAAAAGAATTGTTCTTTGACAGCTAGAAGAAAACCCAAATTCTGCATACCTGAAAATGCCAGCTAATAAAAGTGTCCTTTTTTTCCCAATGTCATGAACAGGTGAAACCTGCTCTGACAAGAAGGGGGTTGTGATCCTGGCACCTTTGCCTTGTGAGATTTCATTAATTAGGCAAAGAACCCAAATGCAGGTAAAAATGCCCCAAATCCCACCTCTGGTGTGGTGCCTTCTGCCTTTCTTCAAAATCCTCCAGCTCATGCTCCTCCTTCTTGACACGAGGCCAACAAGACGGGACCAAGGGCTAAAAACTTCTCAGGACATGACGCACAAAAATCCATCCTTCCTTCCTGGTGTGGGAAGGCTAAAAGTCACCCACCCCGTCCTCCAGCCTGGCCTGGTCTGGGGCTAAAGCCAGAGCCTCACCCTGTCACCCAACAGGGCTCCTGGGGTGGCACTGGGCGAGGAGATGCTGACCAGGGTGGAAAACTTGAGGTGATGGGGAACTGACCACGCTTGTTGAGGCTGCTGAGTCCCCACCCCTTTCACAAATGGTCTCCTTATCACTGGGCACTGTTTGTCCAGGAACAGGGGAGAGACGACAGGGAGGAGCAGCATCAGCCTCTACTCTGGGTCACCACACCAGAGGCTGCTCAGAGTCCTTCCATAGGATGGGAGGGATTCTTGTCCCAGCTGCTGCTCCTGGGAGGCCATTCCAGAGCCCCTGTAGGAGCCATCTCTTAAGGTCCAGCTGACATTTCTCAGGCTCACATGTGTCTTACAGCACTGAAGCATCCCTGGTACCTTCCTGAAGGGTATTTTTGATTGACTTGTTGATTCTACCCATGGATTTCAGGGTGTGGACAAGGATGAGGTGACATCGCAGGGTAATCAATGCAGCAATGTCCATCCTGGCCAGTTTACAACACTAAATTCAGTGGGATGTTTTCTAGGGGGTGTTACAGAGCAGGAGCCTAATTCTGGCATGCTAAATTGTCCTCAGGAGGTGCCACTGCCTCTTCCCTCACCATGGAGGGCCTACAGAGCCTCTCTGGTTAATTTAACTGGCTAAACTACTGCTTCCAGGTCAAGAAAAATCTTCCTCAGCCTCGTGTCTGAAGGCAGGAACGCACTTCTCCGCACGTTTCAGAGACTAAAGCACCCAGCAGCGAGGCAAGAGAGACATGGAAGTTAAGGACATGGTTTAGGGGCCTTGCTGGGTTAATGGTTGGACTCGATAACCTTAGAGATCTTCTCCAACCTTGATGATTCCATGATTCTGTAATTCTAGGGTGGTGGGTGTTGCCATGGAGACGCCAAGTTCCAGCTCAGGATATTCTATGGTTGTGTTCATTCTGTGAAGTTGGGGTAAATCCTACCAGCTGTAAGCAGCAGCAGAGACATTTGCCTGTGGTGTTTTGTGTCCCCAGGGTGTGTCTGATGGGCTCTGTGCCTTTCAGAGCAGAGAAAACCCCATTACAGATGTGTCCAGCTGCAGAGGAACCACAGCTCAGGGCAGCTGCGGAACAACCACCGTGGTGTGAGCACAAACAGCACCTGAAATGTGAAACAGAGTGAAGAGGAAGAAAAGTCTGTGATAGTTTTTCAGTGCCAATATTTGGGGCTTTCAAGGCATTTTAGGGTGGTTAGGTGCTTGGCCCCTACTGGAATAGGATGCCTTCGGGTGCAGGTACCAAAACAAATTCCATAAGAATTCCAGAAAACCCTGGATGCAGAGTAAGGGGACGGTATCTTAACGGGAGTAACCTACCCCTATCTCTGGTTGCTCTGAAGAGACTCCTGGGACCCTGATTTTAGACAAAGCAGAGCCATGCTCCCCTCCTCCCCCTCCCTGAGCTGCGAAGGGTTAAAGGGTGGGGGAGCCGTTTGATTAATAGATGTCGTGTGAACGCACACATTTGCCTGTGACTGCATTCCTGGGGCTTTCGGCGGGCGATAAGCTGCGACCAAAGTCCTCCGGCTCTGGGCAAGGAGAGCAAACAGGGCCCCAATGGAGCAGTTATTAATTCCAGCCTTGCATCTCCCAGGGCTGTCTCTCAGCAACGGGGCTCCCGGGAAGCCCTTCACACACCAATCGATACAACTCACCTCTCCCCTTGCCCTTTTCATCCTCGTCCCCCCTCCTTTTGCCCTTTCCAGCCTCATCCCCCTTCCTTTTGAGTGCTTGCCCTGGTCTCTTTCCATGCCAGGACCTCCAGCTCTGGGACCCTTTCCCATGGGCAGCATGGGAAGGGGAGGATGATATTCCCCTTGGGGTGACGGGACAGCCCAAAGTGATGCTGTACTTGTCCCATCCTGTCTCCCCTCTGGGTTCTTCTGAGGTGGGGATGGAATTTTTGGGACTAAAAAGGGGAATTCAGGCATAATCTTTCCCAAGAGCATATAAACCCTTCTGCTCCCATGGAAAGACACCCTCTGTGAGTCGCTGCTTTTCTTCAAAATACATTTATAAAATGAACACATCTGATTCAGAATTTCTTTGGGTGCAGAATTTCCTTTTGCCTCAGTTGCAAATCGATTCAAGCCACAAGTTGTCTTTACAACTCCAAACTTTGTCATAAAGACACAGATTGAAAGTGAAACTCCTTTCCCTTCCCTGAAAAGCAAAACAAAACAAAACAACCTGGACCTTTCAACTTGCTGGTGTTCAGATAGAGCATTGGCATCCTTGCAAAGCTGCTTTCACACAGATATGTTTTAGTGGCACTGATTTCTCCATGCCCCAATTTGGGGGCAAAATGTAGGTTCCTGGTTGCTGATGTCTCTCCTAACCCCACAGCTGCTCTCAGGAGGTTGGTGGTGGCAATGATCAGACTGGGAGGTGTTTCCTTCAGGAAAATCAATTTCTTGAAATGGGCCAGAATATTCAATAATGGCTTTGGGAAGGTTGGACTCCAGACCACTTTACAATTTACAAGTTTACAATCTGAGGGCAGGAGGTAGGACAGGGGTTAATGGTTTTAAACTAAAAGAGGGTTGATAAATGTTACATATAAGAAAGACATTTTTTATGATGAATGTGGTGAGACCCTGGCACAGGTTGCCCAGAGAAGTTGTGGCTGCCCCTGGATCCCTGGAAGTGTCCAAGGCCAGGTTGGATGGGGCTTGGAGCAGCCTGGGATAGTGGAAGGTGTCCCTGCCCTTGGCAAGGGGCAGAATGGGATGATCTTTAAGGTTCCTTCCAGCCCAAACTATTCCATGATTCCGCAATTCCATGGATGTTTTTGGTACTGATGAAAACAAGATGTTTTCAACGCATGCAAACCTGATCACTTCCAAAACAAAGTCATCTTTTTAAGCCAGCCTGTTTTCCATAAAGAATCCAATTCCAGATTTCCTAATAAATATTATGGAAACCTTCTGGCGTTACAGAGCATCACAACAGATCTGTATTCACACCTAAGCAGGCAGAGGTCACAGAAAGGCACCACCTGCAAGCAACAACACCTGTGCTCTGTAGAAAACTGATTCGTGTCTGAATCCTTTTCAATCCTCGAGGAGGGAAGTTGGGATCACACCAGAGTTTGATCCAAACCACAGCTGTCCTCCTTTCCCGTATCTCCTTCAGAGGATGTGGTGGTGCATGGGAGGCCAGGACCAGCAACCTACAAGGGGTTTGGAGAAGGGAGACAAGGTAATGTAACATTTGATTATAAGCAACAAGCCACAAGCCTTGTGCCTAACTCTGGATTGTCATGGAGAAACAGTAAAATGAGATGGCCAAAGAGTCAAAACTGATCCCGTACTGCGAAATGGAGAATTAAATGCCTGACTGGGACTGTAAATGTCTTCAAATCTATTGGGTGAGAAATGTGATAATTTTGAGCAGAAATTCCATTTAGCACTGATAATTTTTACATGATTCACTACAGTGAGTACATTTCCATATAAAAATGTAACAATAACAATAACAACAACTAAACAAACAGGTTTTCTCTATTAAAAAAAAACAGAAAAAAAAGAGTAGTTCTGTCCAAGAATTCCCAGCAGACTCAAGTAAGCCTTATATCTGCGGCAGCAGATATGGAAAAGGCATACTGAGGTCATCTAATCCAGGGGCCGGAAACCTTTCAAGGGTTCAGTGCCAGACTGTATTTTTCTTCCCTGGCAGAAACTCAGCGGTCTCTGTCTCTCCTGAAAAAGGGTGAGGATCCCATAAGGGTGGGATCCTGCCTCTCCAGAGCTAAGCTCTCTGCAGCAGCCCAGCTGCACTCTCCAGGGTTTATCCTCATAGCTCCTCTCCCACCACGTCCCAGCCTTGGGATATCATGGAATCATAGAATCCTGTGTTGGAAGAGACCCACAGGGATCACTGAGTCCATATTCCACTCAATCTCCAGTTGCTGGACAGCAAAGCGTGGGTCACCTGTGTTCCTTTTGCCTTCCAGCCCCATGAGGGCATCTTGGCCGCTCTGGTGCATCTTCAGTGAGGAAAACCATCTTAAACCCTAAATTTAGGTTCCTGGAACTTACAGTTGAATCCCATCCCAATATTTTGGGATGAAAAGCCCAGGAAGATAAAAACTGTGCATTTCCCTGCAGCTAAAGATCTCCCCAGGGGTTTTGTACTGTGGCAGGTAAAGGGTGTTTCATGAAGACCCCAGTATCCCCACAGCCACATCAATTAGGAAATCCCATTGGGTTCAGGAGGTCTTGGAGGATGTGGTCTGGAGACTCTTGTGTTACGTAACTATTCCCACCAAAGCATTTCCAAAATGGAAGGTGGGACTTGATAATCTTTCAGGCCTTTTCCAAACATTACTGATTCTATGATTCCATGAAAAAACAACACAGACCATCTGCAGGAATTTGAGACCAGACCCAGGCTGGTTGGCTGTTGTCTTTCCTGAAATCCCAAATCTAACCCTACACATCCCTTCTCCCTGAGTTTCTGAAGCCTCTTTCCCAGTCCCCAACCACTTCTCCTGTTAGCACAACTTCCACCTTTCAAAGCCAGATCGAAGAACCAGCGAGGTCAGGGGAGGGAAACGGGTCAGCACTGAGGTTGTATAAACTGGATTTTTAATCCTTGAGCATCTTTGATCACCTTCCTCTTGTGGGCTGCACTTCAGCACTGCAGAGCCCTTCTTCAAGTAGTCTTGAGTCAAAGGGATCATGGATTCTTCTGGAAGAGATTGCCTGTTCCAAGGACTCTTTCTTTCCTGAAGGGTTGATGCATTTCATTGTGTGGAATGGTGATTTCACAGTCTGTGGTCATTAAAGATTTCCCATGGGAACAGAGGTGTTCATTGGTGTTCCAGAGCAGACAATTAATTTCTCCTGTGAGCATGTCCCTGGAGTTTCCACACAAAGCCAGATTTCTCCTCCTGCTCTGTCCCGGAGGTGGTCAGTGCAGGCAGACTGCAATCCCTGATCCATGCCCATGTGTGCAGAGTGTGGCTCTTGTCTACCTCAGGGAATTCCCTCCGGGAATGGGGATTTCCAACGGGATATTGAGTTTTGAGGGAACAGAAGTCAACCTCTGAAATATTGATTGACTCAAGGCCAGGTTGGACAGGGCTTGGAGCAACCTGGTGTAGTGGAAGGCGTCCCTGTCCACGTCAGGGGGTTGGAATTAGATGATTTTTAAGGTGTCTTCCAACCCAAACTATTCCATGATTCTGTGATTCAGAGACCTCTACAAACCAGTGCAACCCAGGGCACAAACTGTACCCCCAGAAGTCCTGATGAGTACAGGGGTTTGAGCCTTCATCCCTCCCTTTATCCAGCCAGAGAGGACCTCCTCTCCTTCCTTGTGCACCTCAGCACTAAAGCCAGGCACTGCAACAAGAAATTTCACTCCAACCATTTAGCTGGTGTCAGAAACCAGATCCAGACTGGGTCCTTCTACACTCATGAGGTCTTGGGTGGGATTGTCATGAGGTGTCTTTGGCCAGCATCAGTTTATTGAAGCAAAGAGAGTGGAGGAAGGATGGAGATGCAAGAGTCGGAGCTTCTTATGAGGCTTCCACCTTCAGCAATATTCCACCTTCAGCAGTGTTCCCTGGGCATCTTGGCTTCTTCACAAACACGGACCTCCATCCCCTTTTTTTGCACTCTTCAACATTTTAGGGTTTTAGGGTTTGCTTCTACCTTTGGGTCCCCAAGTTGACCAGATGGGTAAGAAAGTCCTCTAGTTTGGGAGAAAGACAAAGGTCATACTCAGAAGTTTTTCAGCAGAAAAACATGTAAAAAGGACTGTAGAAAAAGCACTTTATTTTTATTTTTGTTTGTAAGTCTTGACTCCTGATGAAACAGAAGGGCAATCTATGAAGCTTTTCAGCCAGATTTGATTCTCTCTCAGTGGAATTTTGTGCTCTCTACCCCTGTAATGTGCAATGTCCTCATAGATCTGCTCCACCTCTGGGGATTTGGGCAAAAACATCACCCATTTCCCAGCACAAAACCCATTTTCTGCTTTTACACTGAGTTTCCAGCTGGGGCTGATCTTGCACCCACTGCCTTGTGGCAGGCTCTGAACCCCTAGTGCTCCCACAGAGGGATGAACAAACACGGAGAGAAAGACCTGAGCTGGTTCCTGAGCCTATCCTGGGTCCCACATTTTCCCTGCGACACAAGGTTTTGCAGCATCCCCGTTCCAGGCTTTCTGTAGGACCTGCCTTCCCAACGAGTGCAGTGTCGGCACTAAAAAAAGCCCTCTCCACTGCGAGCCAGGCCAGCACGTCTGCTGGAAAAATGACATAACCCCGTCACGTAATCTGGAGTTCCTCCTCTGGGGCAGCTCGCGCCGGGGCCCTGTGAGAGGAGATCAAAGGGCAGCACAGGAAAACGAGAGAGGAGCCCACAGAGGGAAAAACACCCTCACCCGCCAGGCAGGGCACTATCGCAGCCCTCGGCGGGCTCTGGGAGTTCCCGTTCACAGGAGGGATGGAGACAGACATCCTCTGGCCCCTGTCACCGGCTGGGTGCGGGCAGGGTGTCCTCCTCCGTGCCTCTCCCACTTTATCTTTCAGACTAGTGTGGGACAGCAGCTGGAGACAAGGTTTTGCTCCTCTTGTGCCTGCTCAAATCCCACGGAAGGGATGTTCTTGACCCAAAAGAACTTGGGAGACTGCAGTGCCACCAGCATGCCCTCCCCTGCATTCTCCCGCTGGCTTCCCAACTCTCCCTGACTTCAGAACACCCGGAGAAAACACAGAAGATGGATGAGGCAGTGGGAGGGAGGTGAAGCAGCAAGGAAAAGCAGTGGAAAGTGGTGGTCCCATGCCAGGAGTGGTGGTGCTGAGCGATCTGTGTTGCACACAGAGCCTGGCACAGTCCTGGCAGGCTGGACCTTTTCCATCCTTCATCCTCCTCCCTATCCCTGCAGGGAATTTGCCACCAGCTGCACTCCCAGCCACATCCTCCCACCCCAGCTCCATCTGCCCAGCAGTGCCCACACCAGGGGATTTGCCTTGCCCAGGGTTTGTGGTTTCTGACCCCTGACTTGCCCGTTGCCACTGGAATTCCCTATCACTCCAGTGACTCAGCTGACAGAAAGGGAGACAATGGCATTTTACATCAGCCCAGGCTATCAGGAGCCTGCCTTATCTGAGCTGTGTTTTTCTATTAGTCTAACACTCCATTGTGCATCCCTTTATCAGCTGCAATGTTGATGTAATGCTGGCTTGGAAGTGGTTTCTGCATCCTAGCACTAAGACAGCTCACTTTTATTTCGGGGGGGGGGGGAAGGGGAGGGTGCGAGAGGAGGGTTTATCGGGATTCTCAGGAGATAGGAACCCTTCTCTTGCACGGAGCAGGGAGGGAGGGCTGGCTGGGTGGTGGAGGGGGTCTACCAGCCCAAACTAAGCAGACTTTTTTTTTCAACCCACAATTTAATGAGCATGATTTCTGCTCCTCCCATCCAGACAATATTTTTAATCGGAGTGTTCGCTCATCAGGATGAATGCCCTCTCTGGTTCCTTCTGCAAGTCCCAGAAGGTTCAGACCTGGCTTTCTGCAGCAGGACTGGCTCAGCTGCTGTTGGCAGTGTGAGTCCTGACATGTCCTGTAGTGTGGATCATCCCTAGGAGCATTTTCCTGGGCAGCTTCTCACTGGCTGATGCACTTAGGGTCATTTTCTCCCCCAGATTTTTTACATCTCTAAACATCTATTTTCAAAATCCTGCCAGCAACTGAGCATCCTTAAAACCACTTAAAAAAAAATAAAAATCTGTGGTTGAATGAGAAGGATAAATTAATCCTCATGCATGAAGTATTAAGATAATGATGTGGTCTCATAGGCTTTGCTTCCTGATGATCCTTGTGGGTCCCTTCCAACTCAGAATATTTTAAGTTTAAACCCTCAGGACCCAGCTCCATGACAGCAACAGGGACAGAGTCACTTCAGCTGTTACACAAGAAGGGAGGAGCAGATTGGATTTCTGTTACTGCAGCAACACGAGGTTTATGGCCAGGTAGGATCAATTATATGTCAGATTTGCCTTATTCAGCAGTGGAAAGAGCAGCGATGAGGTTGTCAAGGCAGGGCACAGAACATCTGGAACCATTTCCGAGCATCATCTGTGACTACCATGGCCTGGTTTCACTCAGCTCCCCCAGCCCACGTGGCAGCCATGCTTTGGCCAAAGTCAGCAGCACCAAATACTGACCAAAATCATCTTTTCAAGCCCACTGTGACTTCCTCTTGGAGCAGTCTCTGGGGTGAAGGGATGGACCCCATCAGGAGCTCTCTGCTCCTTCCTTGGTGGGATTTCGTGTTTATCCTTTGCTCCTGATTCCATGTGTGAAGGTAGGACCAGAAGATGTTTTTAATTGTCCTCTTGTTTTAATGAAGTTATTAATTTCGTATTTTGCTTCACTCAAGCCCAGTGGCCTGGTAAAGATGCTGCTGTCAGGATACTCCCTCATAAAGTGTTTGCTTGTAGAAGCCATACATGAAATAGAATCATAAAATCATAGAATCAGTTGGGTTGGAAGGGACCTTAAAGATCATCTATTTCCACTCCCTGCCATGGACAGGAACACCTTCCACTATCCCAGGTTGCTCCAAGCCGTGTCCAACCTGGCCTTGGACACTTCCAGGGATGGGGCAGCCCCAGCCTCTCTGGGAAACCTCTTCCAGTGCTTCACCACTCTCTGAGTAAAGAATTTCTTCCTAACTTCTTATCCAAACCTGTCCTCTCTCAGATTAAAACCATTACCCCTTGGCCTATGACACCCATCACTATCTGCCCATAGAAAAAGTCCCTCTTTCTCCTTTTTATAAGCCCCTTAAAGGTCTCCCTACAGCCTCCTCTTCATCACTGTGTCATTAATAATGACCTGGTTTGACTCCTCCTTTGCTGTTTCACTGGTGCCCAGTTCGTGGGGTGACCAAGCAGAGGGTAACATTGATTTTGGACTTTGGGTTCAAATGCTGGGTGGGGCACCATGTGTGAGGGGCTGTATTTTGTGGCCCTAGACAGGTGCCTGCTGCAAATCCACCACCCCAGCGGCGTGGTAGCTCTGATTAGCTCAGCAGTTTTGTTTGATATGGAAGAATAAGCAATCACATGTCTTGCTGTAGACCCCTGAACACCTGTTAAATAGCAACAGTGAGATTTCAGGCTTTTCTGTAGCACGTGGAGCTCCAAAAAGCTACTCAGGACCCATTTGCATCTCTTCAAAATGTATCCTTGAGACTAGAGGAATTTACAGTGAACTGCAAATAACAGCCCCAGGAAAATTCTGTGCACACATGCAATCTTCATCCTCTGTGCCACCACCCAGGGTGTGATGGAGTTCTCACACACAGCAGAGGAGAGGGTGAGTGGGACCTACATGTGCTGCCCAGGACAGTGCTGGAGTCACATTCCTGGAGGGATTTAAAAGCCCCATGGATGTGACACTTGGGGACGTGGGTTAGTGGTGGCCCTGGCAGTGCTGGGGGAGCAATTGGACTTTTCATCCATCCCCAAAAGGCTTCAGCCTGGGGCTTTGGCGTTTGCCTACCGGCACTTTTGCATCTGTGTTTGCATACCCTGGGTGAGTGTGTTTGCATGTTGAGCCCTGGAGATGAGTGAAGAC
Source organism: Aphelocoma coerulescens (assembly GCF_041296385.1). Taxonomy (NCBI): domain Eukaryota; kingdom Metazoa; phylum Chordata; class Aves; order Passeriformes; family Corvidae; genus Aphelocoma; species Aphelocoma coerulescens. The sequence goes on from NC_091016.1 coordinate 122,521,421, forward strand.
CACACCATGTTTTACTTGCAGCAGAGAAACTAAAACAGGCCTTTCTGAGAAGACCTTCAGAGCTAATTTCATTTCTTGCTCCTTCACTTGCTGCTCTTTCTCCTCTGCACCCATCAGATAAGTGAGAATCCCACACGATGGGGACTCAGAAGAGTTCAAATGGAGTGCTTGGGTGGCAGTTCTGAAAGCAAGAGTAGAAACACAAACTGTGGTGGGCAGAGTTGTGGTAAATGGTTACTGCCCATCGCCAGCCACATCTGAGGGGCTGCTGTGTCCTCAGGCCACAAATAAATGTGTGGAAAGGCTCATGCAATGGGGTGAAGAAGCCCTGGAGGATCTCATCTAGCAGAGGTCCTACCTGGACCAGCCATCTCATGCACTGAAGCTGTTTTGCTCTCACCTCTTCCTCTTCAGCCTCCCCTGCCCAGGATGGGCTGGCTGCTCTCTCCTCACAGCGAGTGGCTGCGGTTTCGTCTCAGTCATCATTTCTATTGTTATCTGCCCATTATCTGATCCTCTCCCAGGCTGGGCCAGGAAACATCCTTCTGTCTATGTCTTCGACGGCGCTCCATTCTCTTCCTCCTTGGAGAAGACAAAAGCAAAACAAGCGCATAATGAATCAGCCGTTTCCCTTCTCACTTCGCCCCTTATTTCCCCCTCTCATTTTTCACACAGGCCGGTTTCTGCCTTTTCCCTCCTGTTTGTTTGGGATGTGGCCCGCGCTCAGCATCCCGGGGAGTCTGGCCGGCTCCTCTCGGAGTCAGCGGGAGTTCAGCGGTGGGTAAGGCTGATAGGGCTCCTCTGGCCCCCACTGCGTCCTCAAACATCTGCAAGAAGCTTGGCCTCCTGACACCGGGGCATGGGATCAACTCCAGGGCAAGCTGGAGGTTCATACGGGTTCAAGAAAGCAACTGGACAGTTGGGTGGAGGAAAAATGTTCTATCAAGGGCGATTAAATACGAGATCAGCTTATCCAGCTCAGGATGTCACGTGGCAGAAAGGCGCTGAAGGCTGGAAGAGGGTGTTGGGGAAGCATTGCTCTGTCCTTGCCCTCGTTTTGTATTTCTCCATGGCATTCCTGGAGGAGAGGTGGGGCACTCACCTCTGTGCACTCCATGGGTTTTGTTTTGGCTGTAGAACAAGATGGGGCAAAGCTCTGCCCCTGAAGCCCAGCACTCCTTAGCCTCCGGGGACCTTTCCCTTTTGCTGTTCCAAACCAACATTGGGCACCACATCCAACATTCAGTGGGATTCTGCTTCTAAGCCAGGTGGTCCTGGTCTTCCCGGGACCTGGTCAGGGTGGGAATATTGAGGGGCTGTAAAGAAATCTCCCCTAAAACACCCACACCAGTCCCCATCTGAACAACACCTCCCTCCCCTTCACTTCTCCCCACCACCCAACAGCGCTGTGCTTTGGTTCTCCTGTTAATTAGCCAGCTTTTCTTGGGATTTTCAGAAATCCCTGCAGTCCAGGCTCAGTGCTGCTGTGGGCTTGGTTGTGTCTTCCAGGTAGGAGTCAGGTCTTTGGAAGCTCAGCTGCTTTTTGGGGAACTCAACTGCCAGTTGGCCAAGGGCAAAGGCCAGTGGCAAAGACTTCGACGTCATTGGTGTGGGTGATGGGGGTTGGTGCCAACGGGTGTTCCTGGCCCCATTTCCATGACTGGGGGAAAGACAAGAATCTCCAGGGGATGATTCCAGTCCTGAAACTTTCCTGCTCTTTTCAGAAAATGAAGGTGAAAAACAAGACACACGCACCCAGATAGACGAGTTCCCCCAAATACAGATTCTGCAGTGATTTTTTTATTTTGAGTTTTCGCTGTAAGTAGAAAGGAACAAATCATAGAATAATTAAGGTTAGAAAAGGCCTCCTAGGTCATCAAGTCCAGCCTTTCACTCATCACTACCACACCCACTGAACCATGTCATGAAGAGCCACGTCTGCTCGTTTTTTTACCACTTCCAGGGATGGTGACTCCACCACTTCCCTGGACAGCCTGTTCCAGTGCTTAACCACTCTTTCAGTGAAGAAATCTTTCCTGATAACCAACCTGAACATCTCCTGGCATAGCTTGAGGCCATTTCCCCTTGTCCTATCTCTGGTTCTCTGGGCGAAGAGGCCAAATATGAGAATGCAGAAAGGAAAGATGAAAACATCCTTATTTCTTTATCTTTATAAAACACCAGACTTTTCCTGTCATTTCTAACCAGGCCACGTGGCCTAAACCAGAGGGATCTTCTCTCAGTGGATGCTGGGATAGTTTGTGGTTAGACACTGGTAAAGCCAAACTGCTGCTTTAGAGAAGACCCTGAAAAATGAGAAAGAGCATGGAAAAGGGGCTACAGAGATTATCTAAAGAGTGAAGAGGAAGCCTTGGCATGACAGGCTCAGAAAGCTTGGGCTGCTTGGCTTATCAGAAAAGGAGATGGAGATGTAACTGGAGAAGCACTGCCTCGGGAGAAAGATGTCTGGTGAAAAAAGTGTCTTTAATCTGGCAAAAAGTGGCCTTGACATGGCTGCAAAGCAGAGCCAAAACACCCAGGCTTGTGGTTGCTGCTGAGGGGAATTAGTCACCTGGCTAAGTCACCTGTGGTTGCTGCTGAGGGGAATTAGTCACCAGGTTCTTCATCCCTGGATACCTTTAAATTAGGAGCAGATGGATTTCTGGAAGCAATGCTTCAGTCAGGTGCAAGCTGCTGAGTTTGCAGGCAGGAGCTGCATCTGAATATCACACTCACAGTGCTGAAATGAGACGGGATGAGCTCTGAGGGATGGAGATTCCAGTTGGATTTGCTTCAGAAGTTCTGGAAGGACTGCAGAGGGAGACCTGACACCTCCTTGCTGGCTGGTTTATGGGAGTTATGAGATTTCTTACTGGCTTGAGGGCACAGCCTTTATTCCTATCCCAGAGCTTCTGATTGGGGTAAGGCAATGGCTCAGCAAATCAAGGTGATGGGGAAGCCATAGTGAGAATCACAGAATCATCAGGGTTGGAAGAGACCTTCAAGATCATCTAGTCCAACTGGAATTTCCACTGGGAAATCTTGGAGTAGTCCAGGAAATGTTTCTGCTTATGAAGACAGGCTGGGAGAGCTTGTGGCGTCCAGCCTGGAGAAGAAAAGGATCCAGAGAGACCTCAGAGCCCCTTCCAGTGCCTAAAGGGGCTCCAGGAGAGCTGGAGAAGAACTTGGGACAAGGGATGGAGGGACAGAACAAGGGGCAATGGCTTCCCACTGCCAGAGGGCAGGGATAGATGGGATATTGGGAAGGAATTCTTCCCTGTGAGGGTGGTGGTGGGGCCCTGGCACAGGGTGCCCAGAGAAGCTGTGGCTGTCCCATCCCTGGAAGTGTCCAAGGCCAGGCTGGATGGGGCTTGGAGCAACCTGGGATAGAGGAAGTTGTCGCTGCCCATGGCAGGGGTTTGCAACTAGGTGACATGTAAGGTCCTTTCCAACCCAAATAATTCTCTGACTCTATGGGTTTTTGTGCTTTTCTGCTGGTGTTTTTACACTCTTTATCCTTCTGGGTGTGCAGGTCATAAGCAAACAGGAAGGCTGTTGGATTTAGTACTTCACCTCTTCAAAATGGACTTGTCCTTTCTTTAATACTCATCCTCTTCTTCCTTCTTTTGTTTCATTGTTTTTTCTCTTTGAAGGCATATTTCACTCCCAGCTGCTTCATTATCAATGTTCGGTTTTCTCACCGGGCAAGATTTACAGGAGAGACTTTCAACAAATGTGTTGCTTGAAAAATGTTCTTCCTGAGCTCTGCCTGCCATTCTGAGGAGGATTCTCTGTTGGGGAGAGCCTCCAGCAGCTAAACAGGGTGTAAAAACCCCATTTAGACCACAGGCTGCAAGGTGTGAGCATCAAGAGAGCAACTTGAAGGAATTTTGAGCAAATTTTCAGCAACAGAGGGATAAAAAGTGAACAGGACTGAAGGATACTGTGACAGGTAGGGGGCCTTGAAGAACTCAGTCAGTCCAAACAGTGGATTAAACCTCCATAACCTTTCCTCCTTGTGCAGCCTGTTCTTGTAAACCACTGGTGATGGAGACACTGTTCTTCCTCTCCCTTCTCTCCCTAGACAGGGAAATGAGGAACATATCACATTTACCCCGTGCCTTATCTAGGACTGAACACTCCATGTCCTTCAGCTGCTCCTCCTCGTCTGTGTTTTTCACTCTTCTCCTCATCCTTGTTGCTGTTTTCTGCATTTCCCCCACTTCCTGCTGTAGCTCCGTGTGGTGCCCAGGCTGGACCCTGTGCTGGACCTCCTCTGTTGCAGGTTTTGGACCAGTTTATGCATCTCAGTGTGGAATAAAAGCCCCTTGCTCCAGCTGATTGATGCTCAGCCTCTGATCTGCAATGCAGATTCCCTTCTGCTCCTGCTATGCTGCCTTGTGGCTGGTCCCCATCAATCCCACCTTACTGCATGCAGGATCTCTTTCCTAAATCCACCTTTTCCTCACAAACCTTTGTTCCCTGGAGATTACTGTATTCTCACAAACACTCAGCTTCCAGGAGTTTTTATACCGATATGCCAATGGAAATACTGTGTTCTCTTCTTGCTGAGTTTCTCAGACTCCCACAGAACCAGTGGTGATCCAAATCTTTTGGAAGTCAGACCAGTCCCATCCATATGAGGCGGTGGTGGGCTCCCAACCCTGGGGGACATCAAGGATTTCGTGCCCTGTGTACACAGCCCTCGGCAGGGCGGGGAGGGGCTGCAGCCTCCTGCATAGAGAGAGGCCCTGATACCTTTCATTACACGGCTGAAGACAAAAAAAAGCCTTTCCATTCATTCTGAGCAGGTTTTCCAGCCCCTCCCGTTTTGACCCTGATTGCTTATCAGCTGAGATATGTTTATCCTAAATCTTTCTTTTCTCCTTTTCGTGTCTCCCCCTCAACCTCTCCCTTTCCTGCTTTTTCTCCCACTGTTTCTCTCTCCCAGCAGCCCACATGCACACCCCCTTCCCAAGGCCAGGGCTGAGCTTGCAGAGGAGTGAAGCTTCAGACTAAACTTTATTTTGCACGCTCCCTCTCTCAAGGGCACCCGGCGTTTTTTCAGCTGTTGATCACTGCAGAACTGGAAGGTTCTGGTTTGTGCCATTGAGACACCACCAGTGTAATTACAGCGTGTTCCCTCCCTGTGGAATTCAGGAGACACCAGCTCCTTTTATAGCCTGGCCAGAGCCCCTCTGAGAGGCTGCTCCTGTGTCTCTCTTACACCCTCTGTCCCCGGGAGTGGCGTGAAAGTGCTGCAGCATTGACCTCAAGCCCTGCAGGTCCTTTAAGTGGTTCCTAGAAAACCCTCCTGGCATTTTGCCCGTGGGGTACAGTCACAGCTCTGCCCTGGGACAGCTCTGCCTGTGTCTCTGCAAAGTCTCTGCTGCTGCAGACACTATTCAGAGACAAGGTCCTGAAAAATTTCACATTATGGCTTAGAGACGTGGTTTAGGGCTGGGCTTGGCAGCGCCGGGTTCATGGCTGAACTCAATCTTAGAGGGCTTTTCCAACCTTAATGGTTCTGTGATTCTCTGCAGCGTGAACTGCCCAGTCGTGCACATCTCCTGTTTCCAGGAGCTCTGTTTCTACCACTTCCTAGAGAATCCAGGAGCCCTTTACCTCAGCCTGGGTTTTGCCCATGCCAGGGCAGGTGTTAGGATACAGATCAGGAGCCACCCTCCCTGCAATGATCTGCTCCCAGAGCCGTGGTGCTGGTGGGGAAGATGCAAGGGGTGGGGTGAGATGAGAAATCCTGCACTTCTGTTGTCTGGGAGGTGCTTGTGCTGTGGGAAATCTGTGCCTTTTTGGTATCCTGGGAGTCGACAGCAGTCTCTAGTCAGGACGATTAAATAGGAAGAAGGGAGAACATCACTACATGCTGCTTTCCCAGCTGTTCAAACCCAACTTTCAGCCTAAATCACATGGAAATATCAAAGCACCAATGAGCATCATCTTCTCCCTGTGGACCTGTGACTTCCATTCTGTTTCTGTCTCTGGGAGCCCATCCTCTGGTTGTCCCCACACATCCCAGCCTGCTGTTGTTTTCCACATTCCCAACTATTGGATGATATTAGCAGAAAATCAAGTGCATGCAATTCTTGGGGATTGGAGAGAAGTCCTTCCTGCTCCTTCTGTAAGGACACAGTGTTTCTGTGAAGCCATCCTGGAGTGTTCCTCTTAGATTGCAAAAGCAGGATGTTGCAAAATCTCTGAGGACTCTGGGAGACTCAGACTGGATGGAAACTGAGGAGTCTTGTTCTCCAGAATTGCTTGGATGTTTTGGCTTTCCTCATCCTGAGGTCCATGGAGTGGGGACAGAGTATCTTAGGGTTGTCCAGAGAGTGTGTTGTGTCCCAAGTGAGGCAGATTTATTTATCCACTGGGTAGTGTTGGTCTGGGAAGTGAGGTGGGATTTAAACTCTCCTCCTTGAGTGTCTCATCATGCTTCTCCCCAGCTATGAAACAGAGGCAGTGCAAGAGTGGGATGAAGAGAGCTCGGTGTTATCATGAATTGCAAGAACAAGTGTGTTTCTAATCTTGGAGATGAGATGATCTTTTCTGTCACAGGACACAGCTCCACTAATAAATAAGACAGTGCCAAACACAGACACTGGAGCTTGATTGTCTCTGTCGTTGACACAGTGCTTGGCACAGTTTTGGCTCCAGCCAGCTACTGCCACCCTAAATCTGCACAGGGCAGAGCACAGGGGTGCTGCTTCACCCAGACAAAATCCTGGTGGAACACCCAGTGTTTTGGGGTGCCCTGTAAGAACCCCCTCTGGGTGCAAGGAGCATGTGGCCAAGCACAGCTGAGCCTGTTGATGCATCACTCCTCTTGTGCTGCTTCTTAGACCCTTTGCATAAACATTTGCGAGTGGCCAGGGTTGGGAAAGAGCCCGTGAGCAGATAGGGCTCTGCTCTGACTCCATGCAGCCGCTCAGATGTTCTTGCCCTGCTTTTCATGCAGATGAGCTCAGACCATGGCAGAGGTCAAACCAGCACGGGATATCTTTAAAAAGCCCAGCGCTGAACCTGATAGCTCTTCCCAAAGGCTTTCTTCATCAATTCTTTTTTCCACTCCTGCTGTACTCAGGTCATGCCAGCGTTTCTGCTTGTAGCACATGGAAAGTGCAGCAACTGCATGTCAAAAAATGCGGGGAATAAAGAGCAGAAGAAAAGGGCAGATAGCACAGGGCAGTTCTTGTTTATCTCGCACTGGGGCTTGCAAGGTTGCAGAGATCCTCAGGCTGAGCTTGGATGGAGAGGAGATGTCCATTAGGTCCGTCTCCTTCATTTTCCATGTAAAGCTTTCCCCCCACTTTGCCACTCCGGTCCCCCCAGCACTGCCCCTGGCCCCCGTCCCATTAGGACCCAGCGGGCTGTCGGAAGCGTAATGGAAGAGAGAACTTTCATCCATCACAGACCTTGAAGAGTTCAGCGAGGCAGAGCCATCACAGAGGAGAAACATTCCTCCGCGAATCCCCTCTTGTCTCTCGGGTGGGAAGGGGGAGGAGGAGGGAGAGATAAGGACAAACTAATTTGTCTTTTTTAATTGGCTCAGAATACTTGAACGAAAGCTGGTTTGTTATCCTTGGCTTTGCTCTGGCAGGCGTCCAGGATGTAGGGCAGGGCCGGAGGCTTCTGAAGAGTTAACCTCTTCTAAATATCCTATTAGGATCCTCTCCATTTAGTGTAAGGCCAATGTAAGCAGAGTCAGAGTGGGAGGGCCTCTCTGGCTTTCTTTTTTCCCTTTTTCTGGTGGAAACCCAGCTTTGGAAGGGACGCAGAGACACAGCAAAGGCCTGAGGGTGAGAGTCTGCTGGTCAGATTTTGCTGTATGCACTGTAAACATCCAGAGCTGAGCTAATCACCCCCAGCTCACTCTGTAGTCAGCGAAGAGAGACAGGCGCTTTCTGAGGGACAATCGAGTCACACTAAGACAGGATCTGAAAGACGTCAAATGATTCAGACCTGGAGTGGCTGGAAAGGGACAATAGAATGGTTTGGGTGGGAATCATAGAATCACAGAATGGTTTGGGATGGACTGGACATTAAAGATCATCCAGATTCAACTCCAAGACAATTTTTCGCAGGATGTTTATATTTATCTGGTGTCACACAGATGGGACAACAGATCTGTGGGAGGCCTGTGCAGGTCTTGGAGAACAGCTGGAGGCTGAGGGCATCTAAAATGGCACTTGATGCCAAGGCATGGGCAATGGATCAATCTGATAAAGTCACTGTGGATGACTCGGATTCTGGATGTTTGGCCTTAGCTGATCATGTCTTCAATACACAGTTGTGCAGAATCATGGAATCACAGAAGGGTCTGGGTTGGAAGGGACTCTAAAAATCATCCATTCCAATCCCCGTGCCACGAGCAGGGGCACCTTCCACTAGACCAGGTTAAGAAGCGTCACTGAAGTCAGGCTTGGGGTCAGATTGCCTGGCCATCCATGATTTCTGTTGAGTGACCTGTTTGTTGTAAGAGGGAGATCACCAAATCCTTTAAAACAAACTCAAAGGCATATTTACAAGACTGTTTAGGCATGAACTCCACCTTCATCAGTCTTTATGGTCATGATGTCTGACAGACAAAGTGGCCCAGTGCTTCCTTGAAGGGTCCCAACTGTACCTTTCATGAAGATGGATGATGTGGGCCAGGCTGGTCCATGGGCCTTGGAGCAACCTGGGCTAGTGAAAGGTGTCCCTGCCCGTGGCAGGGGGGTGGAGCAAGATGAGATGTAAGTCCTTTCCAACCCACACCATTCAATGATTTTATGTGTGTGGAGCTGAGCTCAGGACAGTGCTGGTGGATCTTAGAACAACCCTGGACTTTTCCAGGGCTCCTCACAAGCCCAGCTGAGGTCCAGCCAAGAGGCATTCTGCAGAAAACCAGTGAAGCTGCACTCTTTGGCTTCCTCCTGTGCTTGGAGGGGTGGATCCTGTGTTTGCAGATGGTTGCAGTCCCAGGTCAAGGCCTGTGCCCTCCACATGTCTGGGAGCATCAGATTTGCTTTGGTCTATTGACAGCATTACTACAAAGTAATTTCTCTCTTCAGGCGGTGCGACTTCATCAGGGGAAGAGGCGAGAGGCAGAGCTCAGCAGCTCTGGCAGACAGTTTGCCAGGTCCAAGGGTTAATTCTGTGCTCCGTTATGAATTTCCCTTGGTAGAGCTGGCAGGCCTAATTGATTTAGGAACCAAATTCCCATTTCTCAAACAAAACTTATCCAGACTTGTAAAAAGTGGAGCTTGCTTTCAACCTCAAAGCAGGAGAGTTAATGTGTGCTCTACATGTTCTGCCATCTTAAATCATGCTAATTAACAATGCCATTTAATTAATAGAAATGCCTGATTCCCTTTTTTTTTTTAGAAACCCATGTTGTGATCAAAACCCATCATGTGGGCAGTTTAGTTGCATTCCCCAGCCTTATGGAGAGGAAATCTACCTTGTAGGGGGGTTGTTTGTGCAAATAAAAGCCAACAAAGTGAGAAAAGGAAAAATGTCCTGGAGAAAGATATCCAAGACTGGAATGGCACAGCCAGGGCTGTGTTTTCCAGGGCTGGAAGTCCCTGCTCCTTTTTTCCTTGATGGAATCTCCTGGAGTTCACCCAGTGTGACCCAAGTAACGCCATCGCACACCAGTCCCAGCCTGTGGGTTTTGCTTTTTTCAGAGGGTTTAATCAGCTCCTTTGACAGATGCAGGCAGAGAGGGGGTGGCCCTGCAGCCAAACACTGCCATGGGTTCCCCCAGAGATGGGTCTTGTTCCCTGCTCCATCCCAAAAGTCCCAAGATGCCTGGGGCAAGTCCCATTCCATGGCAGCTGCCACAACCCCAGCCAAGGATCAAAGAACCCCGGGAGTGAAGGTGCTCCTTGAGGGCATCTCCCCCACCCTCCTGCCCCAAGGCAGAGTCAGTATTTGCCTCCTTACCCTTGCCAGGGCTGTTCTGAGCAATGCTGAGTTTCCCAGGCAGTTTCTCCTTCCTTCACTTCCCTGTCCTTGCCATTAAAAGTCCCTTCCCTCCCTTCTTTTACCTCTCATGAAGGAATGTCACTCCTCAAGCGTCTCTGCAGACGAACCAATTTCACTGCTCCCTCCTTAATCTGACTTTCCTGCTCCTTTAGTCATTCTCTTGGCATTTTTTTGGGCTGTCCCCAGTCTGACCCCTTTTTCCCTTGAAGCCTGGATGGGGGCCCAGTGCTCCAGCTGAGACCTTCCCAGCACCAAGGAGATAACTCCAGAGCTGACTTCAAAGATAACGCCGTAACTCCATGGAGCCTCCCAACGGCTCAGAGGCTTCCCAGCTTCACAGAGGTTGGGAAGAGGAGTTCCCATTGTGGAAGGAGACTGGGAATGCAGATCTAAGACATTTTGGTGTCCACATCCACCTGGCCAAGCCTAGGGCTCTGCTGCCAAGGGGAACAAGGAGCTGTGGTGGCTCCATCAGCACTGGGGTGGGATTTGGTTGCCACAGGGGTGTCTAAGGTCATTTTAGTCTGAGATCCTGCCACCAGTTGGCCTCCTGTTGATATCTCAGGTGCTTTCAGACTTTCCCAGTGCCTCTATTCAGCCAACTGAATCATATCTAAGGGTATAAAGGGAATAAAGGGAAAATAAAGGGAATTTAGACATCCAGATCACACAAAGACACTGACCTGGAGAAATTTATTAGTCTTAATCCACAACTGAGCCCTGACTTGGCATGCCAAGTCTCACAGCTTCCCTTGGTATTTCAGATCTCCCTTCTCCATTCCCATCACTTTTCCCTGTGCAAAGACTCCCCTTTCCCTGCTCGGTGGAGGCACTGCAGGACCCCTTCCCTCTCTGTCCCTGAGCATCCCCTGGGAGCAGGGGACTAAGACATCCAACTTTTGGGACTTGAGTCTTGTACAGAGGAAAAACACCTTCCCTCAACTCTCCTCTCACTGTTGAGCTTAGCCTGGAGAGGAGCTGCCTCCTCCTGCCTGGGGATGTGCTGGAGGCCGAGCGGAGCCCATTCCTTCATGGAAACCCCCCTTCCCTTTTCCATGGCTCCCAGACCCGGGCACCCCCAACCCTGGGAGGGCTCTGACAGTAACCATGCCACAGGGGGCTGTCAGTCAGGGCAACGTTGGGCAGTGTCAGACACAGTTCGCTGTAATCTCCCGGGGGGAGAGCGGTGCCAGAAGTGACAGCTACCTTTATCCACTTCCCAGGGATATAAACAATATCCTGAAATAATGACAGGGGGAGCATAAGCATCAATATCCTTCAGCTGCTTCTCCTCCCGCTCTCTCCACCCCGGAGTACGTTCCTGAAAAGCCTCGTTTCCTAATACCTGGGGTCTCTTTGCTTATTAGCCTTATCTGCTGGAGCAAAGTACCTCGGTGAAAGACATTTTTTGGTGACGTTTTTCGGAATGTTTTTGTAATCCTTGCATTTATAGGCAAAGACAAGGAGATCAAAGCTGCCCAGGGTTTATAAAGCATGTCAGGCTGAAAGTTTGACATCAATTAGGGTGATATACACGTTGTCCAGATTTATGAGAAAACACTGATTTGGCCCCATCCCCTGCCCCCAAATCAGTGAGACTCTTTGCAGTGACTCGCATCTCTTTTCAGGGCCTGCTGATGAGTGATCAGGGATCTGTGGCCCAGTGGTTCTTCCCAGCTGGAATCCTGCATGCCCGGCATGCACTGAGCTGGCCGGACTCAGCTGCTTCCATTCACTCTGCCCACGGCACTGCAGTGGCAGCAACCAGAAATTATTCACTTGAAATGTGTTTGGAAGGGGAAAGGGGGATACAGGACTGAGGATTTAGTTTTCTTCTTAATGCTTTCTGCTTGCCTTTTTTTTTTTTTTTTTTGGTGTGTGTGTGTGTGTCTTTTTTTGCTTTCCTTTGCAGTAGAAATTTCTGTCACCAGAAGGAATGGTTGAAAACTGTAAATTCATCATGGTTTGGTTGCAAATGGACAAATTCCTTCTCAAAAGGCTGCTGAGGGATTTCCTAATGAGAGAGGCTTGGGTGTCCATCCCCACCATGCTCCCAAACACTGTCCCAGTCTGGACACTCTCTCTGTGACACAGCAGGGAAGGTGCAGGGGAGCCTCATGGCTGAGTTGTTCAGGAGAAAAGAAGAGATTTCAGTTCACAGCCTCTCTCAGGCTCAGGAAAGTGAAACTGGAATCATCTGGTTCCCAGAAAGGAGCCATGACCTTCTCTCCAGTCTTCCTGCTGAAGGTGGCCATGTCTATTAACAAAAAATAAGTGACTTGTGGAGCGTGAAGGTAGCAGAGGGGAGGGAAGGCTGTGCCTTTCATCTTTGGGCTGCTCCCCTGCACAGGTGGCTGTGCTGTCTTTGCTTTTGCCTTATGCAGTGAGAAGGTGGGGATGGAGCTGGAGTCCGATTTATGGGCACAGACTCCCTCTCTTGTGGTCCTCTGGGATTTGTACTAAGAATCATGGAATAGTTTGGGTTGGAAGGGACATTTAATAGTCAGCTAGTCCACCCTTCCTGCAGTAAACAGGGACACCTTCCACTAGCCCAGGTGGCTCCAAGCCCCGTCCAACCTGGCCTTGGACACTTCCAGGGATCCAGGGGCAGCCCCAGCTTCTCTGGGCACCCTGGGCCAGGGCCTCACTACCCCCAGTGTAAAAAATTTCTTCCTTATATGTAGTCAAAATACAGCCTCTTTTAGTTTAAAATCGTCACTCCACATCACAACAGGCCCTACTGAAATTTTGTCACCACTCATGCAAGGTGATTGTGATTAGCAAGCCCTGACCTGCAGGAGCATCTTAAAAAAGCATTTTTGGTGCTCAACTGTGTGTTTTGCAGTTCCCCTGCCTTTGGGAATTTGGTCCAGGGAGAAGATCTGAAATGTAAGGAGAAAGCCACCTTTCCTCCAGCTGGAGGAAGTCCCTAGACATGGATTTGGAAGCAGTGGAGCTGTGTATGTATCTGTTCTGCAGATTTCATTTACGTCTGGTGTCTGGACAGGCAACAAATCCCACAGAATCATTTACCTCTGCATGGCTGGAGTAAATATGAAAGCAAACCTGAATATCTGGGAGCCTAAAAAAGGTTCTGGATCTAAAAATGGTCAAAGCAAAGGCAGGGAGGGGGATGAGGATAATAAATGCAAATTGGACTGTTTATCCCTAAATTAGACCTTGCTTCCATCTCATATCCCCTGCTGCCTTAGATATCCTCCAAGTGTTTCCTGGCAGTCCCTCCGCATTTTTAACATCCAAATTTTCCTTGTTCACCCCAGCGTTCACTGCTCTTCCTGTGTCTTGTGACCGAGGGTTGATTGCAATGGACATTGTTCCTCCAGAGCAAACCAGGAGCTGATTGTCCCTTTAACCCTCCTGGAACACAGAAATCCACCCAAACCAAGGAATTCTCCAAAAGTACCCGTGACAATTAGAAATGGAGTTTGCCGGGTGGAGGGAACAGGAAGTGAAGATTTCAGCGGGGATTTTTGTCCCTGTGTTGTCACAAGTCATTCTGTGCCACAGTGTTGTAATGAGAACAGAAACTTCCACCAGGATTTTCCATTTCCTCCAAGCGGAACCCAGTGCTGCAAGGATTCTCTCAAATCTCAAGGCTCCTACACATCTCAATACCTCCTCCAGATCAGACTCCAGGCGAAGGATAAGATTTAATAATTTATTGCTTTTGCATGGAAAATATCTCAGCACAGGGCTTTTTCCACTCCTTTTTGCTCACGGTGGCTGTCGAACATGTCCTGTGATGGTCACTGGAGGTGTCACCCAGACACTCGGCAAAGCCTGGAGGGATTCAGCTCATCTTAAAGCAGACACCTCCATCCAGCTGAATTACTCTCCAAGCTCCACTGACTGTGGAGCCTGGGGGCTACGATGAGTTCAGATGCCTAAAAACATCCTTGATCATTTTTTGGGGTCCGTTGGCTCTGATGCTGAGTGGTGCCATTTATCTGGGAAGAGGAGACGTGCTGTGATGTTTGTGTGGCCAAGAAAGCCCATGAATGTGACCCAGCCTGTCTTCTGCCCATCCTTTAGAGCAGCACTCCGAAAATTCCTGTAGATCCATGAGCTGGTGTGGCAGCTTTTGTGTCTCTGCAGCAAGGGATGCTTGAAAATGGACCAGAATCAGCATTCAGGGACAAAAGAGCTGATGTGGGGGTGTCCAGTACAACTATTTTAGGCTGAAGTGAATGAGGAACCCCTATGGGACCCCCATTATTGCCCTTTTGCTGATCTCTGGAGCCATTTAGGACGTCAAGGTGTGCAGGTTTTCTTGAAAGACAGCCAGTGGTTCCTGCAGACCCCGGTGGCTCAGCACTTCCCACCTTGGGATTTTACAGTGGGAGCTGATGTTTTATCAGTGAACTGAGCTGAGTGATCCAACTCACCAGGGAAAGCAATATTAGTTACAGCTTCTCCACAAGGGATGTTAGAAGGTTGGCTTTAGTTGTGGTGCAGCCACATCCTTTATTCCTTACTCCAGGCCAAACCAGAGATGACCTTGAGTGCCTGCTCTGCTAATTTCTCCCAAATTTTGGGACCTTCAGCTTCTCCAAGCTGCGCTATTCAGTCCATGCCTGCACTTGCTCCTCATTTACAAAGCCATAATGAACAAGTTCAGTCTGGGAAAGGCACCAGAAAGTGGGACCCCTCTTCCAAAGAGCTGCTCGTGGAAAAGGTGCCAACCAGAGAGAGAAATGCTCTGGTGTCCCCTGATGTCCACATGGCAGTGGGATATGGGGCTGTACCTTTAGCTGTCCTGGCTGCAATGATTCCTCCTGTGATTGCAGACAGGAAGAACTGGGAAGCCATGGAAATGATTAGAGGAAAGGCTGAGGTAATTGGCATTGTTCAGTCATTTTGAAACTCAGGGCAAAATGCTTCCAAGCTTTCTCTGGGGTTCTTTTTGGGTTGGTTATTTTTTGTTTTTGTTTGTTTGGGGTTTGTTTTGTTTTGTTTTGTTTTGTTCTGTTTTGTTTTGTTTTTTGGCTGGACTTGCCAAATTTGGCCTGAACTTGCAAAGAGACTTGATCTGCCAAAACCTGCATTTTTGAGTGAATTAATGATGGTCATGAAAAATTTCAGCCAGCTCAGACAAAACCCAGAGCTGTCTTGAAGAGATAAAGTTGAAATGGTGCAAAAGTCTTTCCAGACAAGCCTTTATGGTTAGCTCCTTAAAGGAATGCATGTACCCAACTCCCTCTCAAATGATGGAGAGTCACTACTTAATTCTTGGATGACGTTGGCCTTTCATGCTTAGATGGTGATGGCTGTTCTTGACAGCAGAAGGGACTGAACCAACAACCACTGAAAGCAAAAAGCAGAGTTCACACTAATTCCATTCACCCCATCCAAGGATTTGCACAGATTTCCTTTTAGGACAGTGTGAGAAACATTTGGTGGCACAGGACTGGATCTAACCTTTCTTCCTCTGAGCAAATTCCTGCTCTTGGCACGTTTCAAGCCCAGTTTGCTTTAGCCTTAGCTGTAGAATGCAGATTCTGTTGAAAAATGCCAGTGACTGTCTCTACTCTTTGGCCTTGCTTCGTTTTCAAATCAAAGAATGGCCTCAGCATCCTCCCTCATCCTCCCTTTTATTTCCCTCTTGGCAAAAAATAAACGCGTATATTTTTCCTAGGATGCTGGTATCTCTGCCCAGAACATGCCATGACATTATTTTTAACTCTGTTTTCTCTTCCTTGCCTTTCTTTATGGAAGAGCCTTGGAAGCCTGTCTCTTTTTTTTCATCTGTGCCTGCATCTGCTTTGCCCTTTCCTTCCCTTCCTCGCTGCTCCTGATAAAACACCTTGGTCTGATTCCAGCAAAATGCCAAACGCACCGTGCAGGGAGCTGGGCAGAAATACCTCTGCTGATTAAATCACCCTTTTTAAATAGCCTGAGCTGTTCATGTCAGCCCTGGTGCCAAAGAGGTTCTTGCCTACCCAAATCCACTCAGCAGCAGCAGATCAGTGGCAGCCAACCTCTCTTGCTCCTGGCTTGTGCTGAGGAAAGCTAAAAAACAGACAGATATGGAGATATCTCCTGAAACAACAGGAGGAGGTGAAGGAGCTGGAAGAAACATTTCTGGGCAGACTGGATGCTGTATTTCACCAAAATTCTGTTGTTTTCTTGCTGAGTGTGGGCTGAGAGTTGTGTTTAGGGCCGTAGAGGGCCGACTGTCAGTTGTGGTGTGTGCTGGATGGACAGGGCACTGAGGGGTTTTGGGAGGCTCAGATGTGTCTTGGTGACCACCAAGGTCCTGCCTTATCTTTGAGATCTTGTGGCACTTCCTGGTGCTGAGTTTTCTCCTCGGGGACACAGAGCAAAGGCGCTGCCCTGCTCATGGGTGGTTGAGCTTCCCGTGGCTCCAAGGCTCCTGTTCAGGTAGGGAGGAACTGATTCCATCTTGCTGGGCACTCAGGACCTTGCAGATGTTGTACCTCTGACAGAAGGTTAAAGGAGGAAAGGCACGAGGAGGAGAGCTGATGTCCTCTGGGCTGGCTGTGCTCAGTGGGTGACCAAGGAAGGAGAAATGTTCTCTGGCTAAATGCAGACTTCTCTTTAGGATGGAAAAGATCTTTTTTTCCCCCACTATCCATACTGGTGGGCTGACTGGACTGCAGCAAAGGCTGAAAGATTGTCCCTGTTCATGGTGGGTGCAGGTTCCAGTGCCCTTCTGAATCTCATCTCCAGGCATCCCAGGGCCTTGTCCTAGTTCGGGTCCAGGCCATTAGCACTAACAGGTGACTGGGCCTGTGGACCAGGGAAAATCCTGGTCAAATTCATGGTGGATTTATAATCCACATGAAAACAGTGTGGATGTTTATATGGATAGAAAGAAAGAATAAAAGAAAGAAAACCCAATTTAATACCAGCAAGACTTTAAATAACACACCAGGGCTTGGTAAGGGGTACAAACCCCTATGTCTGAGGGAGGAGGAGAAGAATGGGATCTAAAAAATATCCCATGGGATCTGCTCAACCTGCTGCTGGGGGTATCTGGCACTTCCTGTTGAAGCATCACCCTGGAGCCACCAGCCTGGGGAGGGGACATTGGACCAGAGCATCCTGCACCCCAACCCCGTTACTCCACACTTGTCTGCCAGCGCAGCCCTGGCCTGTCCTTCCCGTTCCCAGGCAGGAGTCAAGGTCTCCGTGGCAGGAGAGCCTGACGCAGGCGGCTCCCCCGGTGACGCTCCCGCTCCCGGGGACAGAACATTCCCGAGGGGAGGCGAGGGGTGGCCGGGAGGGACAGGGCACAGATGTGCACAGACAGTCACCTTGAGCAGCTCCAGAGCGAGCAGGGACACAGCAGGATTGTTTTGCCATCCTGCTCCAAGCAAGAGGAGGAGGAGGAGGAGTGGGGCTGACAGCAGGGATTTCGTGGGAGATTGTGTTGGAAATAGCCAGCACAGCTGGGCTCCGTCCCATGGCCTTCACCTGCTGCTTTGCCAGGGGAAAAAGGAAAGGGGAGATGTGGCTGCAGAGCTCTTTGGTTTCTCCTGCTTTCATACTTTGTTTTCTTTCCAGGTGGAAGGACACTCTGGTCCTGCAGCATGGGTTGGGTCCATCCTGTTAGGCTCTCTTCACCTTCAGAAAAGGATGGCCAGACTCACAGTGATTATTGGGAATTTGGGAATGGTGTCTGGTTCATAAAAACCCCCAAACTATGCCTGGGACTCACCTGGGTCAGTGCTACCCAGGCCAAGCCAGACCTGTGCCAGACTAAGCAGGATGGACTGTTTGGAGGTGGAGCTTCAAAGGGTTTTTTCCATGTTTCTAGGAGAGACAGAGCAATGGGGTCATCCCCTTTCCCTCCATCCATCTTTTGAGCTCCTCCTGCTTCAGAGGGAACATTGGTTGGGCATTTCCCCTGCAACAAATTATCCTGATATTCCTTCCTTTTCAATCCAAGTGGGACAAGGCTGTGGGAGTCCCTCTGAGTAAAATACAGTCCATCCCCAGGGCTCAGGCCCTCCTTGCTTGTGTACAAGGAGCTGATGATGGGAAGCTGGAGCAGGGCTTTGGACAAGGGCCTGGAGGGACAGGACACAGGGAATGGCTTCCCACTGACAGAGGGCAGGGGTAGATGGGATATTAGGAAGGAATTTTTCCCTGTGAGGGTGGGGAGGCCCTGGCCCAGGTTGCCCAGGGAAGCTGTGGCTGCCCCTGGATCCCTGGAAGTGTCCAAGGCCAGGTTGAACAGGTCTTGGAGCAACCTGGGAGAGTGGAACAAGATGATCTTTAAGGTCCCTTCCAACCCAAAGCATTCAAGGATTCTATGAAACTGGAGGCACAATTAGATCACCAGCCTGGTGCGTGTTGCTTTTATCCCAACAAGTGGCTTTAAATTTTCAGGCCACACCTTGGGGCTGGGATGCTGTTGGTCCATGCCAAAGGCTTTGCAGTCTTCCACTGTCCCACTCTTTTTAGACCAAATCCATAAGAGACAAAGCAAGGCAATATTTTAGAAACACCCACAAGTGCTTCTGTAGCACCACACACTCAAACTGCGCACGCAGAGCACACACACAGACCAGTGCTCCCACCCCTGCAGCCTTCCCTGACGCCCCAGCCCACTGTATCCAACACTCAGCCCCAGCCTGAGCCTCTCCCAGCAATTTTGCCTTGGAGCAGCCAAAGCGGGAGTGAGAAGAGGGCAGGGGGCTGGGGGGGAAGGGTGTAAATTGCTCACGGAGGATGCTATCATGTCAAACGCTCTGTTTACAAGCTGCTGCCAGGTTATTGAAGATCAGAGAGTCGCTGGCTCTAAACACAGCTACTCCTGGAGTGCAGCGTGCCGGGGCTGGTTGATACATGTCCCCCCGCTGCCCTTGGGGTGACCTTTGAGACCCTGGAGTTATCAGGGGGAAGCGACCATGCGGTGGGGCTGGGGGACCACCTAGGGTGTGAGGGGAGCTGTGGGGAGATGCTGCACAGCCCAAGGGGATGAGATCTGGAGATACAGAGGGCTCCTGGCCTGTATAGAGCCAGGGCTGGGAACGTACAGGAGCATCTAAACACCTGGGATAAACCTTTGCCGGACCATGGATGGCAGAGGTGACTTTTTCCAGTCTGACCAGTTGGGTTGACTGGCATCCTCTGTGGTGTTGGCACATGGAGAGGTGGCTCTGTCCACCAGAAGAAAACCAATGCTGGTGACTTCAGGCAGAATTTGGTTTATTGGATGTATCTGTAGCATTAAATTCAACACAGCCAGGAATCCGATCATCTGCACTGCCAAACTCTTAACCTGTTCCCAGAAACTGTCAAAGACCCAAACAATCCCTGGGCATCAGACTGGAGACAGCACACACCAAGAACTGCTCCCAAAATATATTTTGGATCTGTCCACACTGCTCTGGAGGCTGAGAGAGTTTAATAGCATGGACATGGCCAGGGCAGACCAACTGGCCTCGGGATCAGGGGAAAGAACTGGTATTTTTTGTTTACCAGCACAGCTGTACGGAGTAGGTGCCAAAGTTTAAGGTACTGGAGAGTGAACAGCAGACAGAGCAGCCCTGGCAGTGTTTGTCAAGCCAGAGGAAGGCCCCAAGTCTTTGTTTGAAGATGGCAATGTCAAAGTCTGGTGGAAGTGTCCCTGTCCATGGCAGGGAGCTGGAACTGGATGGTCTTTAAGGTGTCTTCCAACCCAAACCATTGTGTGATTCTGTGATTTTATGAAAGTTGGTCAGATGCAGATGGGAGAAGCAAGGCTTGATATTAATTTCTAATATCCTGGATGGGACAGATGAGTTGTTCTGGGCATTTGATCTGGATAAGAAAACAGGGGTAAAGCCTCTCACACTCACCTGTTCAGAGCAGCTGAAGATCCCCCTGCTTGCCAGAGCAAATTCCCCAGTCAAGGCTTTTCCCTGTGGCTTGGAGGCTCCCTGTGGTTATGGAATCATTTAGGCTGGAAAAGCCCTTTGGGATCACCAAGTCCAACCATCCCCCAACACTGCCAAGGCCACCACTCACCCATGTCCCCAAGTGCCACCTCCATGTGTCTTTTCATCCCTCCAGGGATGGGGATTCAGCCACTGCCCTGGGCACGCTGTTCCCTCATTACCAGCAGTGTTCTCATTCCCAGACACCAATATGGCTTTAACTCCCATTTCTGGTCATGATCCTGAGCATCCTCAGCCCAGGGCAGTGGACTGACCACAGCCAAATTCCCACCACCCTGCCAGAGCTACCTTTCTACTGTCTCCACCCTGTGGCTTCAGCCTGCCTTGGAAAAATAAAAAAAAAAAAAAAAGAGAAAAGATAAGGCCAGAAAGAAGGTTCAGGTGAGGATGAGTTAAATATAGATTTGAAAGGCTGAGGGGAATCTCCTGCTATCACAGAGACAATGATGGCCAGCAAAACATCTGTCTCTGGTACAAGTAGGCTGACATCTGGCATTTAGAGGATGGTGTCAGGAACTGGAGACTCCAGGGAGATGCTCCTTCCTCCTGCTTTGCTGGCAGAGAGCTGGAGCTCAGGTTTAAGGCAGAGAGGATGAGCTGGCTGCAAATCCTTCGCTTGTGACCATGGGGATGGCAAGGCCATCCTCATCTCCAAGGACAGTCAGAGCTGGATTTCCTGTTGCCAGCTCCCAGGATTGTGAACAGGCCAGAGCAGCTGCCCATCCCTTCTCTCCAAAGCTGGATAAACTCCTAATTTTAACTGGGAATGACCTTGGACAGATTGAGGGAGGAGGAAACCCTGGAGAAAGGAGGTCTGGAAGCAGCCTAGGAAAGGAGAACCCATGGCAGGTCACAGCCTGTCTGCAGTGGTGGGCAATCCCAGATCCCCTGGAGAAGGGTGCAGCCCATTCCCTGGGAGAGCAGAACAAGGAAATCAGAGATTTAGAAGCTTTCCAAGCCAGGCATGGTGTCGTAACACCCGGCTCAGCCCCCTGAGGGATGAGCAATCCTCCAGAAAGAGCCCCAGCCCTCTGCCTGCAACCCAACTGAAACCTCTTTGGGGCAGCCACGGGCCCTGAGTGATTAAGGAAAATCTTAATCCTTCCCTTGGGTCCTTTCCTTGAGTCCTCTTATCCACCAAGAGTTCTCCTGGCTGGTATCAGAGATGGAATGTTGCCCTGAGCACCCACTGGGGATGGAGACAACTTTCCTTGGGCAGATGAGGACTCTGCTTCCCACCAGGAACACACCTCTGCTCTCTGCCACCCTCACAGCCTGGCTGTGACACATGGCCCCAGCATCTCCTTGGTTAGGGGTGCTCAGGGATGGCCACAAATGCTTTTCAGAACCAGCCTGGCACGCCACAACCCTTGGGGATGTTCTGAACCAAGATTCCTTGGAGAAGCAAGCTGGGTGAAATCTCCTTGACACTGGGCTCCTGAGCTGCCTGGCCAGGGGAAGCAGCCCTCCTGGAAAAAGGGGTCATTGTTCCCTTTGGTGGAGCAGCTCGGAGACCAGAGCTCAGCCTGGCAGGACATTGGTGCCCTTGTTTGCTCTGCAGTGTTTGCCAGGGAATATTTACCCCGCTGTGTGTGGGTGGAGGTAAAACAGAGCCAGGTGAGGGCTCCTCACCACCTCCCTTCCCCAGCAGCCATGCCTTGATTTTCAGTGGCAGCGTGGCAAGCTCCAGGCACCCTGTCCTGCACAGAGAAGGTGGAGACACTTGGGTCGTCCCTTTGGGAGAGATCCTGAGCTCCTGTAATGTGGCATTGTGCATGTGGGTGAGCTGTGCCAGCCAGTGTGCTCCAGACAAGAGCCCAGCATGGGATGGCATTGAAATAAAATCCCATTTCCCAGGATGTGGGACAACAGCTTTAAGCTGAAGGGGGGTAGATTTAGATAAGGTATTAGGAAGAAATTCTCGTCTGTGGAGAAGCTGTGGCTGCTCCATCCCTGGAAGTGTCCATGGCCAGGTTGGACGGGGCTTGGAGCAACCTGAGATAGTGGAAAGTGTCCCTGCCCATGGCAGGGGGGTGGAATGAGATGAACTTTCAGGTCCCTTCTATCCCAAATCTTTCTGTGATTCCGTGGTTCTGTGACATGACTTTGATGCTGCTTTGGTCTTGCTTTACCCAGCTGACCAAGCCCATCTCGCAGCTCCAGAGTCCAGCTGCAGATGGAGCGTGTGCTGTGCTGAATCTTCTACTGGTCATGAGAAAATCCACACTGCTGCGAGTGCCTGGGTTCTGAGGAAAGCTGGAGCTCACACCTAATCAGAGAGACAGCAGGAAAACCACCCAGTGCTGTAGCTCCCCACAGTCCCACCCTCTCGCTGGTTTTCCTGTGCTCTCCCTCCCTCTCCCACCTCTCTCCCCTCAGCACCTGCTGGTTTTTCCATGCCTGTCTCCCCCTCTGGCCCTGGCTCCAGGTATCCAGATGCACTTCCCACTTTGCCAAGACATCACAGTGCACAGCTATTGCCTGGAGAAGGTTTTACACTGCAGCATCTGCAAGGTGAAGAACGAGGAAATACCACAAAAACCTTCTCTCCAAAGCCTCAAACCACTTGTAAATAGGTGTTAATGACAACGAGCTCAGCACAAGACCAGACATTACCCACAGAGATGAAATTTCAGACAGAAGATGGGGATGCAGTAGCAGGACCAAGGCTGCATGGCAAAGCAAAGACCGATAATGGAAGTCTGAATCTTTCAGTGTGAGATTTGGAAAGACCATCCCAGTGGCACCCAGGGAAGAAATGAAAGGATTATCTCGGATATTGTGCAGGATACACATCACTGGGCAATTCTTTTAATCCTTGTCTGAGACATCCAGTGCTTCATGCTCTGTCTGTGGCAGGAATTGGCTCATATCTTGTAAAACACCTTTGCACAGCCTGACAGGTTCTTCTTGGTTAGGTTCACAAACTGAATTTGAGAGCCTGGATCACTCTTATCACCTCTCTCCTGCTCCAAGACACCCCTGTGAGCCTCTGGCTGGAGCTCACCCATGTGAAGAGAAGCCTCTTAGGCTGCCAGGTTGGTGACAAAGGGGCTCTTGCAGAGCTTTTTGATGGCATTGGAGCCATCCTGGGCTGGAGGCCACAGAGGACAGCACCCCGCTCCTCACCTGAGATTGTGACTGCAATCCCTGGTGCCCATGCTCAGGAGGGCAGGTCCTTTTCTGTCCGGCTGTGGTGGAGGAGTAGCCGGCTCCGTTTCCCAGAGGTTTGGGTGGGTGCTTTGTAGAACAGAGGATGTTTTTTAAAACCATGGCTGCTCACGGAGCTCACACTCTCCCTCCATCCCTTGGAGAGGCTCAGCTTGGTGGCACAGCCCCCGCCCACTCCCCAAAGCAAGGCAGGAGTTTCCAGCGGCTCCTTCCAGGCCTTCATGGAGGAGATTATGGAGCTGGGTCTGCTGCAGGGAACAAATTTAATGTGTTTGTGCAGCAGGAACAAAAAGGACAGCGGTGTCCAGAGCAGAGGAAGCTCAGCTCACAGACTCTTGTTATGTTCACCCTGGGCTTGGCCGCGTGCTGCTACTGGCCATAAAAATATCCATTTCCTTTCTAATTTGAGCTACAACACTTGACACTTTGGCCTTGGGCAATAATGCAATGTACAAGTGCTCAGCAGACACCCTGTAGCCCTTCTTCCTGCTTTGCTCCAGCACAAATAACCCACAGTTTTCACTTCAATAAAATATTAACAGCCAAGGAGTCAAATAGCTTTCATCTGTATTTATTTCCTGACTATCATCTCATTAATAGGAATCTGCTGGTTCTGCATGGAGTTCCTGGGATCTGGGAGAGACCAAGCTGGAGTTCAAGCAAGGAGAAAGACTTCTTCCACTCCAGTGAAGTTATTAAATAAATGGCTTTCCCCCCCTCCACCGTGGTTTAAAACGGGCTTTGTGTAGTTACAGCACAAGTAACTTGTCCCTAGGGAACCATGAAGGAACTAGGCTGAGGCTGATTCATCTTAAATTATTTCTAGGACTTACTAGCACTGAGTTCATGGGGATCAGGTTGTGAGGATGGGGATCTTTTCCACTGCCCAAGGTTTCCCACCCAGCTCCAGTGCAGTCCTAGAGGGGTACAGGTCTCCCATAGACTTCCATCCATCATCCCTATGGAAAAATCCCAGACACCCTAGGGGTTCTCCCCTAGACCAGAATTTCTGAGGCTGGATCATCTCAGCCAGTTCCCCTCATCCTGAGTCTGGGAGATCATTAATTGTTATTAAATCCTCCCTTCCCCTGCAGGCAGACAACTCCTTTTACTCTGAGGCTCTTGTGCAGCAGTGGCATGAACAGATAATTCTGTGTCATGTCTTGGGGTGTGTTGGGTGTTTTTTCTGGCACACAGGTCATAGAATCATGGAATGGATTGGGTTGGGAGGGATCTTAAAGTTCATCTCATTCCACCCCCTGCCATGGGCAGGGACAGCTTCCACTAGCCCAGGTTGCTCCAAGCTCCATCCAACCTGGCCTTGGACACTTCCAGGGATCCAGGGGCAACCACAGCTTCTCTGGGCAACCTGTGCCAGTGTTTTACACCCTCATTGTAAAAAATCATCTTCCTTATATCTTTCTTAGGGTTTAAATCTACCCTATTTTAGTTCAAAAACATCACTCCCGATCACGTTGCAACAGATTCTGGTAAAAAGTCTGTCTCCATCTTTCTTACAAACTCACTTTGGATCTTAGAAGGCCACCCCAAATATTTCTCTTTCCATCTCTGCTGTTTCTTTCCCGTAGCTTCCCTGTTCCACTGTGAAACGCACCCTTTACAGCTGGACTCCAAGTCTCCTCCATGG
Organism: Aphelocoma coerulescens; assembly: GCF_041296385.1. Taxonomy (NCBI): domain Eukaryota; kingdom Metazoa; phylum Chordata; class Aves; order Passeriformes; family Corvidae; genus Aphelocoma; species Aphelocoma coerulescens. Next base: position 122,546,153 of record NC_091016.1, read on the forward strand.
AGAAGAAAACAGCAGATGAAGCACCCCGGGGGGATGATTCTGGAGAGTCCCCCGTGTCCCAGCCTGGAGCTCGCTCCTGCGGCCCCCACACCCCTCCCATGTGCCATCTGTGCCTTATTTCTTTGCTCCCCGCTCACCAGCCCCGTGAAACTCCTGACTGGAGACCAGCCTGAAGCCTCTTGAGGGCATTTCCCTGGGTCAGAGATTCACCAGAAACCAGGGAAATGGATTTGAACCCTGCCGGCGCTGGGTGCGGAGCGGGACCGGCCGTGATGCTGCACCGGGAGCTTGTGCAGCGAAGGCTCAGCCAAGCCAGGAGAGGTTTCATTTCTGAGCTCTTTTATTACACGAATTTTTACTTCCCATGAGCCGTCCAGATTCGCTGGGAAGGAGGGACACCTCGTGGCCACAGCACGAACGCATCTCCTGCTCCTCGGGCATCCTCCCCTTCCAGCCCCGGGTACATCACCCCGCGCTGCCCGCAGAGCCCCCCGGCCTCTCCCTTCTCCTCCAGGGGCTGGAGGTGGTCACGGGAAGGACAAGGGAAGGACAGGGGCTGGCCACGGGAAGGACAGGGCCTCACTCTCAGCCTGACGCCCCAGTAGAGAAATGGGAAATCCTCGTATCCAGTTTTTCTTTTATTACTGACTTGAGGCGGAGCGGGGGCATCGCCTGGAAGGAACGCTCCAGAGCTGGTGTGGCCCCAGGAGGTGCGGACAGGACACGCTCCCACCCTGCCCGTGGCACGGAGGGGGTGGAGTACTGCCAGCAGTGGCATCAGAGGTGGGGCAGGGATTCTTCACCCCCATACCACCACCCCGGCCACGGGCCCCTCTTCCCGGGGCTGCATTTGAGGAGCTGAGGGGTTTTTCTGTATCCAGGTGGATCACGAAGGAGCTTTCTGTCCTTCGTGCCAGAGGTGATGCCTGCAAAGTGGGTACAGCCCTCCGAGGCGGACGAGGAAGGAGCTGTGCCGTCTCTCAGGCACCTCTTCAGTCTCTGCGACAACCACAGAGCCGGCAGCATCCGCCTCCCTCACGTCCCTCCTGATTCCCCATCTCCAGGCGCGGACAGGAGGAGGGGAAACGCCTGCACCGGGCCACCGCCGGGTGGTGGCTGTCCTGCGGCGCCGTCCCCAGCCGCTGGCGGGGCGGTGGCTCAGGGCTGCGGCTCGGGCTCGTACTGCTTCTCCGTGGAGGTGTAGAAGTCCTCGAGCACCGACTGCAGGTACTCGAAGGTGGGGCGCTCCTCGGGGTTGCTGCGCCAGCACTTGAGGATGACGCTGTAGAGCTCCCCGGGACACGTCTCCGGGCAGGGCATGCGGTAGCCCCGCTCCAGGTTGCGGATCACCTCGGGGTTGGTCATCCCTGGAGGGGAAGAGAGGCCGGCAGGAGTTATTCAGCACCCCGGGGAGGGGGAAGGGCAGCGCTCCCAGCAGCAGCTCACACCCAGGGAGGGGCTGGAGGGGCTGCGGTGGTTCCCATACCTGGGAATCATCCCTTCCTCAGGGCTGAGCTTCCCCTCCGTCCCTCTGTCCCACCCCTGACTCCCCTCTGTAAGTTTGGCTTTGGACAGGGAACTGAGGGAAGGAAACCCAGCTTGAGGAACCCCTCAGGACACTGAGGGACACGTGAGTGTCCCCAAGAGGGAAACTGCGGGGCTGGAGCATGTCCAGGGAAGGGAATGGAACTGGGGAAGGGGCTGGAACATCAGGAGCGGCTGAGGGAGCTGGGAAAGGGGCTCAGCCTGGAGAAAAGGAGGCTCAGGGGGGACCTTGTGGCTCTGCACAACTCCCTGACAGGAGGGCACAGCCGAAAAGGTCAGGCTCTGCTCCCACGGAAGAAGTGAAATAACAAGAGGAAATGGCCTCAGGTTGTACCAGGAGAGGTTTAGATTGGATATTAGCAAAAATTTCTTCACTGGAAGGGTTGTCCTGCCCAGGGCAGTGGTGGAGTCCCCATCCCTGGAGGGATCTCCCAGACGTGTAAATGTGGCGCCTGGGGACATGGGGCAGGGGTGGCCTCGGGTTAAATCAATTTAGAGGCCTTTTCCAACTTAAAGGATTCCCTGGTTCTAAGAGGCAGCTGAGTGTGTCTGGGCACACGTCAGTGAGTGCTTCCAAGCCTGAAGCAGTGCTGGATGCTTGGAAGTGGCTGGACACTCAGCCGGTATTCCCAGAGCCCTGTAGCTGGGTAAGGGATCCTGTACCTGGATAAGGGATCCTGCCGTAGGTGATGATCTCTGTCAGGAGGATCCCAAAAGACCACACGTCAGATTTGATGGTGAACACCCCATAGTTAATGGCCTCTGGAGCCGTCCATTTGATGGGAAATTTGGCACCTGTCCCAAAGGAAACAAAGGGAAATAACACCTGGAGTTGGAGCATCTCCCTCACCTCCCACAAGCACAGCAAATCCCCAAAACTGATCCCTGGTTCCTTTGGGCTGTTGGTTATGATTCTGTGATTCTTCCTAGGAGAGGGGCTCCAGCCCTCTGATCATCTCCATGGCCTCCTCTGGACCTGCTCCACCCCAGAGCTGGATGGAGGATTCAAAACCAATGTTTCTGGCAGATTTATTATCAGACAACGACAGTAGGATTTTATTCAGTATAAAATTTCTTTGGCTTTTGCCAAGAAAAATTGGATCAGATGATCCTTGAGGTCCCCTTCCAACCTGGTACTCTGTGGTTCTGTGAAACCACTTATTAGAAGGGGGTTGTTTTTAGCAAAAATGCATAAATATTACAGCAAATATAAATTCCCCAGTCCTTAAAGCTGCATATTTATATAAAAACCAGAATAATCCCCATCTTATTTTGTCCACCAAGTTCTTGCTTAACCCGCTGTGGATGGCAATGACTGTAAGGCTGCAATTTCAGTTTAGCTAAGAGAAAAAAAACTCAGCCAGCAGCCAAACCACCTTGATAAGTAGGAACTGATCATGTTACGCTGCGGAGGAAACCACATTTTTATTTATGCACATCCTCACAGGACTGAAAATCCAACTGCGGGGTGTGAAACAAGCACCTCAGTTGTTGCACATCACGCTCTGAGTGACAAGGCTGGGAAATGCAATCTACAAAGTGAGAATTGCTCAGAGCAGACAGAGGGGAGCTGCTATTCCAGAGCAAAGCTAGCTGGAGAAATGCTGATGGAAGCTGCTTTGCACTGGAAAAGAAGCTCCTTTGGTTATTAACAGAAGCACACTGATTTCATCAAACCTTCTCTGAAGGATAAAACTGCCTTAAAATTTGCAGCAAAGCCAAAGGTCCCCTTCATGGCAGTTTCCAAATTACATTTGGGATCTTTTACTACTCCGAAATAGTTTTGCATGTTGAAATGGGTATGATTTGTATCAAAAAGTGTTTTGGGGACAGGAAATTGAAAGAAATGTTTCTTACTTTATTAAGAAAGCCCACAAAAACTATTGGAGTTCCTTTCCTCAGAGTATGTCTTAAGGGGAATTTTATCTCATCCCAACTCTAGATGAGGACAGATTTCCAAAATTTGAAAATCTTCTGATAAGTGCCACTTATGCCCGACTTAATTGTGTTATTTCAGCCACTGCTGCTGCTTTCCCTGGTGCTTTGTAGAGTCGCTTTGCAATCTGAATGATTTGACCTCATACCTGGCCTCAGAGTCAGAGCTCAATAAAGGGATGATCTCAGAAGTCTTTTCCAAACTAAATGATTCTGTGATTTATTGTTTTTAAAGTTGTCCTGCTGCCGTGGAAGAGACCTGATGTGATCAGGGCTTGGTTTGCCTGGCACACCCAGAAGCTGCTGCTGGGCCCAGATTTGTGCCTCCAGCTCCCCTCTGCAGTGCAGTGACTGAGTTACTCTGTTATTCCTTCCCTCTGGACTGAATCCCTGGGAAAACCTGGGCACAGGCAGCAGCTTTTGTTAGCAGAGGCCAAATTTCTCCAGCAAACAACTGGAGGGCCAGCAGAACTCCCACAAACAGAGCCAAAAGGGGTTTTTTCCCATTTCCCTCTGCAGTTTTCAGTTGGTTTTATAGTCCCCAAGCGCTGCTGCCTCTCCCAGGACTGGATTTTTGGGTGTTTCTGTTTCTCTGCCTCTTGCCTGGTGCTGGCAGCAGCAGCCACGTGGGCTCTGGTGCCCTGTGCCTGATCCCAGCCCAGTGTCCTGGCATTCCCGAGGGCAGCAGAGCGGGAGATGAGGGCAGTGCTGGGAAGGACGCCCACCTTCCTGTGCCAAGTACTCGTCCTCGATGAGCCTGGCCAGGCCGAAATCAGCGATTTTGCAGCAGAGCGTCTCCGAGACGAGGATGTTGGCAGCCCTCAGGTCCCGGTGGATGAAGTTCATGCGCTCGATGTAGGCCATGCCCTCTGCCACCTGCGAGGGGAGGAAGAGCCCTTCTTCATCATCACCTCCGTGTTTTATCTCGGCTGTTTCCCACCCACCTTTACAAAGCATTTGTACGGCGTTGCTGGTACCTCTCCCCGATCGTGGATGTGCCTATGTACCCCACGGATGGATGGATGGATGGATGGACAGGTGGATCAGCAGACAGGTGAATAAATTGATATTGCCCTTGTACAGGTGCAGATATTCAGCTTCAGCAGCCTGAGCAGCTGAGTGAAGCAGAACTGAAGTGCCACTCTCTGTTTTGCTCAGAAGTCACAGCCCTGAGTTGTGTCTGCAGCAAGACCTGAAACCACATCATCGGATTCCCAGTTTCTGCCACAAGCCTCTCCTCTCCAGTGGGGATTTTAGTCATAAACAATCCAGGTTAAATACATTAATTAAGAAAAGGAAAAAAAATAAAAAAAAAAATCCCAAACTAGCAAATCATAGAATCATGGAATGGTTGGAAGGGACCTTAAAGATCTCATTCCACCCCATGGGCAGGGACACCTTCCACTAGCCCAGGTTGCTCCAAGCCCCATCCAACCTGGCCTTGGACACTTCCAGGGATCCAGGGGCAGCCACAGCTTCTCTGGGCCCCCTGTGCCAAGGCCTCCCACCCTCACAGGGAAGAATTTCTTCTTAAAATCTTATCAGGGTACCTGGTGTGTGATGAGCCTTTATCAATGACAGCAGCAATATTTCACTGATGAGTGCTGGGGGTTGAAAAAGAAGATTGATAGAAGACAGAGATTGCCAGGCTGAGTCTCAGACTTGGATTGGGCATTTATTGGGAAGGTGAGTGGGTCTGTGCAGCCCTGGCCAGCACTGGGTAGCATCTATTAAAGCTTTTAGATGCCTGTGCATGAGGGCAGAGCAATTTTCCACTCCATGCAGATTCTCATGAGCCTCAGAACTCACATGTGGTTTCAGACAGGATACTCACACATACTTTCCAGTGCTGCATTTCTAACCTGTGTCAACACCCCTCTAGTGCAAGGGCTGCTTTCTGCAGTGGAAAATGGAAGAATTGATGTAATTTCCTGTCCTGATGTTAATGAGATAGGACCTGGTTCTCAGCCTGTTCCAGCCCAGAGTGTTTTTAAGCATTTACCCTCAAGACTGACCACAGGATTGAGTGCATGGGCCCAGACTGTTCTAATTTTAACTCCCATGGATGTCATTGGATCAAAAATTGCGCTCGAGAGGGTTGGGTGCCTGTTGGGCTATGATGTCACCCCAACACCGCAGATAAAGAGATTGCAAAATAGCTCAGTAGACTGCCCTTTCCTCCTGCTGCTCCTCCCAGAGATACCCAGGGAATGTTTGAGTCCCTGTCCTGGGGAGGTGGTGCTGGGATGGGAGAGGGAAGGATGAAAGTTGTTCCAATTGACACCAGTGCCTCAGGGATGGGTAAAATCCTTCCTACCCCATGCTGAGGGTGACTTCTGTGAGTTTGGCACCATTGGGGTGTGGGGATTTGGTCTGTACACCTGGTCCTGGTGTGTGGTGCAGGTTGCCCACAGGAGCTGTGGCTGCCCCTGGATCCCTGGAAGTGTCCAAGGCCAGGTTGGATGGGGCTTGGAACAACCTGGGCTAGTGGAAGGTGTCCCTGACCATGGCAGGGGGTGGAAATGGGATGATTTTTCAGGTCCCTTCCCACCCAAACCATTCTGTGATTCCACAGTTCTGTAACATTGACCAAAATCTTTGCTCTGAGTCACACACAGATTGCTCTGGCTGCAGGAATTTCCTCCTGCACAGAAATGCATCAAGGCAATTTCTGGGGAATGCTCCCCCTAAACCCAAGGGCTCTGTAATATGGATTAACTGGGATCATATTCCTAACCCTCAGGAATTTAAAACAAACCACAGGCTATAATTTTCAAGAGAGGGGCTGAAACAATGAAAGATGGAGGGAGGGAACTGGGGATTCCAAGAGAGGAGGGAAGGAGGGAAGTAATTAAGTCAAAGACACTAAATGGGGAGGGTGCATTTGTCTCCATAATGTCTCACAGACAACAATGATTAAGCTTCAGATACATAAAATTTATCAGTAGTGAAGAGGGAAGGAACAGAAAGAGGTTTCTCTGCACCCCTATGGACGGTTCAAAGGAAAAATTACAGAAGGTGGCACTGCTTTAAAGTATTTAAACCTTTTCATCCTGGTTAAAGCAAGAAGGAAAGTCTTCCACTATTATAAAACATTTCCTCAAATATTAAGATTCCCCAGTTGTTAATTCATTAAAAAGTAACTCTATTTAATGGCTGGAACCAGCGAACCTTTACACATTTTTTCCTCAGGTCCACTTTGCCAAGAGAGGCTGAGTGACGCTATGGATAAATCCCAGACCTTTATTCAGCTTTATTCAGCCTGATGCTTCAGTTTTTTTTGTTTTCCCAATATTTCCTAATTAGCCTAACTGTGCTCTGGGTGAGCCAAATTCTGTCAGCAGCTGGCTGGGACCAAAGTGCAGTGATTTTGTAATTCTCATTCTTCATGTGGGTTCCCTAATTTTGCCCTCTTTGTGTTTAGAGGCACTTTGGGAATAAAATGTTACAGTGCAGCTGCAGCTGTTAAGATTTGCAGCCTTTAAAGTTAAAGGTTTTTCTTCATAAAGAGCAATATTCCCAGATTTGAGGGTCAGAACATCCTTTGTGCCTCATCATCAGAAGGGCAGAACTGCTGGTCCTGCATTGGGAGTCTCTTTTTTGAGCTTTTTCTTCTTTTTCGGTAAAAAGAAAAAGAAACTTTTTCCTGCTCAGCAAGGCAGAAAAGCAAAATAAATAAAATCAGACCAAAATAAACTCAACCACCCCCCAAAAAAACCCCAGACTCGGGATCTCTAACTCGGCACTAAGCTATCAGAGGCTGCCCTAAGGACAGAGCTGACATGCACAGGGACACGAGGGGGATGAGGAGAATCCCTCAGAGAGCACACCAGGAGGAGCTGTTTTTCTCCAGGACATCTTTGCTCTGACTGACTTCAGACTTGCAGGAATTCCACTGAGGCAATAACAAATTTTGGATCCTTTTCCCAGTGACTGTTCACTGACCTGAGCAGAGATGTCAATGAGTTTGGGGAGATTCAGTTGGCTTCCTTCTTCTGTCTTCAGGAAATCCAGCAAACACCCTGTAGGAGCGGAGGGACTGCTGTAACTCTTCTGAATAATCTATAAATTTCTTTCCCCTGCTGCTTCTCTGAACGTAGGCAACAAATCTGCCTCCATCCTAGAGAAAATCTGAGGAACCAGAATGGTTGTCCACTGGAGCATCTTCCTTTAGGAAAGCTCCCAAACAGCCCAAATTCCTCTGTGTTTTGCACAGATCAGTTGCAAACTGCTGGGAATTCATCATTTAAACTGTTATAAACAAGAGGGGCAAAAGAAAGGACAATTTTACCATGAGGGGAGTAAAAACCTGAACCAAGTGAGAACAGTGGAGGGGAGAATTTTAAATACTCTTCAAATGGAGCATCACCATTTTTTTTCATCACCCAGAAAGCCTCTTTCTGTATTTGAATCAAACTTTTGGGTCACTTTCTTGCAGATTTGGTACAACCCCCTCTTCCCCACCCCCATTCTGCATGGGACACTGGCCGGTTCACCAAACTGGTTTTGCAGAAGCCCAGCAGAGAGCTCCAGGAGGGTTTTACCATTGGCCATGTACTCTGTCACGATGTAGATGGGCTGCTTGGTGACCACAGCGTACAACTGGACCAGTTTGTTGTGCCGGAGCTTCTTCATCAGGTTTGCCTCTGCCAGGAAGGCGTCAGGATCCATGCTGCCCTCCTTCATGGTCTTCACAGCCACCTTGACGTTGTTCTTGTAGTAGCCTGCAGAGAGAGAAAGATGCTTTTCAGGGATTTTGGGCTCCCTGCAGGCGCTGTGGGGTTGTGCAATAAGGAGGAGAAGAGCTCATGGAGCAGAAAACCACAGGAACAGCTTGAATCCCTCATAAAGAACCACGGGGTAAATGCCAGTGCCGGCAGGTGTGAGAGGAGAAGGGGCACTCCTGTCACAGCTGCATCAGGGATCACCCCTGCAATGAGCCCATCCTCATACAACCCTCCCTGACCTTTTCTGGGTGAAACCCCTGGGGCATCCCACCAGCTGGGCTCTCAAATCACCCAAATGCCATCCAAAAAAGGCAGGACTGTGCAGCCAGGACATGAACTCAGCCTGGTCCTGTCCACAATCTCGATTTCCAAGGCAACCAGCAACCGCAAAGAGGGCGGCAGAGGAAGCTGAGCTCCCCCCACTTCCTCCCCCGCTGATTAGCAGTGGGCAGGAAGGCATCAGGGATTGCAATCTGGGGTATAAAGTAGAGCAGGGAAGCAGAAAAAGAGGGACAATGTCCCCCAGGTACCCTGCTGGGTGTGACTTAGGATCTTACAGCTGTGCCCAGGATTCCCAGGAGGAATGAGTGTATGTCCTGAGAGATGAGTAAATAGTGACTTCAACACCCACCCCCTGTGAAACCCTTGTTCAGCCACTGATCTGTGCAAACATGAGCTGTCCAGTCCTCCCCAGGAACCCTGCAGGGTGTGTACCCATAAATATCTGTTCATCCTGAAGGATCCCCACTCCCAGAACAGTCTTGCCTTAGGGGAAAAAAACCCCAGGCTTCCCATCTCCTCTCTTTATATCTTTGTTGCCTGGAGTGGAGGGAATTCCACTTACCCATCCACACTTCCCCAAACTGCCCGCTGCCCAGCTTCTTCACCAGCTTCAGGGCCTCCCGAGGAATCTCCCACTCGTCCTGAGCCCAGGGTCTCTGGGGAACCAGGGATGTGCAGGGGGCTGTGAGCCGCTGGCAGAGCCCATCCCCTTTCTCTGTAAGAGGACAAAGCAGAGGACAGTTCAGTGGGATGGCAGAGAAAACCTCCTCTTCCATCCACACATGCCAGGAAAAATCAGCCCATGGCAACCTCCACAACCACACAGGGCAGGGGCGGAGCCCCCAGCCCTGGAGGGGTTTAAAAGCCGTGTGGATGTGGCACTTGGGGACATGGGTTAGTGGTGGCCTTGGCCCTGCCTTGGACTCCATGGTCTTAGAGGGCTTAATAATTCCGTGTTTCCATGAAAAGTTTCAGCCAGAGGGATCAAGGCATCCAGAATGGTCCCAGTCAAAGGAAAAAGCTCAAAGGGCAATAGAGGAGCAAATCATCCTGCCCAGTTATTCCAAACCCTGCTTCCCAAGCATCCCTCCTGCATATCCCAGCAGCATTCATCTCTTTCCTTTCCTGATGGGAGACACTCCCTGACTTTAGGGCTGCGGGCAGAGCTCAGCCTTGTATTTCCCTAGGATGGAAACCAGGACGTGGGTTCTGGTTGTAGGATCACACCTGGCCCATGGGAGCAGCTGGAGCAGCTGTGGTGTCTCCCAAGCCCGTCCTCCCTCTGTCCCCACTCTCTTCCAGGACACCAATCCAAACAACTTACGGCTGTAATGATGGATGAGCTCTGGCAGGCTGGAGAAAGTCACCCTGGGGGAGATGTAGTACCCCCCCCCATCCAGGGAGCGGATCCTGTAGTGTTTGATGATGTCCCCGTGAGCGGAGTTGTTGTCTCTCACGGACAGGGAATAGGCACCTGGAGAAGGAGCAGAAGGAGCTGTGAGGACAAAGTGCACCCCAGCCAGGGACCAGCTGCCTCCTCTTCCCTTGGCTGCCTCCAGCTGCAAACCAGCCCTGGCTGGTGCCTTTCCAGGGCAAGTGCCCCAGAATTTACAGCTACACACTTCCCTCTCTCCAAGGCGAGGGGAGAGGATGAAAGTTCATCAGAGCTTAACTGATGCTGTCCAGGCTTCCTGGAGTAAGACGTGCCTGTGCTGTGCTCCAGCAGCCCCATGGAAGCACTGTGGGAAGCAGCAGCACCTCCCCAGGCAGGGCAATCAGATGTTCCTTAGGTCAGGATGGTCTTTCCACAGCTCCATATTCCCATCTGAGATCTATCAACCTCAGCATCACAAAATCAGAACGGTTTGGGTTGGAAAGGACCTTAAATTTCATCCTGTTCCAACCCTCTGCCATGGGCAGGGACACCTCCCATGAGACCAGGGTGCTCCAAGCCCCATCCAGCCTGGCCTTGGACACTTCCAGGGACCCAGGGGCAGCCACAGCTTCTCTGGGCACCCTGTGCCAGGGCCTCCCCACCCTCACAGGGAAGAATTTCTTCCTAACGTCTAATCTGACCCTGCTCTCTTTCAATTTAAAGCCATTTAAAGCCATTTTCCTCTCAATTAAACATTATGAAGCCTTTGTGCCAAGGTCAGTGGTTCAGCTGGAGGGGTACAGAAGAGGAGTTTGGGAGATTTGCTTTGTTCAGTCATAAAGCTGTGACTCTGGCTAAACCAGGTCTAGAGATTCCCATCTGGAATCTTGTCCCTTTTGGGCTTCAAGAGAGCTGCTGAGCCATCCACCACTCCAACCTCCTATCCCCTCCGTGAGAATCTAACCCAAGCTTGGTTTTCAGTGCACAAAAGCATCACTAGATGTTGCTGCAGAGCAGAACTTCCAGCCTGTGTCAGTGTGACTCAACGCAGCTCAGCAGTGGGGTTTTTCCCCTTTGTCTGGATCCTATTTCTGGAGTCACTTGCTACAAGCCCGCTGGGCTTTTCTAAGTCTAATATGTCACCTGGGCTGATAAACGGCCCATTTTGATGTTTTTTAATGAAAAGGCAAGGCTGTACATGCTTAAAAGTGTGTGTCTGTTCATGCAGGATCATAAAAAGAAGCAGGGCCATCCACAGCAACTCTGAAACCCCAATCCTGCGTGTGAGGGGAAAGTTTATTAACATAAAATCCTCACTGGCTGGTGTTTCTCCATCCCAGCACCAGCGGTTTTCCTTACACCGTGCCTGAAAACCATTTGCATTTATAAAAAGCAGCAAAAAAACCCCACCTCTGGGGATATTTGCTCTGTTGAAGTGATCATAAATCTTTACAAGCGGAGTTTGGAAGAGTCTAAAGTTTTTCCAAGCAACAGCAATCATTTTGAGGGGACTCCCTTCCTGCAGAGATCAGATCTGGCGGTGTAAAGTTCGTGGAAAAACCTGGTGGTTTAAATGCAGGGCCAGGGAACCTCAAATTTGACATGGTGGTCTCCTCAGCAGAGGAAGCTCTCCTGATTCTCTTTCCTTCACCTTGAATGTCAGGCAGAAGACAGATTGAGAAGCCCTTTTGGTTTGATCAGTCTTGCAGCTGAACAACTGAGAAACAGCCCTGAAACATCTTCAACAGGGCAACAAAACCACAAGGGAAGGCAAAGGAATGGCTCCTCTGGCTCCTCTGTGGTACCCATGTGGCCCTAAGTTCCAAAATAATGATAATAAACATCAAGGCCAAAGGTTGGGCTTGAGAATCTTAAGAGATCTTTTTCAAGCTAAATGATTCTGTGAAGAAGAATATGACAATGATGACAACACCTATATGTCATTATTATTACTATTACTATTACTATTACTATTACTATTACTATTACTATTACTATTACTATTACTACTATTATTAACTTCCACTATTGCTGTTGAGGGTGATGATGTTGTTTTAATTTCAAAGAGACTGAAATATTGCCCAGGCCAGGCTGCAGCCCAGGAGAGTTGGGCTCACGTGGCACAAGACCAAGAGGGTGCTTGGCGTGCCTGGGACACGGCTTAGGGTTTGCGTGTTACAAATTTTTACAGGGCAAGGCCTGCTCGAGGAAGGAGCCAAAAGTGGTGTGAAGGCAGCTGCACTGAGGCCAAACAACCCTGGAGAAGGAAATCCAGGAATTGATGATGAACATGTCTGCCAGGGAGCCTCTGGGGGCTGAGAGTCACCAGGGAAGAGGAGACCTGCCCTGTTTGCCAGTGTGGTTGCACCCAAAATGCTTCCTCTCCCGCAGGATCTCCTTTCCAGGCCCCACCAGCCCTCTAAACTCTCCTGCACCTTTCAAACAGAGACAGGGCCAATCTCTCAGCTGCCTACTACCAGTGTTAATTTTAACCCTGTGATTAAGCTAATGGCTGAATTTCACCCCCAGCCACAGTTAATTTGCTGCAGGGAGTGTGGTGGAGCTTCCCTGTCATTCTCCATGGCCGGTTACTGCTCCCTTGGGAGTTGCTGTGCAGAGGCGGAGCACCAAGGCTGGAAAGATTCAGTTCTTCCTTTGCAACATCATGGAATGGTTTGGGTTGGAAGGGTCCTTAAAATTAATCTTGTTCCAGCCCCTGCCATTGACAGAGACACCTTCCACTAAACCAACTTGTTCCAAGCCCCATCCAACCTGGTCCCTGCTCCCAGTGACAGCAGCAAACAAAGACCATTACATGGACTCCTAATTCCCCCTGATGATATATCCAGGATAGACAAAAGGAATTGTTGCTCCTCAGCCACAAGGGGCATTCACCTGTCCTGCAGTCCTGCACCACATCCTGGCACAGACCTGGGTAAAGAGTCTGGAGTACAAAATTTGTGGAACAATCTCTTCATCAAAATGTTGACCACCCTGTCACAGCATCCCAGGGCAGTGGCGGAATCTCCATCCCTGGCAGGGTTTAAAAGCCATGTAGAGGTGGCACCCGGGACATGGTTTAGTCCGTTTCCTGGTCCTGTAGCTCTCAACAGCCCCTTAAATTCTTCCTGATGGGAAGCGCAGGAGCTCAGCTGGATGCAGAGGCTGAGCTCAGCGAGGTCCCTCCTGCCAGGAGCAGAGACGCAGGAATCCTGCTGGGAGCCAGGAGCCTGTGGCTCGGCACAGCTGGGAGATTGTGTTCCTGCAGCTTTTGGAATGATTATTACTTCAGGGGGACTTTGTTTATTTGCAGCAGCTTCATCAAGGACAGTGCCCCGCCGATGATTTCACTGCCGGCCTGCTTCCCACACTGTCCCCATATTCCCATCTTCCCAGGATGCTGGATGTGCCTTTCATGAACTCTGAGAAATGTTGGCTCTGAAGGTTTGCAGAGTTTCTGCATCTCAAACCATGAGGCAAACGAAATTCTGCTCAGGATGGGCTGGGAATAGGTGCTGCTCTTAGTCAGGGTGCAGAACCCATCCTGCTGTGCCTGAGACATCCCAGTCAGTATGAGACAACCACCTCCCAGTTTAAGTCACTAATGGGGATTACCTCAACCCAGTGCTTGTCCCTGATGGTCAAATTTTGCTGGTGATGTGCAAAGTGAATGAAAACACACGTCATGGGGAAGGAAAACAGGAAAAAACAGTGGGGCTCTAAGGGCAGGGTTAACTCCATGTCCACTGCTCTGGACATCTCTTGGTGGGCCACAGGATGCTTTACATCAGGGAATTCAGCTTTATGGCACATTTGGAGATGCAGGGCTTTGTCTTTTCCCCTTCTCTTTAGGGAGGAGGAAGCTGTGGCCAAGATGAATCAAACGTGGTCATTCAGGCAGCCCAAAGCACGGGGTGCTCAGGTAGCAGCTGGGCACACAGGATGATTCAGAGGATGAGGTGTTCGAAGGAAGAACACCCATATTTTACAACAAATATCAGAAAAGGCACAAGGCAGGGACACATTTCAGAGCAGAACCCGATCTATGAGCATTTGGGGCTCACATGGGGCTTCTACGGAGTGGAACCCACCACACCTGCTAATGCAGAATATCCCACACCTCGTTCTTCTTGACAGCAGAGACAGGGCATTAAAGATCTGGTGATTTCTCCTTGGATTTCAGAACTCCACCTCTGCTCGAGCCCTGTGTGACCAAGAACCACCCAAACTCCAGATAATTGCAGAAGTTGGGGACAATTGTCCTGCACAAGTGTAGAGAAAGGTCTGATCCCATGCAGGTGTGGCATCTAGAGATGTCACAAAGACCAGGATCACATGTGGACAGAGCTTCACACACAGCATGCGAGTATTTGCTCTGTGTTGCTCTCTGCCCTTCCTGGGTGCGACAAACAATCACACCAGTTCCCCAAATATCCCAGCAAACAAAGGGAGAGTGGGGATGGGATAAACAGAAGAGCAGCATGTGTTGACAAGTCCCAAGCCTGATCATTGCAAAGGCACCACAAAGGTAGCAGGGGAAACCAGATACAGCAGAAAAAGTGACTTATAAAGTGAAATGCTTAGGAACAAATCTTGTAAATGTTTCCTGAGCTGAATGGTCCCTAAAACTTCTGAAAGCTGCAAATCCCTAAAAATTCTGAAAGCTGCTCCTGCTTGCCATCAGCTCAGCAGGGATGTGGGGAGGTGAGCCCAGGCACGGGGCAGAGGGGGGAATTCAAAGTAGGGTGCTAAAGTCTGACACAGCTGTACTGCCTGAGGGCTGAGGGAGACAGATAGAGGAGGATGAGATTCCAGCTGCTGCATCCAGAGCCTGGCACTATTTCATTTTCTCTGGAAATGGTGGAAGGAGCACTTCCATGGCGGAAGGAACAGATGCTGCCTTGGAGATCTCCCTTGTGAATAGGAGAAAAAGGAGACAGGAAAAGAAGAAGGAGAAGCTACAGAAGGCAAAGCCAGGTGTAGGATGGAGGATCCAGACTGTCTGTTCCCTCTCTTACTGTTTGGCCTGGGCCTTTGGAAGTGTTTGGGAAACTAGTCAAGGAAAAGAAGGTTCCATATGATTTCAGATGGATGCTGCAACACTCTACTGATCGAGTCATGGTTGGACACTGTGATCTCAGAGGTTTTCCAACGTCAACAATTCCTTGATTCTACTGGGAAGACACAAAGCCCCTTTTTTCCATGTGTCAAGGAAAGACTCCTGCATCCATTTGAAAGGAAAGGAACCAAATAACAACAAGACTGATGAAAACAGATCCTGATCTACTCCGTGGATCTGGTTCAGAGCAGAACCATGGGACCACCATGAGCATCATTTCCTCCATGCTGTAAACATGATGGCCCAGAGGAAACAAGGAGGAAAACGCAGGAAAGAAACAATATGGAATTCCCATGGGACAACCTAAACTGTCTTCCAAACTCTGTGAATTAATAGCACAGAGCAAAGAAATTGAAATTACATGGTTAAATATTATGGTTAATAACTATACCCAGTGCCCAAGAGGAGTGGCCACAATGCTGTGCCCTTTCCATCCTCATTGGATCATTTCTTCAAAAGTCATGTTCATATGGATAGAAAGTGGATGGAATCCATCTATCCTGCTCCAGTCAGTCTCCTTCCAAAAGTTCTGGTTTGTATGAATTCCCCTTGCTACCAGAAAAAAACATATTTCCCCTGGGAAGATAACTTTTTCCAAATTTCTGCAGGTTTCTGTTGAAAATGGGAGAAACACTCCTTCAAGAGTGCATAGAAATACTCCAAAAAAAAAAAAAGAAAAAAAAAGCAGAGACATTTCCTTGGGAAGAAAAGGAAAAGAAAATGGAAAATAAAACCCCATACCTGTTTGAGGAAATCTGCTTATTTGTGCTCCTGTGTCTCTGCCATGAACTCTGGTGGAAGAGCCACCCTTACCACAGACAGAACTGCAGACCTCAGTGGCATCACAAGCAAATCTTTGCCCTCCAAGCCCCCAACTCACTCCTAGAGCCCTGCTGAAGGTTTTCCACGTCTGGACAAAAACAAGGAGTTACCTTTGCTCCACAGATCTCACCTTTGGTGCTTTCACTCTCCCGGATGAGGAAAGAGCCAACTTTGTTCCCAGAAGACAACAGCAGCCGTTCAGCATCTTTTCTGCTCAGAGTTCTAAAATACCACCTGAGAGAGAGAGAAAAGGCAAAATCATGGCTGGAAAAGGAAAAAACTCTAAAAAAATGGATTTTTTTCCAGTTAGTTCTTTCTTTTATCATTACACTGGGAAACTGAGGGTTGTTTTTATCATCAAATAGTTTTTTATCTGCTGGAAAGTGGCAGTAACAGACTGTTTTGGGTAGATTAACACCAGATTTGGGTCACTTTGGGCTTGTTTCACAGCCTGGAAATCCAGACAGCACAAGGAGTAGATGGGATGTGCAGGATCCCATACACAGGAGAAGTTCTGGTTTTGGATACAAAGAGCTTTTATGTCTCAGCCACATTTCTGTGCGCTGCTAAATATTTGCTGAACTCAGTGACGGTTGTGTCCCTCCAAGAGAGATTGAAAGCAGGACTGATCATTTAGGGCTGAATGCCACAGAGGAGGATAACTCATGGAAAAAAATTCTCCTTCTGTTTGTATTATAGGCAAAATAAACTCTTTGGACTCCAGTCTTTCATTCCATCTTCCTTGCAGGGAGGCTGCATCTGGGCTCGTTAAAAAAGCAGCACTGTGGGTCTGGGCGCTGGCACTCAGTTTTCCTGTTAAACTCTTGGTGTGGCCCTTGGCACATCCAAGACCTGGATCAGGGCACCCCATCCAGAGATTCCCAGTTTACACACGGATACCCTTTGGAGGGTGAAGAGGTTTAACACCATTTGTGTGGGTGGACTGGCCCCGTGGGACCCGAGGATGGTCCCTGGCAGTGCCACCATAACCCTTCTGTTGTCGCCCCCAAATCCTTGTTTTCCACAGTGGGTGGGACAAGAACCTTTGCCCACTTCCCCATAACCACCTCATCCTCCCTTTCCACCCCAATATGATGCTTAAAAATTTGTCCTGAGCTTTTGGGCGGCGTTGTTTGGGATGAGGAAAGACCTCCTGCCATCCAGCCCAGCAGTGACGTCTTCCTGCCACCAATAAAGCTCATCCTGGAGCTTGTTGAGATCCAGGGCACTGCATTCGTGTTCACCACTCAGAAGCTTTCCCACTTACTTTTCCTCTTCCAGACTGTCCACTTGTGCCACAAAGTTACTGGGGATGTATCCTTTCCTCCCAGTGCTGAGGGACTTTGCCAGCCACCAGTCGCCCTCGCTGCAAAGGGAGCAGAGGAAAAGGTGTGAGTGCCCAGAAGGGGTTTTGTGACAAGCTGAGGCTGTGAGGATGTGGACTGTGAGCACTTTGAGCACTGCAGATGGACTAGGATTCCTTCATCGCCTCTGCAGCTCCCTCTGGATTCCCGAGGATGGAAATCAGGTGTTTGGTGTTTCAGGGACTTGTGGACTTGTGGACTCTTTCCATGAATGCTGAGCGACCACAGACCCAAACCTTTGCCACACACCTCAAGTGAGAGAAGGGGAATCTGGGTCATGGGGTTTATTTTGTCTCTTGAACAGGAGCATTGAGGGTCCTTTTTGCTCCTTCCTTTGCCTTCTGGACACCCCACCTTACTGTCCCACTGATGACTGAGCCACCAGCCATGACCCAAAGCCATCCCTATGCAGGGGTTCTCCATCTCCCTGTCCCACAGGTCCCAGTCTACCCAGTCTGGGTGAGAAATGTCACCTCTTGAGGCCACCTCATAGAGCAGCCAAAGACTGAGCAGCCCTACAGGGTCTGGGGGCCCCAAGCCCACCTATGCCCTGTTATGGACTGGGCCTCTTCTGTGGTGAGTTTGAGAAGTTGAAATGAAACCTCACAAGTCTCTGGCTCAGTTCTGTCCTTTCCTCTGACTACACCCAACCCACATCCTTTGCAGAAGCACAATCAGCACAAACACAGGACAGGAGCTGTTTTTTTCTCTTGTTGTTATTTATGCTACTTCTGCACCCACAGGCCCCAAGGTCCCAGTACCACTCAGGCAGGGACAATACCCAGCCCAGAGTATCTGTGACCCATGGAAGTGTCACCGTGCAGAGAGAAGAGGGCACCCACAGCCACGCTCCGAGGCAAAGCCAAGGCACAGGCTTAGCTCTGGTCAGCTACAAAGTGGTGGCTGACCCCAAGGTCCCCTTTCCCAGCCTCCCCATGCTCCTCATTGAACTTCCTTCCAGCAGCAGGTCACTTACTTGGAGAGGACCTGGAGTTTCTCCCCCTTGACCAGCTCCAGGTCACGGTCACTTGAGGCAGGAAAATCGTACAGTGCAACCACAAACAAGTGATCTGAAAGAAGAATTAATTCCTTTGAAGCCAGCCTGTTCCCTGAGTGGCTTGATGCACACCTGGGTGTATGGTGGGGCATTTCAGCCCCTAAACGTGGGGCTCTGTCATCCTCCCACCCCCAAATCCAACCTTTGCACCAACCCAGCTTTCCTGCTCACCCCAACCTCTGCTCGGGGATTAACACTGATTCAACAAAGCATTTCCTGTGCATGTATTTTTAAACACTGCAGAACCACCCCCCATTCACAAAACTCAGAGTGTCAACAAAAAAAAGGGGGTTGTGTGGAATTAGAGGGGTCATAAATAACCTGTCAGAGTTCAGCCTGAGTTTTACACTGTGGTAAATGAAAACTGCTCTAGCAACCTTTCCCAAGGTGGCTGTGGAATTTGACTTGAAATTATGAGTTTTTTAATTGAAAAAAGTGTAAAGTCATTTCAGTTTCCATTGTTTGAGGCCTTTTCTAGGATTTAGCTCTCCCTGGGCTCATGGTCTGTGGCCTGTGCACTGGGCTCATCTGGTACCTTGCCATCCCTCCCTCTTGCACACAATTCCTTGCAGATCATAGAATGAAGCATAGAATGGTTTGGGTTGGAAGGGACCTTAAAGATTATCTTGTTCCACCCTCCTGCCATGGGCAGGGACATTTTCCATTAACCCATTTTCCACTGTCACACGCTGTTCCAAGCTGTATCCAACCTGGCCTTGGACACTCCCAGTAGTGGGGCAGCCCCAGCCCCAGAGTCTCACCACCCTCACAGGGAACAATTTCTTCCTCACGTCTAACACAAACCTGCCCTGTGCCAGCTTAAAACTGCTGACCCTTGTCCTGTCAATATCTGCCCAAATAAAAAGTCCCTCTCTCTCCTTTTTATGAACCTTGTCCACGTGCCACAATCCTCTGACACAGCCCGGGGCAGATCCCTGTGGGCTGGGGCTGAATCTCTTGGTTTGCACACCCGAGAGGTGCTGGGGTTGCTCTCGGGGAAGTGGTGCAACCCTTCCCCTGTGCTCTGCACACTTGGAGCTGCTGAAGCAGAAAAGAGCAGCTATTTTGGGCCAGATCTAACTTTATAAAAAAGATCAGCACATGCACAGGACCATAGAAATCCAACCAAAACACCGTGGTGAAAAAGAAAAGGAAAGGAGGAGGAGAGAAAGGAGAAGGAGAAGGAGAAGGAGAAGGAGAAGGAGAAGGAGAAGGAGAAGGAGAAGGAGAAGGAGAAGGAGAAGGAGAAGGAGAAGGAGAAGGAGAAGGAGAAGGAGAAGGAGAAGGAGAAGGAGAAGGAGAAGGAGAAGAAGAAAAGAAGAAGGAGAAGAAGAAAAGAAGAAGGAGAAGAAGATTGAGAATAAGGAGAAAGAGAAAAAGAAAAATAGAATAAAAACAAAACTAAAATTTAAAGCAAAAAGAACAGAAAAGAAAAAAAATAAAAAAGGAAAAAGAAAAAGAAAAAAGAAAAAGAAAAAGGAAAAGAAAAAGAAAAAGAAAAAGGAAAAGGAAAAGGAAAAGGAAAAGAAAAAGGAAAAGAAAAAGAAAAAGAAAAAGAAAAAGAAAAAGAAAAAGAAAAAGAAAAAGAAAAAGAAAAAGAAAAAGAAAAAGAAAAAGAAGGAAAAGAGGAAAAAGACAGAATGGGAACTGTGCTGCAGCAAGGCTTCAGCTGGTGCTCAGCCTAATTAATGCACTGAGAGCGATGGACAGCCTATTATTAGCATTTTTCAAAACAGCCTGTCGAGCCACTGTCTCTGGGTGACCTTTTCAAATAATGCCACCAGCAAGAGAGCCAGACTGGCCCTTTGTCACGGCAAGATAACAGTGTCTCTGGGGCAACTTGGGTTCGTGTCTGTGCAAGGCCGGCTGCTGCTCCAGTGGCGATTTGTTAGGAAGGAGAAAGGGTGAGCGTGGGAGGAAAGGCAGCTTTGGAAAGCAGAGCCCTGAGCAGCTCCCTTCAGGCTTTTGAGAAGGAAATAAGAGATCCATGAGAGGTTCCAGCAGAGTCTCTCTCCCAGGATGGGGAAAGGATGATCAGTCACAAGGGAGAATGCTTTGAAGTCTGAAAATAGCTGGCACGGTTGGGGGCTTCCCCTTGAGGCAGCTCGAATTAGCAATGCACCCAAACTCTGTCTGCCTCCTTGAGAAAGTTGTTATCACACATCTGCTCTGACATGAAAGGGTTTGGGGCATGTGCCTCCTGCGAGGTGTCCACAACCAGCCCTCGATCCACACACACCCTCCTGGTCCTCTTGAAAGGGAAATAATGCAGTGATCACACTCGTGCTTGGAAATATAGGAGCAAATGTGTAAATATCTTCAAGCCCAGAGTGGTAGTGTACTCCAGAAAATGAAGATGGAGTTTTGATGTGGAAGCAACTGACGTAAGTGAAAATAAATGAAATTAAAAAGAGCAAATACAGGCAAGGACAAAAAGGGTTTGTATGCTGAAAAAATACTTTATCACCTCTTATCCCAAAATAGGCGCTGAGAACACTGCACACTAAAAATGAGCCAGAAGAAAAGCTCTCTCTGCCCGAGCCAGCAGGAGCTGCCATGCCAGGATGAAAGGGGCTCTCCCTGTCTCTGAGTGCATCACCCCACAAGAAACACATGGCTGACACTGCCTTGGCCTGTTTGATCCACTCAGGCCATGAGAGGCTCCGCAGAGGAGAAGCCGTTGGGTCTGCGAGGAGCGACTGCTCTGCAGATAAAGCTGCCAGCCCCGGGACTTTGTTTGGGAGCCAAACACATCCTGCCTCAGAGCTGCTGTCAGGAAAGTCTGATACCAGCAGGGTTTGCAGAGGCTGAGGGCCAGTGTGGTGGCTCAACAGGAATGATTCAACCAGTCCTCCCACTGCTGGCCTGTCTCAAATGGAAGGTCTCTGCAACCATCTTGTGGCTGTGAAGTTGGGCTGAGACTGTGCCAGGGTGCCCCAGAGGATCATCCATTGGTTCAGAGCCCTTTTAGGATGGCCATGGTGCAAGTGACACCTTGCAGGACACGTTGGCCAGCTGGGTACACTGAGCTATGAGTTACTGCTGCTGGAAATGCAGTCAGCTCTCTGTCTCAGCCTGGCATGGCCTGGTTGGAATCCCTGAATCAGTGAAGTTGGAAAAGACCTCTGAGGTCATCAAGTCCAACCATTCCCCCAGCACTGCCAAGGCCATCCCTAAACCACGTCCCCAAGTGCCACATCCACATGGCTTTTAAATCCTTCCAGGGATGGTGATTCCAGGGCAGCCTGTTCTGAAGATTCATAATCCTTTCTGTGAAAAAAATTTTCCTAATATCCAATTTAACCCTCCCCTGGTGCAACTTGAAGCCTTCTCTTCCTGTCCTTTTACTTTTTACCCGGGAGAAGAGCCCAACCCCCTACCTGGCTGTTTCCAGGGAGTTGTGCAGAGCCACAAGGTCCCCCTTGAGCCTCCTTTTCTCCAGGCTGAGCCCCTTTCCCAGCTCCCTCAGCTGCTCCTCCTCAGATGGGCTCCAGATCAAAGTAAACATTTTTGATGAGAAATTTTAATTTCTCACTGAAAACTCAGCCTTTTCAGTAGAAACAACCCTTCCTTTTCCCACTTCTGCTCAAACCTACATTTCTGACACAATTCCTTTCAAACACAAAACCGTTTCGGGAACAATAAAAAATGACCAAGAATTTCAGCATTAACTTTGAGATGCTGCAAAAGAGCTCAAGTTCCAGAGCATGCTGAGCTTCCACCCCCTGAAACTCAGTCCCGTTCAGCAAAATTCAAGTGAAGAGGTGGGAGAAGTTGTGGTTCCTCATCAGAAGGAAGGACCTCTCAAAGAGTTCGACTCCTTGTGTCACTGCAGGTTATTAAAATGCCTGAGGACAAGCACCCAAAACAACCAATTCTTTCCATCAGTGGGATTTAAATCCAGCTGTGAGCAGCTGGCAGGACAAGGGCAGGGGTTATTCTCCCGATTTTCTATGTCTTATCCATCCAATGCAAGCGAAGAGCAGCTCTAACATGGGACTGTTGGGTTTGGGGCCCACCATGGGCCAGGACTTTGCTGTGCCGGGGGCTTTGGTGGTTCAGAATTAAAATTTTGACTCCACAGAGACCTAAAACCAGCCTTAAAAACTTTGTGATTGCTCAGGGAACAGTGTTAAAATGAATGGGAGACTCACACCATGGAAGAACCACCTCCAGTGAAAAAAAGGATCGGTGATGCCACGTGCACCACGTTAAATCCAGTTTTGCACTCCTTGCCTGCCTTTGTGTTACTTCCATGAGGATAAATAATGTCAGGAGCTGCTAGGCTTTTGTTAAAAATGAATAAATAAATAAATAAATAAATAAATTCTGAGACAGGGGTGTGAAAGCTGGAAAGTGTGAAACAATTTCAACAACTCGAGATCAGAAAAAAAGCCGAACATTCAAAATGCAAGGAGAGCAAAAAAACGCCCACAAAAATTAAAAAAAAAAAAAAAAAAAAAAACAAAGGGAAAAAAAGGGTTGATTTTACATTACATGCCACACTTCCACAGCCAATAATTTTCCCTGATTGAATTTTAAGTGCTCCCACAGGAATTAACTCATCTTTTTGAATTTTTTTTATATGAAGTGATTGCCTGGATTTTGTGCTTTCTCTTTCAATTCACTTGAATTGCTGTCATTTAGGAGAAGCTCTCTGGTATCTCAAGTATCTTGCATGGTTCTTATCAGCCCATTTTGCCACAAAGGGCACAGTCAGATGTACCATCATTTCAGGAAATTCAGACACTGGCAGAGAAAAATAGGAAGTTTCCCAGACTGTCAGTGTGAATATTCCTCCAGAACTGGAACTGAATCTAATGAACAAAATTATTTTTGAGAGCTGAAAATGGCTAATACGGTATTTAATCCATTTTTTAGCATCTTTCCACTTCTGCCTTTGGGCATGAAGGAGAAGTAAAATCTGCCTCCCTGATCACAATTTCTGCTGTGACTCTGACCAGGGTGAAAAAACCCTGTGATAAAAATCCTGTGAAAAACTGTCCCTCTCTGCTTAGCTGGGGAGGTAGGAGAGCATGGCCACTTGGAATTGTGTCGAGAAAACAATTCTGCAAAAGAAAATGTGGTTTCTGGAAAAGTGGTATTTCCACGAAAACACACCCCAGCTCACGTGGCTGAGGAACTTCACCTCCCACAGATTTGATCTCCAGAACAAACGCCGAATTTGAAGAAAATGTTGACATTGCAGGGGTTCCTGTGCTTGGACCATGGCAGGGGCCCTCCATCATCATCCACAAGATCTAAGAAGACCTAATGTTGTCATTCCACCCACCCCATTTATTCATCATCCTTTTTTTCTTCCCTCATGCCCTGTCTAATCCTACATTTCCATCCACGTGAAGAACTTTCATGTGTTGCTGACTGCTTTCCTCCAAGCTTCCTCTATTTTTCCCCCCTCTTCTAATTATCTCTCTCTCTGTCCTTAATCTGCAGAACTTCTTTGATAAGAATACACACGAGCTGCTGCTGGGCTGGGCAGAAGGAGCAGAGGGCTCCCTGCTAAAAGACACCATCTGTGATCTGCAGATAATTGCAGGGGTGGATGAAGCCAACGGCCCATCTCCAGGCAGGGGCTCTGTGTATCCTTATTTTGTGCTCTTCCCTTTCTTCTCCTTCTCTTTGTAGCCTCTCTGGGCTCTCTGATGCCTGCGATTTCCTCTGAAATTTTCAGCTGGCTGCATAAAGCATCCATGACTTGTCAGGCTGCAGACAGGGCAGAGCAATCTCACGCAGCTCCAGTCTCAGATCTCCCTTTGCTCCACCAATCACAGAACTGGAAGCGACCTTAAAGATCACCTGGTACCAAAGGAGAGGGAGTGATTTTCCCTCTTGGGTTTCTTTGATGAGCAGGGGAAAGTTGGCAGCTGCAAAGACTTGGTGATGTAAACTGAGTTTTCTGAGCCACTCTGATAAACTCCCTGTCTGGCATGGCTGCAGCTACAGAAACCACACGCCTGTGACGTGATGGCTCGTCCTCAAACTCTGCCATTTGGGGACCACCACCCTGCAAAACCCCACGGGGAGGCAAAGAAAACAGAACCTTACCTTGTGCAGAGGCTTGGTTTAGATGAGGGTTGTTGATAACTTGGCTCCCCTGAGATAGAAATAGAAAGGAAAAAGGAGATATTTATTACTTTGCTGTGTTTCAGGAACAACTGATTTCAGCTTCACAGACGAGTGGGAGTCTGGTCCAGAGACCACTGCCGACAGTCAGCAGCCTCTGTGTCTGGCTCCACACGTGTTGTGATGGCCTTAGCACATTTTGCCATGAGGTGTTTGTAGCTGAATTAACAGAAAGCTGGAATAACCCTTGGCTTCCCTCTGAGTTAAAGCAGAAATCTGCTGCCAACTCATTCGGACCCTGCTCTATTCCATCTGATGCCTGATTTCAGACCAGTGAGGGATGAGATATGAATGGCCCAACTGAGAAATGGCAATTGCAGTATCATTTCAAGCAGAAACCCAGAAATATTGTCTGCCATAATTGTCCCAAGGCTCATGGAATATCCTTTGCTCAGGGTTCCGTTCAGAAAACAGAGGCAGTGGCTATAACAACAAATTAATCAGAGAATTGTAGAAATCATAGAGTATTTGATGGTCCTTGTGGATATCCACTCAGGATGTTCTATGATTCAATGATTCTGTGACTTCTGAGTTGGAAGAGACCCACAAGGATCATTGATCCAACTTCTGGCCCTGCACAGACACCCCAACAATCCCACCCTGTGCATCCCTGAGAGCATTGTCCAAATGCTCCTGGAGCTCTGGCAGCCTTGGGGCAGTGCCCATTCCCTGGGGAGCTGCTCAGTGCCCTACCACCCCTGGGGGAAGAACATTTTTCCCCAATATCCCAAAATCTCCCCTGGTATGGCTCCAAGCTGTTCCCTCAGGTCCTGTCTCTGGTCACAGAGAGCAGAGATCGGAGCTGGCCCTCAGGAGGAAGTTACAGACTCTGAAATTAAATAGCAACAAGTTACTGCAACTCATCGGGGCACACTTTTAAAATGCTGTCATGGTCCCTGGTTTGGTTTGGCCCTGCTTCTGGAGCTGGCAAACTGTCCATAGATCATTCCAAATGAGCTGGGATGGAACCACCTTGTTTTGGGGGATAACAGTTTGAAATTGGCCTTCACCCAAGTTCCAGCGCCAGCCTTGTGATCACTCCAAGGTGCCCAGTGCCTCTAGTGGGTGTTTGACCACTCCCAGGTATTTTTATACACGTGCAAAAGTGGTGAAATACTGACACAGAACTAAAAACACTTCGTGTTTTCTGCCTGCACCACCCTTTGACCCCTACTTAGCCGAAATGTGGGGTGGGAGAGCAGCTCATCCGCTGCCATTTCTCATTTAACTGGAAGAAATTTGGATTTCCCCTGACATGTGAGAGCTGAGTGCCTGTGGCAAAGAAATAAGGAATAGTCAATGATACTGTATTTATGGTGATACTGGCTCCTCTCCAGTGAGCTGGAGAGAATGAAATTTAGGAAAATAACATCTTCTTGGTCAATTTGACATCTGCTGTCATGAAAACTGGGCTGAATAGCCATGGGAGAACTCAGAAATTACACTAAAGGAGTGAAAAGCATCTCCAGCTGTCATAAAAAGCAATAACTGGCAATTCCTCCCCTCTCCCAGGGTTCGAGATGGTTTTCACATGAGAGTTGCACCTCGAGTTTCTCTTGTGCTGGCTGCTGGCTGCAGTGCTGTCAGGGGCAAGGAAAGACAAAACGATTTCATGTCCTCTGGACGGCAACAGAGGTGAAGTGACTTGCAGCGTTTAAACAAGGAGAGTGTCTTTTGAGGTCTCCTAAATCCTGCCCCAGTTCCTTCCTGCTCTGTGTCCGTGCCAGCAGAGGCTGAGTGACCGCAAAGGGAGCAGCAGATGCCCGGCGTTTCTGATTCTCAGCTCACCCCGACACAGATTGGCTGCAGACCCTCTTTGCTGAAGCCGTTGAGGACTCACAGTGGTGAAGTTTCCATTGTGGTTTGCAACTTTGAATCTTAGCCTGAATCTGACCCATCTTGCAAGTCAGCAACATCAGCTTGGGTTTCAAAGTGCTGATGAGAAGATATTTCTAAGTACCAACACACTCTATTTTAGCGTTTTTTAATACACAGAGGTTCCTCAGAGCCCTTCCCACCCTTGTCCAAAAGATACAGGGATCAGCTGGGAGGACCAAGCTGCCCAGAGAAGCTGTGGCCGCCCCTGGATCCCTGGAAGTGTCCAAGGCCAGGCTGGACAGGGCTTGGAGCAACCTGGGATGGTGGAAGGTGTCCCTGCCCATGGCAGAGGGTGGAACAGGATGAGCTTTTGAGTTCCTTCCAGCCCCAATAATTCTGTGATTGTATGATTCTAAATATTGCCTGCTCCACTCCAGACAACAACTGAGCTGTAGGGGGATCCCAAAAGGACACAAAACTGCAGGCTTACCTTGGGTGGGGCAGGAGGAGGTTTGCCCTTGGTTTTTGGGTTGCCTCCAGAAGCGTGTTTCTCATTGAGCATCAGCTGATTTTTGCTGCCGAACAACCCCATCCTGGAAGGAAGAGCAGAAATTGCCTTTTAATGAGACTGCTCTTGGGGAAAAACGCAGGCACTGAGGAACAAAAGTCTTTGCATTCATGAAGAGCAAATTGGAGAAGATCAGAATGCAGGATGACGGGACAGTGAAGAGAGGAGTCTAAAACCATCCTGTCTACAGTCCTCCTGCCACCCTGGACCTTGCGAACCCCACGATTTCTGTTCCCACGTGACTCTGGTGTTTCACACTTTGCAAATGAGGTTCAGACAGACACTATATGCCACCAGAGTAAAAAAAAAAAGAGGCACAAATGACTGCTTTGGATATGTCCCCTCTCCAGTGTAGAGATCCCCATCTGATATCGAACTTGCTCCAGAGCCGGGGGATGCCAGAGGGATGAAGATGGGTTTATCAACAGCCCTGTGCTGAGCTGCTCAGCTGCACCAGGGCTTCAGGAGGGTCACACAGTCCCTGGCCCAAGAACGAGTCACCTCAGGCTGCTCAGAGCTTTCTGCAGCTCGTGTCCCTCCCGAGCAGCAAGGGCAGTGAGCGGATGTGGCCGTGCCGTGCACGGAACCAGTCCTGCTGTTCCTCACGTTTCAGCAGCACAGACTCGCACTTGGTTTGTCCAGGAAGCCACAGGACCTCTTCAACCCTTTGGAATACTGTAGGAAATGTAAGGAATATGGTGTAGCTTGCATCCATCCTGCCAGTGAAGTGTGCGCTGAGGGCTTGTCTCATCCATCTGCAATACTCTGGTACTTTTTGATGTGCTCTGGATCCTCCCAGAAATCATGGATTAGGTTTCCCTATACCCTATGCATGTCTCAGACCTCCTGGACACCTCAAAGATCACCAGACACAAATGAATCAAAGCTTTTCCATGGATCATCATCTGGTCTGCATTAAGGTTTCCAAACTTGGGCTTGAGGACTGTTTGATTTCATCCTAGAAATGTAATTTCAGCTCTGGTCAGGAATCCAAGGATAATAATGGGTCTAGGTAGCCAAAATGGCCAAACTCTGCTTGGAGCCTCAAAAATGAAGGAGCAGATGAAGCCAGTGCTACTGAAGTGCAATATCCAGGGCCAAAGTCTGTCCCAGTCCCTGCTTTGAACCAAAGGCATTGGATGGCGTGGGCTACATGCCCAAAAAAACCCAAAATCCAAACCCTGAATATTCATAGCTGTGCAGAGGCACATCGACTCCTATTCTTGCCAAAATACCCCGAGGTCTGCAGTGATCATGGAGGATCAGGGACCTCAGGCCCAGGGACACCCCCAAATGTCAGTCTGGCACTGTGTCATGGTAGTCAGACTCCAGCTGGTGTGTTCAGAAAAGCTCCCAGCAAACAGACTTACAGGAAAAAATATTCCAGTAAAAGCAACTTTTTTTTTGCTTTCTAGCATGAATCTAATATCTCAAAATCTGGGACTCTGAAATGAGGCTCCCAATGGAGCCATCACAATATTTTAAGGTGTTATTTTTCTAAATGTTTTCTCCTTTCTGCCTCATTTTTATTATATCTGATAAAGAGAAAAATGGAAGGAATTGGTGAAATATTTCAGAGTAGTCCAACATACATTTTCCCCCCATCCAAAACTTTTTCACCTCTGAGATTTCCTTTGACCTGAGTTTACAGATGGCCTATCCATCTGTCCCCAGGCCTCAGCTCTGCTCCAGGCACTGTCAGCACGGGCAGAGGGGGAGTTTCACCTATTAAATCAACCAGAGCAGCTCCTGCAGCAATTTAATTTTCCTTTGGCAGCCTCCAGGTTGCACCCAGGGCTTGCTCTGCTTAGCAGATCTGGCGGTGCAATGGCCCAGGATTTATTATTATATTATTTATTATATATATATTATTTATTATATACTTTTCCTGCTCCTCCACTCACAACTTTATGCCAGGACTTCTGATTCTGGATCGTGGTTTTTTGCCATGAGAGTGGCTGGAATTTTCTTTTCACCCAGGGACCAGCAAGAGATCATTTTAATTAAAGATGGATGATGGATAAGTTTTAGATATCACTCATTACCAACCATGAAAGACAGAAAATCCATCTACATGTTGGACATCGATCTGTGGTTCTTGTTACAGTCTCACTGGAAAATCCTGGGATCTTTGATACACTCTGCTCCCAAATGAGAGAGAATGTGGTCAATTGCCATATTTTTGGCAGATTTAGGGAATGTGAGGTATAGCACGAGTCAGCAATTTGCTTTGACTGTCAGTCAAGTCACCAGGATGATCTTATGAGAGAACTGATGGACCATCTACGGCATCATGGATGCATCTTTTGGGGTTTTCAGCTGCTCTCAATGTGTGATGGCAACGAAAGATATTCGGGTCTTCAAATATATCCTCCCACACACATCCTCCCTCTCCCCTTCCGCTCTGCGTCCGGCGGTGCAGTTCATCCGAACACAAGAACACCAGGTGCTCACATAATTAATGGAATACATAATTAGTAATAATAATAATAATAATAATAATAATAATAATAATAATAATAAAAGTAATAGTAGTAGTAGCAGTAGTAGTAGTAATATATTTGCGATGATTTTGGGGCCTGCCAAGGGGTATAAAATGCTGTTGGAGACTGGACCCACTGGACCAACTGGTCTTCCAAGATGGAAAGCAGCTTCTGGGTGGGTTTTCACCCTGGAAGGGACCCCTATAGGACATCCAGCCTCAAGATGGGGAACACCCACTTTTGGCTGGGTGAGTGAAAGTGCTCAGACACGGTCAAATACAGAGATAAATCCTGAAGTAGCTCCACAGGCGCTTTGCAACTGTGAATTCTGCAGGGCCAAAGAATGAAAATCTACATTTCTAGCTGAACTTGCCTTTATCGTAATCCTTTAGTCACAGGCTGTTGACCAAATCTGAGACTAAGTGGAGTGAGCCGTATTTCGATTTCTTTGAGCAGTTCAGAAAGTGAGGAGCCTCATGACTCAACAGGTTATATATATATATAATATCTATTATATATATAATAGATATATTATATATGTATTATCATGACCTGGTGACGCTATAACCATTGCAATAGATGATGGAGCTGCTATTTAGATATTTATTAGCCATTATTTCTTGTATTGGCTATAAATCTAATCATAATCATCCACATCATCACCGTGTCCTACTTCTCCCACTGAGGCAAGAACCCTCTTTCACCTACTGTGGTACCCAGCCATGGCATTGGTGAGGCAGAATGGGAAAGTCCTGGAGGAATGTCAACCTCAGCAAGTCCCACCAGGGGCCTGTGGCTTCTCTGGTAGGGTTTGAGAGGAGTGGGGACCACAACTTGTCCTGTGCACCCCTGTGGGGACATTGCAGCCCTTTCTGCACCCTGCTGAGACTGGAAACACCTCTGTGCACCCTTGCACAGGCTCAGCTTTGTCCCCATGCACGGGCCAGAGACACAGGCATGCAAAAGGAGCTCAGAGAGAGGAACAACACGGCCCACCTCGGGTCAAGCAAAGGTCACTCTCTCCCACAAAGGTCACTCACTCCCACCCACGCACAGAAGGGGTTTGAACAGCTCTGGGGATTCACAGTCCCTACAAAATCCACCAGTCCCACTCTCCCAGTTGCCTCCATCACCATTCTTCAGGCCAGCAGGTGTTTTGCAAAATCCCAAAATAGTCCTACAGACAAATGTTGTTGGATAGAGAGAGCTGCTGGTTCCCATTTCACAGCTGGTGGAACCTTCAATTGTTAAAAAGTAATTCTGTTTTCAAAAATAAAGGCAGCTGATTTGAACGTACGTTGTGCCAACGTGTTTCCACTTCGGATTAGTGCTTTTAAAAATTACCTTCACAAGAAAAAACAAATGAGAAAAGACATTCAGAATAGTTCTCCCACCACCCTGTTTTTATTTTTTTTTTCCAATGGAAAAGAGCACCGGGGAGTACACAATAACTCAGAAAAGCATAGAAATTTCCTTTCATGAGTTTATAGCTTTTCACATCTAAAAATGTTGGTTTATATTTAATAACTGAGAGAGGGTTATATTTTATATATATATATATATTTATTTATTTATTTATATAAAAATAATTTATATATAAATATATATTTTTATGTATATATTTAATATATATAGCCCTGAGAGAGGTTTATATTTAATAACAGAGAACTATTTTCCTCAAACCCCCAAATTTATAAAACAAGTTCTTTTTAAAGTGACCAGAAATCAAAGCAGAACACAAAGTTTTTCCATATTCTTCTTCATCAGGAGCTGTAGTGATAGGACAAAGAGCAGTGGGTTTAAACTGGAAGAAGTGAAATTTAGGTTCTATATACAGAAGAAATTCTTCCCTGTGAGGGTGGTGAGGCCCTGGCACAGGGTGCCCAGAGAAGCTGTGGCTGCCCCTGGATCCCTGGAAGTGTCCAAGGCCAGGTTGGACGGGACTTGGAGCAACCTGGGGCAATGGAAGGTGTCCCTGTCCATGGCAGGGGTGGGAATGAGATGATCTGTAAGGTCCATTCCAACCCAAACCATTCAGGGATTTTATTATTCTATACGCATAAAAAAAATTTAGCAACAAAACAGTTTTAGAAAAAAATGGTGATGTTCTTGGTGTGGTCCTGTGCAGGCTGAGGAGTTGGACTCAATGATCCTTATCTGTCCCTTCCAACTCAGGATAATCTATAATTTTATGAGTCCCCGTTAGCTGCTAAGTCATGAGTAAAAAATATGTGACGCAGAGGTGTTCCTGGAAGAGCCAAGCTGAAGAAGCCAACAGGCACCAGGACAAGGGGCTCTGTGGTGCAGCCAGCTCTGAATTAGTGTGGGACAGACATGAAGGGCACAGGAACACGGGATGCACGGGCAGAACCTCTAAAATGTGCTGAGTGTCCACGTCAGCGGATGACAGAACGCAATTTTAGCAACCTTCAGAGGGGTAGCTGAGGTGGCATTTTGGCTACAGAGAGGCGGATGCAGGTGCAAATGCTCCTGCAGGAATGGGTCAAAGGGAGCTCTTCTGAAGATCATAGAATCACAGAATATCCTAAGTTGGAAGGAACCCACCAGGATCATCGATCCAGCTCCTGGCCCTGCACAGACACCCCAACAATCCCACCCTGTGCATCCCTGAGAGCGGTGTCCAAATGCCCCTGGAGCTCTGGCAGCCTTGGGGCTGTGCCCATTCCCTGGGGAGCTGCTCCAGTGCCCCACCACCCTCTGGGGGAAGAACCTTTCCCTGATATCCTACCTAAAGCTCCCTGGACTCAGTTTCATGCCATTGCCTCAGGTTCTGTCATTTCAAACCTTTGCCCACCTCATTTTTACACTGAGCAGCCCTGCACCACCTACTGCTGTTGGCTGCTTTCCTCTAGCAGGGCAAAAGAGATCTGAAGTCATTTCTGATGTGAATCCAGCACTTTCTGCAACAGGGATGGGGATAACACTGACAGGCAGCCTTGGGATTGCATGGGGGGGGTACAGGAAAGGAAACAAGACCAAATAGAGAAGAAAAGCAGAAGTCTTGGCTCACCATTTGCCTCAACCCCATGAAACTGCCATGGAAAAACAGGTTAATACCCAAGCAAGCCAACAGAGTTTCACTCTGAGGGCTGCTCCAAAAAAACCACTAAGCTTACTGAAATCACAGAATGAGCCCCCTTTCCATCCAGATTCTGCGGAGGGTGCAACAAAGTGTTTTAACAGTTCACTAAGATCAGGTATTTCAATTCATTTTAAAACTCAAGAATGTCTCTTTTTTTAAGAACACATTTTTTAAAAGGAAATGGGTTCAAAAACCCTAAAAAAATTACTTTGAAAATGCAGATCTAGCCTATTATGAAGGGGTTTAAATGCTGAATTTCTCTTTGCAAGTCCTCCCCAATCCTGAAAGAATTGCTGAAATCAATTCACTGCAGATGCAATAATTTAAGTATTCCAGATTTGCATTTTTGCATCGGCGAGAAGCAAAAAACTTCAGTAAAAGAAAAATTTCCTCCACTTCTCAGCACATCACAGATGCATTCAATTCTCTTTTTCCCTCAATAAAATAGCTTTTCAAAACGCTTCCTGACCTGGCACCCTTGGATCTCTTTGCAAGACACAAAACTGAAGAATTACTGAAGCTCTTGGTGGATCAGCTCCTTAAATAAGAAGGAAGATTTGCTTTTTGCTACTGCAGCGGTTTTTGCTGTGACCGTTTTCTACTTCTGCTGGGTTTCGGTCAAGTCCTTTTTAGCTCATATTTTGAGATAATTTTCAGCGTTGTTGCTAAGAGAAGGTAAGAAGACAACTCGGAACCAATGCGCTGTGCTATAAAGAGCACTGAAACCATGAGCAAGGTCTTTCTCAGAGGCAGAAGGTGGAGGCTATGGCCACCATTCTCTGTAACACGGTGGCCAAACTCTGGCTGCCACACCCCTGGAAGTGTTCAGGGCCAGGCTGGATGAATCTTGGAGAAACCTGGTCTAGTGGAAAGTCCCTGCCCATGGCTTTAAGGTCCCTTCCAATCGAATCCAAACTGTTCTGTGGTTCCATTATTCCAGCACTGCTGTCTCCGTGAAGAGCTGGAGAGCAAGAAGCATCGTGGTTCCTGCTGGGGAGCGAAGCAGATGTTGGGTTTGCGTGTTGCATCCTCGCTGAAGAACTAGGAGTATCCTACTGGCAGGGTTCAGACCCGTTCCAGTCCTGGTCTTTGATGGATACCAGGCTGTATTTGCGCATTGAGGACTCTCTCAAGCACTCTGGTCCGTTTAAAAGGTCCTTGAGGGAAGGTGAAAAACCCCCAGGAGCAGCCGGGCTCTCCTGAGGTGAGGTGCTGATGTTGGTGCTGGTCCCTCATAAAACCTCTCACACCCGAAGAACCCCAAAGTAGCTGTGGGTGCCTCCTTCTCCTGGCCCCATCCTTCTCCTTCCCCTCTCCAGTGCATCCCACCTCCCTGTCTTGGACCCTGTCCTGGTCCCAGTCTTGAGCAGAGCTGGTGTGGCCAAATTGTCTTGGAGATATCTGTTCCCTGCCAGCCCAGGACAGACTGACAACAAATCTGGGAGCTCTGTGGTCCTGTGGTTTATCCCTAAGTGAGGGGTACGCATTTCAGGAAGGAGACTGAGGCCCACTGGCTTATTTTAGGATCTCCGGCTGCAATCCAAGCCAGCTTTCCATTTCCATTACAACTTATATCTGCCCTAAAGCTACCATTTTTCTTAGGCCATGATTTGCAGGAGAACCCGGCCCAAGCAAACGAACCAAGCAGAAAATCCATCTGTTCCAGGCCTTTCTGAAGAGCTGGGACAATCCATGGGAGAAGGCTGTGTGAGGCTGGGGGGTGTGGAAGCGCACAAATTTCCAGGACCTTGAGTCTAAGCAGACGCAGAAAGTTTTTTGACAGGGAATTAAAAAAAAAATAAAGAGAAGAAGATAATAAAAGCTTCTTGCTCACTCCAGAAGTAGAAAACAGCCTCCTGTTGCCAAAGTTATCATTCCCTAATCAAAACATCTGTCTGGAGGAAAAATGGCTGCTTACATTGAGCTTTGCATCCCGCTGGAAGCCAACAGATGCTCGGCTGGGCTGCAGGAGGCTGCGGGCCAGGAAACAGAGCCAGGGATCAGGGTCTTGGAGAGGGGAAAAGCAGGAGGGCAGACTGCTTATCCCACCTCCCTTCAACACGCTTCCCTCACGAGCTCAGCCCAGGTGTTCCAGCAGCCAAGTGGAATGCCTGCTGGGAATGTCTCTGCAGGACTCGGGAGATGTGAGGTGCACTGGAATGGCCAAGAAGGAGGAGGGAAGGCACATCTCTTTGGGTACCTGAAGCAACTCCATGATTCATCAGGTGGGACAGGTTGTATGACAAAACTGCATTTCCCAGCAGAAATTCCTGCAGTGCCTGAAATTTCAGCTCAGGTTTCAACTCAAACCTCTCTCTTCCCAGGGTTGGTGCAGGCC
This sequence comes from Aphelocoma coerulescens, assembly GCF_041296385.1. Lineage (NCBI taxonomy): Eukaryota > Metazoa > Chordata > Aves > Passeriformes > Corvidae > Aphelocoma > Aphelocoma coerulescens. The sequence goes on from NC_091016.1 coordinate 122,580,833, forward strand.
AAATTGTGGATAGGTCCTGGGTGGGTTGGAGCACAGCAGGGTGAAATCCTCTCTGCAGGCCACCCCTATCTGACATCCAAATCCTATGGAAGTGGGCAAGGGCCACGGTCCCTTGGCCAGAATCCCTTAAACTCCATTTCACAGCATTTGGAGGACACATCACAGGGATCTGTAGGGATGTGGGGAGGTCCTGGCCCTCCCAGCCCTCAGAACATGAGGAGATGGATGGGATGTTCCTCCACACCTCTTTATGTGGCCACCCAAACTTCTGCCCTGGGAAAGGCCTTCCTGGAGGCCCTGCATCCCAGAGATGAATTTTCCTAGGAAGAGGACAGCATTTTATAGGACCAAGAGGAGGAATGAAGCTGGTGGCAGGCTGGTGCTCAGGAATTTGATTCCTTGGATCGGGTCTCAGAGGGAATGATGCTCCCTCCCACCACCCTCAGCGGAGGCAAAGGGCTATGGGGAAAGATAAACATCTCCAGTTCCCCACCTGAACACCTCCAGCTGCGTGTCAGGAATAGCTACAGGATGCCAGAGCACTTCCCTACTCATCACAGCTGTGCCCAGCTCCTGCCAGCCTTCCCCACATGTAAATCCTCTCTTCCCCTCCAGGCCCTGGGGGACAGGGCAGGATGGGAGTGCCAGGATGTGCACACCTGGCACTTCTTTGTCCTCCCCTCCTTTTGCAGCAGACCAAGGGAACAGCATCCCTGCAAACCATCCCTTGGTGCCGGATCCAGCAGTCACCAGGAAGCGCCTCCGTCATCTCTTTAACCCACAGATTGTGGGGAAAGGAAAGAGGACAAGGAGGGATGGGAGAGTGGATGAAGACAGAGAAAAACCTGCTGGGCTTCTCCCCACCCTCAGGGGAACGTGGATGGGGGTAGGATGTTCCCGACTTGCCTGCTTCCTACGCTGCTGCTCCTGGGGACGCGATCCGAGGACGCACGAGCCACCGGTTGGACCCATGACAGATGCTCCATGGGGCTGAAGGCCCTTTCCAATTTTTCTTTTAGAGGCCTCTGGCTTCCACCACATCCACACCATCCATGGGACCGACAGCTTTGCAGCCCCAGATCGCAAGAGCAGCCTGGTTTTGCAAATGCTTTTAATGGGCTTTCTTTTTTTAATTAGGTCTTTGTGTCAGAACTGACTCTTTTCTCACCCCCTAAGGATTCCTTGCTCTATTTTGAATATAAAAATGATCACCTGGGAGGGGGTGGGAGTTGCACTTCCCAGACAACCTGGGCAATGAAAATAGCAATGAGGAAGGCAAGAAACACAAAGAGAACCCAGACATAAACCCCAGCAAACGCCACAGGCTGTTAACAGCTGTCATTAAAAACAGTGAAAATGACTGTGAATGGACTGTGCTTCCACTATGCAAACCACCAAATTTTAGGAAACAACCCAAAAAACTGGCTTTGCCAAGATCTTTCCTTTCTGTGACTAAAAAAAGACCTTTTTCTGATGAAACAAATCTTGTTCCAGCCAGCCCCATCCCTCTATGAACCTACTCAACCATAGCAGCATGGTCTAACGAATGAAGACCTGGTCAGGGACTTGTGGGTGGCTCTGAGGAAGTGACTTTTTCATTTTGCCTCAGCAGGTTCGATTGAGAGACCGAAACCCTGTCCTGGGAGATAAATATTGTATAAGAAGCAGGATTTGTTTCTACAGAGGCTTCCCATGGAGGGTGTGTAACAAGTTGGCTCCTCTGGGGTGTTCTCAGTGTATTTTCTTAAGCTGTTGCAGACACGAGGCCCCAGAAGCCACCATGTAAACCTCTGTGGGTAGCTGCATGACGACATCTTTGTGTTGGATGTGGCAGCAGGAGGGAAAAGGACGCTTGGTCTCGGCCAGCTCGAGGCTGGGATGACCTCACATCGTTTACACTTCAGCTGCCCCCACTGAGCAGGACAAACATGAGTCGACATCTGCTGGGTGTGATGCACAAGATAAAGGTCACCCCACACTGGTGATGTTGTTTACGGGAGGAAAAGCTTCACGGGGCAGATCTGAGCTGAGGTCACAGCAGAAGACCTTTACCAGCCATAGGACACAAGGACAACAAGAGGGTGCCTGAGGACACGATGATGTGTGAGGTGGGGGTGGCTGCTCCAGGGTGCACATGCCTGGTTTCCATCCCTCTGGAAACACGGTATGGAAATCAGCCTTGGCTCTGCCGCTGTGCTCCTGACAAAGGAAGACAACCTCATGGAGGGCTGCAAGTCCGTGGGGCTCATACTGCGTCCCTAGTCCTGCAGGGTCAGCACAGAATCTCAGAATCTCTAAATCCCAGAATCTCTAAATCCCAGAATCCCAGAATCCCAGAATCCCAGAATCCCATAATCACAGAATCCCAGAATCCCAGAATAGTTTGGGATTGGAAGGGCCCTCTGAAGATCACCCAGTCCAACCCTCTTGCTAAGGCAGGATCACCTGTAACAGGCGACACAGGGACACATCCAGGTGGGTTTGGAATGTCTCCAGACTGGGAACTCCATGCCCTCCCTGGGCAGATGTTCCAGGGTTCTGACACCCTCAACATAAAGAATTTTTCCCTCATGGTTGAGGTGGAACTTCTTGTGGTATATTTTATGGCCATTGCTGTTCATCCTGTGGCTGGGCACCACTGAGAAGAGCTTGGCACCATCCTCTGGCACCCTCCAAGCCTGGGTGACTCTGAAGACAACCAGGACAGACACCCAGCCCAGCAGGCCTCAGCCACGTGTGCCTGCTCCTAGAGACACAGAAATGAGGGAGCCCTTGCAGATTTGCCAAACTTCTCCCTTGCCAATTTGCATTTTCCCCTCCCAATTCTCCTCCAGCTGAGGGCAGGGGGTGGAGGTGGAGCTGCTCAGGTCTGGAGCTGGGGAAGAAGAGGACAGTGTCAGGTTTAGGTGGAGTGCTTTGAGCTTTAGGGCAGGGCCTCATCATTTGGTGGGTGACCTCTCTTTGCTAAATGAGCTTCACTTCCTATCCCTATGAAAAGGGAAGTTGCTCTTTTAGAAAGCTGCTGTCATCCACCGCTGAGGTGGGAAGGAGGAGCTACCACGAGGTGCAGCAAGGGCTGAGCAGTGAAGTAGTGTCTGCCAAGTCATCCTGGGAACAGGGCGATGGCGTGGCAGCTCCAGACAGAAACCTGCTTCTGATTTGAGACATTCCCACTGCTGGCAGCGGGGAAACCCAGCAGCTGCAGCCGCCTGCTGCAAAGGCTCTCCCAGTGATGGCCACAGTTCAAGCAGCTCAAAAACAAGAACTAAAAATAAAAAAAATTGGATATGGTGTGGTTTGCCAACTGCATCCCAGGGAGGTCGTTCTGGTATCTATGGTATCCTGTGTGTCATCTGGGGCACATCCCTTCATCCTTGTGCCTCCTCTGTTTCCTCCAGCCTGGACATCTCATGGCCACGAAATGAGACCTGGCGTCCAGAAGCCCAGACAGTTTGCTTACTCAGCCCAGGGATGTCCTCTGAAAGTGGCTGGAGGGAGAACCCTGAGAAAGCTGGTGAGAAAGGGCACTAAAAAGGGGGAAAGTCTCTCATTTGCAGCTCCCAGTCACTCCAGATGGGCTCCATCTGTCCCTGTTCCCCTGACCTGAAAGCACAGGCTGTGATCTCACCCAGACAAGCAGGGTCTTTCTGGTGGTGGCTTCCACCCTGTTTCCATGCATCAGCTCCCAGATGTTCTCCAGTGTCTTTGCAGGCCCCTACACCAGTGTGAAATCATGGAATTATAGAATCATGGAATGGTTTGGGTTGGAAGGGACCTTAAAGATCATCCTGTTCCATCCCCTGCCATGGGCAGGGACACCTTCCTCTATCCCAGGTTGCTCCAAGCCCCATCCAACCTGGCCTTGGACACTTCCAGGGATCCAGGGCCAGCCACAGCTTCTCTGGGCACCCTGTGCCAGGGCCTCAATACCCTCACAGGGAACAATTTCTTCCCAATATCCCATCTAAATCTACTCTCTGTCAGTTTGAAGCCATTCCTGGGAACTGAGGAAATCTCCCTCCAGATGACCCCACAGCCCACCAGGATGACCCCACAGCCAGACTCCTGCAGTGGTGGGCCCTGCACAACCTCCCTGCGCAGCAATGCCCATCCCATGGCATTTTATCCACTTCACGCTGAACCAAAGGTGTTCCTGTTGGGATTTCTGCTGCAGAGCTGGCTCCAGCTCTGCACTGAACCCACCAAGAGGGATGAAGGTAGCTCTCCTCTCCCATCTGGCCTCCAGGACTGCCTCCCCATCCTGCTGCTATAAAAGCTGGGCATCTCATTTCTGCCAGACATTTTCATGGGCTGGCCACGCTTTTCTCTTCCCTTTTAGGAATGAGTAGTCTCCTTTACCATCAGAACCTCCCTGTTCCCACTCCTCTAGCAGATTAAAAGCTTATTTACAGCGTCCTGTTGCTCCTGAAAGAGGCTGATGTGTTATAGACAACCCACCAGACTCCATTTGGAGACTTTTGGAGCTTTTTGAACTCTGAGGACTTTTTGAACTCTGAGGCAGCATCTCAGCTACTAGAACAGGCAATATTGGGGCTCCTCTCCCACTCTTAAAAATTTGGTGGCTGCATCCAAACCCCTGGTGGTCCCCATTCTACAGGAGCTGTGGTGGCTCCTGGGTTACATTGACCCATATATGTTTATTATGTTTATTTAGAATCTATCCTGACTTCACTGGCCCTCCTCTTTGGTCTCACATTCCAAGGGACAGGCTGTCCCTTTCCCCCTGACATGGAGGAAAACAGAGGATTTTCCCTGATCCCATCCCTGTGTTTGGGATGACACTCAGACACGGGCACCAGGTACCAGATCACCCCGGGCGCAGGGTGAGGATGGACTCCCTCTTGTTTTCACTATCGTTATTTATTATGAAATCCTTCTGGTTTTGAAGGGATATCTCCAGGGACTGGGATGAAAATATGAGTTTTGGTTGATGGCAGCTGGAACATAGTCTGCTAGGAAGGGCCACAAAGAGATTTTGTCTGGATCCCGTGAGGAAAAGCCTCTTCTGGACAGAGAAAGTGACTCCTACCCAGACCAGTCCTCCCTGCCAGGCTTCTCCTACGCTCACAACTTGGCTATTCTTGGCTACTTGCAGCAGCCAAGACCTTGTCTCAATATTATTTCCTTTCTGATGCTCATAAAGAAAGAAGGAACCCATTACTTTCTAATCCCTTATCCAAAATTAGAAGATTAGCTCCATTTTCAGAATTAAAATGATATCAAAACATCCTTATGGTCCTTGAAGGAGACAGAAATGTGGCAGAACAAGGCTGAACCTCGCAACCAGGTTTGTGACAGAAAGTCATTATTTATGGCACAGAAGTGATGGGGCTGATCCAATCTCAGGTTACCTCACATTTGATCTGGTCTGAATTTATTGCTTCAGAGCCAGAAGAAATCTTATTTCCTCAAGTTTCTTGCTTTGCCAGTGTCCCTGCTCTGCCTGGCATCAGCAGCACTGCACTAAAGCAACCAGGATATCTTCTCACCTGCTTAGGACCGAGTCCCACATTCACAATTCCCTTCCACTCACAGTTATTATTCCTTGGCAGATCACTCAGTGACTTTTGGAATGCTTTTTCCAACTTTTCCACCACAACTTTTAGGGGGAAAAAAAGCATTTCACGGGAAATCACCACCTTTCAAAAGGTTCTGTCACAGAAACACCACGAATATTGGCACCTTCCACTGGAAAAAAAAGAATAATAATCGTGCAAGTTCGCTGCATTAATGTCTCAAGCAGCTGTGCTCTTCTTCCTCTGCTTCTAAAATGGTCAAGGCCAAATATGCAAGAGACAGCCAGGAAAAACTGTCGAGATAAAAGTCAATTTAAAGCTTTTCTATCAGTTTCTCTGCGTGCTTAGCACGACACCACTTCTCCCTCTTTCCATCACGCATTGCGGGCGACGCCTTGATTTTTCCATAGGTCAAATTTAACCTCTATTCAAAGCCCACTTCTCAAGCATCATCCTCCCATAGACACATTTTGAGATGTTCTGCCCCAAATTGCATGGTTCCAAGTCGTTCACATAACCCTGAATGCCACCACGGCTCAAGTTTTAGGCAAGAAACTCCCTGGGCTGAAAGAAGCCCGGCAGCTCCTCTGCCCACAGCATTTTGTTACGTTTTTTTTTTCCGTAATGGAAAAAAAGGTTTCATGGAGATGAGGGACCTTCCATGAATGAGGAAACACCATCCTGTAGTAAATTGGAACCAGGGGGACCTGGGCATGGGGCCCAGCACCTCTTTTTCCTCTTGGCCGTAAGGTCCTTTTATCAAGGGACAAAGAGTTTTTCAACCAACATTCATCCACCAAAATCGTTCCGCCATCATTCCGCCAATGGTGATTCCGCCATCACCAGGGCAGACCAGATGTCCTGGACATGGAGTAATTTTTCACTCTTCTCTGCTCATGAAGTAGCAAAGAATTCATTTGTGAGCCACATGTTTATTATTTGTGCTGTGTCTCCTACGTGCCTGACACACAGGACTGCAGGGGTGCTGCTGGCTGCTTTTTGATCAGTAACAAATTCCACGGCTTCCAGAGGAGCAGAAATTGTCAGTGAGATTGGATCAAATTTGAAAAATGATTTTATAAGTGTGTAAGTAAATAAATAAAGAGGGGAAAATGCAGGGGGATGAGTTTGAAAAGCACATTTCAGTTCAGGAGCCACGTGTATTTCACAGGGTGGCAGAAACATAGGACTGGCACCACGACGGTTGTTAATCTCAGAAACCCCCTAACTCGGACTTCAAAGCTTTCAGTGATGGAAATTCCCACTGCTTCCTATCAGTCTGTCCCAGCCCTCCAATTCCCACAGCCTTAAATTACTTTCTAACAACCAGAACTAATTTCCTTCACGGAAAGACCCACAACTGCCTGTCCTGCCCATGGTGGCTGCCCCTGGATCCCTGCAAGTGTCCAAGGCCAGGCTGGATGGGGCTTGGAAAAACCTGGGATAGTGGAAGGTGTCCCTGCCCATGGCAGGGAGTTGGAATGAGCTGATCCTTAAGGTGCCTTCCAACCCAAACCATTCCATGATGCCATGGTGGACAGCAAGTTTCTTCCCTCCCTCTTTGCTGTGTCTCCAGCAAAAGAAGCAACATCATTTCTTGCAGCAATTCCACACAGTCCACACTTCCCACACCTCTGCTCAATCATATCCCTCTCCTTCAGGCATTTATCACTGGGTTTGGAAGTTTGAATAGGCAAGGCCACAATGTTTTTGAAATTAAAACTGACTAACATTAACACAGACAAAATTGCTCCGTAAAACCACAGGAACATTGTTCTCCTGCTCAGTTGCAGTTTTTTCTCAGAAAAAAATTATAATTAAACCCCATTTTTTTACTTCTACCCAAGGAGCTGCTGTGGTTTGAGCTTGGCTTTTGGTGGTGGGGGAGATTTTTTCACTGGACATTGTGATGGACTTAAACAGCAGGATGACTTGTGAGAAGAAAATATCTTGTCCGGCATGAAACATTGGAATTCTGGCTTACATTCCTATCTATTTTTGATCAAGAACTGTGACCCTGCATAGCCTATTTTGTCCAGTGATGTCCAGTGGTGCAACTGCTCCTTCCACAAGCAGCCATCAGGACCCTGGGGCTGTAATTTGTTGCCAAGACCTCTGCAAGGGGGAATTTCATCCTTTTTTACCCACCCCCAGCTACTTCTAATCTTGCAATGTGGTGTCAGCCTACCGAAAAAATATGATTTGCACCACATGGAACTAAGACATGGATGGAAACTTTGGGGCTGGCGAGGATTCCAGCAGGATTTAGCCCTAGGTGTCCTGAGAGACTTTTTGCCCGTGATAGAACCCCTGCAGGAAATGATTGGCTGCAAAGGAACTCACCCGCATGGAGGCAGCGCTTGGTTGCCTCCAGAGGCTCATGAACCGTGAAGGAGCAGTGAGAAAACTCCTTTTTTAAGACAGATGGAATGGAAAGAATGAGGGGAAGGAAGGAAGGAAAATAATGATGAAGTAACAGTGTGCCCAGGAGCTCCTACTCTGCTCAACACATCCCTTCGATCCCTGCGAAATCCATCCATGTGAATCCCTGTTTCCACACCTGCTTGAGATGACAAAAAACCTGGGCTGCTCCTGAAAATGTCCTAGAGGCCTTTTCAGATGCTGATGTGCCCATCAAGGCACCACAGAGAACTAAAGGTTGAAAGGTCAGTCAGGAAGAAAGTCATGATGTAGAAATAAAGGGGCTGATAGCTGTGTTTGAGACAGACACACAGCCCAAATTAGGAGGGAATGGGATGCCCATCCTGGGATATTTTGGGTTTAGCTAAGGGGAGCTGGGAGCGCACCATGTCAGATGAGAGCCCGGGGTGTAACAGCATCCCAGAACACCCCACGCTGACTAAACCAAACATGGGAATTCATTGGAAAAGAAGATGAAGAATAATCAGCAGCACCTTTGCAAAACTTTCACTTAAATATGCCTTGGGTCTTTCCTCCTCCATCAGAAAATTCAGGTTTTGATTTCACAGTCCTCACGGGGCAGCAATAGCCTCGTATTGACAGAACAAAACAGGAATGTGCCAGAAGGGCTTTTTCACTGACTTTTGGGTACCAATATAATGAAAATTCTGCAGGAGGTCTGGGAGAAGAAAGCAAAACGTGAACAAGAAATCACAAGCTCTGCAGCCCTCAAATCTTCTGGTAAAAATGACTTAAACCTTGACAGAATGACCGACCGAGCATATTAATGAGGGTGCCTGGGCTGCCCTGCAGCTGTCCTTTTTTAATTCCTCATTTCCATCTGCCTTCTCCATCTCCAGCACGTACCCGAGCAGGGACCATGTGCGTGTGCTCTGCATGCAGCAGGAGCCCTCACTGGTGGCAGTGTCCTGGTTTTGCACTGTTAAAGATCCATAATCAATTAAACACCAGGGCAGCCCGGCATGAGAGGCAAGAAACAGCCCCAAATCACGAGTGGGCTAACTAAAGCACTTTGAAGAGCATTCAGTGGGGCATCAGTGGCCACAAAGCCCTGAGGAAACACCTGAGGAGGTCTGAGATGCAAATACCCCACAACACGGCACACGCTCTTCTCTCCCAGAAGTGTCACAGCAAGCACGGATAACCTGAAATATCCACGCTCCAACTTAGAGCTCTGGAATTTTGAGCCTGACCTAAATTTTAATCAGGAATGAAAGTTATGGGCTTAGTGTAGATCCTGCAAAGTGACCACGGGAGAAGCAGCAAGTCCACTCCTCCTATAGCTCTGCTGGAGATTTCCAACTTTGCCAGAAGCTTTGTCCACAACCAACATTAACTTTGCAGTGATTTTACCAGCTTCAGTGGAGGAGCTGATGGAAATAAAATATTACGTCCAAGGAAACCATTTAAACCATCTGTGGGGTGGAAGAAAGCAAAAAACCCTCAAAGATCCCAAACGTGCCTCTCCAAATATAGGGAATTAAAGATTCGACCCTTCCCCATGCTGTCCACAGCACCCAAAGGTTGCTGAGTTGGAAGCTGAGCACCCTAACTTCCACCTCCCCTCAGCTTCAGAACTGATTTCACTTTCTCCTGTCACTCTCATTCCCAAGAAATTCAGTTGGATGAAACTCATTCACTCCTTGATGCCATCTACTTTCACTATTTTTAAGAGAAAATAAGTTGATCTGTGCCTGAGAGAGAACCCACTGGGTGAGCATCCAACTTGGAGCATCAGTCCCACCTCAGAGCGTTCCCAAATCCAGCACTGGGAAGCTGCCAGAAGGAAAGACAGACACACATCCCCTGTCCACAGCAGCAGTTTGGCTCATTGGACATCCCACCCTAATCCTAAAGGCTTTAATAATCACTGGTCCAGAGATGGGCCAAATCTTTAAATACCTTAAGGGAATATGCCCAGGGGAGCACCAGACAACAAACAGGCAGCAGGGAGGAAGGAAAACTGCTGGAAAATCATTTATACTTACTTTGAGAGCCCTGTGTTCAGATTAAATCATATCCCACTCGATCTTAGCTGTCCACCAGAGCTGAAAAACCCCTTCCAGATCATCAGCTTAGGACCATCAGCTCCTTTTGATGAGTTTCAATCCTTGGAGCACGCAGAAGGAGAAGCCCTAATTCTTCTTCTCGTCGTGTGTTGAGTTGCTGTTGGTGGTTTCCTGTTGCCAGCAGCTGAATGACAAATGGAACTGGTTTGTTACACTTAGAGCAGTGGAGGGCTGACAGTATGACCACACTTCTCACACACTACTAATATTAGAATGGGGTCTACCTTAGAAGAACCCGCAAACGCTCCTCAGGCTGTAAAAAGTGTGGCCCTGCTGCAAACAACACCCCGAATTGCCCTCATTCAGGCTGGGGTGAGGTGAAGTCATCCCCTGGAGCCTCAGGGTATAAAGCTGGTCTAAAAATGGGAGGAGAAATATGGGTCTGGAGTTGTCTAAATTGGCCCATTCACAGCTCAGAGCAGCCTGGGCCAATAGAAGGGGTGGAGTTATTTATTGCGTGCACTTAACTTTCAGAGAGCTTATCACCAGTCAGGTTCGAGTTTGAGAAGTTTCCCTTTTTGTAATCAGCTGGGTTACGGGGCTGTAACCTCACTCACTTTCCATCTGAGGTTCTGTTTCCGCTTCAGAGCTCACCTAAAGAGGCTGGTCATGTTCTTCCTCCTTTCTTCAACGAGTACAAGACAGCTGATGCCATTTAGGGCATAGGGGGAAGAGCCCAGGAGACAGCTGACAGCACATCCTGATATCTCTTTATCACTTGTGTGTAAGATTTCGTGCGATCTGCCTTCACTCTGCTCTGTGCAATTAGCTGCTCGTGGTGCTGCACCAAGCTCTGCCCGTGCTGAGGACCCAGCACCCACCTGGAGCTGCTGTGGGCAAGGCCCAGCTCAGATCTCACTGCACTGAGGGGGTCCAGCACCTTCCATTGCCAGGGGTCTTCGGGCACTGGAGAATCACAGAATGGTTTGGGTTGGAAGGGGAAATCAAGCTTACCTTGTTCCATCCCCTTCCCATGGGCACGGACACCTTCCACTAGACCAGGTTGCTCCAAGCCCTGTCCAACCTGGCCTTGGACACTTCCAGGGATCCAGGGGCAGCCACAGCTTCCCTGGGAAACCTGTGCCAGGGCCTCCCCACTCTCACCAGGAACAATTCCTTCCCAATATCCCATCTAACCCAGCCCTCTGGCAGTGGGAAGCCATTCCCTGTGTCCTGTCCCTTGTCCCAAGTCCCTCTCCAGCTCTCTTGGAGCCCCTTCATGCACTGGAAGGAGCTCTGAGGTCTCCCTGGAGCCTTCTCCTCTCCCGGTGAACATCCCCAGCTCTCCCAGCCTGGTTCCAGAGCAGAGAGGCTCTAGGCCTCAGAGCATCTCCGTGGCCTCCTCTGGAATCACTCCAGAAGTTCCTGGTCCTTCCTGTTTTTACCATGCAATGCTCTGAAGCTCCATCATTCTCATTTCCACCCTCACCTGCAGGTTCCAGACCCACCAACTCATCTGAAGGCCAGGAAGCTGATGAGTGTCACCTACAGATCCTGCTGGGTTCTGGATAAAGCCTCCATACATTGAGACAAGGAGAAAGGAAAATCAGCCAGAGCTTCAACAAACAGGACAACCAGGATCCTGCCTGAGACTGGCTGAGCAATGGGATGTTTATCGGCTCTTTTCTGAGATGAGGGATGAAAATCTTATATAGGAGAAGGTTGGATCTTCACTCTTGGTCCTGCAGTTTCAAGGATCACCCCTGGCTGAGATAACACCCTCCTGCTGATGGATTTCTGCAGGGGAAGTTGTCTGGAGGCAAATTCCGAAGTATGGATCTCTCTGGAATAGCGGACATTGGGACTGTTGCAAGCATTTGATTTTATGGCTCATTCATCAGGCTGAACAAACAGCAAAGCAGAGGAATCTAACAGGCAAACACATTTCAGGTGCTGTTCACATTTTAATGTCCCCAAAAGAGTCGGTTTGGTTTATAAATAGGAAAAAACCTCCAACAGTTGGCGTGAAAGAAAAAGAAGATAAAAATCCAATTATTGGTCTTTCATTTTATTGTCCTGGGTTGAGGAGATTGTCCAGATTCCATCTGTCAAGCCACCAGCTGCTGAAGTAGAACTGTGTTTGCTGACAATCAGTTACAAATCCCGGACATTTCACCCAGCTCTTGCTGCAGGAGTGAGCAGGAAGTGACTTTGGGGTGACAGGGGAGGGAAGCTGCAGCCTGGACTCCACTCTTTCATTCACCCCAACTTAAAGTAGGGGTCTGAGATGGGCTTTTCTTACCTTTCCCTTCCTCACAAAGTCAAGGAAATAATTTCAGGGCAATCAGAGCATTTTAAAATTGAATTTTGGGGAGATGATGTTCACTCAAGACCCCTCCAATCCTGTGGGTTTTGGTGATGAAGCCTTACAGGGTGGAAAGGTAAGACTGGGGGCGGGGGGAATTTTTATTCACTAGCACTTCTGGAATTAATTTACAACAAATATTTTGAGTGAAAGTGGAACTGAAATCCCGTTTTTCCAGCAAAGAGGTGGAAAAAATATATATCAGTCCTGAGATTTTAAATGCTTTTTACCTTTATGGATTGCTGCAATGGATTGGGTTAGTAGCTTTATCAAAGGAAAGCCATTACAAATCAGTCAAAATCTTTGGAAAGGGTCTTGATTTTATTTGGAAATGATTTCTAGTTCTTCAGGTCTTGGGAATTTTTTTTTGAGTTGAGGGAAGGATAATTCACTAACTCAATATACACACTTACAAAGTTAGTTACGGAATCACCAAGTGGATCTGCTTTTACCTTTGAAAAAAACAAATGGGCTGAAAATTCCCACCATGACTTTGGCAGGATTTCAGGCACAATCGTCCTCTGTTTTGTCTTTGATGTTTGACTCACCTGGGAGAAACCCATAGAGAAAATAATGTAGATACCCCAAGGAAGGAACCTGATCTAGTGGAAGATGTCCCTGCCCGTGGCAAGGGATTGGAACGAGATGATCTTTAAGGTCCCTTCCAACCCAAACCATTCCATGGTTCTGTGAAGGCTGAAACAGGCCAGTGCCAGCTCCCTCAGTGATCCACAGAGATGAGCAGCCAGGTGAGGACAACTGACCTCTGCAGCCCTTGGGGACACCAGGGGACAGCATCACCTGGAGACCTGCTGCCCTCTGCAGGTGCCTCTGCCGCGTCTCCAGGTTGATGGGCCTCCAGGTGATCCTCCAGCCATGCCAGAGCACCTTCCCAGTACAAGTCCCTGTGGAGGCAAAGGAGTTTGAACCTGGCTAGGAGAGGATGGTGATGGTTGGGAGCACCACAGACTCCTCTTCCCATCCTTGGAAGGCTGAGCCCCAGGGAACCATAGGATCAGAATTGTTTGGGTTGGAAGGGACCTTAAAGTTCATCCCATTCCACCCCCTGCCATGGGCAGGGACACCTCCCACTAGCCCAGGTTGCTCCAAGCCCCATCCAACCTAGCCTTGGACACTTCCAGGGATCCAGGGGCAGCCACAGCTCCTCTGGGCACCCTGTGCCAGGGCCTCAGTACCCTCACAGGGAAGAATTTCTTCCCAATATCTCATCTAAAGATACTCTCTTTCAGTTTGAACCCTTTGTCCTATCACTCCATGTTTTTGCCCCAGCTTTCCTGCAAGTTCCCTTCAGGTACTTTAGGAACTTTTCTTTACAGGGACTTTGCTTTAGGGGAAAAGCATTTATCTGGGGATTAACTGAGAAGAAACCATTGATGGTCCTGCGAGATTCCAGTACTGGTCCCACACAATGGCCACACAAGCCTGCCAGGAGATCCAGCTCCTCCATGCTTTACTAGCAGGATACCTGCAAGGAGAAATCATCCAAATCCAGCAGAAAGGGCAAGAAGCAAAAGGTTCAAATCCAAACGGAGTTGAGCTGCTGCTGTTGTGATAGAGGAATGGGCATCTCTGCCCATTTTGGGTGGTAAGAGGCAGCTCAGAAGGTCCAGGTAAGATTTAGGGGGCTCTAAGGCACCTTACAGCGTTTGTGGTGTTCAGATCAGCACAGGGGTTCCCAAGGAAGTCTGGCTGCCTCATCCCTGGAAGTGTCCAAGGCCAGGTTGGACAGGGCTTGGAGCACCCTGGGATAGTGGAAGGTGCCCCTGCCCATGGCAGGGGATTGGAATGGGATGATCTTTAAGGTCCCGAACCCTTCCATGATTCTACAAATGACCACTACAACAAGAAATTCCCAGCTTGGGCTTTGCAAAACCACATCCCAGCAAGAACCCAGGCTTGCATCCATGTGTTCCCAGGAATTCACCAGTCCTCTGGAAAAGGTCCTGTGCCCAGGGATGGTGTAGGAACTGGCAGTCTCTGGAGCTCTGAGCGCAACAGAAAGGATTCCTTGTATCTGAGGAAAAGAAAAAAACACCGAGCCATAGGTGTGGACAGTGCTGGTGTTGCACTGGTTTAGTTTGACTCATCCCACATAATCTCAGGTGTCCACTGCAGGTGGTTGGTGTCAGAGCATCACCAGTGGGAGCAGGACTGTTCTTCAGCAGCTCCCCACCAGTTTTTTTGGATGACGACAACTTATCCAAGATAAATCCGGGCCAAAAAAACATTCAAACCCCGTGGACTGACTTCAGAGGGACGTGGCTGCAGCCTTTCAGTGCTATCTTATGGCAGCTCATCTGAAATCCATTACGCAACTGAATTAAAAATAAACATTTACAGAAGAGGGAGCGGGTGACAGTGTGTGGTCTGTTCCTGCGAGGAGACAGACAGACAGACATCCAGCCTTGGGAGCAACACCTCTGCTGTAAGCTCACCCTGCTAGACCTGGGCTCTGGCCCTGTCTGGCCATGTCCCTGTGAGTCAACTCTCCTGGCTATCAAACCTGGGTGGCTGAATCCGACTTGTTTGTCAGGAAAGGGTCCCAGTCTTGGTCATTCCTGAGCCATGTCCTGGGATTGCTCATCCTACATCAAAACCAGGCCAGAGGCTGTTTCACCCTGTGCCTGTCTGTTCCCTGGCACTGTTTGGGTTCCCTGACCCAGTTTTAGCTGAGATGTTGCAAGAAATGTTGAACCTCCACGTGCTTGATGGACCAGGCTCTGCTCCGTGGGACCCAGCAATAGGATAGCAGGAACGGGCAGGAACTGATGCCCAGGGAGTTCCACCTGGATATGAGGAAGAGCTTCCCTTGACTGAGCACTGAACAGAGACCAGAGATGGTGGGGAGTCTCCCTCACTGGGGATATTCCATATTTATCTGGGCACAATCCTGTGCTCTGGGACAGCCCTGCTGCAGCAGGGAGGCTGGACCAGTTGACCCACCGTGATCCCTTCCAACCTGACCCATCCCTGGGATTCCTTGCTAAGAGTTCCAAGGCAGCTGTAGGTCTCTGTCAGACAGTTTTAACAAGCAGTCAACAGCTCTTCCATCTCCCTTGGTGCCTCTCCATCATCATCAGCCTTCAGGTGCGTCCCTGCAGCACAGCGAGAGCTGATCACCAGGCTGAGTTTGCATATGCAAATCTGAAATCTGACAAAAAACGGGTGCTGGCAAAGCAAAAAAAAAAAAAAAAAAAAACCAACAAAAAAAATTTAAAAATTTGCATTTTCATCAGAAATGTGAAAATGCTGCTCTTCACTCTGAATCTGCATTGATGCATCCAGGGCATCCCCCCTTCTCTGGACTCCAAACTTCCAAACCTGTATGGGCACAGCCTCTAAATTACTGGGGGGGGGGGTCTGGGGTACCCTTGGCATTTGAAGGGAGGTGGGAAATCCCAGCCCTTCCATGAGGAGCTCAGGAAGGGGCTGTAAATCTCTCCCTGTTGCCCGCAGGGGGGAGGAGGGATGGTTTAGGCACGAGAAGGGAAGGGTGAAAAAAAGGGGGAAAAATTGTTGTGAAGGGGTTTCTCTCACAAAAGCTGAATGTGGGAATGTGGGAAGGGACCTGGATGGTTGGGGGTCGCTGGCCAAGGCTTAACTCTTCACAGCACCAGATTTGCAAATGCAGGTGGTGGCTCTGAGCCACCAGATGTGAGATGTGTGGGGTGCTTTGGAGAGCAGTCCCCAGGCTTTGAGGGGTTAACCTCCATCTTCTGGTGAAGGAAGAAAACCCCCTCTGTCCCCTGCCTCTGATTCTGGACCCCCCTCAGCCAGCAGCCAGGGCACTGTCCCTCACTCAGTCCCTCCTTGGAAGCAGCTAAAATGGTTTCCAGCCCCACTCGGGCAGCTGTGGAAGCAACAGGCGCTTTCCCAGTACAAAATTCAGGCACAGGCTGGTTCCTAAGCTGGTTTTCTGCCCGGGGATAAATGGTATCAGCAAGCTGGTACCAGCCACAGTGCCCCGAGGCACCACCCTGGGGCTTCCCAGAGATGCTGATGCATCCTTGCAAAATTCCCCTCGGCACACGCAGTCACCCTGGGCAAGCTGTGGCACCTGGAAAACGTTATCCCAAAGCTCTCCCGAGCGCCAGAGGACCCCAGGCTCCTTGAAGGGCTGATATCCGTGGTGTGAGACAGGAGTAGCACGGGGACACCATCCCGGTTGGTGTCGGGAAGAGGCATAGATTCCTTTGGGAGCACAGCAGCTCTCCGGGCATGTCCTGCAAGCCCTGAGGGTACCTGGCCTCCACTGGACCGCTCCATCCCTGTTCTCCACGCCGAAAGCATCGTGATCCTGCTCCCTCTCCTGGGTGCCGGAGGATGTTTAGGACCCAGGCTGAGCAGCTCCTCCCTTTCAGGTCTCTCCAGGGTTATTGCTTGGTGGGAGGTAGGTTCAGGGCTCGGTGGTATGAATGAAAGAGAGAGAGGAAATCGGCACTGAAAAGCTCAAACTGGAATAGCTCGCCTGTCTCCAGGCAACAGCCCTGACGCAACCGCTGGGGGAAAAAAAAAAAAAAAGTCCCTTAAATGAAAAAAAAAAACCAACAAAAAAACCACCACACACACAGATTTCTGAAGCGAGACACAGAGGGGAAGGATGAGACAGACTCCTGGAGGCACTGGTGACACCGCTCTGCAAACACCAAGTTGGGGACCCGAGGTGGAAGGAGGGAGCCAAGATGTCCATGCAATCCCCTCTCTGATTCCAGCCCCGGTAAGTTTGCTGCTCGTGGTGGCTTGGGGGGACACAGCCACCCTGGGGACACCCAGCACGGGAGCTGCTGCAGAGCTGCCGGGTGCTGGAGGAGACCCCCGGCGTTTTGGGCCCTCGGGAAGGGGGAGCAGCAAGGAGCAGGTCCCTGGGGAGCAGCAGTGAGGGGTGATGGGGACCCCACCGAGCACCAGTCCAGCACTGGGGTCTGGCGTGCTGGTTCTGCTCTGCTGGGGCTGGGGTTTGCAAAGTGTCCCCCCAGCCTCCATCTCCTGCCCCGCCGACATTCCCCGGAGATGGCCGGCACGGCGGCTCCCCAATGACTGAGAATCAGCGCAGGGTCTGAATCCTCCTTCCCGATGATATTTGTGGATTTTGCTCCGAGCTGGGAGCAGCGTGGGGCTCCTCACCCCCTCCCGGAGGATTTTTCCGCACTGGGTGAGGTGTGACAGGGAAGAGGCTGCCCGGGTTTTGGGACAATCACCTGTTGCTCCCTCTGTCCCCAACCTGAGATGTGCAGGAGCCCTGGAAAGGTTTGTGGGGTTGTGCAGTGCAGACATGGTGGGATGAGCGCGGTGGCCTCGCAGGGCGTAGCTACCTCGGGTTTTTGAAGCAGGCACCGTGTGCTGAGCAGAGCAGGTTTCCACCTGCTCAGGGCTGGCCCTCGCAGCTCACGTTTACACCGAGGAGGGGGGAAAAAAAACCCAGCCAGAACTTCTTCAGAGCCCTTTATAACAGCTTGGGGTTAATTGTTAAAATAATAGCGCCAGCCCACACCCCTCCCAGCACGAGTGTTTGTGCAAGCCCAGCCCGAACGCCCCGGGGTGTTGCACACCAGGGCACCATCCCCATCCTACAGCCCGGACTCGTTCCGGCCCGGGCAGGCTGACACCTCTCCCGCCACAGGCACCTGGCTAAGGACACCCCTCCCTGCTTTCCTGCCATGCTCCCCCTGTTATTCCACAATCCTGCACCCTCCGGACCTTTTCTACCTCGGGGACCTCAGCGGAGCGGGGGGAAAATGGATGAAAATCAAGTTCCTGGCTTCCAGCGAGGAGCCGTGCCCAGCTGATTCCCTTGGCTTTGTCTGCTCATCCCTTGTATCCGAGGAAGTCCCCACTTTCCAGCGGGAACGAGCCTGTTTTGGCTGCTGTGGGTTCGCTCTGTGCCAGCCATCATTTCGGCACACGGGGGCTGCTGCTGCGTTTTGCGTCCCAGCTCTTCTCTGCTTTCAAATGCCCATGAAAGTCCCACCTCCCCCCATCCTTCATAGGGGGGGTCTGCACACCACAAAAATCCAGCAGAATGGGAGGAATCCGGCTTCTCCCCGGCTCCGGGCTCGCAACAGCCCTGCAGCCATTAGGTGTTTGCAAAATGTAGCAGAGACACTGCAGGGAGAAAGAAAAAAAAAATACAAATAATCAGCCTCAGAGCAGCGTAGCCCTTCTGGGGGGAGGGAGAGGAGGGTCTGTTTGCAACCAGCCGATCTGAATGATATTAAATGCCAAAGAGCAGCTCTGCACTGGGAGAGGACAGGGCTGAGGACAGAGGTTGGACGATCACGGCTCAGATAATTGGATGGGACAGGGGGCATGTAAAGGGGATTAGGGGGTCACCGAGGGGCTGACCCCACTCCCCTGATCACGTTAACTTGGAGCCTGGGGGTCTCCAGTGGGAGCTGGCTGGCCCTGGCGTTGTCCCTGCAGGGGCTGAGCTGGGTGCTGGGCAGATTGGAGCTCAGCAAAGCCAAAAAAAAAAAAAAAAAAAGGTTGTTTTTGTTTTTGTTTTTTTTCTTTCTGAAAACACACCCTTGCGTGCTGCATTTGGGGAAAAAATAACTCCTCATACTAGTCTCCTGGGAAGAGAGCATTTCTCAGCCTGCCCTGGCTCATTCCCAAGGAATCCCAGCCCTTTTCATTACCCTGGGCACACGGGCACACAGGTTCCTGCCTCTCCGTGCTGAAACGTGGCCGTGCTTGGGGTGGCAGCAGGGAAAATAAAGGGACAACCGGCTGTGCCAAGCCACAGGTCCTTTGGGGGCATCTCTGGGAACGGGCTGGCCGTGCCACCTCCGAGATTAGGGCCAAAATCTGCCAGGGGCCTGGGGCAGTGCGTGGAGAAGAAACCTTTGCCCATAATCTCTGGTTCCACCGACCTCACCAGAACACACCGAGGGTGGACATGGTGGCTTCACCAAGAGCCTGCAAACTTGCCTTTGCTCTGCTCCTTAATCCTTTCCCTCCTCAGAGGAATCCTACGTGGTTTGGGCTGATGGGTTGAGAGCATTGACTCCATCCAGCTCCCCAGTTTGCAGCTACTTCCAACCGACTGGAAGACTGGTTCGCTGGAATGCCAAATATTTCTTCATGCAGGATTTCCACACAAAGCCTGGAAATCTGCTGATCGAGGGGAGTCTGACCGGTCTGAAAATGGAGCTACAAGGGTCCATCTGAAGCAGGCAGCAGCCTCAGCCCTGCTCCCTCACCAGGAGCCTTCTGGAAGCTGTGAGGGATGCAGGAGGGATGAGCTGTAGTCGGGCAGGAAGGTGCAGATGTGTTTATTGAAACAGGTTCTGACTCCTCCCGCGATGCTGGAAATCAGCCAGGGAGAAGTGCCTCGGGGCAGGGAGTGCAAATTGGTCCCCTCTAATCTCACAGAATCACAGAATGGTTTGGGTTGGAAGGGAGGTCTCTTCCATAAAGCTCATCCTGTTCCACCCCCTCCCATGGGCAGGGACACCTTCCTCTATCCCAGGTTGCTCCAAGCCCCATCCAACCTGGCCTTGGACACTTCCAGGGATCCAGGAGCAGCCACCTCTGCACTTCTCCACTCCTCTGATGGGTTTTCTGCAACCCCTACTGCTCTCCCCTCCTCCCTTGCAGTGTTTAGGGCTCTTTCTGGAGACCATTTGGGCAGAAGGACGGGCCAGGGCAAACCCTCGTCCTGCTCCAGGTTATACGTGAATGGAAAGCCCCTCTTTTTCCCTTTTCCCCGTTTTTCTGTGAATGCCATGTCCACATCCATGCTTGTGATGCCCATTTTGGTCACATCAGTGCTGTGTTCCTTCCATGGGGAAAGGAACAAGTTCACAGTACAGGAGTGTAGCCTGAAGGTCTCTATGGGCACCGTGCCCAGTGGCACTGAGGCCTCTGCCGTGATTGCTCCAGCGTGGGCAGAGCCCTTTCCATCCTGTCCCAACCATGCTGAGCAGGCAGAGAGCGTCTGATCCTGACAGCACCAATTCCAGCCCTGGAGCATGTCCTGGCTTCGGGATCAGACAGCTCTTCATGGTGCTGGAGTCTTGTCCTTTTGAGGGGAGGGAGGATGAAGGTCACTTTGGGACCAGGCTGGTTTTCTGCAGGAGAGGATTTCAGCTGCTACAGAAAAGGATTGGGTGGGTAAACACTGAATGATAAAATCCAGGGAAACCAGCTCTCCTCGGAGTCAGTGGGGTGGCTGGGGATTTGCTCTGCATCTCTGCAGGACCCCTGTGCAGAGCAGCAGGATGGGGGGCTCTGGCAGGGTGAGGAAGCCCCCAGCTCACCAAATCCACACAGCTCAGCAGCTCCTCTCCCGAGTGAGGCCATTCTGGCATGGAGAAAAGAATGATTGATGTGCAGCCACCCTGAAAGGGAACCACCAGCTCCAGGGAGCTGCAGTGTTTATCCTGATGGGTCTCTCCTTCCCTCACCCCATTCCTGAGGCCTCTGAGTCTCCGCTGCCCCAAGGATGCTGCGGAGCATCCATCCAGCCCTGTGAGCAGCTGGAGTGCTCCCTTACTCCATTGCTATGGCAACCCCTTCTCACAGGCATCTCCTCCTCTCTGCCCCTCTCCCACCCTGCCACAGACCCCGGGGGGGTCAGAGACTCGAGGGGCGTCAGTCATCCCCACCCCATCCCTGTGTCATTGCTGTGCCAAGGAGGGAAGCAAACACAGCTCTGCCTGCACACCAGGCATTGTCCCCCACCTCTAGCTCCACCTCGGTGTTCCTTCATCCCACCTTTTCAGGCTCAGGATCCTCCTCTCCCGCTGGGAGAGCTGCATGGTGA
Organism: Aphelocoma coerulescens; assembly: GCF_041296385.1. Lineage (NCBI taxonomy): Eukaryota > Metazoa > Chordata > Aves > Passeriformes > Corvidae > Aphelocoma > Aphelocoma coerulescens. Next base: position 122,601,971 of record NC_091016.1, read on the forward strand.
TGTTGGCAGGTCGGATTTACTCCAGGGGTTTCCTCTGTAGGATCAGGGAGTGTCTGCGTGGCCCAGGGTGACCCCTGTGCGAACCTTTGGAGCAAACTGTCAGGGGAACCACATCCCAAACTCCATGGATCATAGAGGGTGTCCCTGCACCGACTGGAGTGCAGGCATGGGCACCCAGATGAGACCTGGAGACACCAGAGGTGAATTCTTTACACCACTGAAAGTCCTCAGAGCTTTTTCCCTGAAGGCCTGTTGCATGGACCGACTTCTCAGTGAGAGGGAAACTGAGGCACAAAGCGGCTGAGGTGCTTTCTGAAGGTCATTCACAGGCTGAACCATCGCCTCTGCCCTGTTTGCTCCATGCCAGAGGTGCCATCTGTGGTCTATGTGGGCAAAAGGGTTTCTGTCAGCTGGGTTTTTTCTCCTATTGAGGCTTTTTTGTCGTCCCAGCCTCCAGAGGAGCAGAATTCCTCTAACGCAGACTCCTCCAGTCACTGCTGCTCCTTTGCAATAAGAATTGGGGTTACAGGAACCCACAGTCCACCAGGAACAGTCAAGGAAGAAGAATAATTTGTTCCCCACACCTCCACCTCGGCCAATTGCTGAACTCCCAGTTTAACATTCCTGTTACTTCTCCATCCCAGGCTTGTGCTCCTGCTGATCCCTTGGGATAGGTCAGTTGACTTCTCCAGTGGAAACCTAACCCAAGAAAGAAACTAAAAGGTTTTTTGTTGTTGTTTCAGTGACCTGTTGTGTCCTGTGCTTTCAGGACTCATCTAAAGGAAGGGGGAACCCCCTGAGCAAAGGTTCTTAGTGAGGTGTGAGCAAACCCTCACCCCATTTTGGAGCTGAACTCATTACCCCTAATTAGGGCTGGCAGGCTCTCCCTGCAGCAAGTGTGATAATGAGACAAATCAAGGATTAATCACTTAGATCCCCTCACACAGGGCAGCCCAGGGGGAGCCAAGCCTGGGAGACTGGGAGTATGTGGATTTGAGCCAGAGGCACGTTTGTTCCTGGGAATTTGGTAACTCTCCGGCACCAAAGGGTTTGTGTTACAGCACAAGGGCATTTTTCACACGCTTACAACTTTCAGATGTCTTTCTCCACAGCAGGTCTTTGATCCAAGTCCAAGATATTGATAGGAAATTAGAGGTGGCTCCATTCTGTCACTTCAGAGTTTGGACAGGCTGGGGAACAGAGCTGCTTATTTAGGGGGTGTCCCTGCAGAGGGAACGAGGCGTTTTGTGTTTCACCAGGGAGGAAGTGAAGGATGGGCTGAATCAATGCTGCTTTTAGGGTAGAAAAACCAAACCTCCTCCAAAGCTGCTGGGACTTGTGGTGCCAGGGAGGGGGAGATGACAGCAGGGCTGTGACAAAGGGGATGCTCCAAGCCACTGTCCTGTTTTCATGGTCCAATGCTCTAAATGTTAACTGAGCTGTGCCCAGGGCTCAAATACCAAGGGGCCTTTCCCACCCTGAGGATTCCATACACGCTGGAGAACAGGACAAAAGAGTTTGTGTGGGGCTCTGCTTTGTAGCTGTGGCATTCAGAAAATGATAAAAGTATGATCTTTGCTGGGGACTAGCAAATCCAGCAGCCCAGTGTGGAACTGCAGCAGACTCTTGGGCTGCTGGGTTTGGGCCACCCTCAGCAACCTCCACAGTGGTCTCAATGGACAAAAAAAAAACCTCTCAGAGGTGAAGTCTTTGAAGTCATTACTTCTTTTCCTTTATTGATCTATTGAGGCTGGAGCTGGAGGAAAGGTAAATTCATCGACATGCCCTGAGCCCTGCAGAGCACCCCTCCCCCAGGGCAGCCCCCTGCTTTCCCCTCTATTTTTCAAGAGAAGAAGGAAAATTGTTGCTGTTCCAGGCACGAGAGCTGTTGGCTTCAACCTGACAGAGTGTCTGTGAGGGCTCCCTCTCCTGTAAAACTCTCATTAACATAAATAGGAGCAGGAAAGAGACCACAACATGACTAATCCTCCACCCCCACACTGTCTGTGTGTACGCTATCAACTCCTCGTTCAGCTCATGTGCCCCCACACAATTGTTGGGATAAATCTTGCTCTCTCCCTCTCTCTCTGTGTGTTTATTTTAAATTGAATCTTCTTACTGAAAAGGTTGGAGAGACATAATTATGGTCTGGATTTCAGAGCTGCACACGCCTTTGTGGAAATGGCAGGGAGAAGAATGGCTGAGTAACTCTAGGAAGCTGCACACATCCTGCCTGCTTTTCCAGGCATCTCACCAGGCAGGCAAAAAAAGTATTTTGTTTTGTGTCTGGCGTTCAGAGGAGAGCTCTGGATCTATTCCTAGCTCAGCTATAGATGAGCACACGACCTTGAGAACGTCCCTTACCTGATCCTGCCGGCAAATGAATACAGAAGCTGCCTGAGCTTAACTCTTGGCGAGTTGTTCGAGTCCTCTGCCCCTCCAGGGCCCAGGGTTTGTCAGAGCAGCTTTGGGCACAGCTTCCGTGAGTGCTGACAGGAGCAGAAGTGGGGAGGAAGCTCCTGGTTTCTCTGTGCTACTGCTCCTAAGGGGTGTTCCAAGGGACCGTTCCCACTGGATAAACTGGATGTGGCCGGTGGTGGAAACCACAGGTCCAAGTCTTCCTGGATGTCTGAACCCAAACCATGCCAGCAGCCCAGTTAGTTCCTCACATGGCTGGGACACGTTCCGGGCTGGAGCCAGGGGGTCAGAAGGGAGCTGAATCCTAAAGCTGCATCTTCAGCAAACCCAGACCTAAACTCTAGTCTGTTAAACTGGAGGGGAGTGTGGTGTGGGGAAGAATAAATCCCCTTTTCCAGTTCTCCTTTTGACTCAAACTCTTGGGAGAAGTTTGGGTTCACAGAATCATGGAATGGTTTGGGTGGGAAGGGACCTTGAATATCATCCCATTCCCACCCCCTGCCATGGGCAGGGACACCTTCCACTAGCCCAGGTTGCTCCAAGCCCCATCCAACCTGGCCTTGGACACTTCCAGGGATCCAGGGGCAGCCACAGCTTCTCTGGGCACCCTGTGCCAGGGCCTCACCACCCCCACAGGGAAGAATTTCCCCCTAATATTTCATCCAAACTTCCCCTCTTTCAGGTTGTCTTACTTGATTTGCCCAAATGGGGAAATGTGGGTTTGCCAGGCAGAAAATCAGCAAGACCAGACAGTCCAAAATCCAGCAGTAGCCACTGGTGTTTCCAGAGAATGTTGGGGTCTGGGAATGTGTCCTGGCCTCCTTGGCAACCTTTCCATGGCCCCTTGAGTTAAGATTGGAGGTGTAGGTAACCAGAGCTTTGCTAAAAGCCAGAGCCTGTCTCTTCCTGCCCCAAAGCACTCAGATAACCGAGGTGAGGTCACCCTCCCCAGCAGAACTCTGGCACTGAGCCTCTCCCAAAGCCCTCACTCCCCTGCTCCAGCAAGAGCTGTCTCTCTTTCCTCACTCCCTTTTTCCTTCTCAAAACCAATCCTTTTTTTCTCTTCTAGGTGATCATCCAAGGCTGGTTTGCTGCTTGAGCAGGGGCCCACACCTCAGCTGTCCTCCAGGGTGCTGTGTTGGGCACCTCGTGACACCTGGTCAAACCTTGAGGGTTCTCATCCCCATCCCTGGCCCTTTCCAGCCCACCTCTATGCCTTTGGACTCCCAGAGAGGATGTCTGTCCCCCAAATCCAAATAGAGGAGGCTCTGGACAGCACGGATGCTGGCTCTGGGGGGGTTCCTCCTCCGGATGATCACCTGAGGACCCTCAAGGCATTGACAGAGAAGCTGAGACTGGAGACCAGGCGCCCTTCCTACTTGGAATGGAAGGCAAAGCTGGAGGAGCAGGCTTGGAAGAGCCCCCAGGCTGAGGGAGATGGGGAGGACGAGGCCACCAAGGCCAAAAAGACCCCGGGGGAGACTGTCCCCATGAGGAAGGTGCAGCTGCACCTCAATGGGAGCCCTGCCCAGGACAAGGGCACTGTCACCTCAGGGAGAGTAGGTGGCTTTGAGAGCATCGACGAAGCTTTGACGTGGCTCAGGAAGGAGCTGGTAAGTGACTGCCTGTCCCTGTTAGCACAAATTTTGAAGAGGGATAAAAATGAAAGAGTGGGGAAACTCCTTGTTCCTGCCTGCCAGGTGGAAAGGGAACAATCAGTCATTGTGTTTTCTATCACTCGTTGTGTTTTCTATCAGTCGTTGTGTTTTCCACACCTGGCTCTTCCAGGTCCATCTTCTGTTGCCTTTTTCTTCATTCAAATCCAGTCCACATTTCAGTCATCCTCCCATCCCAATCTTGGGCCCTGTCTCACACATCTACTTATTTCATGACATTTCACAGAGAAAAAGAGAGGACAAAAATGCTTTGTTTTTTCTAGGAATGTGTGCTATAGGAAAATCCACAGAGCCAGGGCACAAGGGCTGGAATTCACCTTTTCTCTGTCACTTTGCTATGGTCTTCAGCACAAATTTATCCTGGGCCTGACCCAGCTCCCGACCCAGCTCAGGAGTCAGCACAGCCTGGGGATAATTCCCAGGAGGATGCACCAAGCCTGACAGAGTTCAACAAATGTTTGGAAAACACTCTCAGGCACATAGAGTGATTCTGGGGTTGTCCTGTGCAGGGCCAGGAGTTGGACATAATGATCCTTGTGGGTCCCTTCCAGCTCAGGGTATTCTATGATTTTCTGGAGGTCGATAGGATGGACATGTCCCTGTCAGGACATCCTGAATTCAGGGCTAGAGAACCAGTCCAGGTGCTCTTCACAAGAGTAGAAGCAACCAGGTTCCAAAAACACACTTCCCAGCGATCCTTCCCTTCTCCTCACTGGCATGAAAAGTCCTTATTATTTGGCCCAAATTACTGGAAGTGACTCATGACACGTGGCTTTGTTTCTGTTGCCCAGTTGGAACTTTGCCTGTGAGTCCCAGCAGGAATATTTGCAGCAGGGGCTGGGACATCACTTGTGGCCAACACTTGTGAAAATGTTCCTGTGCAGATGCTTTGTTTTTGAGAAGCACTGAAATCTTTGAGGGGAACTTCTGACAACAGTGAATAATAGTTTTAAAGATTTCTTTGTGACTTTTGCTTCAGGTAATGTTGACTTGTCAACTTTCTGTTGCTGTATTCACCCAACTCCTCTGATCCCCTGAGAATTTATTTACAGAGGTGGTTCTGGGTGCTGCACTTTGGTGACTTTGTTTCTCAGGATCTTGGCTTTCAGGCATTCAGGACTATTAGGAACAGTGTTGACATGATCCCCTACAACCCCTGAGTGCTCTGGAGAACCTCAGCTCCAGATGTGTGACCTGAATCTGGGTGCAATCCTAAATTCACACTTGATGTAAACCCTGAATCTCAAGATGGTCAAAGACAGCAAGAAGCAGATTTTCCTTCTCAGAATCCTGGATTTTAAAAGATTTGGGTTTTTTTTCAATCTCTGCCCATGACGGGAGTATAAATTGTCTCAGAGTCTGATTCTACCCTTTAGACTGGGGTGTGGTATCTAAACCACTGTCTGTCAAAAACTGAAAGTTTAAATTAAGGAAGAGAAAAGGCCAAGCAAACCTTAATTGTCCCCCACTTTCCATTTTCCAGACACTTAATTACACCGGTCTTTGCTGGATCTGGACATAACTGGTAATTTAGAACAATTTCCCCAAAAGAGAGAGCAGTTTTTTGACTGACCACAGGGTGAAATAGCTGTGCTGGAGGCACGAGTGTGGGTAAGAGCTGCCAGCAGGCAGAGGGAGCACAGCCAGGCCATCCCATCACATGGTGTTGGAACCAAAAGGTGCATTTTGCATTACATTTCAAGGGTGAAATCCAGCTTTTTGTCAAATAAAGGAACAAGCTTCCAAACATCCCAACGTAGCCAGGATTTTTCCTTGGTTTTGCCCATGTTGTGGTAAGAAAGGCATCGGGAAGGCTCCATAGCAGGATGAAGCCCAGCAACCAACCAGATCCTGGGCTGATCCCCCAGCATGGGCAGCAGGGGAGGGGGGATTCTGCTCCTGTGCCCTGCTCAGGTGAGACCCCACCTGCAGAGCTGCCTCCAGTTCTGGGGTCCAGCACAGGAAGGACATGGAGCTGCTGGAGCAATTCAGAGGTGGCACCAGGATGATCAGAGGGATGGAGCAGCTCTGCTGTGGGAAAGGCGGAGGGAATTGGGATTGTTCATCATGGAGAAGGCTTCAGGATGACCTAATTGTGGTCTTCCAGTTCCTGAAGGCAGCCTACAAGAAAGATGGAGAGGGACTTTGAACAAGGGCCTGGAAGGACAGGACAAGGGGGAATGGCTTCCCACTGCCAGAGAGCAGAGATAGATGGGATATTGGGAAGGAATTCTTGGCTGTGAGGGTGGAAAGGCCCTGGCACAGGGTGCCCAGAGAAGCTGGGAAGTGTCGAAGGCCAGGTTGGATGGGGCTTGGAGCAACCTGGGCTAGTAGAAGGTGTCCCTGCCCATGGCAGGGGGCGGGATGGGATGATCTTTAAGGTCCCTTCCAACCCAAACCATTCTGTGATTCTGTGATTCCATTATATGGTTATTTAGGGTCTGTAGGATTCATCTATCCAATGAAAGGGCAAAAGCTGGTGAAGCTGGAGATTCTTTCCATGCAGGAAAGAAGTGCAGCAGCCATGTTCCTGCTGAATGAAATGCAGAGTGTGCAGCTCCGTCACCCCCAACCCACAGCACAGCTCCCAGCGTGTTCAGGCCAGGTTGTTTCAACAGCATCACTCTGGAATGGTTCTGGCTTGTCCCAGGGAGCATCCTGCCAAGCACTTGGAGCTTCAGGAGTCTGCACATGCTGGGGACTGTTCCCAACAGGCAATGGGTACAGGACCACCCAGCTTTGGATTTGTCTCCATCCCAGACAAAAGCAGCAGAGGCAGGAGAGTAAATTTCATGCTATCATAGAAGGGTTTAGGTTGGGAAAGCCCTCTAAGATCACTGAGTCCAACCACTCCCCAGCTCTGCCAAGACAGCACTAAACTGTGTCCCCAAATGCCAGATCCACACAGCTTTTCAATCCCTCCAGGGATGGGGATTCCTCCACTGCACTGACCAGCTGCGCCAGGGCTGGACAATCCTTTTCCTGAAGATTTTTTTCCTAGTATCCAATTTAAACCTCTCTTGGGACAACTTGAGGCCATTTCCTCTTGCCCTATCTCTTGTTACTCCCAACCTACACAAAAGTCATCATCTGACATTGCAAGGAATTTGTGTGTCCAGAGTCTGCTCAGGTTTGTCTTCAGCCAGGTTCAGGCTGCTCATGTTCAGAAGTGAAGCAAAAGACAAACCCAAGGTTTTATTGTCCATCTGGTTTTCTTGGCCTGTCACCTGCCATGACCAGCCCCAGGCCCTGGTTCTGCACACCAGGCCCTGGCCCTGGTTTGTAGGACTGACATAAGCCCATGGAGCCTCAGCCAGCCACGTCAGCTGGGCCCTGCTGAGAACCTCGCCCCGAGAAGCTGATTTATTCAGACATGCAAACTGCTCTTGCTTTTGTGCTGAGAGGCTCTGTGGAGGTGTAGGAGCAAATTGCAGCTCTCAGCGTGCGCTGAGCTGCCCTGGGGCTGGAGCATTTCCCTCCCCAGCTCCTCCTGCCTCTTCTTTGCCCTTGTGTTTGCCTTTGCACTGTCAAGTGTGGCAGCTCCTCATCCGTGCTGAGAGCAAAACCATCACCAGCCTGGGGATGGTGACAGACTCGAGGACTGGAGGGGTCACACTTTGCTCTTTGTTTTTGAAGTTTGCCAGGTTTTGCAAGTTATAAAATTAGGCACTCAGAGTTCTCTCCCTCTCAAGTATGGCCAAAGTACAAACCTATGAACAGGGACATCTTAGAATAGTTGTAACTTTGTCCCCTTAGGAAAAATGAGTTTTCTGTCTCAAATTCACCAGTTTGGTACTCAGATCTGAGTGAGCCTGCATTCTGTGAGCCAGAATACAGGAAGGAGTTGAAAAGGAATACAAATATCTGATGTCCTCTCCTGGGAAATCGTAAAACACCAGTGTCCTGTTGGTCACACATTTATTATTATGTATTATGCACTATTATTATCATTTGGGATACTGATATTGGCTGAGCAAGTGCTTGAGTGAATTTAAACAAAATTTCCTCATTATGAGGGTGCAGAGGCCCTGGCACAGGGTGCCCAGAGAAGCTGTGGCTGCCCCTGGATCCCTGGAAGTGTCCAAGGCCAGGTTGGATGGGGCTTGGAGCAACCTGGGCTAGTGGAAGGTGTCCCTGCTGGTGGAACTGGATGATCTTTAAGGGTCCCTTCCAACCCAAAGCATTCCATGACTCTGTGACCTCTACTGTTAAGTTGCTGAAACTAGGGAAGAGTTTAGGATTTATTATGGAACAGGACCATGCCCAAGGGTCAGCTTGGGTGCAGCCACCCTGTTTTTGGGAGAGACAGAGCCAACACAGCCTAAACAACACTGAGGAAGAGTGAGATTCGGTACCCATGACAGGCTTTGCATGATCCAGCTGGCAAAAGTCTCCTGGGATTTGGTGGTGGGTAACTCCCAGGTGCTCCAGAAGGAGCTGGGATACCTCATCTGGGGCTGTGGGCTGCACCACAAGGACGTGAGTACCTAAAATTACCCACAACAGGGTGGTATCTGAGCACCTTTGAAGAAGCTCCAAACCAAAACACAATGTGGACTTTTCTGAAGGGTTTGGCAAGGATCTGACAAGTGGCCTGTGCTTCTCCGTGCTTGAACCCAAGTGGCTGCACACAGGAGAGCACCAATTCACATCTCAGTTTCTTTTGATCTTTTGGAAATAAAAAGGGCTGGCCCTGTGGGAGCAGCTGTTTCTCCACAGACCATCCCCCTGAGCTTCATGGGCCAGGCTGGGACTTCATCCATGGGACTCTTCTCTTCTGGGAGGAGAGGGAAATCTCAAAGAGCTCCCCATCTCCATGCCTTGGGGTGTTCCCTGCTGAAACACCCCCCACAACACTGCAGGGAAAAGATGGACTGCTGGAAATGGGAAAATTACTGGTCTTCCTGTCTGTTGAAGGCAAAATTGAAGGCAACTGCTTGTATCTGTTTGGGCTGAGCCACCTAGACTGGAAAACAGGAAAGAATACATCCAAAGCTTTCTCTCCCTGGGAGAGATCAACCCTGGGAGACTCTGAGGCTTAATCCAAGCGGAAAATCCCCCCTGGCTTCATAAGATTCTGTAGTCCAGCTTTGCATTTCAACCCAGCAGTTGCTTCACTGCCAGGAAGGACCTGAGTTTGGTTCTCCCTTCCACCCTGGCAAGTTCAACCCAGCATCCTGTCCACCCCAACAGCATTCCCCAGCCATGCTGGTGAGAAACAGCTGGAGCTGGGTGTGCAGGAAGAGCCCAACTGTGTTAGAAATTTGAGTTTTATGAGCAAGACACACCTCAGGTCTTCCTGCCCTGGCCATGAGAGGATCAAAGGAGATGAAAAGCCTGGCTTCTGCTGGATGCTCCCCATGGGTTTCTCCAGGACGTTGCACTCCGTGTGGGGGATCCTGCTGCTGTCCCACACGGGTGAACTGGAGCGTGGAGCTACCTCGTGGTGCCCGGCCCTGTGGGCGAACTCTGCCAGCCAAAAACCCCACGGCTCCCCATGAGGTGGCCCCTGTAATCCCGTTATTCATTCCCAGGCAGCTTTGTGAGGCTCTGCTGGCCTGTCAGTGCTGCTTTTAAAGGGACATCACTCATCCTTTCCAGCGATTGTTTGGTCCTCAGCGTGGGACGGCGGGAATGGCTTTAGTATTTGTGCAGAGCCTCTGGGAAAGGGAAGGAGAATGAGGATTTCTGGGTTCTGGCTGAAATTCCACTAAATATTCCGGGAGGGTTTGACCAGAGCAGTGTTTAATGGGAGAGCTCCATGGATGCAGGACAAGGGGGTTGCACCTCAAGCCAAGCCCCAGGGATGAGTGTGGGGAGTCAGAGTTCATGTCCTGCAGAGCAGCCCAACTTTCGTGCTCCACCGTCTGCCCAGATGTCACGCCATGGAGCTGCCTCTGCAGGACCTGTCACCAGCCAAGGAACTCCCAAGCCCTCGGGAAGACAAGGCAGCCTTCCAAGGAGCACAGGCAGTCACAGCCCTCACCCCACGTGCCATCTCCTCCTTGTGCACATCATCCTCTCATAGAAACATGGAATCGCTAAGGTTGGAAAAGCCCTCGAAGATCGTTGAGTCCAAGGCCACCTCTAAACCATGTCCAAAAGTGCCACATCCACATGCTTTTAGTGAACCATTGCCAGGCTTTGTTCCTCATCTTCATTTTCTAGAGGGCTTTGCCTTCCAGCTTGCATGAAATCAAACAGCTTCCTCAAAAGAGAGGGAAAACAAGAACCAGTCAAAAAATGTAAAGCTGGTTTGCAAGAGGAAAAAAGCACCTACAGCTCACACCCCTCTGCACAATGGCCTCATAATTCTCTTTTAAATGCTTTTTTTTGCTGGCAGCAGAGGCTTTTTTAATCCCACATTCTTCCAAATATTAAATGAAAGCCTTTGTTGGCATTTCTTAGGTAAGTTGATTCACCGAGAAGAAAGAATGACCCAGGGTCTCTTCAATAGCACCTGTGATCACCTCCCTGATAAAATGTCAGCATTTGTTGTGAGACAGGGAAAATTATCAACAGAATGACTTTTTTTTATTGCTGCAACTCAGGTGGGAGAATAAGAGCCTGCCAAGTGGCATGGCTCTGCTGGGGGCACAGGTTATGGAGTCTGAGAGGAAATAGTGGAGTGTTTTTTGAAAAAGGTGAGTGGCCACAACCCTGCCAACAATTTGAGAGAGATTTCCTGAGAAAGGGAGAGAGATTCACTCAGAGATTGGTACAAAGGTGACTTAATCCTCTCCAGACAGCTGAGCTGGAGTCCAGCTGCTGGCTGGGAGCATCAGACAGGGTCCTCCAGGATGCCTCTGTAGTGTCAGAGAAACACAGAACGGCTTGGGTTTGAAGGGATTTAGATGGGATATTGGGAAGAAATTCTACCCTGAGAGCGTGGTGAGGCCCTGGCATCGGTTCCCATCCCTGGAAGTGTTCAAGACCAGCTTGGACAGGGCTTGGAGCAACCTGGGACAGTGGAAGGGGTCCCTGTCCATGGCAGGGGGTGGGGCTGGATGAGCTTTAAGGTCTCTTCCAACCCAAACCGTTCTGGGATGCTCTGATTTCCAGGAGGAGGAGGGATTATGGCACAAGCTAAAGCAACCCTGAGGCTGCTTTGGTTCACACCCTCCTTGCAGCAGCCCTTGTTTCAGGCATGGAAAGGTCTCATGTAGGAATATCTCCCAAGGGGAATTTTCCCTCCTCCCTTCCCTTCTGCATCTCCATGCACAAGCCACCAGGCCAGGAATAATTTACTCCCTACACCCAGAGCTACATCTGTACCCACAAATTGAGCAGATCATTTTCAGGCCTGGAGGGAAACGGATATGGTCTGATCACATCCCTGCTGCTAAAATCCAGACAAGGGAAATTTATCCCAAAACCTAGAATCATAGAGTCCTGGAAGTGCCTGAGCTGGAAAGGACCTTTGAGATCACCCTTCTGGGGGGCCTGTTTGGCTTCTCTCCCACCACCTTTTCTCTGCAGCTTTTGTGGTTTTGTTGCTTTTCTGTGAGGAGGGAAGTGGGGTGAGAAAAGGGAATTGTCTTGATCTGCTTTTCCAGCCCTGCCTGCTCCTGCTCCCCAGGCTGATTCCCACACCAAGTGTTCACCTCCTTCCTTCACTACCCACAGCATCCTGTGGCAATGGATTTTCTTAATTATGAGTTAGATTTTTTTAAATGAATAAAAGACCTCTTTTCTTTCATTATTTCTGAATCTTCCGCCTTTCCAAGCCAGGTGCCAGGGGAGAGAAAAATACCTCCAAAACACTTAGATCATTAGATCATTGGAGGTGGTAGTTCTCTCTCCTGGAGGTCCCATCCTGAGAGCCACTTCAAATCACCGAGATAAAATAAGCCACAGGGGAGGTGGAGACTGTCATGGACCAGCTCTGATTTATGCAGGCTGGAAACCCAGGCTGAGTATTTGGGGATCAGTTATTCGGTGTTCTTTTAATTGGTCCTTTCCACCTCTAATTGCTCCATCTCCCTGTGGCTGCTGCCTTATGAGCAAAATTAATTTGGGCTTTGTTTAATGTTGAGATGGAGGCTCTGAAGCCTGACGGATACCCAAGCCAACAGCCTTGGCACGGCTTTAATTCCAGTTTCCTGGTGCTCCTGAAAACATGAGCAGGCACACACTTTCTCTATTGTTAAAAATTCCCCATCCTGAGCTGCTATTTTTTTGGGATGCATTGCTGGCTTGGAAGAGCCCCGTCTCCCTCCCAGACGGAGCACCTCTAGATGAGTTTACAGAATCACAGAAGCAGCTAGGTTGGAAAAGACCTTTGAGATCATCGAGTCCAACCTGTGACCCAACACCACCTTATCAACCAGACCGTGGCACTGAGTGCCACATCCAGTCTTTTTTTAAACACCTCCGGGGATGGTGACTCCACCACCTCCCTGGGCAGCCCGTTCCATGCCTAATCACTCCTTCTGTGAAGAAATTTTTCCTCATGTCCGGCCTAAACCTCTCCTGGTGCAGCTTAAGGCTGTGTCCTCTTGTCCTGTCGCTGGATGCTTGGGAAAAGAGCCCGATCCCCACCTGGCTGCCCCCCTCCTGTCAGGGAGTTGTAGAGAGTGATGAGGTCTCCCTGAGCCTCCTCTTCTCCAGGCTGAGCCCCCCCAGCTCCCTCAGCCGCTCCTCACAGGGCTTGTGCTCCAGACCCTTCACCAGCCTTGTCACCCTTCTCTGGACACGTCCAAGCACCTCAGCATCCTTCCATTCCATGCTCTGGTGCAGCTTCGAGCAGGACGCAGCAAATTTGCCACTAAAAACCCTCTTCCCTCCCCATTGCAGGCAGAAATGCGTCTGCAGGACCAGCAGCTGGCCAGGCAGCTCATGCGGCTGCGCAGCGACATCAACAAGCTGAAGATCGAGCAGACGTGCCACCTGCACCAGCGCATGCTCAACGATGCCACCTACGAGCTGGAGGAGAGGGACGAGCTCGCCGACCTCTTCTGTGACTTCCCCCTCGTGAGCTCCTTCAGCCTCTCCACGCCCCTCAAGCTCATCGGGGTCACCAAGATGAACATCAACTCCCGCCGGTTCTCGCTGTGCTGAACTGGGGGGAAGGAGAGGGAAGGATGGGGGAGAAAGAGGGAGACGGGTCTCTCTGCCTCGTGGCTGGGTGAGGAAAGGCCAACGAGGAGCAGAGGGAACGGGAGCAAACGGGGAACCCGCAGCTGGTCTTGGTGGCAGCGCAGAGGTGGGCACTGGAATGGCCCGGGGATGCTCATGGGGAAGGCAGGACCTGCATGGAGGAGGCCTGGAGAGCATCCAAACCCAGCACATGCACTCAGCTCCTTTGCCAAGTCCCTTCTCCTCCTCTTCCCCCCACAGGACGCAGCTCGGTGTAGGTGGCTGTGCTCAAAAATCAAAGGAGGGGTCGAAGATCAGCCACAAAGCAAAATCCCTCTTCCCTTCCCCTTCCCCTCCTCCCAGGCTGGAGCACAGTGTCGCTCTCCTCCATGGATGTCTCCCTGGGCACCAACCCTCAGCCTCTGCTCCTGCAAGCGCAGGGTCCGTGGGGCTATTTCACGTGGGAAGTTGATTTCCAGTGGGAAGGAGCCCTCCCAGCAAGCAAAGGGCTGTGGGTTAAATGGTACCAGCCCCAACAAGTGATGAGAAGATGTCTTTGTTGGATGGCTCCATAGAGTCCAGGGCACTACAGCTTCCTTTTGCCTGTGGTATAGATTATGGATTCTCCATGGGCACATTGAGAGATTCCAGCTGACCAGAAATCTCCTGTGCGCTCTGGAAGTCATACCCAGAGCAATACACATTTCTGATCCTGTTGGATCCCATTGTCAGCCACAAGACACCCTGTGGTTCTCCCTGCAAATGAGGAAATGTCATACCCAAGACATCGCCTATCAGAGAAATCCCCGGGCTGACACCCCCCAGCAGCAGCACCAGCAAATCCTGGATCCTCTGTAGCAACACACATCCATCAGAGAGAGGAACTTCAAGAGGAGACAAGGGACTTTTGGGTAATGAACTCAAAAAGGGACTTAAAATTTAAGGGAGAAATTGCTGTGATGAGCTTTGGACCTGCAGCAACGTGGGGGTTCCCCCCCTGCCCAGAAGAATGTGAGATGGATGCTGGATTTTCTTGCCTTTCAGTGCACACAGCTGCCTGTACCTGGCACAGGGGGCAGAGACCTCTGGTGCTGCCCAGCAAGGGCAGGGACTCCAGAGGCTTTGCCATGGCAATTTTGGGACACTTGGCACCCAAGACAGTACAGATGAAGCATGGGTGCTGTCAGGTGCTCCCTCCTGTGCCCACACCGCTCCTGACCCTGTCAGGGTGGAACAATCCTGCTCATGTCGTCCCTGCCCATGGCAGGAGGGTTGGGATCAGGTGAGCTTTATGGTCCCATCCAACCCAAACCATTCTACGAACCCAGCCCGACTCTGCTCCTCACCACGTGCCTGAGCAGGAGCAGCTCTTGGCTGAGCAGACCTGGCTGTGTCCGCAGCATCAGCCTGGGAAGGAGCAGGAGGAGCAATCCCGCTGCTCTGGAAGCTGTGGCTGTGTCGATGTGCCTGTAGCTGTCTGTGAGCTGTGTGTGTGTGTCAGTCGCTGTGTGTGTGCATCTGAGCCCGCAGGATGCCTCTCCCAGGAGGCTCCGGGCTGGGTTCATGCCTTTGTTCCGAAACGTGATGGGAACCGAGATCCGGCGAGACTCCACCGTGCCTGGGAGGATGCAATGAGGCTCCCAGACCTGGGGGTTCCACAGGGAGTTTTAGGTTGGTGCAGAGAAGACAGATAATTCGTGTGCCTCTACAGGTCTCTGTGGGAGGGACAAATTAAGGGGTTCACAGACGTGTGGGGCTGGGGACTCTGGAGCTGAGATCGGTCCTCCATCCCCCGCAACCCCCGGGTGATGCCTCCCCATCCACTCCAAAGCTCCCTGAGTATCTTTTCTTTCTGCTAAGGAAGAATTTTAGGCACCAGAGCTTCATCTACACCATCAGCACCATGCCTGGGTGCTGAATCTTGTGCTCCCCAGGTGAGGAAGGTTTATTTTGGGTTGGGACCAGACTGTCACTTGGCCTCTGGACAAGACAACCAGCCGCGGTGCCGCTTAGTTTACTAGGAACAGCCTTATTTCCCCATCGACATCTTGGAAAAAAAAAACAACCCACCTCATTAAAATTCTTCTTTGTTTACTTTTTTCATGAAAATAAATCAGTTTCTGTCCCACATGTTGATTTTCAGAGGCGTTTTCCATCAGAAGATAGAAATGATGGTTTTTCAGTGAAAAGAATGCCTTGGAAAGGGGGATTGTTTCTCTCTAGGGGCAACTGGAGTCGAGTACAGGGTGGACCTGCCTTTGGGCTCTTGCCTGGTAGCCAAAAGCAGGAGGTTAATTCAAGCACAGTCTTAGGGGGTCTTTACACGTGGCATTGGAAAATCAGACGTCTGGGTTCCAGACATGTATTTTCTGCATTAAGGGGGATGAGGGGTGGGTGTAACTGCCAGCTGTTTGTCAAAATGCACATTTTTTTAATTATAAAAAGTCTGTCTGTATTGATTTGTGCCTCTGGTCTCTCGCTGTGCTGAGGAAGCACCAGGATGGTGCGTTCCAGGATTACAGGTGTGCCGGGTTTGTTCCTGGCAGGTTTTTTGTATCCACTCACACCCATCAGCTCCACCTGGCAGTCCAGGAGAGATGGGAGGGGAAGAGGAAAATCAGGTGGGAGCACTTACGGTGTATTTGGACAAAAATGTATGGGAAAGAAAGCAAAAAACATCAACAACAACAACAACAAAATCCATTTTTTATGTTTTATGTTTTTCAGCCACTGAATAAAAAGTGGGTCCAGGCACTTAAAATATATCAGGGAGGAAAAAATAGATAGAAATAGGTCTGATTTTTGCTGAATTTTGTTTTAAAATAGAGAGTCACCCAAAAGCTGGGTCAGCTTTGAGGAACATGAGGAGAGTTCATTGCTCCCACCACAGAATTCCCAGCAAGGAGCCTGCAGGTCTCAGCTGTCCCCAGTGAGGTGATTCAAGCCCTCGAGTGCTGGTTCCTCTCCTGGGGCTTAGAGCCACATTCACTTCCCCAGATGCCTGGAGAGAAAAGCTGGTGGAAGTCAAGGCTGATCCTTCTGAGGTCCATCCTGAAAATGCCTTTTTGTGGACCGGCAATCAAAGCTGCATCTCCAGCTGGAGCACCAGTGGCTGCTGCTGCTCCGTCTCTTGGAAGCAGGAATCTTCTGGGCACTGATTCAAGTGTTGTCCTCAGCCACCCAGTGAGACACGTTCCCCATGAAATGGAAGAGCCAGTTTGAGGCTAATCCATGGGAATAATTAACTGCATTTTTATTTTACATGGTCAGACTGGAGGACCATGGATTTTTCCAGGCTATCTGGAGGACAAAATTTCAGATTGTTTTTTGTGCCTCCGAAAAGCTCAGTGCAAATTTTCAAGGGGGAGAGGGGGGAAGATCGGTCTAGCATTTTAATTGGATAAATTTTGCTTTTACTCACAACTTAAATACTTCACTTAAAATTCTTTGCTTAGGAGGAAATTCTTCCCTGTGAGGGTGGGGAGGCCCTGGCACAGGGTGCCCAGAGAAGCTGTGGCTGCCCCTGGATCCCTGGCAGTGTCCAAGGCCAGGTTGGACAGGCTTGGAGTAGCCTGGGCTAGTGGGAGGTGTCCCTGGCCATGGCAGGGGGTGGAATGAGATGATCTTTAAGGTCCCTTCCCACCCAAACTGCTCTGGGATTCTGCAAAAATAGTTATAAAAAACACAAATTACAGCAGAGACATTAACACTTCATTTTCATTCAAACATTGTTTTGTTATTAACAGTCAAAAAATTTTCCTTGGAAGAGCCTTAATAAAACTTTTCCACTTTCTCTTTTTCAGCTAGACCCAATCCCTAAAGTTTTAGTCAGTCCAAAGCCCTACCTTTTCAGCATGGAGAAATCAGTTAAAAATTAATTGGCCCAGATTTCTTTTTTCTTTTTACTTCCTTTGGGTCAATTAAGAGGAAGCACAAAACAATTTTGCACATTTTACCTCACGATCAGCTTGCTGCTCTCCCTGGCAAGGCCACCACGACCCAGTAATGGACAGGACCTTGCTCCTCTGTCACAGCCCCAAAGCAGAAATGATGAACAGGGTCACTGTTCCCAGGAAAGTGTCTAATTCCTCACTCTTCTATCACTGGGAAGTGCTATCCCATAATCAGTGAGTGATTCGAGGTCTCCCACAGTCATCCCCATAAAACCTTAATTAAATTCGGTGGAGACACGGTCTCAGAAATGCCACACTGGGTCCCCTTGCACCAGGAAAGCCAAGGAATGACACATTTGAGGACTTAAAGGCTGAATTTTCAGATGGACTCTGCTGCACAGGATTTCAGCTATCACAGTTTAACCTTTTCTATAGATATAGACGATGTAGATATGGATATATATAGGAAAAAATCCCAGCTGGAGTATTCCCAGCACCTCGTGGGTTTATTTCACAGCCTGACGCTGTCGGCTGAGTGGGTTTTCCTTCAGATCGAGGCAGACAGGAGGAGGGGGAAGGAAAAAACAAGGGATTGCAAGGAGGAGGTGGCAGGCTCCACTCCAGAACCGGAGTCAGACTTGCTTCCCCCGCTGCACGTTTTACAACCAAGGGTTGTGTGTGAAGGGATGCACACACGACATCCCAAAACCCCGGGGAGAAACCACCCCTCTGGCATCACTCATAAACCAGATGGCGGCCAGAGGAGCCGTGCAGCAGCTCCGAGGAGGAGCAGCACCCAAAGGTGTGCAAACGGCTCCTAAGATCCTCACTCATGTCTGTGTGACCTCTGGGAAATCTGGGAAGCTGACTGGCACCAGCACATCCCTCCCCTCTCCAGGCGCGGGACACTCCTGAGTCCTGGATGATCACACTCCTGGGAGCTCCAAGCTGCGATGGTTGGGAAGTTAAGGTGAAATGTAAATGTGGAATTTAAGGTAAGCAATGATCGAATCTGGGGAAAACTCCTGATTTCAGCCTTTCATCTTTTCAACCTGTTTTATGAAGGAGAATCAAGAAACCACCTTCATTCACACACCACTCAGAGCAGCCAAGACCTGGACTGGCCCCATCCTTGCAGAAGATGGACATTACAGAGTCCTTGTGGTCAGACAAATCATTCTGGCCACTGCTGCCCTCAGCACTAAATGTGCTTTAAAATGCCCTGGGGTAGCCACTGAGAGGGATGTGCAGTGCCAAAGCTGTGGCTGTCCCATCCCTGGAAGTGTCCAAGGCCAGGCTGGACAGGGTTTGGAGCACCCTGGCATGGTGGAAGGTTGGAAAGGGATAATCTTTATTTTCCCTTCCAACCCAATCCATTCTGTGATTCCATGAGGATGCTCAGTGCTTCACCACTGCTCCTTCTCCAACCCCCCCTCACCCTTGTGGCTGTCTCAGCTCCCCCCAAGAGGGAGGAGGGAGGTTATTACACAATGTTTTTGTTCCTCTGACAATTTCCCTCTGCCAGTTGGAACAGGCTGCTCATAAATTTCGGCTTTCTGGAGGGGTTTCAGGAGTTTTGCATTCTCAGATCATTGTCTGCCTTTCCCAGGAACAATGGGGGTAGGAGGGAGCTGCTCCAGAAATGCCATGTGCTACAAGGGGATCTCTCTTGGATAGGGATTGCTCAGGGGGGCAGAGGGAGTTGCCCTCAACTGCTTCAGCTCTCAGCCTGGGTAGCCAAGGAGGCAGCTCAGTGGGAAGCAGGAATGCTGCTGACAGTGCCCTGTGCAGATCTGCAAAGGTCAGCTCCTTCCTGCCACCCCAGAAAGATGATTGGAGGGGTTATCCTGTGATTATAAGGTGGGAAATGAGATGTGGGATGCCCCACGCTGTGGGTGCTCAGCCTGAGATGTAGCTGGGCACCTTCTGGACTCCCAGGTGTGAACACCTTGGCAGGTTCAGCACGTCCTTCACCACCCTGGAAGCTGCTGGGACTGGGATTTCAGAGAAAATCTTGTCCTGCAGGTGAGATAAAATGGAAAGCCTGTTGTAAGGCTTCTAACCAGATCAGAGGGATCAAGTTCCTAATTCTCTCCAGCTCATCCTGTGAAGGCAGCAGCCTTCCAGAGAGCTCTGTCCCCTTCCCGTGCTGCCAATTCCAGCCAAGCTTGGCTTGCCAAGGGTGGGCTCTGCCTGCTCCACGAAGTTCCTGGCACGGTGTTGGTCCAGCCCAACCAGCACTGACTCCAACCACCAGCAGGCTGGGTTCAGGAGATGTGGGAGCCAGGGATCATCCCAAACTGCCAATCTGGGTGCTGCTACCTCTTTGGGGGCATGAGGATTTAACCATATCAACCTGTCTGGGCTGTACCAG
The DNA here is from genome assembly GCF_041296385.1 of Aphelocoma coerulescens. NCBI lineage: Eukaryota > Metazoa > Chordata > Aves > Passeriformes > Corvidae > Aphelocoma > Aphelocoma coerulescens. The sequence continues at coordinate 122,621,410 of NC_091016.1, forward strand.
CTGGAACCCTGGGCGCAGGAATGTCCCTGGTGCTGTTCAGCTCACCCACAGAGTTGCAGCAGCTGCTTAAGGGAGCTCAGCCAGGACAGAGTGCAACAATCCTTCCTCACAGAGAGCAGCCACTGAGGACTCAGAAATCCTGTCAAGGGACAATTCCCCAGCGCATTTTTAAGCCAAGGCTGTAGGGACAAAGTTTTCTTGACTCGTAGCACACAAACCTCTCCCCCGGAGGTGGAATCACTCTTTTGGATGGGAACAGCAGGAGCTGTGCTTCACCAGCAACCAGGACCCATCCTCTGACCTGAGGCCAAGTGCCCAATCTGATCAAGTCTGTATTATTAATTACAAAACAGCAGCCACAGCCAAATGACATCTCAGGAATGTCCTTGACCCGTGAAAGCTCCCAAATTTGCCTGGGGGTTGTTTTCCTGTGCCTAATCCATGCCAGGAACTGTGATGACCATTGAAATCCAGCACCTGGAAATGCTCTCAGCCTTTTGGTTTGCTCCCAGCCCTAATACAGATCCAGCACTGACACCAGCAAAGTCCTGAAGAAGTTATTTTTCCTTCTCTGGGTCTCTTCCAAGCCCACTCAGCACAGGCAGAGGACCTCAGCCCTCTCAGACCCCCACGGAGAGGATTGGCCAGCTCGTTCAGAAAGGTGGCTATAAAATCTTAATTATCTTCATTAGCTGCTAGCCTGCTCCGAGTTGCAGTCCCAGGGATGCCAGAATGTTTCCTAGTAACAGCATGCAATCAGCCAAAAAAAGAGAGGGAATTATTTATCAGAGAGTTGCTTGCCATGCAGGAGGAGAGGATGGCAGAGGAAGGACGTCCCAGGGGCTCTGCAGGGAGGAGCTGCAGTCTCCAGCACCTCTGTGAAGGATGGCAGGGTGCAGCGCTCCTGGAAATCCCTCCTTTGGGCAAAAGACAACCACCAAAAAATCTTCCATGTGTCTCCTGGGTGGGAAAAGCCAGGATGTCACACAAGAGCCAGGCTGAGCCCCTGCCCCGAGCTGAAAGCACTTCAGGCCAGGGGCTGGCTGTAGATACCCAGCTGTATTTCCTGGGAAAAGCCCTTTTTGGAGTTTTTCACAATTTTCCTATCCCAGCTTTGGGATGAACAAAGGCAGGGACTGATCTTGGTGCAGACAAAGCTTGAGATTTGCCATGTTCCACAGAGTGAGGTGAAATTTGCCTCATTGTTCGTGATTTCTTCCCAGTTCTGGCAGGGAACGAAAGGATTTAGCACCAGGATTTCAGCCCTAAGAGGTTTCTTCACATCCTCAAAATGCCAGCCTTCCTCCTGGCCCCAGTTCAGAGCTATTGCCACTCAAGAAGGAAAGCTGATTGCTTTGTGTGCTGTCTCTCACCTGGAATTCACTGGAATTCTGTTTCTGCAGAGCAGCTTATGCACCAGCCTCCAGAGAACTAAGCTCGGAGTCTGTGACTTTTGGTCTTCTTGCTCTTCCCATGTCCAGAAATTAATTCCCAGAGGACATGCTCCACGATTTTTCTAGGGTGTGAGGAGGACCTGACCTCCAGAGCTCTCCAAATCCTCCTTTTTCCCTTTCTTAAGGTGTGTGTAAAGCTCGGAGACACCTGAGGGTGGGCAGAGATCAGACATTAGGAGTTTTTTGTAGGTGACAGGCAGCAGCCTCACAATCCCACCAGAGAGATCCATTAGAGCACTAGGATGGCTCTCATGGATGTAAATACATTTAATTTCACTAAGCAGCCCCTGAAATTTTATTTCCCCAGCTGCTGGTTGTTCTCCTTCCCAAACTGTTGTTAAGTGCAGGAGCTTGGAGCAAGTCTGACCTATAGGAACCGAGGCAAAAAAGGCCATTCAACCTTTCCCATAATCACCCTTTGTTAGGCTGTCCCCCCATCCAACAATCCACATGCATTTTCCCTCAAGTGTGCTGTTAAAACACTTGCAAACCCCCTTTCTGCCACTCTTAGCATCCCTGGCCACTCTCTGCTCCAGCTGGTCCTCAGCCCTCCAGCTTTCATCCCTAAGTACCCCAGCCTTGCATTTGCTCTCTTCTTTCATTTCCCCTCCTTATTTCCATTTCTTGTATGCTCCCTTTTAACAGCTCAGCTCACTAAGAAGTGTCTTAATTAGCCAAGGAGGCTTTGTGCTGAAATTCCTGATTTTCATGTGCAAAGGCAGGGTTTGTTCCCAAGCTCTGAACGAGTGTTCTTTAAAAATAAATCAGCCAGCTGTCTTGGACACCTTCTCCCCTTCATAGCAACCTCAGAGTTCCCCAAAAAATCTGAAGTCAACTCTCCTGAAATCCAAAGCCCTCAGCTTAGAGCTCAGCTTCCTAAGCCTCTCTCCAGGTTCAAGTCCAGTTATTTCACAGCTCTGAGAGCCCCATCTGCCACCCCTGAGCCCAGCTGTCCTCTGCTCCTCCTTTATGAGGAGCAGGTCAAACACTCTGGTGGATGTGGACAGGAACTGACCAAGGAGTCTCCCTGTACTCTGTGCTTGTGAAATCCCACCTGGAGCACTGAATCCAGCTCTGGAGTCTCACCATAAGGACATGGAATCGTTGGAGCAGGTCCAGAGGAGGCCATGGAGATGCTCCAAGGGCTGGAGCCCCTCTGCTCTGGAGCCAGGCTGGGAGAGCTGGGAGTGTTCACCTGGAGAAGAGAAGGATCCAGGGAGATGTCAGAGCCCCTTGCAGGGCCTGAAGGGGCTTATAAAAAAGAGGATGCACAACTTTTTACATGGGCAGAGAGTGACAGGACAAGGGGAACAGTTTTAAACCAGAGGAGGGGAGATTTAGACTGGATATTAAAAAGAAATCCTTCAGTGTGAGGGTGGGGAGGCCCTGGCACAAGGGTACCCAGAAAAGCTGTGGCTGGCCCTGGATCCCTGGAAGTGTCCAAGGCCAGGTTGGATGGGGCTTGGAGCAACCTGGGCTAGAGGAAGGAGTCCCTGCCCATGGCAGGGAGTGGGAATGGGATGATCTTTAAGGTGCCTTCCAACCCAAACCATTCTGTGATTCCGTGGTTCTGGATTTATCCTTCCCTGGAGGTACTCAAAACCCATCTGGACACAACCCTGAGCAAGCGGCTCTAGGGAACCCTAGGACCAGGTGACCTCCAGTGTCCCTCCCAACCTAAACCATCCCGTGAACCTCTGATTCTGTGAACTGAAGCCAAGCTCTTGCACTTGCCAGAAGCTCAGCTGCGATTCTTCAGCCGCTGCTCGTGGCGCGGGGGATTTTCAGATGCCCCCTCTGCACACACGGGATCACCCCGAGTTTCCCAGTCTGACCAGCCTGTGAAGGACACAAGGACATGGTTTTCCTTGATATCACCCTGCCTTCCTCCCACCTCGCTCTCACCCTTTATCACCTCCAGCCTGGCATCCCAGCCCAGAGGAAACACGGCTTTTAATGAGCTCAAGCCTGGCAGATCTAAGAGGTGCCACCGCGGCTCAGCCTCCCAGCGCTCCCAGCTCCTTTCTTTCCCATCACATCCCCGTGGAGTGTTTGCTCTGCCTTCCCCGCTCCCCTCCCGCGCCTCTTTGTTCCCCTTTCACCGCTCCGCGGCCGCGGGGGTTTGATCACCTGCGGCTTTTTTATCCCCACGTGCAGCTCCCCTCCATCTCCCGGACAGCAGAGAAAGAAAGGTCCCCTTTGAGCTTCTCCCCGTTTTGTCTCCGGGCCCCCAATACCCTCCGAGAGCAGCTCTGCCCCATCCCCTGGAGCATCCCGCTCGCACAAAGCCCTCTTTGTGCCGGCCTGGGCTCCAGCCAGCCCGGGCTGCAGGCTCAGGCTTATCTTTAGGCAGAGCCAGCTTTACAGGCTTCAGCAGGACCACTCCAGCGCTGAGTGGATCGTGCCAGGCATCCGAGTTCCTCCTGCAGCACTCAAAAATTCCCTGCCCCAGCCCTCACTGCCAAGAATTGCCCTTTTTTCCCATGTTTTCGCTCAAAGATGATGAGGGGATGATGCTCCTGCTGCTGTTGTCGTCTGCCATCACTTACTGGCGCTATCCAGGGGGAAATTGGGCTGCTTGGCCAGGCTTTGGGAAGCTCTTGCCAGCTCGGGATTCCCCGGGGGCTCACTCTGGTCTCTCAGGGTGATTGTCAAGGGGAGCAGGGGGAACAGCAGGAATCTCTGCCAATATGGGATGCAAAGGTTGAGTTCATCCTGTCCAGGCACCTGGAGGGTTCTGTGCGCTGCAGAGGCCGATTCCCTCAAGGAAGGAGATGGGAGGATTCAAGGGCTGCTCTTAAAATGGTTTTCATGTGTGGAGTGGGCTCAGTGAGAGAGGTCAGAGAGGGTTTGGAGGGATTCCCTCTAGCCTGGTTTTGCTTGGAAAGGAAAATTCCCCTGTTCCTATTGATTTATCCTCAGCAAGCTGCACTTGCAGGCCTCAGGCAAGGCATGGACTCCAGGCTGGTTTTAGCCAGAATGTTCTGTGAGTCCCAGAGGGAAAAAGTGCTGTTTCACTGCTCCAGGAGCGCCCTTAACCCCAAAGGAGGCCCCTGTGCTATGTTAGGGTCTTTCTCAGGGGAACACCCTGATCTGTAATTGCCAGGTGGTTGTTGAAAAGATTTTTGCAGTCACAGCCTGATATTTTTCCCTCTGTGCTGCTTGCAGGTGGAAATCATCTCCTTGGGGGCATCTGCCCAGGGTATTTACCCGTCTCTAGAACAAGCCTAAATCCTGATTACACAAAGGTTCCCCAGCAAAAGCAATAGAAGTGTCCCTTACAGGTAAAGGAGAAAATCTGAATCCTCTGTTCCCCGGCCAGCTCTGCCCAGAGGGGAAGAGAAGAGCAAAGCTGCTCCCTCCAAAATCCAGGAGAGCAAAAAGTGAGGGCTTGAGGGATGTGCCAGCAGCAGACAAAGGCTTCCGAGCAGGGGAGGGAGCGAGGAGCTGGCTCCGAGGCTGCTGGCCGGGTTGCCATGGATTTTGTGCTAATCAGCCCCTTTCTTGCCAGGAAGCAGGGGGAAAAGGGAGGATTTTGAGCGTGGAGGAGTTGTCTCCCTACCTGAGCCGTGTCCTGCCACCATCTGCACGGTGGATGTGCCAGAGCAAAGGGCCAAAACTCGCTGGTACAGGATATTTTGGGAAATGATGTCCCTGGCTGTGGCTCGGACCTGGCCGTGCTCTCCTGCAGGGCTGCCCACATCGTGCCACCTTTGGGGTGTGGGTGGTGTGAAGGGGGAATTACAGGAGTGGATGGCAGGGGCAGGATTTGGGGGTGCCTGTGTGAGCTGTGGGACACCTCCAGACCCCAGATAAACCCCCAAAGCCCTCCTGTAAGCGTGCACATCAGTGTGCAAACCCGTGTGTGCTTCACTCTGTCCCTGTGTGGGGGCTGGCACCGTGCCTGGGACTCCCCACAACATTTCCTTTTCATTTCCAGGATGTTTCCTTGAACAGACCGGAGGGGCAGAGCCAGGTTACAGAGCTGAACGTGGACCAGGGGAGGTTTATACTGGATATTAGGAACAATTTCTTCACTGAAACGGTGGTCTGACATTGGAACAGGCTGCCCAGGGCAGTGCTGAAGTCACCAGCCCTGGAGGGATTTAAAAGATGGATGTGGCACTTGGGGACATGGGGCAGTGGTGGGCTTGGCAGTGCTGGGGGAATGGTTGGACTCAAGGATTTTAAGCTCTTTTCCAACACAAATTATTTGCAGTATTCCTCCAGAGTGGCTTTTCATGTTTGCAGTTTCTTGGACATGGATTTATATATTAAAAAAACCCCAAACCCAAACAACAGACAAACCCACAAAACCTTAAAATCCAGATAACATGAAAAATATAATATAGACAAACTACTCAGTAGCCTGAAAAATATAAAATATACAAGTTTCTCAGTAGCCTGCAACCCTCCCTCTCTCCCTGGAGCACTTTTTGGGACATCTGTTGACATGCAGGGAGATCCTGTGAGAAGGACTGGAACAGACTTCCTGGGGAAAGGGTGGAATCACCATCCCTGGATGTGTTCAAAAGCCGTGTGGATGTGACATCTGGGGACATGGGTTAGTGGTGGGTTTGGTAGTGCTGGGGGAACTGTGGGACTCAATGATTACAAAGGTCTTTTCCACCTTAAATATTTCAAAGTTTCTATGATTTTACGTCCAAGCTGTGGGGTGGGGTTCCACACCAGCCCTGGGGACCTGTCACCCCATGGGCTGTCCGATGTGTCTGTGACCTCCAGCCAGCTTGTCCCTACCTCCACGGAGCCTCTGTGGCCATAGGGGATGCCCAGGGACAGGTGACAACCCCGCTGCTCCCAGGAGCCCGTGCCAGCACAGGCAGGCTGCAGGGAGGAGATCTGTGCTGGCTGTCCTTGGGGGCAGCAGGTGAAGGGCATCTCTTTGGAACTGAAATAACACTCCAAGGGCCACTGTCCAAAGATGGATCCTCAAGGCAGATTTCATTCCCAAATCCCTTTTTCCTCCTTTACACCAGTCTTCCAAGCCTCCTCCTTGCACTGTTGTCTCTCAGGGAGGTTTCCTCCTCTCCTCTCCCAAGCAGCTTCTCCAACACCATTTTTCCTCTGGAGCACCCTTGGCTGTGGGACTGAGGTAAGGGTACAGGCTTGGAAAGGATGCAGATGTTCTTCCTCCATCCTGCCTTCCACCTGGCTCCAGGACCCGCTGCTCCAGCCCCTCTGGAGGGCTGTGTCCGTGCCACAGAGAGCTCTGCTGCAGTAACGAGCTGCTTGCTGGCTCACGTTTCAGTTTCTCCTTTCTCAGCATCCCAAACAATCAAATATTTGCCTTTCCTTGCAGCATCTCTTTGTACAAACAAGGAGGAGGGGGAGTAGAGAACGGTCTCAGCTCGCCCAGCCCATCTGTCCCTCTATCACTGTGGAGCTCTTTAAAAGAAAGGACATAATTACAGAAGAAATAAAGAATAGCTGTGCTGGTCCTGCTCTGCTGTTGACTTGTGTTCCCAGGTATTTCTCTGCTCCATTTCTCTGCTCATCCTGTGCTGGCTGTATCCCAGGAAATCCCTCTTGGCTGCTGTGGGATTTGGAGCACCACAGACATGCACACTCCAAGCCTACAGCAGGCAGGAGCCGATTTTGGCACTGCAAGGCTGATGAGGGATGGAGACCCCATTGCCCAAAGCTCTTCTGGGCGCCACATTCCTTTTTATTCCTGCATTTTCCATAATGGCTCTTGAGATACTCCTCCAATTCTGCTGCTGCTAAATCCAGAGCTGGTAAGGAGGCAGTCTGGGCTTAAAACACACAAACCTGGGCTTGGAGGACCTCTGAACTTTTTAAAACCACAGCAAAATCTCCCAACACCGTGGGCAGCTGCTTTGCACTCCGAGGCTGTGGAGTTCAGGTGCCAAAGCCCAAAAACCAGAGGTTTGGATCGCTCTGCACAAATCCGTGGCTCTCCATCCAGGTCCTGCAGGATGAGTGGCAGCATCCCAAGAGCCTTCACTGGCCCATCAGGTGGGACAATCCTCATCATGGCAAGGACCATCTGGGCACAGGATTTCAGTGGGAAGGGGTGAAGGCACCCTGCCTCCTCAGGATCTCATTTTGGGGGATCTCATCTTCACCCTGGGCCCCACTTTTAAGCTTCTGACACCAGTGTGAGGTTTTCCTGAGTGAGACTTCATTCAATTCCTATGGATTGGCCAACCCTGCATGAATTTGTCTCATCCCTTCCTTGAATCTCCATAACCCCTGGGGAGGATGCAGCAGTCCAGGAGTCAGGAGCTTTTTAAGGTTTTTGCTCAAATCCAGGCTGGGGATTGAGGTGCTTGGGCCAGTGCTCAGCCTCCAGAGCCAGGAGCAGCCATTCCCCACAACACCACCATGGATTGATCCCTGGGACAGGGTTCACTGTGCTCCTAGTCCTTCCCAAAGGATGCCTGAGCTGGGAGGCTGAGAAGTGGGAAGAACCAGAGCCACTCTGGTTTTTGAAACAGCAGCATCATTTCCAAAGCCAGCAGCTTCCAGATCGAGCTAAAAACAACCCCAGGTGAATCCCCTGCTCCTCCTCCTTCTCCTCCAGCATTCCCAGTTCCCTTTTACCCCAGGAAGGGAACTTCGAGCAGGCATTTTGCTCTGGAGAGTGAAGGGAGGCAGGGAAGGGGGGTTGCAACCCCAGACAAAACTGGGTTAATTCAGCATGGAAAGGTTTTTGTCTCCCCATTGCTCCCCTGCCGAGGGAGGAGTGTGCTCCTTCCCCTCTCCATTGGTATTCCAAGCTCATTCGCTGCCGCGGGAGCTGCGCAGCCCAGCCGGGCTGGGAAGCACATCTGCATCGTGACGTAGTCAGAAATTCGGGTCTCCAAATCAATTACTGACCTTCGGCTGCTCCAGAAATTGCTCAGGATGCATTTGCATGCTGGGTGTGGGGAGAGGGAGAGGCTCAGCCTCGTTTTCTGCTTCCCTGCTTCTCCGACTGCCTCAGAGGCAGAGTTGTGGTTTATTTTTTGGATCTGATTAATTGAGCCTTGTAGAATTTTCCCACTTGTCTTGATTTCCCTTCTCCTGGTATCAATTTGGGTTGCTGATGCACAAGCTGCTTTTGGAGTGTTTGTTTTATTCCTACGACACTCAAGAATGACGCTGGTTGTGTATCCCACTGTCACCCACCCCCTCTTCCCCCAAACAACTCTGGAACCTCCTCATCCCGGCTGGATTTGATGGACCAGTGACCCTCAGAGAAGTCACATTCCCACAAATGTTTCTCAAGTGCTTTTCCATCAGTGCCCTTATCCAGAGGAGACTGAGAGGGTTGGGTTGTTCAGGCTGGAGAGGAGAAGGCTCCAGGGAGAGCTCAGAGCCTCTTCCAGTGCCTAAAGGGGCTCCACGAGAGCTGGAGAGGGATTTGGGACAAGGGATGGAGGGACAGGACACAGGGAATGGCTTCAAATTGGAAAAGGGGAAATTTGGGTGGGATATGGAGATGGAATTTTTCCCTGTGAGGGTGGGGAGGCCCTGGCACAGGGTGCCCAGAGAAGCTGTGGCTGCCCCTGGATCCCTGGCAGTGTCCAAGGGCAGGTTGGATGGGGCTTGGAGCAACCTGGGATAGTGGAAGGTGTCCCTGCAAGGGATGGGAATGAGATGATCCTTAAGATCCCTTCCAACCCAAACCATTCCATGTTTCCAGGGTGCTGGACACTGACTATATCCACACCAGTGAACTGACCAGTGCCTGGACTTGTCCCCTGGCCCAAGACAACCCTGGCTGTGTCAAGTGGCCGGGAAGGAGCTGGGTATGACAATTACAGACCCGTCTTTCCCCAAATCCTGGGGAGCAAGGGTTGAAACCCTCAGGGAATCAGTTTAAAACCAGTAACATGAATTGTCTTTTGGCACAGTGGGCATCAGAAAATACAGGGGTGTTGGGGAAAGGGAGGGGAAATAGCAGCAAGGCCATGAATAAATGTTGAAGACCAAGCTGGGGTGTCCTCCCTGGCATCCCTAACTCCAGGGATGAGGATGCAAAGGAAGCACTCAAGGATGGGCCCATGGAGAGCTCCTGCCCATGGATTAACAAGCTCTCCCTAAAAAGCATCTCTTTGTCCAGTGTGGGCTCAAGGGACCGTGCTGTGACCCTGGAGGGATTTCCTACCTCCACTCCTGCCTGTACCACCTGGATCCTCACAGTCCCTCTGGGGGCTGATGCTCCTGTGCCCAGATTGCTGTGGAATCACATCCCGAGGGACCCCACAGTCCAAGGGAGGCAGATGGGGGAAGGCAAAGCCCTCTCACAGTGCCCAGAAATTCTGCAGGGAGGGAGACCTTGGAAAACTGAGGAAGCTGAGGTCTCATGGGGAGACAATTTCCCCCTGGGAGCAGCATTCCAGCTCTTCACGTGCAGAGCGGAGCTGGGAGAGCGGAGCGCCGGTGTTTGCTGAGCCGTGAACAGGCAGAGCCTGGTGTCGTTTGTCTCAATGAACTGGTTATTAATCCTTGCAGCCAGGAAGGGATGATTTTGCATTTCCTTGGCAGCATCGTGTGCTGGCAGGAGAGGAAAAGGCAGGAATGCCGGCTCTTCCCTCCTTTAGAGAGGACATGGACACCCAGGCAGAGCCAGAGGCTGCTCAACCATCCACGGAGACACTGAGAAAGCAGCTTGGGGGAGTCTGGTCACTGCCAACTCTCAGATCTTCCTAAATTAGAGGGGTGAGGCCTGATCTTTGAGGGGAAAATAAAACTGAGCCAACAAGGAAATCCAAGCCTGTGTTGGCTCAGAAATCCCTACACACAGGAACAAACCTGCCCATGCCCACCGTGTCAGATCAGTAAGGGAATACAGGGAGGGTTCTGTAGTTCTCCGAGGGTTTTGGCCTCAGCTCACTGACAGAGATCAGAGCATCCCCTGGATAATGTCAGTGCTTGCATCACATTCCCAGCAGGCACCAAGGGGGCTTGGGAGCTGCTCCCTCTCTCAGATAAAAGATCAGCTTTGGAGGATTTAGGGGTTTGATTATTTCAGTTAAATCCTCTACTTATTTTCCTGGTTGGTTGGAGCTCACAGGAGAGGGAGGGTGGTGGGAAATGCCCTTGTCAGGTGAAGGTCCGTGGTTGCAGTAAGAGAGGAGAAAATACAGCAGGAGTCAAAGCACAAAAGGATCCCTGAACCTTCATGTTCAGCCCATCCCCATCCCTCTGTGGTGGAGAATCCAGAGCTTAAACTGAGAAAACTGATGGAGCTCAAAAGCTTTATTGAAGTTACTCGGATTCTCCCCCTGCATTGAAGTATCCCCCCTGGAACTGCTCCTTGCGGGAATTTCACAGAGCCACAGAACGGTTTGGGTTGGAAAGGAGCTTAGAGATTGTCCCATTCCACCCCCTACCATGGGCACGGACCAGGGTGCTCCAAGCCCCGTCCAGCCTGGCCTTGGACACTTCCAGGGATCCAGGGGCAGCCACAGCTTCTCTGGGCAACCTGGGCCAGTCCCTCCCCACCCTCACAGGGAACAATTCTTTCCAAATATCCCATCTATCCCTGCCCTCTGGCAGTGGGAAGCCATTCCCCCTTGTCCTGTCCCTCCATCCTTTGTCCCAAGTCCCTCTCCAGCTCTCCTGGAGCCCCTTTAGGCCCTGGAAGAGGCTCTGAGGTTTCCCTGGATCCTTCTCTTCTCCAGGTGAACACCCTCAATTTGGATGTAGAAGGACACTTCTGGGGTCACCTGAGTCAGCTCAAACAAGGTGCTGAGCCCCAGGAAGACCAGGAAAAAGCAGAAGTGGCCAGTGCCAAAAGCAGAGCAAGGAAAAGGAACCTTCCTGGCTTTGCACACAACATTTTCAAGGATCACAATTTCCTCCAGCACCTTTGGAGACAGGGGAAGGACATCCATTCCCAGGGAAAGGTCTGATAAGGCCTCTCCACCTGCAGAGATGAAGAAAGGCAGAAGATTCGCTGAAAGGGTTTCTGCATCCCCAGCAACCTTTGAAAAATGGCCTTTGATCAGGAAAAAAGGCAAAGAAGCTCCATGAAATGGATGAATCTTTACAGAGTTCATGTTTGTGTCCCACAGCTCCAAGGCTGCTTTTACCCATTCACACAAGACTCCAAGATATTCCCATAATCCTTATTTTTTCTGCTTAAATCCCTTTTATCTCCCAGGCACATTTTTTCACTGCTTTCTCTCCTCTGACCCTGTCTGCTCCCCATCCTTGCTCTCCTGGCTGTGGGTACACCTTGTCCTGGTCTTGTTTGGAGCGTTCCAGGTGCTGAGCAAGAGCGCAGAGGCACATCCTGGCTGCTGGATCTGTGCTTTAAGGAACATAAACAATCTCAGGCACTGCCACCCCCACTCTTCCTTCAGTGCCAGCAGTGAAACATCTCCTGTCCTCCAGCCAGCAACCAGTCTTACTTAAAACCTTCAAAACCCACCCATTTTTGAGAGCTGCACCCCCAGATCAGCCATGGCCGTGATTTGTCACCTATTTCAGGTGACTAAACTTGCAGGCAAGCAAGTGACAAAGGTCTGCATGTCATGTGGGCCCTTTTCTTTAGAAACCCCCCCAAAATCATAGTCTTGGAGCCTTGAGTTGGCTGCTGGCTCTGGTGTGGTTTCATTTCTTCCCAATGTTGCTGTGTAAACACTAATCAGTCCAAATTATTCACATCACAGCTGTCGAGCATGGAAGCAGCGTTAATGAGGAAAAATAGGGAACAGATTGGTGGAGCAGAACGTGTCCTTTGGCTGGAGGTTGGTGGCTCCCATCCAGCACATGCAACTCACACCCCTTCCTCTGCCACAGCCCTGGGAAATCCATCCTGCTGGGAGAGAGCTCGGGGACAGCTTGTCCAGCCCCAGGGTGCCTGGGTGGCCAAACACCAGGGGATATTTCCCATCAGGAGTATGAGTCCCTTGGGGTCTGACTTCAACATGTTTTGGGTTGGGAGGGACCTTAAAGATCATCCCATTCCCACTCCTGTTCCACGGGCAGGGACACCTTCCACTAGCCCACGTTGCTCCAAGCCCTGCCCAGCCTGGCCTTGGACACTTCCAGGGATCCAGGGACAGCCACAGCTTCTCTGGGCACCCTGGGCCAGGGCCTCCCCACCCTCACAGGGAAAAATTCCTTCTCCATATCCCACCCAAATTTCCCCTTTTCCAGTTTGAACCCATTCCCTGTGTCCTGTCCCTCCATCCCTTGTCCCAAGTCCCTCTCCAGCTCTCGTGGAGCCCCTTTAGGCACTGGAAGAGGCTCTGAGCTCTCTCTGGAGCTTCTCTTCTCCGGCTGAACACCCCCAGCTCTCTCAGGACAAGTCTCCGAAGCCCAGGACTGTGAAGAGCATGGAAATGACCATTTCCCAACCCAGTCCAGGAGCACCACAGCTGCAGAGCTACATTTATTCATCACTGCCCCTGCCCGGCTCCACGTTAGACCACGGAGATTTTGCCAGACATGGGGAAGAGGCTCCCATCCTTCCTCAAAATTTTACACAACATGGCCAGGCCCTTCTTGGCCTCCCTCATCCTTGCAGGTGTATAAGACACTCCTGGACATGGCCGTCAGTGACCTGATTTAATTTTACCTGCACTGAGCAGGACATGGAATGAGATGAGCTCCAAGAATTCCTTCCAACTCGAATTATTCCATGATTTTAGATTGCTGCTGTGGTTTGTATTAATAAAATAAGCACTACCAGCCACCAGGCCAGGAACAAATTCCCCCCCTGGGGGCTACATCTGGTGGTTGGTTTCTCTTTTAAGATAAACTTTTCCAGATCATTTTTGAACATCAGTGACACCAATACCTGGAATAGATGGGAACCACTCACCCAGAAAGGTCCTGGCAGAGCCTTGCAGGAGGCTCTTCAAAGGTGGGAATGGGATCTCTTGGGGGCTGTTTAGAATCAGCAAGATTTTCATATTGGAGCAATTTTCCAAAAGCAAAGCAGGTGTTGTGGGTGGAAAGGGTAAAGTGGATTCTGAGGAGTGGCAAATCCACATCTTTCCATGGAAACCCGTTGTTCTACGGAAAAAGCCAGCCAGAAATCACCTGCATCCATCCCTGCACCCAACTGCAGCACAAACTAAAGCAGGAAACCATCCAGTCAGCCCTCGAAGCTGGTGTTTAAACTACCTGAAAAATGTCCCAGACATTAAACACTTGGAGCTGCTACAATAAGGTCAGAATAAGAGGAATTACACTTGGGAAGGGAAAGAATGAACCCATCAATATTCAACCTCAGGAAGAGCAATTTTAAAACCTTCAGGGGGAAGAATTTTGAATTTGGCTGGAGCACCATGAAACGCTGCACCCAAGGTGTTTGGGTTTTCCTCCTTGCTCTGCTGGCAGTCTCATTTTCCACCTGTCTGGCCCAGAAACGTGGAAAATCTGGGTGTTTTGCATTGTGGCCCTGCTCCCTTCTCCTCTGAAGTATGAAAGGATCCGTTGTCCCCATCCTTGCTTCAGAGGCAGCAGCATTTTGGAGGGACAGAAGCCAACACTGTATCCAGAAGTTGGAGGAGGTGTCGGTATTTCCCAGAGACCGACTGGAACCCTGTTTTCCACCCAGGCACAATTCAGCTGGGAAAGTGCTTAAAAATGGACTCACTTCCCAGAAATGTGGCAACTCCTTGCTGCAAGGTGCTGCTCCTGCTGAAAGCTGAAATTGTTGGGATGCCGGATGATTTTATGTCAGTGAAATTCCGTGTTGGTAAATGAGAGGATGGAAACAGCAGATAAATTCAGGAATATTTTGAGGCAAAACTGAATCCTTCTTGGTGAAGGATATTTCAGGTTTGCCTTATCCTGTTGGGACAGAACAAGGGGTGTTGGGTTTAAGATGAAGAAGGGTTGATTTAGATTAGATAAAGAGAGATTATTTTTTACAACGAGGGTGGTAAAACACTGGCAAAGGTGAGAAGCTGTGGCTGCCCCACCCCTGGAAGTGTCTAAGGCCAGGGTGGGCTCAGGACAACCTGGAGTAGTGGAAGGTGTCCCTGCCCATGGCAGGGTTTTTGGACTGGACCACCTTTAAAAGGGTCATCCCTTCAAATCCAAACTATTCCATGATTCCGCAGTTCTCCGCAATCCATTCTCCAGCAGCCTCGCCTGCTCTGTTCTTATTAACAAGGCTTTGTGGTCTGTCTTTATAGGGATAATTTCTCCCAAATGAGACATCTGAATGCTCTCAGCTGTGCTTGGCTCCAGCTTTTTCCTGAGGGTGGTGAGATCAGTTCATGCAACTCCAGAGACTCCCGTGTCTCCTCCTGGTTTCCCACCGCAAAGGAAGCCATCCGTGTCTCCATCCACCTGATTTCCATCTGTCCGTGTCCTGCTCTAAGTGGATGTTTGCACTGGAGCTAAACTGAGGTTGGGATAATATTTACAATTCCCAGATGTCCTCTACCAATGGCTAAATAAATCCCTGGGACTAACAAGGATGGTTTCCAGGTTGGTGCAGGCTCCTCTACTCCAGACCCTGCACCCACATCAGTGAGGTGGGTCAGGGCTGCCCGTCAGCTCCAGCACCCAAAATCAACCCCTTTTAGATGCAGACCCACAAAAAATCCTCAGATTTTATGTATTCTGCAGGCTTTCGGGAGTCTTTAGCCCTGGAAGCATGGTGGGTTTGTGAAAATTAAGCTTTTAGCAGCTGTGAGGTGTTGTTAAGGTCAGAAAAGGGAACCTTTTCCAATGGGACTGATTTTGGGAGGGAATTTGGCCCACTGATCCCATGTGATGTAAGTCTGGCATGAAGCAGACCCCTCCCTGCTCAGGGACCCACCTTCCCCACCGTGACACCACGTGGGTGGCCCAAGGAGCCTTGGGCTTCGACCAAGTTAAAGGGCAAAGAGAGCAAAGAGCAAGGATTGCTGCTCTCCACCACAAAACGTGTCCTCAGGCAGGTCCTGATCTCCTTGAAGGTGTCCCTGCTCATGGCAGGGGCTTGGAATGAATGACCTTTAAAGGTCTCTTCCAATAGAAGCCACTCTGTGAGGCCCTGCCTTGGTGGACACAGAGTCCCCTGGCAGAAGGAGCTCCATATCTCAGAGGTCACACAGACCAACCTCAGGGAAGGAGTCCTGGTTCCCAGACTCTCCACCATCCCTCCCTTCCAGATTTGAGGTAAAACCCCTTTATTTTTGCAAGCAGTGGGACCAAAACCATGTGACCAAGCATCACAACCCCGTGGAGATGTCCCTGGTCCAGCACATCCATCTCCCAGCCTTCAGGAACCCTCTCTGGGAACGCAATAATGAATCCCACTTCAGTCCGAGTCCATTTGCACAGAGCCTTACATAAGATTTGTAAGGGACTTCACCTCCTATCAACCCCACGTTCTCTCAGGGAAGAGTGGCAGGGACTCAGAGCTCCTCAGAGGCCAGGACACAGTTCATTAGTGTGGAATTGCAGGACCAATTACAGCAGAAAAGCTGAAAGAAACCGAAACAGAAAGGTCAGCCCCAGCCCCCAGCTACCAGGTCATCTCCAGGTCTTTGCACAGTGCATGGAAATGCAAAGGGAAGTCTGATGGCTCCAGGAAGGGTAATTAGCTCGCAGTGATGAGTGGGAGACTGGGGACAATGTTAGGGCAGCATAAATCATCTCCTAAACAAGCCTTGTTTATTTATTATGGGCTCCCATGACCTGTGCCCTGAACTTCAATCCCCCCTCTGCTCCCTTATCCACTCATCTCCAGGCTTTTGCCGGGCTGGGTGGAAGGGAAGGTCAGCCTGTGGGTTAGCAGGCTCATTGGGCCCTTCAGAAATGCGGATAAAGAGATCTGCAAAGTGCCTTGAGAGGTTTTTCCAATCATTTCCGTGCCCTGATGGAGCAGAAATTACACAGAAATCAGAGCTGGCAACATCCACGTGAGGGTCTCATCAAGTACCACACCTACATCATGAACATCACCTTCCACCCCAGCTGCCCTGGGTTTCCTCTGCTGCAGGCTGAAGGATTCCCTTTATCCCTACTTAATTCTACAACTGCACACACCTCAGTGGCCCCCTTCATCCCTTGTCTTTGTCTTTTCACCCCAGGATGATGCTCGTGACATAGAGGTCATAAAATCGCAGAATGGTTTTGGTTGGAAGGGGCCTTAAAGCTCATCCCACCCCCTGCCGTGGGCAGGGGCACCTTCCACTATCCCATGTTGCTCCAAGCCCCATCCAGCCTGGCCTTGGACATTTCAGGGATGGGACAGCCACAGGTCGTAGCAGGATTCTTCATCTCCATCCAAACCCTGCAAGTATCTTCAGGAAAATCCTCCTTTTCCCAAAAAGCCCATTTTTTTTCAGCCCACCACCCCCTCGTGCACATGTACAGTGGGTGTTTGGGTCAGTGGGGTTGGTCTTGGCCACATCTCTGCCCAAAGCCCAGGGTGAGCAGGTGCAGAGCAGGAGCACAGCCCTGAGCCTGCCTGCAGCCCTTCCCACGCCGCTGGAACGAAATCAACTCTTTAATTATGCCAATTTTAGCAAAAAAGAGACAATTTCTAGGGAATGCGCTAAAATATATATATTTAATGCACACCTTGAAGCAAGGAGGGGCAGGATGGGCTCTTGGTGATGCTGGGAGAAAGGTGACCTGTCCCTTGCTCAGCCTGTCCTGCGAATGGGATACAAGGGTCAGTCATGGGTCAGCTCTGCCCTAAACTATGCAGATACCCTATAAATAGATGCAGTTTCCTGCTGGAGCCTGGTTGCTGCTGTTTTAAACCAGATCTTGATGCTGGAGTCCCCAAGGAAAGTGGAGGGTGGGCTGGAATAGGCAAGAGTGACCCTCAGAACAGTGTTGTCCTGGCTGACCCCAGCACCAGCTTTTCTCCAAGGCAGAGCTCCTGTCACCATGCTGGGGAAGGCCAAGACTTTCTGGGATCGAAGACAACTCATCTCCTTCTTGATGAGATGAGATAATTCCCTGCCTTTATTCCCTTTGACCTGCTGCATCTCCCTGGAAGAAGTGTTCTGTTGAAAGCTCAAGTGCCTGTCTCATCCAGGAAAGGAAATTCCTTGATCTCCATCCATTCTTTAAAGTAGCCCAGAGAAATTCTTGCCAGGTTTAGTTGGCTTTGAGCAGCCTGGTCTGGTGGAAGGTGTCCCTGCCCATGACACAGGGTTGGAATGAGATGAGCTTTAAGGTCTCTTCCAATCCCAACTGTTCCATGATTCTGTGATTCCACCCTGGAGCAAGGATGTGGGAATGGGAGCTCTCCTGGCAGGTCTTTGATCACCCCCAGACCCAAAGGAGCGCTGGCAGCAGTGGCACAAATCTTACTGTGAGTCCTTGCTGCTGCTGGCCCTGGCTCCCACCTCTGCTCCATGCCCGAGGATTTTCCAGGCAGGGCTTGCAGGGAGGTCTGTGCCATGCTCAGCTGAGGTGAGGGGGAGATCATTGTCCTCAGACTCAATCTCACAGCTTGTCTGCCAACCAAAAACATCCTGCCCACCTTTACCTGCCAGTTTTTCCCTCTGGCACTGTGGAGTGGGATTTCCACCAGCCAAAAAAGGGAGACCTCAGGCTGGAGAGGGCCTTTGGCCTCCAGCAGTCCTTGGCCAAGCCTCTCATGGAATGGTTTGGGTTGGAAGGGACTTTAAAGACCATCCTGTTCCAACCCCCTGCCATAGGACACCTTCCACTATCCCAGGTTGCTCCAAGCCCTGTCCAACCTGGCCTGGAACACTTCCAGAAGTGTTATAAGTATAAAAGCAAAACATCCCCAGCACAACCCCAGAGCCCCTGAACTGGGGTTGTGGGAGTCGAGGCACTCTGCAGGTGCCACTCTGTGCTGCAGCTCAGACTGGGTTAAACTCAGCTCAAACTGCCTGGTTTTCACAAAGAAATTCACAGACTTAAATTTGAGGGCTGGTGCCTCTGACCTCAGAACCCCAGGGAATCCGTGCTCCTGTTTTGATTGGGATTTAGGGTCTCAAGGAATGAGTGTTACTGTGCCCAGACCTCATAGGAATCACTGGAGCCCTTTTTAGGCTATGACTGGCTCTTAAAGAAGAGCTTTCGGATACTGAACTGCCCCTTTGCTGCCCAGCTGTGCCTCTAATCCATCATTTTCTGTATCCAAACTCACTCAAACCCAGCCCGTTGTCCCCTCGAGATGGAGTCTGGCTTTCCCCAAGCAGCCAGGGCTCAGTGTTTTTCTCCCTCTGACCTGTCAGTCCACGAGCACTGTGGCTGAGGAGGTTCCTAAAGGTGACATGAAAACCCTTTGCCTTCTCCTCGCTCCTGGCACGGCTTCCACGCTGTTCAAGTTGGGTTTAAGACCCCTCAGATGGCCCAGGCTCTGCCTAAACCCATTTCCCTGAGGGTGGCCACTCTTAAACCACCCCATGCATTCAAAGCCATCCTTGCTGTTCCCCAAGGTGCCCATCCCTTACTCCCCTCCTCCCTCCTCAATCTGCTCAACTCAGAGCAAAACCACTGATAGGAAAAGCGTGTTCCCAGCTCCAGCCCACAGGGAAAAGGTCTGGGGAGCTAATTATAAACTCCTGCATCAGAGGCATCAATAATTCAGGGAGCTCTGAAACGGAGCTGGAGACGAGCGGCAGGACAGGGCTCGCTCAGTGCCTGAAGCACCCAGGGTCAGGGTGGCCAAATCATGGGGATCTGTGGGATGCAGCACTGTCACCTCTGCATTTCCAGGGCCAGGCACCAAATTCAGGCTCCCCATCATTCCTCCTGCTTCACTGACAGGTGAAGGGGGCAGGATCCAGGAGTTCAGGCCACCAGGCTCCAGGTTTCCCTCCCAAAACAGACACAAGTGCCATTCACCACCTCTTCCCACGCTCAGCTCTGCACTTTTCTCTGCCCTGAGTGAGGTTTTGAATTTGTTAGAACAGGGGTTTATCCATGAGGTTGGGGTTGGAGCATCCAGCCAGCAGAAATCCTTCTCTCTTCCCATCCTTGAGACATTGGGACAGGGCTGCCCCATCTTCCTGAGCATCCCTTAAATTCAGAGGGAAGGAAAACTGGAAGGAAAAAGCCTGAAACTGAAGTTAACAGCACAGAGGGTGAATTTTGCTAAATTGCGAGTTCAACCCATATTGGGATGCATTTCCCATCAGCTGGGTGGACTCAGCAAAAGAGGGATTGCATTTGCTGAGGCAGATAAAAACGGGATGTAGGTTCCTAGCGCCACAGGAGAGGGGACGAGGGGACAGCCCTCCCACAGCACAGAGCACCCCATGCAGTTAAAATTCCAGGCAAAACTCACACAGGGCTTAAAATTATTGTCCTGACTACCCTGGGTTGTCACTCCATCCTGATTTAACCAGCCATGCAGAACTCTAACAGCTACTAGGAAGAAAATGAACTCTATCCCAGCCAAAACAGCCGGAGTCAGGGATCTTGGAGGGCTTTTTCCAAGCTTTGATTCTCTGAAGCAAGGACAGTCTCCAAAAATTAGGGCCCTGACGTGCTCTGAATATCCTCGAATGTGGCTGGGACCAGCTCCAAAGGGGCGGTTGTGTAATTCGGGGTGTCCCTACAGCGGTGAGAGCCCTTCCCTGAAGCTCTCACAGCTCTCAGCTGAGGCTCTGGCTCCCTCTCCTGACTCCTTTTACTGGTCCAGCCGTCCTCTAAAAGCTGGTGGGGAAGGCACTGGGATTGCTTTTCACCCATCAGGTCCAGGCCAGGGGCTTGAACAAAACCTCTGGGTGGCTCAAGCGTCCCCAAAATGCAGTTGTGGAGATGGTTCACTCATAGAAGCTCCTGAAGGAATAACGGAGTGGAATGTGCTTCAAAAGTTCTTCCAAAAACCCTGTCAAACAGGTTGCACCAAATCAAGGCACCTCCAGCACCATGCCAAGCATGGCCTTGCATATTTGGGACACATCCCCCAGGCCTACAGTGAGTGTCTCCCATGTCCATCTCCTCCCAGTGCATCTGTGTTTCCACATGGGACAGATCCTCTTGCTTCTCCAAGCCCCGGTGTCCATCCCATATCCTGGGATGGGTTTCACAGCCTCCTAACTCCATCAAAATCCACGCCGGGCCACCTGCAGCTCATCCTTGGGATCTCTGTGTCAAGGAAGGTGGAAGCAGGAGAGCAGCAGCAGCGATGAGACAGAGGAGGGAACATCCCTGAGCCAAGCCTGGGGTCCAGGGAAGGGACCCTGAAGGAGGTTTAGGAGAGGGATGATGCACCATGAGGATAAACATGTTTAAACAGGAATTGGTAGCTCCAGGAGTAAGGAAATCCTTCTGGAAAACAAAAAGTTACCTTGCAAGGCAGTGCTTGGTCCCTTCCTGACCAGGCTGGGCCCCTCCAGGGGTGACAACAGCAACACAGGGCTCAGTCCTCCCCTTGTCCTGGATGTCCTCTGTCCCCCAGTCCTGCTCCTCTGACGGGCTCCAGATTACACCAGTAGATGGCAAGACGAGCCCACATTTTGGGGTGACAGTAACCACGAGTGGGAGAGAGACCTGGGAGCCACCTGTGCCAGGGTGGGACTTCTCTTGCGTCTGCTGCGGGGTTCAGCTCACCCCAGGGCATCTCTCTTGCTCCTTCCAGCTGCTCCTGCCTCAAATTTTTTGTATATTTGGTATTTTTTGTCTCTCTGCCTCTCAGTGAAATCACTCTTGGGGTGCCAGGATTGCTTTGGACGGGCTGATGGGCAAATGGAATAACACTCAGGCATGTACTGCTTGATTTCCTTGGGAAGAAGGCTGTAAAATACCTATGGCATGGGAGACTGGGGGAGAAAAGAGGGGAATGGTATCAAGGTATTTTAAAAAAAGTGGGAAAGCAGTGCTGGTCCCATGTATCCTGTCCCAACAGATCAGCTGGTTGTGTTCCCTGCCTGAATCTGACCTGCTAGGGAGAGATTTGGTTCCCATCCCACCACTTCCCATTCCCATTATTGGGAATTTATTGAGATTTATTTCAAGCAGCTCTTTTCTCTCTCTCTCTTGCTGTCTTTCCATCCTGGCCTCCTGCTTATTCTGTGATTCCATGATTCTGTGATTCCGTCATTCTGTGGCTCCATGAAAATAGTGACACATTTGGGGAGGGGAGAGCTGCTTTCACAGAAAGGAGTGTATCCCAGCTGTGCATAACCATCATTTTCCCTTGAGAATACAAAACAATCAAATATCCAAACAAAACTCAGTATTGGGGGAGTTTTCAATCATCAGCTCCTGCTGATGTCATCATGCACAAGGTCCTCAAAATCCAGGGTGCAGAGGAGAGAGGATGTGATAAAGCAAAGCAGCGTTTTGGCCTGGGCTCAATGTGGGAGGATGGAGAAGCCTCAACCTTCCCGCTTCTTCAAAATCATTCTTTGAGCCACTTCTCTGCAGTTCAGAAGAAACCTGGGCCAGCTGTTCCTCTGACACCAAGCTTGGACATGGAAAAAACCTTTCATTGAATCCCAGAATGGTTTGGGTTGGAAGGACCTTAAAGATCATCTCCTTCCACCCCCTGCCATGGGCAGGGACACTTTCCACTAGCCCAGGTTGCTCCAAGCCCTGTCCAGCCTGGCCTTGGACACTTCCAGGGATCCAGGGACAGCCACTTCCCCCTCTCAGGATCAGTTTAAAGGCATAGAAAGGCACAAAATTAATTTCTGGGCATAGAACAGCGATATGGGATACAACATCATAAAGTCATCATAAAGACACATGGCCAGGGACACCTTCCACTAGCCCAGGTTGCTCCAAGCCCCGTCCAGCCTGGCCTTGGACACTCCCAGGGATCCAGGGACAGCCACAGCTTCTCTGGGCACCCTGGGCCAGGGCCTCCCCACCCTCACAGGGAACAATTCCTTCCCAGTATCACATCTAACCCTGCCCTCTGGCAGTGGGGAGCCATTCCACATTGTCCTGTCCCTCCATGCCTTGGCCCAAGTCCCTCTCCAGCTCTCCTGGAGCCCCTTTAGGCTCTGGAAGGGGCTCTGAGGTCTCCCTGGATCCTTCTCTTCTCCAGGTGAACACCCCCAGCTCTCCCAGCCTGGCTCCAGAGCAGAGGGGCTCCAGCCCTGGGAGCATCTTCCTTCCAAAGACTTCTCCTGCCCCAGCAGTGCTGCTTGCCCCAAGCACACCCCAAATTTGTGCTGTTGCTGCATCTTCGATGCTCAGAGCAGAGCAACTTCCACCACTTCTGCTCCAGCCTCCCAGCCAAACCAGCACCAGTTATTTAATGGCTTCTGGGGAGAGGACAAGTTAAGCCTTAAATTAAACTTTCCACTTCAACAGGCACCTTGGCAGGATGGAGACCCCTGCCCTGGCCAGACAAGCAAAGCTGTGCCTGGCTCCAAGTGTCTTGGAAGAGATGGAGAGGCAGCTTCTGGTGGAGTGGCAGGTGGCTGCCATGGGAAGGGATTTGGGAACTGGCAGGAGAGCAGCACAAGCCTCCAGCCCAGCAAAAATCTGATCCCCAGCCATGGAAAAAAACCCGTCATTAAAAAGCATCAGCCAGAGCCATAAGTGGAATCTTCTTGGCAATAATGGAGCAGTGTTGGAAGAGCATCCAGGCTTTGAGCTCGGTGTAAGCAGCACTGCTGTCACTGCATCCTCAGCACTGCATTCAGAGTCTGAATCAGGCCTGAAAACTGAGATCAGGCCTCTCAAACTGACACAGGGCGGGGTTAGATGGGATATTGGGAAGGAATTCTTGGCTGTGAGGGTGGTGAGACCCCAGCACAGAGTGCTCAGAGAAGCTGTGGCTGCCCCTGGATCCCTGGCAGTGTCCAAGGCCAGGTTGGACCGGGCTTGGAGCAACCTGGGCTAGTGGAAGGGGGAGGAACAAGCTGATCTTCAAGGTCCCAACACAAATCATTCAGTGATTCTACCATTTAAATTGGGTTTTTAGAATTAAATTATGATTTCTTATATTTGTCTCCAGCAAGCAGCTTGGGGGCTGTGGGCTGCAGTCCCTCCCCAGATTCCCAGCCCAACAATGCCTTTTTCCTCCTGGGCACAGCAAAGTTGCCCTTCCCCATCACAATGCCCTTCACTCCGTGGCTGGAGCTCTGTTGTAACCCTTGGAGAGCCAAAGCCTCCCCGGAATTCCCCAGGCCCTGGCACAGACCCATTGTCTGGAGAGGGCCATGGTGTGTCCCCAGCGACTGAGGCGCCACCATGCCCATGGAATGCAGACCCTGATGGCCTCAGTCTCCTGCCAGCTGAGGCCCTGGGGTCACTGCCAGGCCTACGTGCCTGGGGATGGGTGGGAAATGTCCCCCAAAGGCTCAGGATTACCTCAGGCCAATGGGCCTGGCTGCTGTTGCCAGGCAGAAAGGCCAGAGGTGGGAAATCTGCTCCTGGCACTGATCCCGGGACACGCTGCCAACAGAGCAAACACCCCTGGGGTCATCAGCACCCAGACATCTGCTCTGTCATCCACAGGGTGCCCAGTGACACCCGGCTGCTTGTGTGCCATGGATGGGGCAGCTTTCCAACCTGAAGGGCTGAGGGTCCTGTGGATGGAGGGAGGGATGGAGGGATGGAGGGATGGAGGGATGGATGGATGGATGGATGGATGGATGGATGGATGGATGGATGGATGGATGGATGGATGGAGGGAGGGATGGAGGGATGGATGGATGGATGGATGGATGGATGGATGGATGGATGGATGGATGGATGGATGGATGGATGGATGGATGGAGGGAGGGATGGATGCATGGATGGATGGATGGATGGATGGAGGGATGGATGGAGGGATGGATGGATGGATGCATGGATGGATGGATGGATGGATGGAGGGATGGAGGGAGGGAGGGATGGATGCATGGATGGATGCATGGATGGATGGATGGATGGATGGATGGATGGATGGATGCATGGATGGATGGATGGATGGATGCATGGATGGATGGATGGATGGATGCATGGATGGATGGATGCATGGATGCATGGATGCATGGATGGATGGATGGATGGATGGAGGGATGGATGGAGGGATGGATGGATGCATGGATGGATGGATGGATGGATGGATGGATGGATGGATGGAGGGATGGATGGAGGGATGGATGGATGGATGGAGGGAGGGATGGAGGGAGGGAGGGAGGGAGGGAGGGAGGGAGGGAGGGAGGGATGGATGGATGGATGGATGGATGGATGGATGGATGGATGGATGGATGGAGGGATGGATGGAGGGATGGATGGAGGGATGGATGGAGGGATGGATGCATGGATGGATGCACAGATACATGAGGAATAAAGGTGCTGCTCTTTTCTTGGCAGCTCCTCAGCCAGACAGCAGATTAAAAACAGCTCAACAAACTTCTGGGTGGGCTCTGCACCCTGGTTAGGGCTTTGCAAGGGCTCTACCTGCCATGGAGGAGGAAATAGTCATGGAGAAGTGAGAGGAGGGGTGGTGGGATCAAGGGACTTGTGGGGGGAACCAGAAGATTCTTCACAATGTGGTTTAGTGGGAATGATGGTATCCAGTCAAAGGTTGGACTTGATGATCTTGGAGGTTTGTTCCCACCTTAATGATAACATTCCGTTCTCTGCTTCTGTGATCAGCTGTCCTGGGCTTGGATGAGCAGCATCTGCACCTCACTGACCCCTCTTCCTCCTCCTGCTGCTCTCAGTTCTGGAAAATTAATCTCTGACCCAATTGGGAATTACTTTTCTTTGTTATATGTGTCAGGTCTCACACCACCTTCACATGGGGGAAAGGTTGCAGGAGGAATTGGGGTTATCCCCAGTTTCCAAAGTACATTTTCCTCCAACAAGGCCAAGTGTGACATCTCTCAGTCCCTAGCACAACTTCAGACCTGCTTAAGCCACACTGACCCATGGAAAAAACATGTGGATGTGGGAGGAGGAGAGATGATAAAAAAGGAGGAACATGAAGAAAGGGAAATTGCTCATTTATTGACCTTTCCTCCTTTTACATTCCCCAAAGGCAAGTGCAGCTGGGAAGAGTGTGGAGTCCCCTGTGATGGGGCTGGGCTCAGGCAGAAGGAGAAGGCATCTCTTTGCAAAAGGAACGTTTTTAATTTCATTATAAGACACCCACATCAATCACAAATCCACACCAAACCGAGTTTCCCTAGTGCTGGAGCTCAATAAACCACTTATCCCATGAAACAGCATCCTGGGGGTGGTGTTTGCGTGCAGCCAAACACACTCAGACACTCTGTGATGAGTTCCCTATAAGACACCCTACCAAAAAAAAAGTCATTTCAGCAATTTAGCACAATTTAGGAAATGCTGGAAAGCCATATGTGAGCAATTATGGTGTCGTTCCTGTATTTACCAAAGGAATGTTGCTGTGGAAATAGTGAAAAACTGATCCCACTAAAGTAAGCAAGATAGTAAAATGAAGAATTATTATAAATAAAACAGTGATAAAATACTAAAACTCGACTGTCTTAAAAATTAATTACAGATTTTGGAGCTCACACAGTCCATATTAATTTCCAGAAGATCAATTTTTCTTGAAATTACAAGAAAGAAAAGGACTACGAGAAAAGGATGGCAAGAAAGGTAAGAACTGGTCCTAAACCTCCTATGAGAGTTTCTCAGCATCACAAGAGTCCAGGAGGAAGAGCTTTAAAAATCTGCCAAATCTGATGAATTTTGGGCGGTGTCGGGCAAAGGGGGCGAACTCTGGACTTTACTTTCTCTCCTCTGACTCGTCCCTTTCGCAACAGCTCTGCCGGTGACGGATCTTTAACCGGGAATTGTGGAAAGGCTGCAGAGATGAAGGACCTGTTGCTTCACACAGGTGAGGTGACGTCACCCTGGCAGCAATGCCCCCGCCTTGCCAAAAAACGATCGTCTCGCTGTGTCCTTGGAGCCTTGGAGCCTGCCAAGAACCTCCTGTTTTATAGGATTGGGCCAAAGCCCATCCCACACATCCTGGAACGTGCCGTGGCCTCACTGGGGATGCATTCCCAGCCCTTCCCCCTGGATGGAGCTCACAAGACCAGGAACAAAGGCGGGGGGGATGTGCTGAGCAAGCGGTGGCAAGGTGGAGGACACACTGGCCAGGGACAAGGGACATAGGATTTGATTATGGGAAGATATTCCACAGCATCCTGCTTCTTCCCAAGCCTGCCTGGATGTCTGAGTCCCAGGCCCATGGTGGAAAGGGAGGCTGGAGATGTTGGTGTGGGGTCCCAAGGGATAGAGTTAACCTGAACCCCCTCTGGCTGGCACAGCCTTGCTGTAGGCATTTACTGAATTAATTTGTCATCCAAAACAGGGTCACTGCCCCAAAATTTCCTGCTGGCTGTGGTTCTCACTCCAGGCTAATCCCTGAACTATGCTCAGGGATGGGGCTGGGAGGTAAAGAGAGCAGGGAACAGCTGTAAATTGGGTAAATCTGTGCTGTTCCCCCTCAGCCCCAAATCCCTTCCTGCCCCAAGCCTCATTCCCAAATTGACAGGGATTTGGACACTCTGCTGCTTTCCCCTTCAGGACAGTGACAGATGGTGCCAGCCAAAGCCACAGATCCAAGGACATCCACAGCCAGTCCAGGCTGGAGGTCACACACATGAGGGGTCTCATTTGCTCCTCTGGGAAAGTTGGGATGGGAAAACCTGAGGTTACTTAAATGTGGGCTCAGAAATAACCTCTGCACAGTCTGTTTTCCATTCAACTTCACATTCAACTGTGGAAGAGTTCACAGAATCACAGAGTGGTTTGGGTTGGAAGGGAACTTAGAGAGCATCCAATTCCAGCCTCTGCCATGGGCAGGGACACCTCCTGTTTTATAGTGTCCAGCCTGGCCTTGGACACTTCCAGGGATCCAGGGGCAGCCACAGCTGCTCTGGGCACCCTGTGCCAGGGCCTCTCCACCATCACAGGGAAGGATTTCTTCCCAATATCCCATCCATCCCTGCCCTCTGGCAGTGAGAATCCATTCCCTGTGTCCTGTCCCTCCATCCCTTGTCCCAAGTCCCTCTCCAGCTCTCCTGGAGCCCCTTTAGGCCCTGGAAAGGGCTCTGAGGTCTCTCTGGATCCTTCTCTTCTCCAAACTGAAATATCAGAGCTTTGCTTGAGGTCAGAAGAAATATCCTGCACTCAAGGTCTTTTCTACTGTGGGGATCCATCTGAGATGGGGGGAGAGGGCACAACACTGTTCATATTTTTGTCAAAAAGTTTAAATGCCCTTGAAAGTGAATGCTAACCTGTGTGCTGCACCTTCTCAGGAGCTCCAGGAGGCTGCACAAGAACTATAGGGGCAGGAAAACATCCTAAACTGCTCCCAGTTGCAGAATCAGGGGCAAGAAGCAACTTTCTCTCTTGGCTGAGCAATGGCCAGTCCAGATTTAGCTTCCACAGTGGTGCTGCTGAGGCATAAATGTCTTTTGAATTGCGTCTCCACAGCTGTGTGTGCCAGCTCTGTGTCATCCCAGCCATCCTGAAATCCCTGGGATTGTTCCAGGAGCTGCCCCCTCCCCGCCCCTCAGCCTCGGCGTGCCACAGGCACTCAGTCCCACGGGAAATTTAGGATCATATACAGTTATGATGTGAAGCCAGAAATAGCCTGGAGGGCATTTGTCTGGCCTGAGGCTCCAGGAGAATGGCAAACGCCAGCTGATGTTCACCTAAAATAGACACAACCTGCAGGGGGGCAGGAAA
The DNA here is from genome assembly GCF_041296385.1 of Aphelocoma coerulescens. Lineage (NCBI taxonomy): Eukaryota > Metazoa > Chordata > Aves > Passeriformes > Corvidae > Aphelocoma > Aphelocoma coerulescens. The sequence goes on from NC_091016.1 coordinate 122,649,402, forward strand.
CCACCGAGCCTGACTGAAACATGGAGTGTGGGGAGGAAGGCTACAAGAAATCCAGAGCCTGGATTTCCCTCTGGATAACGTGGGTGGTCTCCTCTCTTCACCTCCCTGGGCTCAACTTCTCTTCCCTGAAGGAATGCGGAGCTCCTGACAGTTAGGGGCTTGATTCCATCCCGAGGAGCAGCCGGAGGGGTTTTCCAAACCCACAGGGGTTAATCCCCCACATCCCTCACACCTTTCCACCGAGGGAAGGAGCTTCCTCCTCCTCCACCTGCCTGATGCCAAGAGGAGAAAGCAGCTCCAAGCTCCATCCAGCCTGGCCTTGGAAACTTCCAGGGATCCAGGGGCAGCCACACCTTCTCTGGAAAACCTGTGCCAGGGCCTCCCCACCCTCACAGGGAAGAATTTCTTCCTAATATCCCATCTAAACCCACCATCCTTCAGTTTAAGGCCATTCCCTGTGTCCTGTCCCTCCATGCCTTGTCCCAAGTCCCTCTCCAGCTCTCCTGGAGCCCCTTTAGGCACTGGAAGGAGCTCTGAGGTCTCCCTGGATCCTTTTCTTCTCCAGGTGAACACCCCCAGCCCTCCCAGCCTGGCTCCAGCTGCAGCAGCTCTGGAGGCAGCACCATCACCTCTGGCACTTCTAAAAACCAGGCTGGGCTTGTGTCAAACAGGACTCAACAAGATCCAGACCAAGGATCAAAGGGAAGCAGCTGGGAAGAGCACGGTGCTGCAACACCTCCCGAAGCACGATGGCCACCTTGGCCACTCAGTCGTGGTCAAGAGGAACGTTCCCTCCACCAGAGGTTCCCCTCACTAGAAAGGCGAGGTGTGGGAGGAGGGAAAGGCCTCGTTTCACCTGCAGGGAGGGTTTATCCATGGATTAAGGAGGCAGGGTGGGGCTGTGGGGAGTTAGGAGGAGCGTGCTCTTCTCACCCAAGCTTCTCCTGCTGACCCATCACAGGTTGTGCAAGAGCTGGAGACAGGACCTGCTCAGACAGAGAAACAGGGACCCAGCAAGTCCTCCCCACCCTCACAGGGAGGAACTGCTTCCCAATATCCCATCCATCCCTGCCCTCTGGCAGTGGGAAGCCATTCCCTCTGTCCTGTCCCTCCATCTTTTGACCCCCAGCCCCGCTCCAGTCAAGGATGACAAACCCAGGATCCATCTGCATAGGATTTTATTAAAGTAGGCATCACCCACAACTTAAAATAGTTGAAAAAATATTCTTAACAACTTTTTTTTTTAAATATTTTTTTCCTGAATAGGTAATTTATCAGCCACAGTGCTCAAGTGTCGTGAGGGAAGTCTCTGCCCAGAAGTCAAACTTTAAAATGGAAGCAAAAGGTAAATATTTTGTGCCACATCAAGTTGGTTTAATACAGAAAAAAAATGATGACATAATTACAGGAGAAGTGAATGTGGAAGACATGGGGGAAAAAAATATACACATCATTGGTCAGATTGAAAATGAGAATTTCAAACAGGACTGAGACCTCGCAGACACATTTAATGCCATTCCCTGATTGTCACCAGTTTCCTCCAGACCACTCCCTATCAGACCATGGTTTATTTCAGATTTAAAAATAATTAAGTTGCTTAAATGGCTGCTCCTAAATGAAGCCAGCAACATCATGGCAGGAAAACCAAAATTATGTTCAAAATGCCACAGGTTTGAATTTCACCTTTGCTGTGACATCCGTTCCAAGGCTTGTGTGTAATTCCACCACCAAGGACAGTGATTTCCAGAAAAAAAGAACATTCCTGCTCCTCACTCTTGTTGAGTCCAATTAAACCAGAGCTGGGAATGAGGGAGAGGGGCTCAGACCCCAGGGCTTTGAGTGATGGAAGGAAATGGGAGTGAGACCCATCAACAACTCTTTATTTTACACTTCCTGAGGGTGGAACAGAGGCACTGAGGAGTGGAAAAGACACTGCAGCTCTTTTCCAGCCCTTCATCTGCTGGCTCCAGGTCCCTGGGAGATAATCCAGTCTGGATCCATCCTTTTGGGCAGGGCAGAGGACAAAGCCCAGCCAGTCTCTCCTCGCAGGGCGTGAAGGGAGGGCCGACTTCGCTGGCCCATTGGGCCAAAAATTACACTTGAGCTACATGAGAGTTACAACAGTGGCCAAAGTTTAACAACTTGTCTTTTCAGCAACGTAAACAATATAAAAATGTTTCAGTAACAGCCACGACCCTTGAGCTTAAATACCTGGGAAATTCCTACTTTGCCCACAGATGAAACGATAAAATACATGTACAAAACCAAGAGATACAAGTGTAACAAATGTTTCAAATAATTGAGTTTCACCACAGAATCTTCATTGGAAGGTTACTTTTGTGAGGAAACATATTCCCTGCAGGAAGACTCCTGCACAAATAGACAAAATCTGATCATGGCAGGGTTACAGAGAACTCAACAGACTCACAACCACCAAAGCACCGTCACAGAAAACAGAGCAAACAAGTTGTAGGCAAAAAAAACCAAACAAACCAACAAAAATACTTGAATGTGTTTACCTACACACACTACTGGAGTATACAAGACAAAACAAAAAAAAAAAAAATGGGGACCTTCCTGTAGGGAATTTCCAGTCATTTTGAAAACGAAAGATTTTTTCTTTGAAAAAAAAAAAAAAATCCAAAGCTCCCAGAGGCTGTTCCTCAGCTGGAGTAGCTGACAGCTCAGGCTCACATCCATGGAAACTGGTATTTTACCTACAGTGACTTTCCTGTCTCTCCACTTTGTCATTTCCTGAAGTCTCCTAAGTAGCTTTTGAACTGACATCTCTTCCTCTCACGCATCTACTAAAACTCCCTTGTTCATCCCAGAATCTCCTGTGCATGAAACTCAACAAGCAGAACAGCCCTTAGCTGTAGCTAGAAGATGGTTTCAGCTTCTGGATCCCTCTCTGAAGAATAAAAGGGTATGAGTTATACACAAACAGCATCTACAAACACAGTGCACGTGGCAAAATGGGGTGAACAGGAAAGATTTCCAAGGCTGACCTGACTCTACCGTAAGGCTCCATCCTCAGCCCACCTTTAAAACTTGCTCCAGGCAATCTGTCACCGTGCAGGGACACCGAACAACTGGGAGAAACAAAAGTACTGCTAAAAACCCCAGATGGGCTTGGTCCCCCTGAAATCCCACCCAGACTCACATCCATGGAACAGCTCTTCGGATTTCAGCTCTCCCTCCGAGGTTGCACTGAAGGCAGCGGCACTTGCAGAGAACAGGACAAAGCTTTGCTTGTAAACCCTGCTGTTTTTTAAAGCATCATGAGGATTCAAGTCCTATTCCACTTCACATTTATAAGCAGCATCATAAGAATGCTACTCTGTATGCCCTATGTATAGAAAAAGTGTATGCTGAGACAGCACTAAGAGAGATATAAATAGGAGCTATTGACCAAAGTTTGATTTCAAACTGGAATTGCAACGACTCCCTGCAATTTGGAAACATGAAACAGCTCTTCTGATGTCTCTTTTGTAAGCCAAGAGTAGAAAGGATCTTATCTTCCTACAACCTGACATCCTCCACCAGGAAAATGCAAAACCTACTGCTAACTTTTTGGGATACGCCTGAAATGCCAGGTTGGACAATGCCATCCCACATTGTTTGCCAAGGAAGAGGCAGGAATGATTGGAGAGCCATCAGCCAGGAGTAAGTGCTTTTTTTTTTTGGTGGGTTTTTTTTTTTCCTAAGTGTGAAAGTTTGAGATTTCTGTGTTTGTCAGCAATGCTGTGTTTGGGGACAGCACCCAGTGATGCTGTTTATCTAAAGGACATTCCAGCTACAGGACGTTTCTGCCCAACTCTGTTGCTACTTACGAAAATTAGTAACTGACATGCTCTAAGACTCAGAAAATTAGAAACTAAAATTCAGCCATTTCTTCCTGGTCCTCTGTGGAAATCTGGAAACATCTGAAAGCATTTCAGTTAGCTTGGGCAATCCTGGAGTCAGAGCCAAGATAGCTAAACATCGTGGTCACCAGCTCGGGGAGGTCATAATCATGTTTCCAACCCCAATCCCTGCGGGCGTTGCTGTCGTCAAAGTTCATGGGCCAGCTGTCAGCTGCAGGGGAAAAAAAGAAAAAGAACCAAGAAAGGTGAGGTTTAGGAAAAATCTCTCTGAGCTTTGATATGTTTCATCACTACTAAAGCTGAATTTCGAACCATAAGGCTTGAACTGCACAGGAGCAATTTGTAAGTGCCTAAAAGGAAAAGAGACTTTATTTTGCCCTTGATGATTTTTCTTACCTGCTGCCAGGGAAGATACTAACCTATGGCCTGCCTGACTTGATCCACATTGTAGGTCATCTGGAGCTCAGGGACGTACTTCTGCACCTCCTGGGCCAGTTCCTCAGGAGTGAAGCTCATGGCACTGATGTTGTAGGTCCTCATGGTCAGGGATTCTGCAGGGGCCTCCATGACCTCCAGCGTGGCCTTCAGGCAGTCGTCGATGTACATCATGGGCAGCCGGGTGTCCGGCCTCAGGTAACACTTGAACTTGCCAGTCTTTATGGCATCGTGGAAAATCTTGACAGCATAATCTGGGGGAGAGAATAATGGATGTGTATGATGTGTGTTGTGCCCTTCATGACAGTCAACAAACCTCAGACCAACCCCAAAGTCTCCTAAAGTCTACAATGTGGTGATATTCATCATAAAATCACAGAGGGGCTTGGGTTGGAAGGGAGCTTAAAGACCATCCAGTTCCAATTCCCTGCCATGGGCAGGGATGCCACTCACCATCCCAGGTTGCTCCAAGCCCCTCAGCCTGGCCTTGGACACTTCCAGGGATCCAGGGGCAGCCACAGCTTCTCTGGGCACCCTGGGCCAGGGCCTCCCCACCCTCACAGGGAACAATTCCTTCCCAATATCCCACCTAACCCTGCCCTCTGGCAGTGGGAAGCCATTCCCCCTTGTCCTGGCACTCCACATCCTCATGAAAAGTCCTCCCCAGCCCTCCTGTCACACACCAGTCACTCACCAGTTGTTCCCCCCCCAGGCTGGGAGTCAGCAGAGATAATCCCGGGATACCTGAGGCAGCGGAAGTCCAGGCCATAGCGGTAGTGGTAGTACTGGGGAGGGAGGGGAGAAACACAGAGTTACACACCAAGAGTTGGTCACACACACACTGATTTCACAGGAAAAATCTGCCACAGGATGACCCTTCAGCTGTCCCAGGACAGGCATGAAAGGAAAGGAATTACTGAGCAATCCCCATTCCCTGCCTGGCAGCTGATCTCCCTGCTTGCCCTTTTCTAGCTCACACCCACATCAGCAACTATGGATGTTTGCCATGGAATGGTTACTCAAGCAGCTCTAACTGCTGCTCAGAAACTGCACATTCCCAAGTTTGTGAGACTTGCCAGGGTAATACAGCCCTCAGACCTACGTGAGGAAACTGTATAAAAATATCAGCTTTAAAATGTTTATAAATAAACATTTATTTATAAATAAAATTGTTTATAAATAACTAGAAAGCCAAAAGAGAAGCTGAGCATGTGCAGGCTCACCTGGCTTTGGCTTTAAAGTCTTTTTTTGGAGAGGAAGAGCAAGAGTCATCACTGTGTACCTGCTGTCACAAGGCGTTGTGCACTGTCCTTTCTGCAGTGCCATTCACGTTGGCAGGCAAGGCAGAGAGGCCAAAGCCATAAAAACAGGGAAAGAAATGACACTGAAGTCAGCTTCCCATACTTTGTGCTTTTCCCAACAAAACTCAAAAGATATTTGACCTTCAGAGCTGCCTCAGAATATTGCTGAGTACTAAAGTCTGAAGGAAGGAAAAATGGGGAAAAGAATGATGCACTGGAGGAATCTGACAAAAGCAATGAACTTCCAATCAAGGAATCATGGAATGGCTTGGGTTGGAAGAGACCTTAAAGAACATTCCAACCCCTGCCAAGGAGGACAGGGACACCTTCCACTATCCCAGGTTGCTCCAAACCCTGTCTAACATGGCCTTGGACATTTCCAGGGATGGAACAGCCACAGCTTCTCTGGGCAACCTGTGCCAGTGAAATTCTCCCAGAACTTTTAGGACACGAATAAAATAAAAAATTCTCACTTCTCCCATGAGCTCAGCATGGACCTTGGAGACTCCATAGATTGTCCTTGGTCTCTGAATGCAGAGATCAGGAGTTGGATCTCGAGGAGAGGTGGGTCCAAAGGCTCCAATAGTGCTTGGAACAAAGAGCCTCAAATTATGCTCAGCTGCAATATCCAGAACATTGTGTAAACCTGGGGGAAAAAAACCCAACAGGATTTACCAGAATATTTCTCAAGCCATTGTGGGAATTATAAAGTATCCTGAGCTGGAAGGGACCAATCAGGATCATCCAGTCCAGCTCCTGGCCCAGCACAGACACCCCAACAATCCCACCCTGTGCATCCCTGAGAGCGGTGCCAAACACTCCTGGAGCTCTGGCAGCTTTGGGGCCGTGCCCATTCCCTGGGGAGCTGCTCCAGTGCCCCAGCACCCTCTGGGGAAGAACCTTTCCCTGATATCCAACCCAAACCTGCCCTGACACATCTTTAAGCTCTCAAAACCCAGCACATACCAGTGATATTGACAGCTCTGGCCAAGGGCACGTTGGCCTCTCCCACGGCGCTGAGCAGGGCGCTGTAGTGGAACAGCCACGTGATCCGGTTGTTCACCACGATCTCCCGCAGGTTCTTGTAGTCCAAGATATCCGCAAAGATAAAAGGACCTGGAGGAGAAGGAAGCAGGGGGAAATTGGCTGTCAGGAATGGATGGAAGGAAAGGTTCTGCGTGAAGCTCAGGCTGCTGTTTCTACCACCTAAACACATCACTAAACAGCAATGGTGAGGAAAAATTTTAGCAGGTTTCCAGTGAAAATCAAAGAATCTTAAATCCTACTCTATATCCATCTCATATTAAAATTCCCTGAGCAGGTAAAAACAAAGCACAAGTTTCTTTTCCAGCTTCCTCCCTCCAAAAGAATAAAAGCGTCTCTTTTGACAGCAGGAGCACAACGTGCCTCAAGTAGTTACTCAGGTCAGCAAAGTGGTGAAGCAGCAGTGAAAAAATGCAAAGAGAAATCTTTAGGAAAAGGGAATAATAGAAGAAACCAACATCTTGGCAAGATTTCACAGCAGGGAGGCATTATGCAGAAGGTTTGAACAGCAGCTTGTCAGTGTAATCCACTTATCACTTTGATAATTAGTTTAGCAACATCAGAGGTAAAGCCAAGACGTTTTTTATTTCCGTGTGCTTCCCCAGTCACTTACCACTGTAAAAAACATTATCTGCAGGCTTTCTAATGTCAGACAAGATCACATTGTTCTTTCCAAAGCGTTTCCTGTGTAAAAATACCCACATGGAACAGTGAGTCCACAGCTTTTTGAGATAATCCATCAGTTGCTATTTTGTTTTGCAGGAGCGATAGTGGAGGAACAATAATTTCCACAATAAAATCAGTTATTGCACTAAACAAAAAAACCCCCAACAATCCTTTAAATGCCAAAGCATAAAATACTTCTAGTAGCAGTCAAGGTCTGCATAAGGATGGAGAAATTTTTCACAAAGTGAAAACATGTTAGGAAAAGAGACTTTCCTACCTTTGGCTTACTGAAAATTCTACCCAGGGATAATTTACTCCCCTGCAGACAACAAAAAGCCACTGGGTTCGTTGTAACTGCAGCTACTTTTATATCAACAAAGCAAATAAAAAAGAGAAATTGTGACCTTGTGCTAATCAACACAAGGCTGTTGGGGAGAGAAAGTCTGGGTGCACTGGAGCACGTTCTGGCCTCCCATCATTTGAATAATTTAAAAATATATCATAGAGATGGTAGAAAATATTCAAACTGCAGCAGTGTTGAGTGCAGTGAGTCTGCTCACTTTTGGTCTTGGTCCAAATCCCCTCCAGCAAAGACTGTAAGCAAATGATACCCTGGAGCTGAGCTGGATATGGACAAGGACACGGATCAGGGAGAGCTCTTGGAGCATTTCACACTTCTTGAGAAGATATCATAAAAAAAGGAGGTAACTGTGCTTGAGGTGGGGGAAGAGGAGAAGGAAAAAGAAGGAAAACTCTGAGGGTTCAGACTCTGAATACTCCCATTTAACTGGAAGCAAACAACTCAGCACACAGTCCCTTAGACAAAATCCTGCTATTTTGGGAATCGTAACCAGTGGACACGCAGGAAGGACATCAGGAACCCACAGCAAGCACAGGAGGGACAAATAAAATGATGGTGAAAATTTAATTATAGAATCATTAAGAATCATAGGAAAGACATTTAAGATCATCAAGTCCAACCATTAAAGTAATTTACAAAGACAAGAGGCAAAAACAGCATTTGAAAAATAGGATTTCTTTTATAAACAACTTTCCAGACAACTATTGCTCCCATCAGTGATGGCTAAAGCTGGAATTCCTCACTCACAGCAAACCAGGGAATGGTGACCTACCTCAGCAGCTTTGCAAGTCCCACCCCAAGCTGACCAAGACCACCTAAGAGACAAAAATCAGAGGAAAAGGGGGGTCACAATACAGAATCCCATTATTATCTGTACCACATCAAGAATTAGTATGATTTTCTCAGCGAGCCAGGAAGCTTTTACACTTTTTTCTCAAGGAACTGGTTTTAGAAGAGTTCTGGAATGAAAATAGGAAAGTTCACATGGGACTCTGATCTCACTGCCCGATGGGAAAGATCATCCCAATTCCAGGATATTTTGGGCAGTTCTGCTGCCAGAATTGTGCTCTTTGGGGAGGGATGAGAGCAGTGGGGGGCTCAGCTGAGAAGCAGGAGCCCAGCTGTGACAGGAATGCTGACCTGTGATGAGCACCCGGGGATGATCCGACTCGGAGAACGTCACCGAGTGGAAGCTGGCGTCGGAGGCCACCTGGCGTGGGGACACCCCGATGCCCCGGATGGGCACGAGAGAAACACCACAGCCACAGCCAGAGCTCTGCAGCAGCTGGCTGGCAGCTCTGCTCAGGTTCCTGACGATTGGCATCTTCCCCCTTCAGATGCGCTGCGAGGAGAGAGACAGAAAAGATGAGTCACGAGTGATTCAACCCCGTTAAATGGTTTTTTAAATGCTCCCCCACGAAACTTTGCAGGAATCCAGAGGAATTTGATGCCATCCGAGGGCTGGGGGATTGTGCCAAGCAAGGGCTGCAAGCAGCCTGGGACGTAACATGAGCAGAGGTAATGTATTCCCTGGAGTGAGCTCAGGAAAATATCCACAGCCCAGGAAAATGGACAGGGAGAAAACTGTAAAGCTCGAGTTGAAACCTCTTTTAAAAAATCCTTCAAAACTGTGATTCTAAGCATAAATATAGAATAAAACAAAGCTGCTGTGATGCCACGTTTGGAGTGAAAATTTTGCAGGCTGCTGTGAATAAGCAAAACTCCTCAGGATTGCATCAGCAAGAGCAGCGGAGCCAACAGGGGCAGCAGGAAATCTCCTGGAGAAAAGGGAGATTTACTCCAACTGAACACTCAGGATGGACAGAAAGCAAACAGAGGAGTGGCAGGGTTTAGCCAGGCCTCAGGAAAATGTCCTAATTATTTCACATAACTATAAGTTACTCTGTGCATTCAAGTTTGGATTCTTTCTCTCCAAATCTTTCATACCAGGGAAGGAAATGCAAAGCACCCCAAATAAATCACACCTGCAGCCACAACTGGTCATTTCCATGGTGCAAATTTACTTCTCTCAATTATAATTCTCAAGGCTGAATCATTTATTTTTTTTGTTATTCCCTCTGGACAACTTTTAACTCTTTCCCAAGGATGTAGAATACGTAAATTCCCAGCTGAAAGCGTATTTCAAACTTGCCTGATGAGATTACCCTGTCAAATCCTTTCCTGGGGCATATATTCTAAAAAGGAGAGTCAGGTAGAAGGAAACTCAGCCCAAGAAATTGCTGCAGATGAATTCCAGTTACAGAGAAAAGCAAACAAGTGATTAATGTGGGTCTTCCTTTCACTTCTCAGCTCACCTGGCTGAGAATTTTCTGGTACTTGAGGGAGTTTTTCTACTTAAATACAGATTTGCTAAACCACCTATTGTCTAATAAGAGAGCCCCATAAAAAGTGCATTATTAAAAAATTACATTTGAACTGGTCAAAAAGACTCAGTCTGAGATTCCCAGAGAGGTGACGGGAGTCTCCATCTCTGGAAATATTCAAATTCCATCTGGACACAGACCCAGGCACCCAGCTCTCATGATAATCCCTTCCTATTTCAGCAAGGAAAAATAAAATGTTCCTGCATTGAGAGAGGCTCACTGGTCTTCGTGACAAAAAATTTCCACTCCAAGTACCTGAAAAGGCATTTTGAGCTCTGCAAACCACAAACAAAAGCTGGCTGTGACTCATTTTGGTTTTCCAATGACTGGACTGGTTTTTTGAAATGCACCTGGAGTGAAACCACGAAGGCTTAAGCTGAGAATTTACTCACAGGTCTGACTCAGAACAGTAAATGCATTTTATAGCAGACACTGAAACAGCCAGGCAGCAGAGCTGCTGCAAAACCCTCCACTGATGACATTTATTTCTATTTCAAATACAAAGGGGGAAAAAACCAGGTGTGACTGGCTACTTAAGTTGCCATAAACGCACAGATATATAAAGAAATCAATATTATGCCTTAAAAACACTTCCCCAAATAGGTGAAGTCAGCCCCAACACAGCGAATAACTTGCAAAAGCAACTCAGACAGACAATCCCACTCTGGTAGATCCAAGTTTCCCAACAGATCCAAGCTTCCCATCTTAAATAACTTCCAGGAGTTATTAACAGCTCTGAACACACAAAAAAAATTAATTTACCTCATGTAAAGTAACTAAGATTTTTTTTTAGGCTTCCCTTTTTACTATTCCAAAGAGGAATACTTCTGTTCTGTTGGAATTGAGGAGAAAAAAAATTATCTATATAGTATATAGATATAATTTATAGTGGAAGGTGTCCTTGCCCATGAAACAGGATGAGCTTTAAGGTCCCTTCCAACCCAAATAATTCCATGATATATTTTCAAACCCCTCTCCCATATCCCCTTCTGAATAGTTTCTCAGTCCCTGATTTTATTTCTCAACTCAAACTGGTATTAGTAAGTGTCAGCAAAATGAGGAAGTTATTTCCCCCACCCCACAAATTTCAATCAATAACCAATGTTAATTTCAAGGATTAGGTAATGGAATTGCTGCTGGGATTTTCCCTCTCCTGTACTCACCTGCCCCTCAGCTGGTGATAAGGCAGAAGCAGAGCAGAGAAGGCAATTTATAGGACACTGCCTCTTTGGAAAGCCAATCAAAACCTGGCAGAGAGTAGGAGTTGTCCCACACCTTAGGGAAAAAAAAAAAGGAAAAAAAAAAAAACAAACCCGTGCGTGTGAGAGCAGCAGCAGCCAGGGATATCACTGTTCCCTCCTGCTTGATTTTGAAATGCCTGGAAATTTGGGATAGGCAGGGAAAAAGCTCTGAAGGTGCACAAGCAGCTCCTCCAAGTCCCAGAACCAGCCAGCCTCGGGTCATGGCTGAAGGACAGAGTTTAAACTAATTAGTGGCGGTGCAAAGGATTAATAGAAACCAAACACGTGTTCCAATGCACAGCAATAATCTGCCTGGGATAGCAGGAAATTTTGGGGGTTTGTAAGAAGATTAAAGCCCAGGGAGAGGGAAAAGAGGGAATAAAGAAAAAAAAAAAAAAGAAACATTAATAAAATGACATTTAGTGAGTGAACTGCCAGCTGCTGATCCTCTGCGAGGTTTCCAAGGTGTTACACAAGCAGCAACAGCTGTTGCTCACATAAAAGTCAAAAATGTTGATAGAAACCAGCAGTTCTTGTAAATTAGTTATTAATAGAATGTCAAGGTGATAAGAAAGATAAGAAAGTCATGGGCTTGGTCTGGAAAATCCCACTGCAAGCTTCAAAGAAAATGGGAGAGAGGGAGGAGAGAGAGGTCAAAGCAAACCCCAGAGCTCCCACGGGATTTCTGGGGGCTGCACAGCTGCTGGGATGCCACGGGATGCCCCTCCACGGAGCTAAACCAAAGAATCCAGAACTTTCTTCTTTCAGAGAAAATTAAGGGACTCTGCAAGGCACAGGATCTCGCAGATTCCCAACCACATCCTCGGGTCCACACCAACGCACCGAGCTCCAAGTTCTCAACTCCCATTTGGCTCCAAACCCCACAGTTTCTGCTTCAGACCTGGAGATTTGCTTATGCATTGGGAAGCTCCTCTAATGTTCCCAGCTGTATCAAGATCTTGAGGAGAAAGACAGCACCTTCCTTGGGCATCCAGAAGATGAAGCACAAGTCACTCTGGCCATGGGAAAGCCTCTCTGGTGCCCAAGTGCTGCCACGTGGAAACTCCATCAGATCCCTGCATTTGGGAGCACTCAAGCTGCAACAACTAAGGCATACTCTCAGCTCAACCCCAATGCCTGCTGCCTGGATAGCTGGACAGCCCAAATCCATTGCACATTCCCTGCTGGCAACTCCTCTGGTTCTGAGAGCTCCCCAAGCTGGGATGCTGCGTCCCTGCTGGCGTCCCCTGGCAGATGGGATGTGCCAGGGTGTCCAGGCTGGAGCTATTCTCTCTGGCAAGCAGCTGTTGGCCCAGCTCGGCTGAAATAACCTTGACACACACGCACGGCTCCTGTCCCAGGGGTGACGCACGGCCGGGGATGACACGGAGCCCCTCGCGGAGCTCACCAAGGGGAGACGTCAGCCCGAGCCACGAGGGACCCGCTGGTGAACCTGACCTCAGCCGCCAAAAATAAACAAAAAAAAAAGGAGATTATGCAGCTGCTGAACGGCCTGATGCTCCCGGAGCGGGTAAGGAAGACTGGTCCAGAAAGACAAATGTATCCTGGGCAGAGCAGGCAGCAGGGGAGGGGGGGATTCTGCCCCACTCAGGTGAGACCCCACCTGCAGAGCTGCCTCCAGCCCTGGGGCCAACAGCAGAAGGACGTGGAGCTGCTGGAGCAAATCCAGAGGAGGCCACGGAGATGCTCCAAGGGCTGGAGCCCCTCTGCTCTGGAGCCAGGCTGGGAGAACTGGGGGTGTTCATCTGGAGAAGAAAAGGATCCAGGGAGACCTCAGAGCCCCTTCCAGTGCCTAAAGGGGCTCCAGGAGAGCTGGAGAGGGACTTAGGACAAGGGATGGAGGGACAGGAAAAGGGGGAATGGTTTTAAACTGAAAGAAAGTAGGTTTAGACGAAATATTTAAGAAGAAGTTCTTCCCTATGAGGCACGTGAGGACGTGGCACAGGGTGCCCAGAGAAGCTGTGGCTGCCCCTGGATCCCTGGAAGCGTCCAAGGCCAGGTTGGACAGGGTTTGGAGCAACCTGGTCTAATGGGAGATGTCCCTGCCCATGGCAAAGGATGGAGCTGGATGATCTTTAAGGTCCGTTCCAATCCAAACCATTCCCTGATTCCCTGGCTCTACCCCCGGCACAGCCTCCGCTGATGAAGCCCAGGGGTCGGTGCGGGTGATGCGCACGAACAAAACCCGCCCGCGCTCCCGCAGCGAGTCTGCGGTGAGGCACAAAAGCGCCACGAGCACCGAACCGCCGCCCCGGTCCCGGCGCTTCCGCGAAGCGTCCCCAGACGAGGGGACCGCGCAGTGCCGGCGGAAGCCGCCCCTCCCCCGCCTCATTCATACGGTCGCGCCGGGAAAGAGGCGGCCCCGCGATCCCAAATCCCCCCAAGCCAGCCCTCCACAGCCCCACGGCCCCGCAGCCCCCGAGCCCCCGGCCCGGCCCCGCGCTCACCCCGCTCCCGCCGCGCTCCCGCCGCCGCCGCCGCCGCCCCGTCCCGTCCTGTCCCGTCCCTGGGGCCTGACGTCACCGGCGGCCGGGCAGGGGATTGGGCGGTGACGTCACACGGGCGTGATGTCACGCGCCGTGAGGGGCGGCGGTCCCGCGCGGGGCGCGGTGGCCGCTGAGGCGCTGAGGGCGGGCGGTGCCCGGGCACGGGGACAGCGCGACTTGGAGCGGTTGGAAGGGACCTTAAAGCTCATCCCATCGCACCCCCTGCCATGGGCAGGGACACCTTCCACTAGCCCGGGGTGCTCCAAGCCCCGTCCAGCCTTTGGACACTGCCAGGGATCCAGGGGCAGCTACAGCTTTCTCTGGGCAACCTGTGCCAGGGCCTCGCCACCCTCAGAGCCAAGAATTCCTTCCTAATATTTCATCTAATCCTGCCGTCTGGCAGTGGGAAGCCATTCTCCCTCTTCCTGCCACTCCATGCTCTTGTCCAAAGTCCCTCTCCAGCTCTCCTGTTGGTCAGCACTCACCAGCCGAGCTGTGGTGCAACAGCACAGCGCTGGTCCCAGAATCCCAGAATCCCAGGATGGGTCAGGTCGGAAGGGACCACGGTGGCTCCTCTGGTGTCACCTCCCTGCTCCAGCAGGGCCATCCCAGAGCACAGGGCTGTGTCCAGACAGGTCTGGAATATCCCCCATGAGGGAGACTCCCCACCCTCTCTGGACAATCTGTTCAGGGCTCGGTCGCTGCACAGGAAAGTTCTTCCTCGTGTCCAGTGGAACTTCCTGGGATCAGCTCCTGCCCGTTCCTCTGGTGCCATTGCTGGGCCCCGGAGCAGAGCCTGGGCCCTGCTCGGAGCCCTCCCTGCACACAGGGACACCCAGGGCTGAGGGTCCCTCTCAGCATCTCCTCTGAGGCTGAGCAGCCCCAGCTCCCTCAGCCTTCCCTGGGCATGGAGATGCTCCAGGCCCTTCATCATCTTCACGTCACATGGGTACAATAGACTCTCCTAGGCTGTACCACCTGCCTCTCGACTGCCCAGACATCAGACAGGGCTGTAGTACCCAAATGATCTTTCAGTTGCTAAAAATCACCTCTGCATTTCAAACTTCCTCTGCTGCCTTTGCATCCTTCCAGTGGCTGTTCTACATGACCAGCTGCTAAAACTCACTCTCCCTTGCTTAGACTCTGGTTTTTAGCATTCCCAGTCTTACTGAGGTCACAGTGGCTGGGCAGGACCTGTTGGGTTTTTCACTGTTTCCTAAAAGTTCAATAGAAGGAGATATTTCCCCCTTCCCCATCAAGGCCAGTGTCTTATGTATATTCCAAGTCCTAAATGGCTTCAGCCCAGCAGAATGAGCCACCTGCCTGATCTCAGGTGCAGAAACCACCATTTTTTCAGCCAAGAGGCTCTTTGTTGGGACAGGGACTGTAGGAATCATTGTGTTTGTGCTCTCTCCACAGCTGAGTTGTGGCACTGTGCCTCAAAAACAGAGATACACCCTCCTATCAGCACCCACACTCACAGTGGCTCATCGAACTCCTGGGCAGCCTTTACCCTATCACAGGACAGAGCCTGGTGGCTGATTTTGTGCAGGAGACGGGTGTAGCTGTTCTGAGAAGAAAATTCATCCTATCAACACTTTTTTTTAAGAAGGAGGCCGCAAAGAGAATAAAGTTGGTGGAGCTGCATGTCCACAGCAAGGATCCCACTGGGGTGAGGCTGACACCCAGATCCTGCTGGAGTCTACAAGGGAAAACTAAAATTGCCTTGTAAAGGGAAAATTCTCTTGATGTCAGGTATATTGAACTGGGATAGGATGGCACTTTCCATTGGGTACCTTTCTTTTTATGCTGTTTGGGGACACAACTGGTAAACTCTCTAGAGGACAAGAGCACTGGAATGAGCTTCTTGAATGAAGAGAAGCTGAATGTCTGGTGGGTTATAAACCCAGGTTCAGCATTTTGGGATCAGCCACAAGAATGTATCCTGTGAGGTGACAAAATCTCTGAAGAAAATGCAGTCCTACATTTTACCATGTCCTCCAGAGCTATTTCTGCTGAGGTTTTGGAGCTGTGCTTCTTGCTTGCAAAGTCTACCTTTTCATTTTTCCTTTCTGGGGAATAATTCTTCATTTGAAGCCCCTCTAGCTCTGACTGGTAGCCTGACAGGAAAGCTGTGGCTGCCCCATCCCTGGAAGTGTCCAAGGCCAGGCTGGACAGGGCTTGGAGCAACCTGGGATAGTGGAAGGTGTCCCTGCCCATGGCAGGGGGTGGGATGGGATGAGCTTTAGGGTCCCTTCCATCCCAAAACTGTATGGAGGCAGCAACGACAAATTTGCAAATTTCCTGACCAATAATCCCTCTCAAGAGGGGCCTTACTTGGCCCAAGCTGCAGAAATCCAGAAACACATCACAGTTTGGGTGCAGTCCAGGCACTGCCCCATTTCTTAGACATCCAGTAAAGCTGCATGGAGCAGGAAGTTCTTAAGGGAGCTCTTAATGAGCAACCAGGAGGGATTAGAGAGCCTGGAGCAGTTTGTGCAAAGTATTTGGAGTTAAATCCGATCCCACATCACACTTTCTAAATCTCCAAGCAGCGTCCTGGTGTGGTGGGGTTTTGCAGCCTTGGAAGCAGGGCTCGATAGTGGGAATCCCACTCCTAAATCAAGGATAGAGCCCTAGAATCTTGGAATTATTAGAGTTGGAAGGGATCTTAAAGTCCATCCAGGTTCTCCTGCTGTTTCTGGCTGAGGGAGTAGGTGACTTCTGACAGCACATGGAGCTGCCCACAGGGGAGGCTTGGGAGTGGTTGCCCTTCTCAGGGGAGCTCTGGGACGGTGTGGAGCAGTGGGTTGTCCTCTGAAGGACAAAGTGACAAACTGCTGGCAAGCAGAATTCCATGTTTGATGGCCCGTTGATTTAATGGACCACGGCAACTTTTCAGACAGAAGCTGATGGAGTTCTCCTTTCCCTAAACTGATCCTGACCAGTCTTCTCATTCCCAGCAGCATTTCTACAAAGAAATTCCAGATCCTTCTCCTCTGGATTCCTTCTGCTGAGCTGTACCTCCAGGAAACAACATTATTACTTTTTTTCCCCCTTTATTCCAAACACATCTGTCTTTCACAACCACAAACCTTAACTCCCTGAGCAATCTTGAAGAACAAAGGCTTTGAGATAAGATTATCTTGCCGCAGAGGTGTTTATAAGTGTTTTTTTTTTTCCCATTCCCTCCTGCTTATGAATTCCACCCCTTGGCAGGCAGGTTGGGATTGTTATGTAACAGCTTAGCTACATGTAATTAGAGGGCACAAAATTATAGATGGAGCAGGCGTATTATCCAGTGTGGATGGCACAAGCTTACCTGAGTTTCTAAAGCACATGGATGAGTTTGTGGAGGAGAAAAACATTAATGATGAGTGACTAAATATCCTGGATGTGCAGCGACAGTGTCTGGTTCAGAAAGTCCTTCAGCTGTAGATCCCACAGCCTGTGAGAGCACTGTGGGGGAAAAGCTGCTGCTGGAAACAAAGGAGCAGGATTAAGAGGATCTTGGCTTGATTTGCTGGGGTTGCTTTTATGTTCTGAGCTGGGTTCTCTGAGTGATGAACAATTCCTAGCTCAGCACAGCAAGGAGCAGAGGAGGAGCTCAGAGAGCTCAGCAAACAAACCACTCTCAATAAAAATGCTGCTTTTCAAGGCCATTTATTGTAAGAGAGCATTGAGGCATGAGGGAGCCAAGTGCAGTGATTATATTTGTGAAGCACGGGTCATTTCTGTTTGCTGGACCCACTTGATTGTTATTCACACAATGGAATCATTTTTATGTGGTGTCAAGCTTATCAGCCTCTATTTTAAAAATTACTTGTGCTTGAGTCATGTTTACCCTCCCTCTGAGCAGTACTTTGTATTTGAAGGTGCTGCTGAAGGTAAACCAACCTCCTTCTTTGACATGGAGTTTGCATTTAAACACATTGTTTGAAACGCTGCCTATCTTTTCTGAAGTCTGTTGAATTTCACGGTGTTCTGCAGATAATGGTCTTTCCATCTCGCTTAATTTCTGCCCATAAACAGGTCCTAAACTGTTCACAGTGGGAAAGAGAAGAGCTAAAACACCTCCCAGCTTTTGCTTTTTCATCTTCCTCCACGTAGAAAGGCGAATATCCCAGTACTTTATTTATTCCTGAGGAGACCGTTTTGCTGTCTGTTCCTGTCAGCTTCCAGACCACGCAGGAAAGGTGGCAGCAAATACTCCCTGGATCAGATCCCTCACTGGAGTAAACCTAGAGAGCCCCACTAACCTACACTCACCTGAGAAGGGCAGGGATCCACCACAGTTCTTAGATCCTGGAATGGTTTGGCTAGGAAGGGACCTTAAATCTTATCTTGTTCCAACCCTTCCACAGGCTGGGTCACCTTCCACTATCCCAGGTTGCTCCAAGCCCTGTCCAACCTGGCCTTGGACACTTCCAGGGATCCAGGGCCAGCCACAGCTTCTCTGGGAAGCAAGGGCCTCCCCGCCCTCACAGGGAACAATTCCTTCCATATATCTCACCTAAATTTCTCCTCTTTCAGTTTGACCCCTTTACTCCTTGCCTTATGACTACAATTCCCAAAGGAAAACCCCCTCTCCAGCTTCCCCACTGCAAGGGGGGCCTACAAATCCAGTTTATATTCCTATGATTTTTCTACAAGCCTTTGCCACTGCCCAGAGACAGGTTAGTAAGGAAGTGGAATTTTGCCTGGATTTTACATGGTTCTCTGTCCCTCAGACCCGAGCAAAGTGTCGGCTCCTGACAGAATCTCCTGCTGTGTCCACATGTGCCACCGCAGCCACAAAGAGTCACCAAGGAGGGACACAGAGCTCAGCCTCGGTGACAGCTCAGCCACACAGGATGTGAAAAGACAAAACATCTTCTCCCTGTGGTGCTGAACTGGTTTGACCCTGACACTCGTCATGCCCAGCAGATGTGACACAGGCTGTGGCTGGGCACAGGGAGGTGTCACATCATGTTGGCAGCACAGGACAACCCCACACTGATCACAGTCAGGTCTCATCTCCCCTCTGTGAGTGAAAGCGTTGCTTTTGCACCCAAACGTGTGTCACACTGCATTGCTGCCTCCTTGGAGAAGGAAAAAAGGGAAGATTTTATTTCAAAGTCATTCTTTTTAATTAAAAGAATGAGCTTGATGATCTTTGGGTCAATTAGATTTGCCTTGTCTTTTTTTTTTTTTTTTTAACGAGGGCTGAAAGCCCTGTGTGAGCCACAGATGCCTTGTTTTTAAACACATCCTGGCATCATTCCCCTCCCTGTGAGCGCCTGCAAAGGGAAAACACAGGTGTTCCCCCTCCAGGTAGGCTGGGAAGGAGGGAAGTCTTTGCTTGTGGCATCTTCCACCAGGCTGTTCCACTCTGGGTGTGAGATCCCTGCCTCAAAGGAGCCTCTTCAGCAGGTTTGGCTCCTACTGGCTGCTCACAGCTTGGGGACAGCAGTGGCTGCAGCCACATTTCCCTGTGCAAAGGGACCTTATGGCATCTTGCACCGTAATGGACCAGGATCAAACCCTCAGTGCCCCCCAGATGCTTCTGGGCTGCTGCTTTCTTAAAATTAACTTTTTTTTTTTTGTGACCATGAGACAGCAATCCTGCAAGGATCATCCCTCAGGTGACACCCCAATACTGCTCATGCACTGATGGCAGATAAAAGGATCTGGTTTCCTTTATATCCACAATTTTAATTTCCACTGTCATGGTGGTTTTACAATCGCAGAATTATTGAGGTTGGAAAAGACCTTCAAGATCACTGAGTCCAAACTTTGACCCATCACCATCTCGTAAACGAGACCATGGCACTGAGTGTCACATCCAGGCATTACAGGGAGATGATGAACAATTAAGGACCGTCCACAGCAACAAAAATGACCCAAAAACAGGGTAAAGGGGAAGAAAACAGACCTGTGAATAGCAGAAGGGGCACATCTTACAGGACAAAGCACCAACACAACAAAAACCCCCAAATATGTGGATTTTGAAGGCATGTGCTCCAAAAGTAGCAGGATCAGTCCTTAGGACAAACCTTTAGCTGTAAGGAAGTCCTGGAAAAGATCACTTGGGGAGGGAGAAGTTTGTGCTGCTGAGAGATTTAAGAGCGGGTTAGGTAGGAACCATCAGCAGACATGGGTGTTGAGTGCATCCTGCCTCAGGGCAGAGAGAGAGGCTCACAAACCTCCTCTCTTCAGGTTTAGCACCTCAATTTCTCCCCTTTGCTTGTTGCCTCTCCAATACAGACATAAAACAATGAGTTGTTTATCCTGGGAATGTACAAAAAGTCACTGATAACAGTTCTGAGGGTTACACAATCCTCAAGAAGCCCTAGCCTGCAGTGCAACCAGCCAGGAGGAACTCCTAGACCCCAGACAGATATATTGTTGTTTTGGGGAAGGAAAAAGCTTCCTTTGTTCCCTGAAGGCTTTCCTATATTACCCATTCATCCACTGCCTTGCAGCCTCACATCTCAGCAAACAGAATGGATGAAGGATGCATCACAAATATAATAATGATTTGAGATCAGTGAGGGAAAGGAGGGATTTTTCAGGAAAAAAATCAGGCCCGGGGTCTTACCCTTCATGAACATCTGCCTGCAGAGAGGCCCTGATGCTGCTAAAGAAAACTCAGCAGTTGTCCCTTGCCCCTAAGCAGGGATTTCACACCTCGGAGTGGATGCACCGAGCTCACAAGGGGCTGTGCTATAATTTAAAATGACTTCCACTTCTCTTTTGCTGACAAGGCCAGGTTGGATGGGGCTCTGAGCAACCAGGAATGTGTCCCTGCCCATGGGCTGGAACTGGATGAGCTTTCAACCCAAACCAGTCTGTGATGATTTCCCAGTTTTCCAGCGGAGCTCCTACAGCACATTGGGAAAACCACATGGAAGTCTCTGAGCAGAAACAACCCAAGGAATCTTTCTGCCCTTCACAGCTTGGTCATAAAAGGCCGAAAACCTTCCCCCTGTAACAGAAACAAAGGCGGAAGGGAAATGTTACAAACCCTCAGCAGCTGCTTGTGTAGAACTGGATTCACTAACGGTGTCTGGAGTGTAAACAGAATCCATTTTTCCTCCTTCCTTACTGGCCCTGACAGTGCAAGTTTCCCACACAAGGATTCATTTCAAGCAGGCTGGGAAAAGAAGATGCAAAATTAGTGCAGCTAATGACAAGGATGAGTGTCATGGGTTAGCATAGCTCCAGAAGTGATTTTCTTGCAAAGAGGTGCTTACAGCTTCCTCTATGACCTGACAGAACCTATCAACTGGCTAGTTTCAATATTGACAATTTTTTAAGCCACTTAAAAATTTTGACACGCCTCTGTGGTCCACACTTAAGAACGGACAAACCCCAGGAAAGTTCTCTTGCTTCCGGCCTTGGGACAGGTAACTGGGCTGGGCCCGTATGGGGCCCAGTGGGCCCAGTGGGCCGTGCCACAGCCATCGTGGAGCCGATGGGCCCTGTTCCACCCGCGGACTCCCCCAGCCCTGTTATGTGCAGACGGCGCGGCCCGGCTCTACAGCCCCCCTCTGCAGTGCAGCTGAAGATTCAGCTGAAGCTGCTCCGCTGCCTGGCAAAGATCATGGGACCAACAGCCATAAGTGACATTCCAGCTGCAAGGCCCGGGTGAGATCAACCCTATTAGTGCTGTGAGTTTCCTCCAGAACAGATAAAGCCTGCCGACATTAAGTAAAGAAGGAAGAGCTGAAACCCTGAGGGAGGAGAAAGAGGGGATGCTTAGAAGCTGAAATTCTGTTGTAAAGCTATGGTGGTGATGGACTATGATACACCAGAGTACCTGTTGTAATTTCATGAAAGCATGCGGGGTGGAGCGTTCAAACTGCAATTGTGAGCAAAAGTACCTGTGCTGAAATAAGCAAATGCTGAAGCAGCTGTAATTTGATGAGAAGTTTGAGCAGGGAGAGATGGAAGTGATGAGGACTCTTGCTCCAAATCGGAAGGAGAACCCTCACACCAAGTTTATCGCACACTACAAAGAACAATGGAAGATCACCGCCCTCCTTTGGAATTGGACTTCAGTGGTCCTTGTGGGATATTCTGTGATTCACCTCCATCTGCCCAAGAGGTAGAAACCTGTAGAACACCAGGAATCAGCCTTGAAACACTGAATACTCAGAAAAGAGTTTACTGGGAAATGGAGGTGCCATTCACTGGGGTCGTTGTCTGCCAGGAGCAAGGCAGAGAAGGAAAACCCTGTGATCAGTGAAAAACCCTTTTCCCAACTCTCTTTACTGAGCACATTTGTTAGCCAGACTTTGGAGAATAAATAGTTTATGAAGAGGACTCAGGTTTTCATCTGATAATGTCACACAAAGCTTCCCTGTCAGGGACTCAGTCCCTGTGAAATGTGGGACTTGGGAGATGTGGAATAGAGACACAACTGCTCATTGGGGAGTCACAGAATGGTTTGGGTTTGAAGAGATCTTAAAACCCATCCAGTTCCACCCCTGCCATGGGCAGGGACACCTTCTACTATCCCACGTTGCTCCAAGCCTCGTCCAGCCTGGCCTTGGACACTTCCAGGGATCCAGGGGCAGCCACAGCTTCTCTGGGCACCCTGTGCCAGGGCCTCCCCACCCTCACAGCCCAGAGTTTCCCCCCCAGTATCTCATCTACGTCTCCCTTCTTTCATTTTAAGGCCATTCCCCCTTGTCCCATCTCTCCATGCCCTTGTAAAGTCCCTCTCCAGCCTTCTGTGGAGCCCCTTTTAGGTACAGGAAGTCTGTAATTCCTAATGTTCCAAGGAACCACTGGATTTCATCGGGCTTGAAGAGTGTAATGACCCAACCCGAGAAAAGCCCGCTAAAAACATATCCATGCATTCCATGAACTCTGTGAGGTCTCATGGACCTAAACCTCTCATCCCCCAAGCGCTTTGTTCAATTAACCTCAAAACTCACACTAAAATAAAGCTGACTTTTGGCAGAAGACCTCGGGGGGAAACTTCGGGGCAGAGAAGTTGAGATGCATTTAAAATGAAATCTAAATTGCCCACCTCTGCAAAACAGAGCTGCTACCACAGCTGTAAAGTCATTTATCAACTTCTGGGAGCTTCCAGGAACAGGCAGCACCTTTCCCACAGCCTCCCCAGCCTCTCCCAGCTGTGCAGGAGCGGAGCAGTCACAGCAGGACTGAAAAATCAACTTAAGAATTCCTTGCCTTTGCTGGAGGGGAATAAGGCATCATGTTACGAGCTAGGGAGAGGCAAAGGCTTTGGAGAATTCCATTTTCCATCTAGTGATATTTGATAATTGCTGTAATTTAGCGTGATGAGGCTACAGACTTTGCTCTTAAACTCCTCTGCTTGAAGCAAAGGCAGGTTATTTACTCCTCACAGGACATTTCTCAGGCAGTGGGTGCTGGGGGCCAACTTTTCTGGATCTTTCTTCATTTCATAGAATCATTAAGGTTGGAAAAGACCTTTGAGACCATCAAG
Source organism: Aphelocoma coerulescens (assembly GCF_041296385.1). NCBI lineage: Eukaryota > Metazoa > Chordata > Aves > Passeriformes > Corvidae > Aphelocoma > Aphelocoma coerulescens. The sequence goes on from NC_091016.1 coordinate 122,672,667, forward strand.
TCCAACCTGTGACCAGTCCCCACCTCGTCACCCGGACCAGAGGACTGAGTGCCACCTCCAGTCATTCCTTGGGCACCTCCAGAGATGGGGACTCCACCACCTCCCTGGGCAGCCCCTTCCAATGCCTGAACACCCTTTCCATGAAGAGATTCTTCCTGAATTTACAGGGAAGTGCCCTGTAGGACAGGTGAGAGAGTTGGAATTGTATTTCATTAAATTTTGCTGTCATATTCCTGCAGACCGAACTGTAATTGACATTTTTCCACTCCTCACACTGGCAACATGAGGACTGTTGGAATGGGGAAGGGAACTTCCTCCTGCCTTCAGCTCCAGATTTATCCACAGCTTTTTGTTGGAGCAGGATATAAACATACATCAGCATCTGCTTTAGCTGAAAACCAGACCTTGCCAACTCAGGCGGGCTGGGAATTTTCCATCCGCAAAAAGAGCAAACTCAGCAAAGAAAAAATTGTCCTTGGGGACAAAAAAGGGGGGTTTGTCTAAATAATTCAGTCTTAAATCCAAATCAGAAATGGCTGGAGTGCAGGAAATCCCTGGAATCCTAGAATGGTTTGGGTTGGGAAGGACCTTAAAGCTCATCTCATGAGCAGGGACACCTCCCTCCAGACCAGGCAGCTCTGATCCTGTTCCCTACATTCTGTCCTTTAATATCCATGGATTATGGATGCTGGAGACCAAGCATGGAGGTGCTGGTGCCTTTGCTCTGACCACCCTAATCCTCCTTACACACCTACATGAAGCCAGCTCAGCTCAGTGTCCCCTGGACGCTCTTGGGAAGGAGCCCAGAGCATGAAAATGTGACACGTAAAGTATCCCAGGCCCCTGTGAGCACACAGCTCAGTGAGCTGGAACCTTTAGCTCAGCAGCCCAAAAAGGAATCCTGAAATATTAAAATGCTTTTGTTAAAGGCACAGGAAACACTCCGAGGGGTTTAACTAAATCAAGGAGAAAAAAATGTCATACCAAAAAAATAGATATATTTAGGTCATCATTTTCATTCAGGACAAAGATGAACATTAAAGCAATTTCCTGAGAGGGGAAAACCTTTCCCAGAGCTCTGCTAAGCAAAATCCAGCTCTGCAGTGCACACACAGAGATCTGCCCGGCCTTGGAGATCAGAGGCAGAGCCAACCGCCACTGACAGCGATTAATCACATCCCTGCCGCCCGGCTGGGCAGGACATGGGCACAGCTCCGGGCCAGGAGCAGACCCTACAAAAACCCTTCTGCCCTGAGTGCCCTGAGATGCACCTCCACAAAGGAGAAACACACTCGGGTTTTGTTGTCAAGGAATGGTTTTGTTGTCAAGCCCGAAAAAAAAAAAAAACAACCAAAAAAAACCCCCCAAAAAACAACAAAACAACAAAACAACAAAACAACAAAACAACACCCCTGGCATTTGTTGTGGGTCTGAGATTCGAGTCAGTTCAGGGTTGGGGCAGACGCTGGTATTTTTTCCCTTTGGTTTTATTTTTCTCCCTCTTAAAAAGTGCTGAATGAAATTGTTGAGAGAGGACTGGTCATTATTCCCAAGGATTCCAGACACTAATAAATGGCCAGTTATTAAAAGCTCAGCTGGCAAAATGTGGAAATCTTGGAAAATCGTGGTATTACAGGAGCTGCAGAGGGGAAAATCCTTTGCTGGCTGGGGAAGCTGAGAGCTCACAGCTCCCGGCTCTCGAGTGCCTAATTGAGTTTGAAAGGCCTGTTAATTACCATTGACCAGAGCAGATGTCTCTCTTGAAAAAGAGGGAAAGCTCCAGGAGTAAAAGAAACACAAAGAACCCTCTTGTTGCACTGCAGAGCCTGGAAAAAAATGCATTTAAAGTCCCTGAGGAGGCAAAGCTGTGGGAGTGTCAGCAGAATTGATCCCTCTGCTACAGACTGAGCAGGAGCTTCCAAAAAAGGGTCAGATTAAAGGGCCATCGAATCCCGAGTGGTGTCTCAAAGCCACCCGCAGCCAGGTTGGACTACATGGAATCAGGGAATGGTTTGGGTCGGACAGGACCTTAAGGATCAGCTTGTTCCTCCCCCTGCCATGGGCAGGGACACCTTCCACTATCCCAGGTTGCTCCAAGCCCTGTCCAACCTGGCCTTAGACACTTGCAGGGATCCAGGGGCAGCCACAGCTTCTCTGGGCACCCTGTGCCAGGGCCTCGCCACCCTGACAGGGAAGCATTTCTTACAGTGAAATGATTTCCATGGTCCTTTCCAACCTTACCCATCCTTAGACCTCCCTCATATCATGATCTCAGCAATCCCTGCTCCAGGCTGAGGAGTGTGCATCAAACAGAAGGAAAGGAAGAGCCTCCAGCAAGGCTCCATGGCTGCTCTTACAAAGGCACTGTGGATCCAGCCTTGCATGGAGGGCAAACAGAGCTCACCTGGAATTCTGCAGAGGGAAAAAGAAAAGTTCCTGTTGTTCCCAGAACCCTGACAGAGACGTGCAGTTGGGCAAAAGGGATTTTTCTGCTCAGGAAGGGCAGCGCATGGAGCACTGGTGGATTTACTGTGTCTGATCACTTGACTCAACATAAATCACAGAATTATTTACGCTGGAAAAGACATCCAGGATCATTGAGTCCAACCTGTGACTGATCCCCACCTTGTCACCAGCCCAGAGCACTGAGTGCCACCTCCAGTCATTCCTTGGACACCTCCAGGGATGGGGACTCCAACACATCCCTGGGCAGCCCCTTCCAATGCCTGAGCACCCTTTCCATGAAGAAATTCCTCCTGATGTCCAACCTGACCCTCCCTTGGCACAACTTGAGGCCATTTCCTCTCCTCCTGTCCCTGTTCCCTGGGAGCAGATCCTGACCCCCCCCCTGGCTGCCCCCTCCTGTCAGGGAGTTGTGCAGAGCCAGAAGGTCCCCCTGAGCCTCCTTTTCTCCAGGCTGAGCCCTTTTCCCAGCTCCCTCAGCCTCTCCTGGGGCTCCAGCCCCTTCCCCAGCTCCGTTCCCTTCCCTGGACCACAGGGAAGCTCTCTCCCAGACCTGGACCACACCAGGATGGCAGATCCCCCAGACTGACAGGGAAGCAGGAGTGATTCCATAACCCAGTTCCCTCCCCCAGGACCAAGCCAAGCACCTGGAGCATGAAACTGGCGCAAAATGGGACATCCAGCAAAGCTGGCCCTGAACTGCCTGATCCTCCAGGTTCAGCTGCAATCCAAGGCCTCCCAGATAGATACAGCCCAGCTGGAAAACCCTCCTCCCTGAGCCGAGGAGGCTGCCAGCTTGTGAGAAACAGCACAGAGCCCTGCGAGATAAGAAAGGTGAAACCGAGGACAGAGGCTGGATTGTCGGGATGTGATAGGCAGCAGCTCAAGGGGACAAGAGGGAAAACGTCAACGTGGGAAGGCAGAAAATCCTAAAGGGGGCAAAACTCCACCCCAGGAGGATGATGGCATCTGAGCAGTGTGCAGGTGCCATTCCAACAACAGCTGAGACCAACACTCCCCCCATGAACACCCCTGTGGGCAGCAAAGACACCGTGGGTGTCGTTCTCTGTGGGCAGCACAGACCTGTAACTCACCGGGTCAGGCTGGAGGGGCTTGGAGCAACCTGGGAGAGTGGAAGGTGTCCCTGCCCACGGCAGGGGGTGGAATGAGATGATCTTTAAGGTCCCTTCCCACCCAAAGCATTCTGTGATTCTGTGACGGTCCCCACCTGTGTGTGTCCTCAAATTATTTAAGTTGGGAAAGCCCTCTGAGATCACCAAGTCCAACCATTCCCCAGCACTGCCAAATCCACCACTAAACCACGTCCCCAAGTGCCACATCCACACACCTTTGGAATACTTCTAAGGATAATAGTTCCACAGCTTCCTTGGGCAGCCTGTTCCAGTCCTACTCACAGGATCTCCCTGCATGTCAACAGATGCCCCAAATGTGCTCCAGGGAGAGAGGGAGGGTTACAGGCTACCGAGGAGTTTGTATGTTCTGTATTTTTCATGTTCTCTGGATTTTAAAGGTTTGTGGGTTGGTTTGTTGTCTGATTTGGGGTATTTTTTAAACATAAATCCATGTCCAAGGGACTGCAAACATGACAAGCCAGGCTGAGATTCAGAAACAGGCTAATGGGGGAATACTGGAGACACAAATCAAGGGGAAGAGAGCAGAAGATGTTCCAATATCCTTCCTCTCACAGGCAGCACGGCACCATCGCTCCAGGGGCTCCATGAGTGTTCTTGTCACTCTCCCCACTCTCCACCTCTGCCCTCTTTTCCTCTCTCTTGCCATGGGTCCACATCCAGAAGTGCTGCTCCTTTAAAGCTTTCTGCAGCAGCCTCGCCCAGAGCCTCGGGCTCGATCTCCCTCCCACACACAGGGCTTTTGTGGTCTCCTCTTCTGCCCTCTGCCCTGCTGAACCTGCAAACCTTCACCACCCACTGTGCGTGGGGAGCTCAGGGCAAGGAGCTCTTCCCAGCCTTTCTGGAGACCTGGAGACACAGCAGGGATGTGCTGTCCCTTTGGTTCCCTGCTCTGCAGGGGACAAGGCTCTGCCCACAGTGTGGGATTGGTGCAGAGCAGCTGCCTTTGGTCCCTCTGACAATCCCAGAGATGTCAGTGCAGGGTTCCTGTAACGTGGCAGTGCCAAGGGTCGAGGTGTGCCCGCTCTCCTCTTCCTCTTCGAGCTCACAGTCTCTCTGGGCACCCTGTGCCAGGGCCTCTCCATCCTCAGAGCCAACAATTCTTTCCCAGTATCCAATTCATCCCTGCCCTCTGGCAGTGGGAAGCCATTTTCTGTGTCCTGACCCTCCATCCCTTGTCCCAAGTCCCTCTCCAGCTCTCCTGGAGCCCCTTTAGGCACTGGAAGGGGCTCTGAGGTCTCCCTGGATCCTTCTCTTCTCCAGGTGAACACCCCCAGCTCTCCCAGCCTGGCTCCAGCCCTCAGAGCAGCTCCGGGGCCTCCTCTGGACTTGCTCCAGCAGCTCCATGTGGGTTTTCATTTTACAAATCCTCCCTGTGACTTAATTTACTCGAAGCATCGATGCCACATTTAACACCCCAGCTGCTGACTCAGCCTGCAGGGCTCTTCCCTCCTGGCTGTGCCACTTTTCCATACAGTTCTCCAATCCCTGGTGCCACGTGGAATCACAAACAGCTGGACCAGCACAAGTGAGGAGGAAGAAGAGGTGGGGAAGAGCAGAACAGAATTTTAATTCAGGATTGCCACAACCTTCCCCATTGTGAAATGACAGCGTTGCCAACTGCTGGCAGCACAGCCAGGACATTCCATGGGCTTGATCTTGCACAAGTGTCCCTTCAGGATCTCTGGAAGAAAAATCTTTTTCCCAGTAAGGCACAGGTTTGTGGGGTTTTTTTTATTCCCTGACTGAGGGAAATGTAGAAACCAGAGCCCTGCATTTACCCCACTGTAGTACAAATTGCTGCTTTGTCACCAAAATAACTGATGGATGTCTGCCCCATCCCTGGAAGTGTTCAAGCTGAACCCCAAGAAATGGATGGGATGAGATGGAGCACAGTACAGACTTGAAGGCAAGCAGTTCTCTGCTCAAAAAAACCCCAAATAAACTCTGAAACAGCCCTTACTCCTGCCACAAAGTTTTATTTCATACCACCAAGGACTTAAAAGTCAAACCCAGAAAATTCCCTGTAGAAATGCTGCACTTACCTTGCTGGGGCGTCCCAACAAATGTTTTCCCTGCCAGGAAAGAGCAGCAGGAAGCAGATTTCCTTTCTCTCTTGTACCTTTGAACGAGCCACTTGCCAAAAGAGCCTTTTTCCTTCACACAGCACCACAGGCTACACCTTTCAGCCCTGAAATCGTCCCCTCTGTGGGACCAGTACCAACTGGGATGTGCAAACTGGTCATGTAAATGGTTACAACTAACTGTACGAAACCTCATTTTAGCAACTGCACTGTTTTTAGTGGTGTAACTACATCTGTGCAGTGCCCAGGTTGTCCACCAGGATTTTAAGATCCTGAGGGAAAAGATTTGGAGCTTTAAGAGCAAAACCCTCCATGAGCTGACCTGCAGCATCAGATAAAGCATCCAAAGCCATCAGCAACACCCTCCCAAGAGAGAATCAGAGGATCATCAGCTCAGCTCTGAAAGACAAATGCCAGGGGCTTGTGGTGACATTTGCACAGCAGGGGAGGCTGTGAGCAGCCCAGCACAGCCCAGCATCCCCAGTTACATCCAGTGCAACGGGAATTCCTCCTCATTGTTTCCTCTCTCACTGCTCAGGGGAAAAACAGGCAGCATGGAAGAGACTCCTACAGTGGCACTAAGCAAAAACACATGGGAGCTCCAAGAGAAAAATCCAACAGACTCAAGAAAAGGTTAAAGAAAAATTTCAACACTTGTTCAGATGGATTTTCCACCATTGGAAGTGCCCAAGGCCAGGTTGGATGGGATAGTGGGAGGTGTCCAAACTGGATGAGCTTTAAGGTCCTTTCCAACCCAAACTGTTCTATGATTCTTTATTTTCTCCCTCCCCTCCAAAAATCAAGTTTAACCCAAATCAGACTGCCTGATGACTGCTGAGAATATTTTAAAACAGACTTACTCTGTTTCAGCTGGGACTTTTTGCACAAATAGTGGCTGAGTATCAATCTTTGTACATCAAAACCTTCAGCACCCATCCCTGTGTTACCTCCTGGGCTGCACAGGCTGCAGGGCAGCACAAACAGCCCCAGCCTCCATCTGCTCAAACCCCAAAAGCCACAAAAACTCATCACCGTCCCCAGGAGCTGCAGAGACCACACTGATGCCACAGGGAAACAGACGGCCCAGGAGTTCCCAGCCTCCTGACTCACCAGCCAGGAGAGATCCAGGAGTTCCCACAGTTCCCAGCCTCCATTTCCCAGGAGCTGTTTGTGGTTTTTGTGTTCCTTCCCCTGGCACCAATTTTAGGGCACCCCCTGCCCTAAAACCAACAGGTAACTGTAACCCCAGTCACTGATGGACTTCAGTCACAGGATGGGTTGGGTTGGAAGGGGCTTGAAGATCATCTCATTCCACCCCTGCCATGGGCAGGGACACCTCCCACTACCCCAGATTGCTCCAAGCCCCGTCCAGCCTGGCCTCAGAAACTTCCAGGGATCCAGGGGCAGCCACAGCTTCTCTGGGCACCCTGTGCCAGGGCCTCCCCACCCTCACAGGGAAGAATTTATTCTTAGTATCTCATCTAAAGGTCTCCTGTTTTTGTTTAAAACCACTCACTTCCCCTTGTCCTATCAGCATCCACCTTCTTTGCTTCACTCCAACACCTCCCCTGTGAACACCCCTGCCCTTCTTCCTTTGGGGAGATCAATACAAGGATAAAAAGATCAATACCAGTATAAAACCTTGGATAATCAAACTGTTTATCCATCACATGCAGAGCTGCTGTCCAAGGACCAAAACTGTGAGCGCAGAGCTCTGCAAGCCCCTCCCAGCCTCAGGGTCTCACCCTTCTCCTTTTACCCCTCTTCTTACCACCACAGGGCCTGTTCAGCTGTAAAATAAAACACAATTGAGCTGAAAAGAGCTAAAACTTCAATCAAAAGCTTCAATCCAAGTCACACCCACCCACATCCCTCCTGTGGGAAGGGAAGGCCACGCTAATAAAGAAGATTCAGCAGTGTAATTAAAGAACTTTTTAGTCTTCACGGTTTTAATTTAAACAGACACATCTACTATTGTCTCAACATATCTACAGCAAAGTTTACAGCCACTTTGTATCTGTTTTGCTCCCCCAAATGGCTGAACCTTGAGCCATCATCTTCTTTTTCCTCAGCTTGGTTACTTTTTTTTTTTTTCTCGTTGCAGTAAATTCCACGCCGCAGCAGCTGGGATTCTGTACACAGACAGCACATACCTAACACCAGCACACAACTCCCAGCCCTGCCACTTCAAAGTGTACAAGAAAAAAAAAATCAAGACTGACGCAGCGGCCAAGTCCAAAGAGCAGTTCCAGATGTTGGGACAGCAGAGCACTCGTCACTTGAGCTGGCAGGAGTGAACAGACACACAGCACACGTCACACAGTGCTGCTGTGACAAACACAGGCAGTGCTGGCACACACCTCACCCCTCACTCAAGGACAGCACTGCCCGGGGCTTTAGCAAAGCACACAGGAGACACCAAGAACGCTGCACAGTGCAACTTGAAATTGGATCCTATGCAACAGGGACAAAAGTGCACGTCAAAACCAGCGCCACATTCAAGAGTTAATCAATACAATCAAAATAGTGAAGGTACATATTTCGTATTTCCCTTATGAAAACTGTGCAAGTTAGTTCCTTTTCCCTTCTTTTTTTTTTTTTTTTGGTAAATGGCAGAATGTCCTTGTGGATTGCCCCGAAAACTTGGGAGATGGGGCTTTTAATGTCCAGCTTGTACCACAAATTGTGTGCAAAAGAGCAGGAGCAGGGTGGCAGTGAGGGCGTAAGGCAGTGGCACAGGGAGGAGCCAGAGCTGGGCACTGCCACAGCTCAGGAAGACACAGGGAATCTGCAAAAAGGGTGTCACGGGGCAGGGATCCCCCTCTGAGAGGAGCAAACCCATCAGTGATATTAAATATGTGATTAAACAGGGGAGGCAAGCAGCAAAGCAAAGCATGGGAGTGTTCTGCTGTGAGTCTGGGGCCTGGGAAGCACTGGGAATGGGAAAGTCCAATGGGAATGTGGGAGCAGCCTGGCAGGAGAGCTCTGGGACATGTCCTCTCCCAGGAGAACCTACACCACCACCACCCATCCCCACTCTGTCTCCTGCCAGCCCTCCCAGGCCTGTGCCACAGAACCTGTGCAGGGACAAGGTGCTGGCTGGCCCCGGAATTGTGGCATAAACTGCCACAGGAAGGCTGGGATCCACATTCCCAAGGCACACACAGCGCTTGGGTGCAGATTCAACACAAGTGGAGGCTGAAATTGATGCCAGCTCAGAGGGAATGTGCTGCCTTTTGCTGGCTGTCACAGCTGGTTTCCCAATTTCCTCGGATGCCTGCAGTTTGCAGGAGAGGCTGGAGCAGCCAGGCAATTAGATCCAAAAAAACCCTCTCTGCTTCTCTATTATTTAGCTCAATCTATAATTACTGTGTTAGGGAATTGCATAACCTTTAGGAGTGTTTTATGTGTAGTCTATTACAGGGAAAATAGTGCCTTCTGAATCCTTCCCATCTGGCTGGGGATAATGGATTTCAGATGGAGAAATTCTGAATGGGGTAGGGAAACACCACCCAGGCAGGTGCAGATCCCAAAGACATCATTTCAACGGGTGAACAATCATTTTAAGGGCTTGTATGAGCAACATATCCAGAGGAATCTCTGGATTTGGAGGAGGGAACAGCCCAGTTGTGCCTCCCCTGTCATGCAGAGCAGATTCCCAGCCACCCTGAGCAGCCTTCCCTGTGTCAGACTGGATTTAGGGAACAAGGCTCCAAACCTAAAAAGAAATTGGCATTGCAAGCAGGGGGAAATCACTCTTCTGCCTTAAGCGAGCAATGGTTTAAAAGGGATCTTGTTATTTTTTAAGCCAAAGGACTTCAGGGCTAAGTTTAGCTTAGGCAAGAAGGAAATAATTAAGGAAATAAGGACTGAAGAGGTAGCACTTGACCACTATCACATAATTTTATATCATTTTCTTGATGATAGAATTTTCTTAGGCTATACTTAGTGGCTACATGATTTTTGCAGGTTCCTCCCCAGCTACTTCTACAACTGCAGATCCTGCATTTTCACACAAATCGGTGTGAAGTGGCTTTTAAATAAAGGCAGCTTCATTCCATGAACTTGGAAGCTGAACACTTTCCAGAAGGATCACACCACTGACCTACTGTAGCTCTGCTTGTTCCAGCAGAACCAGGCTAAAAGGAAGCTCTTTTCTGGATAATCCCAGCCACAGGTGCTGCTGCTAATTCAATTTTTCCCAATTCTGTACAGCTACCCATGGAATCAAGCTAAAAAAAATGCCTCTGAGTATTTCAGACCTACTCCTACCTGTCTTTTTAAAGGAGAAAAAAAAAATCACTAGAGAGAACTCTGATTTTATAAAAAGCAGATTGAAGCCACAGAAACAGAAGCTACAAAATACAAAGTTAAATGGGAAAAAGCTTATCCCTAAAGTCTTTATGCAGTTTTAGCAGCTACAGATCATCTAAACTCTTAGTATTTTTTGTAGTGTGATGGCCCCTTCATCTGCAGCAGATCTGTGAGGTCACCTGAACTTCCAGCTGCTGCTTTTGAGGTTTCACAACATGGGCATAAGAGCACAAGAGGGAAAAGCACATCAGGTGCAACGAAAGTGTTTTGTTGAGCTGTGAATGAAGTGCTGCTCTTGCACCCTGGCAATGCTGTGAACCTGGCCAGGTGTCCAAACCCAGCCAGGGGGGTTGGAATTCCCAAGAAGGCAGCTTGGCTCTGGTTTAAAGGACAGCTCCGAGCCCTGTTCTGCAACTGAACACCCCCACCAACTACTAAACCTTTTTGTTTTCCAGGCAGAATAAAAAAAGTTTGTTATTCCTTAGGAGATCCTTGCCCACGGGGGACAATTCCACCTGAAGGTCATGGCTTAAACATTAGCAGCAGAATCCCTACTTCAATTCTGTATTGCACTGAAATGTCTTGCTCTGGTTTGGTATTTAACTTCCTGCCCCCAAGCCAATGCTGAACACAAAACCCCAAGTGTGAGATGTGAAGGCTACTGAGAGTGTTGTGTAGACTGGCAGAACCTGTAATTTGATTTTAACAATTTCTAGTTTTGCCAGGCAATTAAAGAACTAAGCTGCCTTACCTACTGTAGGAGAGAAAAGGTGCTTCCAGACAAAATGCCTTTACCTTATCTATACAGAACTCTCTATTTGAATCCTGTGAGTGTTCAACAAAACCAGAAAAAGTCCAAAATAAATTGGAGACATCCTGTCTCTTGGCCCATCCTGGTCATCCACACAGTTGGAGGTAATGAGTTCCAGCTCCTGCTGACACTGTACCCAATTGTGAGACAGAAAAGCTGCCAAGAGGGGACACTGTGCCCAGCTGTGTCTTCTGTAAACAAAACAAAAACCCCTCCCCAAAAAGCAGGGAGGTTTGTGAAGGGCTCAGCAGCGGGAGGGTCAGCTGTACCCAAGGGCTCAGCAGAACATGCACTTTCCATGTTTCTTCCTCGACGTAAAGGGGGCTGGAAAGCAAAGGCCTGAGGCAAAGCCCAGCTCAGGGCTCCTCCTGCATCTCCTCACCCGTCTCCAACTCCGCCAGCTGCCGCCTCAGCGCGTTCACCTTGGCCTGCAGCTCCTTGTTGTACTTGATGATGTTGATCCGTTCTTCTTCGGCTTCCTCCAGGAATCTGGAAGGCCTGTTCCACCGCAGGAAGACACCTGGAAGCCCAGAGACACCCAGGTGACAAGGGTTTCTTGAAACAAGGAGGAATTCATGAAGGTTGTTCACATTCCAGCCGTTCTCAAGTAAGAGAGGACTTACAGTGTGCACACAGTTCACACTTTCTTCCCTCTCCCTCCCCCCTAAAGAGCTTCCCCCCTCCTCTCCAAGTTCACCATCCTATTAAACAAGATTAATAAAGGAAAATGAAGGGGGTTCATTCTCTTTTCCTCCTGTATTTATCAGACCACTCCATTTTCAGTCTCCATGGCAGCCTGCTTGTGTCACTGTCATGAACTCCTCAGCACCCATGGGATGGGGAAAGCTCCTGCAGCAGGGAACCCACCGCACATGGATTCTCCAGAATGGGCAGCAATGAAATCTGACAAATAATCACAAAAGAGATACTGGCTGCAACAGGGAAAGCAAACCTGGCTCACCTTCCCAGAGCTGCAGGCTCTGTGGGGCCACGGAGGGCCAAATGACAAGGCTGTTGGCCTCATAAAGAGGGTTCTGGAACCTGCTCAGCTCTTCAGGCCTGTTCACCCAGGACCACAGGGACATGGTCTTCTGAGGCAGCTTCAGTTTAGCCCTAAGAAACCCACAGGAACAAGTCAGTTTTATACACTTGGATCTGTAAAGGCTCCTTTTGTCAGAACCACACAGCCATGAGTTTCTCTATGTGCTACTCCCCCAGATAATTCAGGTTAATGCCTTCACCATCGTAGCACAGGGCGTAAACCTAAAGCAATTTACTCAACCTGGCTGATTACAATTAGTTTTGAATAAAAGATGGGGAAATAACACTTGTAAGCTGGTTGCCTGCTGTCCAGGTGAAGAATCAGTCACCTCCTCACAACGCTTTGAGTGCCATGTTTGGAAAGGGATCAGGCTCCTGTGTTAAGGTAGAGCTGGAGGTGGGGCAGGGCAGCATCAGGGAAGGATGGCAATGGAATTCTCGAGCACATAAAAGGAGTGTCATTGCTGGAACGGGCACGTCTGACAGGTCCCTCTGGTGGCAGCAAGGAACTGAGCACATGGAGCAAGCACTGCTGTTTTCCCAGGGCAATCCCACCTCCAGCAGTTACAGGGATCCCTGTGCCTTGGATTGCAGCAAACCTCGTTCTGCCTGCACTGGAAAATTGAACTGCCAGCCAGGCAGGAGATTCACCACTCCTGCGAGTGCTTCAGACAGCACAAGATAAACATCAGACTTCTACCCCTGTCTGTGCTCCCAGGCTGACGTGCCCAGATGTGACAGGCAGATTATTACATGTAACATTCAATACTCCTCCAAATTTCAACGTATTGGTTTCAAGTCTAACTTGGTTTTGCAGATGACTGGTTCAGCAGCCCTGCAGAAGGCAGCAGAGTCTCTGCTAAGCCCAGATTACTTTAAGGACAGAGAGGTTTACAGGAAGCTTTAAATTGCCTTCCTTCTCTGGAGCATCACTTCTCTTTTTCCCTTCCTGTCCAGTGGTCTTCAGTTCAGCAGCAGACCATCAGCCATGGGCTTACTGGAGCCAGGAGTCCTGAGGGCAGAACAGCCAAGCTCAAAACAGGAGTCTTAACCTCCCTGGCAGCTGTGGGAAGCTCCAGTCCTTCACTCTGTTTGCTACAGCCAGCAGCCCCACTCAGGGCTGCCCCTGGGGGTGTCAGGACCAGCAGGCTACAGAGTCACATTCCTCCCTCACAGGCAAGGGACAGAATTCCCAGCTGTGGCCTCTGCCTGCCTCGACCTGCTCCTCCTCCTCCAGGCCTGCATGGACAAGTCTGCTTCCCACAGCTGTGACTCACATCAAACTCCAGCTGGTTATTCTTTTATGAAGGAGTTTCTTTGTGAGAAACTAAAACTGGTGATGGGTGGAGATTTTTGGCCAGGCTGGATCGGGTTTGGAGCAACCTGGGATAATGGAAGGTGTCCCTGCCCACAGCAGGCGGTTGGAACGAGATGATCTTTAAGGCTTCTTCCAACCCAAATCATTCCATGATTCTGTGACTTTTAGTCCAAGTCAGCCCAACATTTAAAGGATTCAAGTCAAGCGTCCTCACCAACCTTTCATTTTCATTGTTTCCCAGGAAAGTCCCGAACTGGGAAGCGTAGGCGTGTTCAAACAGCAGGATGAGGAACTGCTCGTTGAACTCGAAGGAGCAGGGGAACTGCCGATGGATTTGCCACACACATTCCAAAAAGAGCAGGAACACCGGGGCCTCCCACTTCTGTTTGCTGTTGGAATAGGCTGACTGGGCACAGCGCTGCTGGAAAGGGTGGCCAGCCTGGTGGGAATCAGGGAGAGCATCACACACAGAGAAATGGGATGTGAGGACACATGGAAAAAACACTTCAGTGTGAGTTCTGTCCATGCAGCTGCTCAGGCAGCCAGAACAAGCTGTTAGAAACCATTATCCCTCTGCTGGCACTGTTGGGGCACCTCAAATTCGGGATTCAGTTTTGGGCCCCTCCTCAGAAGAAGGACACTGAGGGGCTGGAGTGTGTCCAGGGAAGGGGATGGAGCTGGGGAAGGGGCTGGAGCCCCAGGAGCAGCTGAGGGATCTGGGAAAGGGGCTCAGCCTGGAGCAAAGGAGGCTCAGGGGGGACCTTGTGGCTCTGCACAACTCCCTGACAGGAGGGGGCAGCCAGGGGGGGTCGGGCTCTGCTCCCAGGGAACAGGGACAGGATGAGAGGAAATGGCCTCAAGTTGTGCCAGTGGGGGTTTAAATTGGATGTTAGGAAGAATTTCTTCATAGGAAGGGATGCCCAGCCCTGGCACAGCTGCAATGGTGGAGTCCCCATCCCTGGAGGGATTTAAAAGCCACGTGGATGTGGCACTTGGGGACATGGGTCGGTGGTAGCCTTGGCAGTGCTGCTGGACTTGACAGCCTGGAAGGTATTTTCCAGCTGAAATGGTTCTGTGACTCTGTGACCATTCTCCCTGCCTTTCTCAGGCTGTGTTTGATCAGAGAATGTGAGCAGGAACAAGCTGGGGTGGGTGCACTGGAGGACCAGACTGCAAAGGTACAAACAGCACAACTCAGGTTTTGTGGTTTAGACTGAACAGTTTTATCTAATGAGATGGAAAAGACAAAATCTGGTCTAGTGGAAGGTGTCCCAGCCCATGGCAGGGGGCTGGAACAAGAGGAGCTTTAAGGTCCCTTCCAACCCAAACCATTCTTGATAAGAGATGTTCCCCCTGAGCCCACAAAACAGGCAGTGCCCCAAAATCAAAAACCTGCCATGAGAGGCAGAGGCCCCAGGAGTGCCAGAGGGACAAATGACTCAGGTAATGATGCTGCTCTTTAGGACAAAGGACACTCACACTCAGCAGGGCTGCAACAAGGCCCAACCTGTTGGCTGCCCCTCAGGCTATTTCCCAACCCCAGTGTCTCTGGAACAAGCTGCTGTTCTGTCCAGGGTATTTCTTACCTGCAGCCACTCCCTCACTACAAGAGCCTCGAAGCCACGGATGGTCCTGCACCTTGGATCCAGGATGATTTGTGCCAGGGAAGTGACCTGGAGCGTGGAATCAGTTCCTTCGCTGCCATGGACTAGCACTGAAGCACCTTCCCTGGGAAACAAAAAGGTGGGAAGGGACAAGAGTGTGAATGAGCAGAACCCATCCCAGTGGATGCCATTACATCCCATGGACACCAGTGTTGACAGTGGTGGGGTTTTGCTGGCTCTACCACCACTGCAGCCCCATCCCACATGGATCCCACATAGATCTCACCTGGATACTCCCCAACAGTAACTTGAGCTCTGCATCACTTAAGGCTCAGTTGCTGAGCATGCTGGAAATCCAGACCCTTTCCCACACTGACAGAAGGTGCACGGTGAGATCTCCTTTGTGGGTCTCACTCTTTGGGATTGGCACCCTCTGGAAGTGCAACTCATCCCATTCCATCCCGTGGGCAGGGACACCTTCCACTATCCCAAGTTGCTCCAAGCCCTGTCCAGCCTGGCCTTGGACACTTCCAGGAATCCAGGGGCAGCCACAGCTTCTCTGGGCAACCTGTGCCAGGGCCTCTCCACTGTTACAATACAGAGTTTCTCCCTAATACTTAATCAACACCTTCCCTCCCTACACTAATTTTTTAACACTATTTTCCCCTTTCATCTTTCAGGCCCTTAAGATGCTGAAAGATCTGTCCCAGCCATTCCCTCCCCATGGAAAATACAACAGAACTCTCCTTGCCAGCCCAGCTCTGACCTCCAGGCTCTGAGTGAGGCAGGTCAGGCACCTGGAACTGACCTGCCATGGCTCCAGGTAAACAGAAAAAGCAAAGCTGAGGTTAAAAATGATGAAATCAGCCAGTGTCCCAACAAGCCAGAAGGATTTCGTCACTGATCTTTCCCATTACACACTTGCAGGAAAGAATTCCAGATAAAACTATTGATCCAGAGCAATCCTTTCCTGGCACAGGCAGTAACGAAAGCAGCACTGTCAGAGCTTTCAAAAAGCACAGAGCTCCCATTTTAATGCAGCACTGCTGTTTCACCACTGAGACTGCATTTCAGCTGCTCGTGTGCCTGCAGAACACATTCCCCAGCTCCTATGAAAAGCCAGGTTTTCCCTGAATTTTGGGATGGGTTTTTCCCACCCAGAGCCACTGACAAAACCCATGTAGATTGCTGCATCTGGCCTTACAAACCCTGGCACCTGACAGCAAGCACTGCCTCTGCAGCCTGAGGTCTGAACACGAGTCAGCTGAGTCAGCAGCATTTGTGAAAGAGATGTCAGGTTAAAAGAGGTCACAAGCACTTAGAAGGGATGAGCAGGATTGCTTGGAAAGGGCTGTGGGGATAAAAATACAAGAGGGGAAAAGCACTGGACCAGTTCCTGGGGAAAACAAGGAGATGACATTGCTTTAACCTCTGGAAGTGAGGTGTGGTATTGGAAATTTGCAGCTGAAAAGAAAAAAAAAAAAAACTTCTTAAAGAAAGAAAACAACAATTCTGTGTCCCCTTTTCCAGGCCATCAAACACCATTTCAGATGGGCCCATTTTAACCCAAACCTTCAATAGAGCTCTCTAAATTAGCTTGGCTGCAACAGACACAGGAATATACCTTAACCACACGATCCAAAACCTTTCCTTAGCCGAGGTTTCCTCCCTCTTCCTGATTTATTGGAGGAACATTCCTTCACCACGAGGAAACAGAATCTTCCATGGGTACAAATGAACCAGATCACGGCGGGCAGTTATTGATGCTGCCAGAGGTATTTAATGAGCAATCTGTAACCAGTGACTGAGCAACCCAAGACTTTCTGCAGGAGATTTACCTGTCAATGCACTGAGCAGCCAGACAAGCTGCAGTCAGCAGCTCCTTGATGTGAGTGAGCCAGTTGGAAGCTTCCAGTTTACTGAGCCAGCGGTCCATGTTGTGTGACTGGTCATTGCAAGCTTCCACCAGCTTGATGAAGCTCTCCTGCAGGATATTAAACCTTTGGGGAAAGGAAAATATTGTTGAAAGCACAAGGAGTAGCATAGGAACAAGGACATGGATTACTTAGGGTTTGTATATTGTGTTTATTCATTCTCCTCTCTCTGATGCTGTAAATAATCAGCAACAAATTTAAGTTCCCATAAAATCTTTAGCAGCAAAACCAAACACTTCAAGTATTTGCCAGGAAATTCCTTATTGAACTCCTCAAGAGCTGGCCCACAGCTCCAGTAATGTTACTGCATGTCTGTGCAGAAGGATTCCCCAAAATTAAGGCTTAAGGGAGGTTGAACAAGGAAAGACTTTTAGTCTGTTTAATTCAGTAACTTGTCTGCAAATGACTGAACCATATTAGATGTCCAGTGAAAAGTACTGGACCACAGAATCATGGAATGATTTGGAAAGGACCTTAAAGCTCATCCCGTTCCACCCCCTGCCATGGGCAGGGACACCTTCCACTATCCCAGGGTGCTCCAAGCCCTGTCCAACCTGGCCCTGAGCACTTCCAGGGATGAGGCAGCCACAGCTTCTCTGGCCAAATCCTCTGGACAAGAGGAGTGTGACAGCCACAGAACAAATCCTCCCCTGCAGAAGTTTTCTGGCAAGGTACCTGCTCCTTCCTGTGCAAAGGGGAACACAGGAAGGCTGGAGCGTGGCTAAAGATGGTCAGGAAAAGGAACAGCACAGGGATGATGCCTGATGGCTGACACCTGCAGCAGGTTGCTCAGAACAAGGAACCAAACCAAAAATCCCCTTATCATCCACATACCCTGGTTTTGCCATAGAAGGAACACAACCCTGTTGCCAGGAAGCAAGATACACAACTCTTCTTAAAAGAGAAAGGACTTTGTGGAGGTATCACTGCTCTGCCAGTGCAACCTGACACAGCCCAGCTCATGGGAGAGCCTGATTTCACCCACCTCTCAATATATTTGTGAATCCTCCTCCACTGGGGGTAGTGAACTTCCTGTTCAAAGCCCCCTCCCTTGGCCCTGGCCTGCTGGGCAACATTCAAAGGCCGGGTGTCGATGACGAAGCCGCGCCTGCCCGAGCGGAGCGTGGCGTTAACCAGCTTCTCGTCCTCCTTGCAGCGCCGCCCGTTGGTGCCCGTCAGGGGCTGGCTGCTCCTCATCATCGCCTGGGGAGACACAAAACCATCAGTGAGGCACTGGAAGTGGAGAGAATTCTGACTGAAAGGCACCATGCACTTGAGCATCAAGCCTTGCCCTGAATACTTCAGTTGCTTTAAGTTCGATCCCTTGCGAGGACTGAAGGTATTTAAAAATGAACCAGAAATCCTTGAATCCAGCAACCATTTGTCTGGGCAAGTTTTAAATTCCAGGCATCATCTTAGAGGCTGTATCCCTTCAGTTATGCCTCAAGTACCATCTTTGTGAACTACCGAGCTGCCTTCCTGCTAATGGCTCCTTCATAAACCCTGGAAGTGTTATAAATCCCTGGAAGTGTTCAAGGCCTGGTTGGATAGGGCCATGAGCAGCCTGATCCAGTGAGAGGCATCCCTCCCCATGGAGGGGGTTGGAACTAGATGGCCTCTAAGGATACTTCCAACCAAAACCATCCAGTGATTCTATGAAACCAACTCTTTCAGGATTGTCATTTTCAAAGTCCCTTCCCAACTCTGTTATTAAAACGCTTGAATTGTTCATGAGTTAAAGGTGACATTTTTTACCCCATGGATGGACTAATAAACTTCAAGTCCACAGACTGATGAGCTGAGATTTCTCCTTAGTAAATGCCTTTCAATTCAGAAGCACCCCAGCAGCTCAAATCGTAACTAAAATGTGAGGGCAGCCAGTCAGCAACCCCAGGTACAGCTGAGAACTCAGAGGCAGGAGGGCAATGAGAGCGACAGCTTTACTGTCACAACTCCAACACTCCGAGCCAAATACTGTTGTACTCCTCACACCTGAAACATGCACAGTTTGGAGAGATAATCGAGAAAAAAAAATCTTCCTTCGATGGTTTTCTGTTGAGCTGAGAAAAAGCAAAAAGCACAACTGATATGGAGTAGGTGGCTGGCTGCTTCTAAAGCAAAGCAAAGCAAACCCCAAGGTACTTCTGAGTCAGACTACACAGTTCAAATTCAAGGCTTATGAATCTTGGCCACAGGAGAAGGCATTAGAGCATTTGAGGAGACTGTATCAAGTTTAAAAGCTGCAGGTTGGCCATCCCAGCACCCTCAGAACTGGTTACATCGGCAAGAGACACAATTACCCAACACTCTCATACAGTGCATTTCTTAATTACAACATATCAGTCACTCCATTAGATTCTGGCTTGTCAGGAGGTCTGTGCAAGACCAAGACTTTGTTACTCCTGAATCGAGTTACCCTGCCAGGCACAGAGAACAGATTGCCCTGCTCCTCCCTGCACAGTCACACAGCAGAAGCAGCGCTGGCTCTGCTGTCACCACGGCTGTGACGAGGGCCCACCGCTCACAGACAGGACAATGTGGCTCCTGCCATCCTTTCCATGAAAGCTCTTGGCAGGCACAGCCAGTCAGGGTGCCAGCAGTGCCTTTACAGGCCCCATCTTGCTCTTAGTGCTGTAAGCAAGCTCCTGCCATGCACATTCCCAAACAAGCAGATTAATGACTATTTCTAGGATGGAGATTACTCATTCCATCACCCAGACCCAGCTTCACTGAGGAAGTTGGAAAATAAACCAGGAGCTCTGTTAATTCCAGAGCATAAAACAGATTCCCACACCTCCTTCAGGCACAACCACTCCTCAAGCCCAGCTCACCATCCCATTTTTCTTGTGGTAGTAGCTCAGCACCGGGAAGCGGCCGCCGTGGCGGAACAGGGCAACTTTGCGGAGCGCTTCATCATCGATGCATTTGGGGACAATGACAACTGGAGGGTAGGAGGGACACACAGAGAATTCCTTGTTGACACAGCTCAGGCGCCATTCATTGGTCTGAAAAACACCAGAACACAGCTTTGTGTCAGAAAACTTGTTGTATGGGAGAGGTAAGAGGGAAGAAAGACTTCCATGCACAGGATAAAGCACACATGGAGTCACATTTGTGATCTGTTCCATTTGTACCACAAATTGTCCTTTAAGCATCCATTTACAGGGCTGTTGACCCATTAAGTTTTCCAGCACATCCCTTGGTGCTCCCTGCAATCATCTCCCTGCAGCAGCTCCCAGAAGCTCATTCCTCAGAGTGCAGATAAAGCTTGTAAGCAATGGAACAGTGATCAGGTGCCTCTGGGTCTTGAACAACAGTTCCCCCTCTGGTTTATCCACATCCTCAAACTGCACAAAATAAGCCCACGTGGGCAGAAATGGGTGATTGTGGCTTTAAATTATTTCACAGGCACAGCAGACAGCAAGGGGAAACCCCACAGAGAAATGTATTCCCACAACAAGAGCGGAAAAAAGTTCCTTTAGGTACAGGGAATATGGGCCCAACCTTACACCTGTACTGAAAGAAGAGTTCACAAGACAAAGATGACCCAGAAAGGCAAGAATTTCCACCAACTCCAGATGCTGAAGCTGCTTTGAGGTTAAAATTTCGATTTAAAACATCTCCAGCTTGGTTCTTTTCTGTGGGCTCAGCTGCAGCTCTTGCTCCAAAAGCACCTTCTGGAAGCAGCCCAGCAGCCAAGCACCGAGGGCTCATCATGAGCTCCTGCTATGTAACTTCTCCAGCTTCCAACAGCCAAAGCCTTGGGAAAGAAGTGCTGAATGTGACACCTCACAGGCACTTGGCATGAGAATTCCAGCTACCTGATACCCAGGGTCACACACAAGCCTTGGCTCCAGCTCGGGGACAAAGGTCAACGTGGAGATTCTGCAGCAGGGAGAGACCCCAGAGAGATCCATCAAACCTCTGCTCATCTGAGTTCAAACAAAGTTTGAGGCAGACAAAAAGGCAGAGGGATAAAGCAGGTAGGACAAAGTTAGAGGAGAGCACAGCAGCCAAATTAGGCCGTGACAAAACACATAAAACCAACATCAGCTCAAGTCTGTTGGTTGAATTTGCATGAATTGCACATCTCTGATCAGAATTCCTTTCTTCCAGATCCTTGGTACATCTTGCCACACTCCTGATTGCTACCTGCTTATATAAATCCACCCGACTGGCTCACTGGTCCAGTGGAAAACTGGGATCAATTCAGGAATGTTTTCTGGCAAAGAAGCCTTTCCATCAGCTGAACCAGGTGGTCTGACTCACAACACTGTTTCACCAGCAGCAGCTCCAAGGCATGGGATGTGTGGCCTAGGAGACAGCAAAATTGTCCTTTTTGGTGGCAGCCTAAGAAAGATGCTGGGAAAAAATAAATACCAGCATCAAGAGCAGCAATTGCTGCCTTTGTGCATGAACCCAGCTGGACAGTTTTGCACCATCCCTGCTACAACCTTATTTCATTATTCATTAGCCTCCAAACAGCTCCTCTGAACAGCTCCATTTTATAAAAAGCAGAGCTTGTCCCAGATGCCAAGTCAAATTGCCTCTGGCCATCGTGTTATGAGCAGAGATGAAAGGTTCTGGGTCACAAAAGGGATGTGGCTGGTCACAGCTCCAGCTTTTAATGCACCAACAATGGGATTTTAATAGGACTTTTGGGGTGTCTATGTTAATTTACATAGGATGTTGTGCAATTTGATTACCATGAAAAAATATGCAAGGATCTGGAATACCAAACTGATAAAAGCCTCACTGCCACACATGATGTGGAGAAGGCAAAACCAGAACTCTGTGGAATGTTTGAGACTGGCTGTCACAGGCACCACGGGTATGGAAAGGAATGGAAGAGCAGCACCTGATTCATCTCCCACTGTGGTAATTGAACCCTGCCCACAACCTGCTCTCCTCCCCGTTACACCAGAGACAGATGATCCCATTATGTCACCCCGGTGTCATTTCCATGGGAAGGAGGAGGAGCCTGGCAGCACTTGGCACCATTTGTCTTCCCTCCAACAGCTCCTGCTGCAGAGATCCCGTTAACCTCTGCAGTGAGAGCTCCAGACTGCCCCAATCAACTCTCTTTAGCTTAGGCCTGGCTGGAATTTGGAAGCAAAAAGGGCCACAGGTTACTGGAAGAGTGAGGCAGCAGCAGAGGAAGCAGAAGGACTGCAGGGAAAGGGATGAAGGGGGACCTCACCTTCAGCTATCACCAGGTAATTGTGCTGTGTGAAACTCAGGGAGTGCAAAGTGAACCTTGAATCCTCCCAGCAAGACACCTGAGGAATCAAAAAAAGCTAAGGCTAGAAGCAGCAAAAGGATGAGGGCTGAGCAGAAAGGAGAGAGAACTCCAAAGAACAAAGAAAGGAGTGATTCTTAAACCCAGGACAGGATCAACTCTTAGATTTCTACTTTTCTTGCCCTAATACTAGTTTATGGAGATATTGATTCCCAAATGCCCAAGCTATCCTTCCTCCTAAAACTTGTAATTGCCAGGAGATTGTTTGTTGTTTTCCACATAACATTGGGACACAAGTCAAGCTCTGCCAACAGGCCTCAAAAAAAAGTCAAGAACCCAGCGTGGACCTTGGGAGATCCTGCAAAGCAGCAATGCCAGAGGCCATTCCCAAGGAACAAGCCCTGCTGGGATCAGATTGGGCATGGACAAGCAGCAGAACAGATGTAAAGGTTGATGCTTGTCTGGAAAGAGCAAAATATGGTTCACAAGTACCACTGTAACCTGAGCCCAAACACAAAGTTCTGCTTTTTAAAAGAAGCTCCAATATAAAGATGAAGCACAACTGAATTGTTCAGAAGCCTGAGATCTTTCCTGCTAAAAAGGGGAAGAAAATAGAGAAAAGGGGGAGGGGGAAGGAAAGAAAAGAGAAAAAGACAGGGAGAGAAAAAGGCAGGAAAAAGAAAAAGAGAAAACAAAGGGGAAGAAAACAGAGGAAAAGGAGGAAAGAAAACAGAGGAAAAGGAGGAAAGAAAACAGAGGAAAAGGAGGAAGGAAAACAGAGGAAAAGGAGGAAAGAAAACAGAGGAAAAGGAGGAAAGAAAACAGAGGAAAAGGAGGAAAGAAAACAGAGGAAAAGGAGGAAAGAAAACAGAGGAAAAGGAGGAAAGAAAACAGAGGAAAAGGAGGAAAGAAAACAAGAGGAAAAAGGGGGAAAGAAAATAAGAGAAAAAGGGGGAAAGAAAAAAGGAAAGAAAAAGGAATAAAGGGGGAAAGAAAAGGAGAATGAAGTAAGTGATTTTCTTGGCAACAAAATACCTTTTTGTTAATTACACTGCCAGTGTACAAACTTCTCATGGCCTCTCCACTTCATTTTAGGATAATGAATTTCCAGAGTTAGTTTGCAGTGTCCTGCAGTTGTGGAATTTGGCAGAAGAGAAACCTCTTGGCTCTCCCCTGACTGCTCAGAGAAAATATGAGCCCCCTGCACATACTCTGAATTCCACTCAGCCCCTCACTGTGCAGTGAAGAATACAAATTACATATTCTATTATCTAAATATTTAATGTACTGCCCAACTTTTAAAAATAAATATTAATTTTACACTTCACTTTGCCATTAGAGAGTGTGTCCATATCTGAAAACAACTCTCCTGTAGCAGATAAACATGGAATTAACACAGTACTAGAGCTGTAGGGTGGGTGAAATCCAGTTTTTGACTTGTTACCCTGTTGGGGAGGGTACAGATCCAGATGGATGATTTAGCAGAGGCAGGAACCTTTGGAATTCTACTCATCTGACTTCTGGGAGAAAGATTTAAATCAGCCATTTCCTTGTTCCAGCCTGTCACACAAGGCAGTGCCATTACAGAACAAGACTTATTTGGTCAACAAGACATTTATCTGTTGTTCAGCAATGTAAATCACTGGAAGGTGGCTTTTGACACCATTTTGTTCAAAATGTGAGGTTTTGTGTGAAAAGCCAAGAATTAATCAACAGCTGCCAGATGTGGAGATTTTAAAGGAATGAATGATTGCCCTGGGAACCTGGTGCTAAAAGGCAATGAGGTTTTTAAATGTAATTCTTACAAAGGAGAATATGTTCAGAAAGGCAAGAGATTGACAAATGCAGTCTTAAATCCCTGAAAAATAAGGAAGAAAGCAGCACATCAATGGACCCATGTGCTGGATATGATAACAGACAGTTGGTCTGTCTCTGGAAGGAAGAGGAAGATAAGACACATGAGAGTGCTTTGATCATGAGACAGAAATAGCAAGGCCTCTGAACCCCTTTAATTTTCTGGTGATTTCATCAACTGAATTTGGTCAAGCTGATCACATTATTCAGTTATTGCTCATAGCCAGGAAGTGATACAGGCTGCAGACAAGCTGGGCTGCAGATAAAAGCAAATTAAAAAAAAAAAAAAATCAATGTTCTTGGATGCTGCACTAATGGATGTGGGCTCAGAAACCTGAGCTGATGGAGCAAGAGCACAGAGTGGATGTGAAACAAAGGCCTGGAACACAGAGGTGCACATCTAAGGAATTACTAAAACAGGTTCCTGCACCCAGGATAGTTCCCACTCTACCAAATCCAGCCATCCTAAAAGGAAATTTGAAGAAGAGACACAACAGGCAATGCCACAAGAATTGCTACCCTTCAGGTACCAAAACAATCTCAATGTACTCAAGAGCGCCTGGAGAAAGAGGACTGGAAGTTTCCTGCTTTTTGAACCTCCTCAGTATTTCCCCAGCATCAACTAAAGGAAAAAGTGCTTCAAACTGAGCATCTTCATTGTCATCCTCCTAAAGAGCAATTTTTTAAAACCAGTGTCATTTCAGAGAATGACAAAGATTCATCTCACTCCACTCCAGATCAAAGTTAAGTACAACAAAGCCAGGCCAAAGGATTTCAATTTGTTCTTCCAATTAGAGAACCATCCCCAAAGGCCAAAAACATTTCCTACCTTTGTGATTTCCTGAGAAAGGCCTCAAACCCCCACTAGTACAAGGTGAAACAGCAAACAAATGTCTGATGTTACAGAGGGAATATTTCAACAAGGCTCACTTCTCACCCAGGCACCAGATGGATTTTTAACCATCCAGGATTTCCAGTCCAGCCACTGCTGGGTGAAAGAGTTCACAGAATATCTGAGTGCCTGGGCAAATGCCTCAAATCCCACTCACCATTGAACTGAGGAGCTCAAACTCTTGTTCCAGCAGAAAAGAGGACCATCCATCTTCCAGGACCTCAAACATGGGCCGGTAGAAGAACGGATACATGAGGGTGACTGAATCCAGGGTGGAAAGCGCCTGTGTGGGCAAGAGAAATCATGGAATCACAGGAGTTGGAAGGGACCGTAAAGATCATCTGGTTCCACCCCCTGCCACGGGCAGGGACACCTTCCACTATCCCAGGTTGCTCCAAGCCCCGTCCAACCTGGCCTTGGACACTTCCAGGGATGGGGAGTCCAAAACCTCTGGGAAATACCCCACAACCCCATGTGAAATATTTCAGATTCTCCTTTGCCTTCCAAAACATGAATGAAAACCTTCCTAACTGGAAAAAAAAAGCTGTTAAGGCTGAGGTGAGCTCAAGACCTGCAGGTTTTCTGACTGATGGTAACTCCTCACCTCGATGGAGCTGGCGATGTTCAGACACTCCTCCATCCCTGGGATGTCCAGCTGGATAATCCTCAGATCTTTGCATTTTATGATGATGGTGCCCAAGGAGCCCACGAACCTACAGCAAGACAGGAAGTGAGTCCCATAAAAACAGGATCCTCTAAGGCAAGAGAAGTGCCACAGCTCTTTCTACAAGGCAAAATCCCATTAGTGGCAGTTTGTCTGCAGCAGCACCTTTCAAGAAAATAAAGAAACAAACCTGTTAAATCATAAATCACATCATTAAAACTCATTATTTGCCATTTGCAAGTTTGGTTTTACGTCCATTTATTCCATCCTTTGGCTGTGGCAGGGAGTGGAGGTATTACATGACAAATATTACACCAGTGGGAGCGTGGGGAGGCCCTGGCACAGGGTGCCCAGAGAAGCTTTGGCTGCTCCAGCCCTGGAAGTGCTCAAGGCCAGGTTGGATGGGGCTTGGAGCACTCTGGGATAGTGGAAGGTGTCCCTACTCATGGAATGAGATGAGCTTTAAGGTCCCTTCCAACCCAAACCCTTCTGGGATTTATGATTTAACAGGAAAGTTTGGTGTCTGACACCTGCAGTGCCACGATTTGCTCTGGAGACCTCAGGGCAGTGAAGGTCTTATCCCCCAGAAAAGTCTCTGTTCACAAAGCAGCTCAGAGCCCTCATCAGCCATATTTCAGTCACTTAAAGAGCTACACAAGTTCAAGGAGCAGAGTTTGATCCTCTGATATTTCGGGAAAACACCACTTTGTATAAACAACCTTCATAGAATTAAATGGGAGAAGAGATTTTCTGAACCTGGCACAACGTTGTGCACTAAGAACCTGAAGCAGCAAAGCACCAAACTGGATCTTCCTAAAATCTACATTGATTTGGGGGTCCTGTTATCCCTTTACATGCCAAGTTTCACTGCAGTTACACTCACACAAAACAACTTTCAGGGTCTGCTCTGGCAAATAAGGGCTGAGAGTATCTGCACACAGAGTAAAGCTGTTGTAAATCACATCCTGAGCCAGCAGTGCACTACTCCCTCCTCAGAGCTCCATGTTCCTTGATTATTTGGGATTAACTTACACCAGAACTGCTGCTAAACTCATTAAATTTTTTTTTTTAAACAGAAAGAAAGGCTTGTAAATATTAATTTTCAAAATGGGGTTATGGCTGGTTTAGTACAAGGAGTAACAGGGGTGAGGCCAAACCACTCTGAGGACTGAGCACGGGAAACAATTCCCTGGGGTTTCCACCCCTCTGCTCCTTTCCTCTCTCAGAAACACTCAGGGAAATCACGAACAAACTTAATCAGCACCCAGCAACTCCCCCATTCCAGACTCTGCTTTTTTAAATTTCTGCTGCCTGAATGTTCCAGTCTTGCTCGCAGAAAGGGATTCTG
Source organism: Aphelocoma coerulescens (assembly GCF_041296385.1). Classification (NCBI taxonomy): domain Eukaryota; kingdom Metazoa; phylum Chordata; class Aves; order Passeriformes; family Corvidae; genus Aphelocoma; species Aphelocoma coerulescens. The sequence goes on from NC_091016.1 coordinate 122,699,384, forward strand.
TTCTACCAGATTTCCTTAGAAGGCATTAAAAACAGAGGAAGGATTTTGTAATTAATATAAAAATGAAGTATTACCATCAAGCTGAAAAAAGGACCAAGGGGAGGGAGCAGAAGACAATGACCAGGTGAGATGGGGCAGACCTTGATTGGTGCAGGTAAAGCAGAAATGAGGGGGAAAAGGGTAAATCTCTGAAGTCTCTGTAATAAAAAGGGGATGGGAAAGAAAAAATATGGAGCTCTGCAGCTAGGACTCAGCTTTACCACAAAAAGCACATTGTTACAGGGTTATTGATCCCATAGGCAGCTGCAGAAGGGAGGGATGATGCTGTCAAGCAGCAGGAGACTGATTTGGAGCTGAGCAAGTCCAGAGACCGATTGTGCCAGCAGTTTTGGTGGGTGACACAAAGCAAATCCCTGCAGCAGTGCTCTGGTTTCCATCTCTCTGCACAGCAGGAAGCTGCACCCTTTATAAAGGGCTGCAGGGGCGGATGAACCCACTGAACAACGAACACAGAGCAAAAGGGGTGAAAAGGCTCTGACTCTGTGACAAATAAATCAACCTTTGGGATGCAACATCAAACATGAACATCCAAACAAAAGCAGAACCCTGCCCTGGGCGCTGAGAGAATCACTGAGGTTGGAAAAGGATCACTGAGTCCAAGCTGTGCCTGATCCCCACCTTGGCACCAGCCCAGAGCACGGAGTGCCACCTCCAGTCCTTCCCTGGACACCTCCAGGGATGGGCACTCCAAACCTCCCTGGCATTCCGATGCTTAATCGCCCTTGCTGTGAAGAAATTCCTCCTGATGCCCAACCCGAGCCTCCCGTGGCACAGCTTAAGGCAACGTCCGTACCCAGAGCATCCTTTCTGCTCCCCACGCCTGGATTTGGGACAGCTGAGGTGCCAGCCAGCCTTTCCAACCGCTTCCCAACCCCGAGACAAGGCATTAGGGATGGGCAAGCAGGGAGAGAGGGGAGCATCACCTTTTCTCGATAGAGTCGATGTTGGAGTGCAGCAGCCACAGCTCCTCGGCGTTGTCCTGCCGCCGGGACGAGAAGATGAGGTGGTGGCCGGTCAGACACAGCGTCCCCTCCACGGCCGGGTGGAACGGGCGGTGCAGCGCCACGTTGTCGGCTCGGGGGGTCTTGATCAGCTCGGCGAACTCCATGCTGGAGGGGAAGGCGGGGGAAACCCACTGGGAAAAATCTCACTGGGAAAAATCTCACTGGGAAAAATCTCACTGGGAAAACGGGGGGGAGCCTCGGGAAGAGCGGCAGGGCCGGGGTGGGAAAGCCGGGGAGGGTCTGTGCGGTCCCACCCTGGCAGGCGGGGACATAACCTGGGGGTGGCGGCGGCTCTCTGGGCACGGAGAGCGATGCGGCCAGCGGGAGGGACACTCACAGGGCCCCCCCTTCTCCCTCAGGGCCCGACGGGGCGTGTGGGGAGGAGGCTGCAGAGGGGAGCGGATGGGGCGGCTCGAGGAGACCCTCGGTGCTGGCAGGGGGAGGGTCAGGGCGGCGGGGGAGCCCCAGGACCCGCGGGCCCCTCAAGATCCCCGGGATTCCCAGGAGCCGCCGGCGGAGCGGGATCGGCCGGAAGCGCCTCCCGGGAGCCTCCCGGGTCACGTGACGGGAATCGGAGCCAATCCGCGGCCGCCATCCTCAGGGAGCCGGGGAAGCGGCTGAATGGTCCGGCGTGCGGCATGGCCCCGCCACAAACGTTCCGGGGCTGTTAAGGGTAAGGGGCGGGGCTAGAGGAGGCCCGCGGAAGGGGGCGGGGCCCAGACGGGAGCCAATGGGAAAGGGCAGGGCGGGGGCGGGGCCTGAGGGGGCGGGGCCTGAGGGGGCGGAGCCTGAGGGGGCGGGGCCTGAGGGGGCGGGGCCTGTGCGGGGCGCGGAGCCACCGGGGCGGGGCTTCGGCCGAGGGGCGGGGCCGGGGCGGGGCTCCCGTAAAGGGGCGGGACTGGATCGGGCTGGGATTGGGAATGGAGCGGGAATGGGAACGGACAGGGATCGGGAATGGAGCGGGAAGGGAACGGACTGGGGGAATGGAGCGGGCAGGGATTGGGAAGGGAGCGGGAAGGGAACGGGCAGGGATTGGGAACGGAGCGGGCAGGGATTGGGAGCGGAGCGGAGCGGGCAGGGAACGGGCAGGGATCGGGAATGGAGCGGGCAGGGATCGGGAATGGAGCGGGAAGGGAACGGGCAGGGATTGGGAAGGGAGCGGGAAGGGAACGGGTAGGGATTGGGAATGGAGCGGGCGGGGAACGGGAGGGGGGAATGGAGTGGGCAGGGATTGGGAACGGAGCGGGCAGGGAACGGGCAAGGACTGGGAACGGAGCGGGCAGGGAACGGGCAAGGACTGGGAATGGAGCGGGAGTGGAGCGGGCAGAGAGAGGGAATGGAGCGGGAGTGGGAATAGAGAGGGAATGGAGCGGGAATGCGAACGGACAGGGGGAATGGAGTGGGCGGGGATTGGGAAGGGAGCGGGAACGGAACGGCCGAGGATTGAGAACAGAGCGGGGAGGCAACGGGCAGGGACTGGGAGTGGAGCGGGCAGGGATCGGGAGTGGAGCGGGCAGGGATGGGGAGTGGAGCGGGCAGGGATCGGGAGTGGAGCGGGCAGGGATGGGGAGTGGAGCGGGCAGGGATCGGGAGTGGAGCGGGCAGGGGTCGGGAATGGAGCTGTGGCAGGGGGACGTTCCCCTCGAGCTGCTCCACTCTGCCCCAGCAGAGCCCCCTCCACGCTGGGTCATCATCTGGCATTTGTGTTTCCATTATGGAATCCCAGAGTGGTTTGGGTTGGAAGGGACCTTAAAGATCATCCAGTGCCACCCCCTGCCATGGGCAGGGACACCTTCCACTAGCCCAGGGTGCTCCAAGCCCCATCCAGCCTGGCCTTGGACACTCACAGGGATCCAGGGGCAGCCACAGCTTCTCTGGGCACCCTGTGCCAGGACCTCCCCACCCTCACAGCCAGGAATTCCTTCCCAATATCCCATCTCTCCTTGCCCTTTGGCAGTGGGAAGCCATTCCCTGTGTCCTGTCCCTCCATCCCTTGTCCCAAGTCCCTCTCCAGCTCTCCTGGAGCCCCTTTAGGCACTGGAAGCTGTGACACTGCCAACATCCCACAGCTGGTGGTGAGGCTGCAGGGTCAGGGGTGCATAAGCTCGAGTGCTTTTCCGTGGTTTATTCCTGTAAATACATCCCTGTCAGGAAGGCCAGAGAGCTTGGGCACAGCTAAAACCCAAACCTTACCACTAAATCTATTAGCAGAGGTGAGAGCAGGGATGTGGATCCCTGGAAGTGTCCAAGGCCAGGCTGGACAGGGCTTGGAGCAACCTGGGATAATGGAAGGTGTCCCTGCCCATGGCAGGGGGTGGGACTGGATGAGCTTTAGGGTCCCTTCCAACCGAAATTACCCTGTGATTCCAAACCAAATTCAAGGCTGGTCATGCTGAAATCCAGCATTTACCCCGACAGTATCTGTGAGAGTGAGAAGGGCTGTCCACAAACCCCTGTGCTCCCAGGAAAAGTCCTAGGGAGTGGGAAGAAGACGAAGGACTCTCCAGATTTTCAGGGGAAAAAAAAAAAAATCCAGATTTTTCCTGAAGAGGGGCTGTGGTGTCTGCACTGGGCATTGCTGCTCCCCCAGAGGGGTTGCTGGAAGGGAGGGTGGATTCAGATCTCACAGATCTCGCTCACCCGGAGAGGCTCCGACTCCTCAGCCTCCGCCTGCTTTATCTCTGGAGAAGAACAGAGCCAGAGCGTGCAAATCGGGTCATCAGCCATTCCCGGGGCTCCCTCTGCAGGGGATGGATGGCTGCTGGTGCCGTCCTGCCCGGGATTGCTTCAGGTTCAAGGTTGTTGAGCCCCTGCCTGATGGAATCAGCCTGGCACTGTCCGTGCCACTGTCCCAGAACAGCCTGTTCTGGGCAATTACCCCTGAGAGGGATTGTGGAGGTGCTTGGGTTTGGCGACCTGAATTTTTATCCTCGCCCCTGGTGCTGAGTTCAGCCGGAGTTTGTCCAGTTTGTTGCCCGTGTGTCTCGTTAATGCTGCAGTTTTGGTGATTCCGGTGTCGGGGAATGATTTGAAATTCTAATTAGTGACATTTTAATCTCATGGATAGGTGCAAAGATTCATAATAAGGACGATTAATTCTCCTCTTATGGGGGTTTGCACTGATCCACATCATCAAAGGGAAAAGAGGGCTCTCTCCCAGGGCTGGATTTGCCGAGGTTTGGGTGAAACTTAAAAGACAAACACGTCTCTGTTGCTGCCCTCAGTGCTGCCATGGGCTGGGAGCAGCACAGGACTCGCCTCCTCTGCATTTTCCTGTAGGGACTGGGAAGCCTTTGGTGGGAACCCAGAGCTAAACACACATTCCCATCTCCAGGGCACGGGCAGGGCTGTGAAAGCGCTGCTCTCCTGGGCAGCTGCTCCTGCCCGAGGAGGAAAAGCTGTCTCCCTGTTCCTTCCCATGCTCAGCAGTGGGAACTCCTCAGGGAGGGCTGGTGCTTTGGGGAGCTCCTGCTCTCCCGGAGTCTCCTGGGGTCGCTGGCACAGGGTGCCCTGAGCAGCTGTGGCTGCCCCTGGATCCCTGCAAGTGTCCAAGGCCAGGTTGGACGGGGCCTGGAGCAGCCTTGGACAGTGGAAGGTGTCCCTGCCCACCCAGACCATTCCCTGATTCTGTGATTCCACACAGCTCCCTTGGAATGAACTTTATGGGTGTTAACCCCCCTGAGCCTCACAGGAGGCACTGCCTGGGCTCTCACGTGTTCACCCCTCCCATGCCCACGGCCCCACAGCCCCCCACTCTCGTGAAGCACCCTCAGACCCCACAGACTGAGGCACAGCTGCTCTGTGGGGTGGCCTCCATCCCCCTGGAGGTGCTGTGGGGACTGGTATTTGTTAAAGGGTATTTGCAGCACAGTCATGGAATCAGGGAATAGAAGCACAGAAGGGTTTGGGTTGGAAAAGCCCTTGGAGATCATCCAGTCCAACCATCCCCTAGCACTGCCAAGGCCAGCACTGAGCCATGTCCCCAAGTGCGACATCCACACGGCTTTTAAACCCCTCCAGGGATGGGGACTCCACTGCTTTCCTGGGCTGTGACAGCGACTGATCACTCTTTTGGTGAAAAAATTGCTCCTCAATCTCCCCTGCTGTCTCTTGATAGTTTGGGTGGGAAGGGACCTTAAAGCTCATCCAGTCCCACCCCCTGCCATGGGCAGGGACACCTCCCACTATCCCAGGCTGCTCCAAGCCCCATCCAACCTGGCCTTGGACACTTCCAGGGATCCAGGGGCAGCCACAGCTGGAGTGGGTGCTGAAGAAGAGGAGGCTGAGACTGGGATGGGATTAATTCCCTGCTTTTTTCTGTCCTCGTGCCTTGTGCTTTAGGAAAAATGAGGTTTGTACTCAAAAGACTTTGGTTTGAACATTACCTCTCCTGGAGGAACCCCCGAACACGGCAGGGAGACCCGTCCTGCCTTGTTTTTAGCCCTGTGAAACAAGGAGCAGCAACGCTTGGAGCTGCTCCCTGTGCTGTGACACTGCCTGGCACAGCTCAGCTCTGGTACCGGTCAGCAAACATTGCTCCAGCCTCGGGAACAATGGGAGGTGTACGGAACGTCGGGAAGGGAACAACTCACCTCTTGTGCAATGAAACAACCCTGCCTGGCCAGCCTTATCTCTGTGTCCTGCACAAATCATCCTGTCTTGCATTCCCAACCCCACAGCTGCCTCTCCCCACTCAAGGGCAAAGATCCCAACCCACGGGCTGGGCCGTGAGCACCAACAATTTTAGGATAATCTCGTGGCTGGGGGTACAGACTTGCCCCGAGTGAGGGAGAGAAGGCTGGAGCACAGTTGGGATGATAAGGAGCAGCTGAGGGAGCTGGGAAAGTGGCTCAGCCTGGAGAAAAGGAGGCTCAGGAGGGACCTTATGGCTCTGCACAGCTCCCTGACAGGAGGGGACAGCCGGGGGGGGGCAGTTGGGATCTTCTCCCAAGTAAAAACAATGAGGGGAAACAGCCTCGAGTTGTTCCAGGGGAGGTTTAGATTGGATATTAGGGAAAATTTCTTCACTGAAAGGGTTGTCCAGCCCTGGACCAGGGCAGTGCTGGAGTCCCCAACCCTGGAGGGGTTTAAAAGCCATGTGGGTGTGGCACTGGGGGACATGGGGCAGTGGTGGCTTTGGCAGTGCTGCGGGGGCACTTGGACTCACTGATCTCAGAGGGCTTTTCTAACCTAAATATTCTATGTTCCACAGGTTGTAGAGGTATTTGTGAGGATGGACTTGGGTCGTGATAACAGATAACGGGTCAAGGAGGGCTCTCCAGCTGCCTGCAGCAGGTGGCTCCAGGCGCCATCTGCTTTTCCTTGCTCTGACAAAGCCTCCTAAGAAACCCCACGAGCAGGAGAAGCACAGACAGAAAGTGTCCAAGCAGAAGGAAAAGCAGAGCTAAACCAGTGCCCTCAGCCAAAGGCCCAGGGATTCCTCCTGCCAGAGCCCTAAATGCCCGGCCATCTGCTCCCCTCTGCCCTGGAATGTGGCCTGGAGAGTTTTGCCAAGAAGCTTCTCTGCCCTCAGCAGGAGCCAGGGCTCTTCCCATGTCTTCCTCTCCTGCCTGGAGAGCAGGATCATGAACTGTCTGGGTCTGTTCCTGAAAACCCCCAGGGCACGGGGCAGGCCCTGGGGAGCAGATGTTCCTCTCCCTGTTCTGGAGCCACCTTTGAGACCACATGTCCCGAATCTGGAGTGATTCCCATGATTTTGGGCTTTCCAGAGAGCGAGTTCCCCTCCACCACGTGTGCACTGACACCAGCAGGGGTTTGCCTGTGGAATCCAAGCAGTAATGGGCTGCAGGATGGCAGAGGATCACCCTCCATATGCTGCAGCCCCGTGACCATTTGCCTCTTGGACGAGCACTGGTGTTTTTTAGGGCTCTCTCTGGGCTTGTTTTCACTCCTGTGATCCCATTATCCCAACACCCAGCCGCTTCACCCTGTGATGTTTTCCCAGGAAGAGCAGCAAGCACAAGGTAAAGGAGGTTTGGGACTGAGAATCACCTGTGGGTACAGTGACCACATCCACAGGGATAAATCCAAGGCAGCCACGAGGCAAGCTGCCAGGGACAAGCCATACAGGGGATATTGAGATCTCCTGGCTTCCCAAAAAAGGGATCCACAGTGGGCAGCTTGCTGGGCATTGGTGTCTGTGCCAGCTCCTGAGCCCTGCCTTGGAACCAGTCAGCCCAGACCAAAAGTCTGCCAGAGGCTGGGGGAAATTTTATGTCTGAGCCTGGTCCTGGCATTGCTTCATTCCCTGGTGTGGATGTAGCCAGGGGTCTGGAGGAGAAAGAGGCAGAGAGAAAAACCCTTCCATGAAGAAGCAGATAAATCATCCTATGTATACTAAATTTGCTAAAATAGCAGGGAAGGCAGCTGGGGCTGATTTAGATGTCGTTTTCCACTTTATATCCACGGGAATGTCTGAGCTCACAAGTGTGTCCCGGGAGCTGCCATCCACAGTTCCTCACTAAACCCCACCAGCAGGGTCCATCCTCCTGGCAGCTGGGAGGAGGGAGCCTGCAGGTGTGGGAGAGCTTCCCAGCCAGCATTCCCGACACCCCAGCAAGGCCAGCTCGGGGATTTGGCAAGCAGAGAGTGAGTGGGCAGCTCTGGAGTGAGGCTGCAAGAGGCAGGAGGGTGGCAGGATGAGGCAGACAGACAGATGGACCCCACACTGCAGGCATGAGTGTTCCTCGGGGCTGAGATTCCATCAGAAATTATTTTTAACAGATTTTGGTCCCCCCCCCCCCCCCCCGGGAATAACGAGTTCCTAGTGAAGCTTTTTCCTTTTGCTGTTAGAAATCATGGGACAACTCATAATTCTCCCCAGGAAAAGGACTGGAGGTGCTGGTGGGTGAGAGCTGGACACCTGGAGAAGAGAAGGATCCAGGGAGAGCTCAGAGCCCCTTCCAGAGCCTAAAGGGGCTCCAGGAGAGCTGGAGAGGGACTTGGGACAAGGCATGGAGGGACAGGACACAGGGAATGGCTTCCCAGTGCCAGAGGGCAGGGAGAGATGGGATATTGGGAAGGAATTGTTCCCTGTGAGGGTGGTGAGGCCCTGGCACAGGGTGCCCAGAGAAGCTGTGGCTGCCCCTGGATCCCTGGCAGTGTCCAAGGCCAGGTTGGATGGGGCTTGGAGCAGCCTGGGGTAGTGGGAGGTGTCCCTGCCCATGGCAGAGGGGTGGAATGAGATGACGTTTCCCTCTCCATCCAAACCATTCCGGGATTCTAAATTTAACATTTTTCTGTAAAGCTTTTTGTCTTTTTTTTTTTTTTTTTCCTTTTTTCTTTTTTTTTTTTTTTTCTTTTTTTCCCCCCCTTTTCCCTTTATGAAAATCCTTTCTTGCCGTGGAAATCTCCAGGCACTCAGCAGGGACAAAGCTCCAGGTCTCTGCGCTCCTGGAGTACACAGAGTACACAGCCTGGTGCCAGGCTTCTTGGGAATCATTCTGAGTGAGTGAGAACAATTGCTCAGGTACAGACAGTCCCCAAAACCCTCCCTGTATCAGGACCTGAGTGTGAAGGGTGGGATATCTGATAGATCATCTCTGCTTGGCTGTTTCACATTTCCATGGGGAAAATTCCAACCTTTTCACAGACTCAGCAAATATTGAACTCTGAGGAAGCACTCAGGCCACTGCCCAGGGGTCTGATAAATATTCAATGTATTGATGTGCCATGGTCTGATTTTTTAGGTGGATGGTTTTGAGAGTTTAGCTCTGGGCATGATTTAACATTTGGGGGCTCTGAGACCCCTGGAGGGAGAAAAAAAGAAAGAAAGAGAATTTGGTGACAGAGGAGGGAAACTTCTGTGGTTACAAAGGATTTCCATTGGACAGGAGTGTGACATAAGGGGCATTAAAGAAATTATCTTCACCTGCACTTGGGTTTAAGTTGAAAGATAATTAAACAGGTATTTATACAGTGACTACAGGTTGCAGTAGAGACAATTATGATTTCTCTGCAGACTACCAGGAGCCATTGTTATCAGCCTCCCATGGCAGGGTGTTGGAACTGGATGATCATCAAGGTCCTTTCCAACCCAAACCATTCCATGTGTCTCTGATCCTGTCATTCAAGAACAGGATTGTTCTACCACCCGTTTCTGAAAGGGAAATGGGAATAATGTGAGGTGATAAATTGTTTATGAGCTGATTCTTTCTTATTACTGTTTAGAAGCTGTGGTGCTTTGCAAACATCATTTGGGCTGCTTTTTCCTGACACTTGGCTTAGGTTCTCTCTGTCCTGAGAGCTGCATATGTTGGGGTAAGTCTTTACAACTCCAAAACTGGGTTCTTGGGGCCTGACCCAGTTTGGGAAATTGCCAGATCAATTCCAGAGAAAGCTGAATCCTGAATTGCCTCTTGAAGAGCATAAATCAATACATCTTCAAAACCAAACCCTCCCAGACTTGATGGAGCTTAGAAAATTTTGCTTGAGTGGGCAGGGAGACTTGAACTTCATAGAATCACAGAATGGCTTGGGTTGGAAGGGACTCTAAAGCTCATCTGGTTCAACCCCCTGCCATGGGCAGGGACACCTTCCACTACCTCAGGCTGCTCCAAGCCCATCCAGCCTGGCCTCACCACCAGGGAAAATGGTTTTAAATGGAGCTGGAACCCCCCTCTGGTGTTGTCAGTTCAGCAGTGACAGCTGAGGTTGTGCTGAGTATTTAAGATCAATACGAACAGGCTGAGTTAGGATTTGTTAGGCTGAGTCTCTGGAGAAGCTTGAGGTATGAACCATTGTTATTGGGGGGAAAAAGGGTTCTCAGTGTGGGAGTAAATGTCCTCTCTGTTGGATGCAGAGAAGTGAAAATCTTTTCTTCCAGAATCCAATTAACGATCCCAGTTAATAAAGAGCAAGTGGCCGGAGTACCAGCAACGAAGAGATGAGAGCCAGGGCAGCCCAGCAGAGTCAGAGCTGCTCCCACCAGCTGCAATGCCTTTTGTTCCACTGCCTGTTGCAGGCACTGGGATAAATTTAGAGCCGTGACTTGTCATTCTGGAAATCAAACAGGACACGGAGAAAGCGAGAGCTGGAAAAACGTCCAGCTGTGCTGGAACTCAGCAGCAGCACTGGAAAGTCTCTTTAACTGTGAGATCAGAGACAAAGCAGAGCTGCTGTTGCAGTCCTGTGGCTTTTTTTTTTAATGGAATCACAGAATCACTAAGGTTAAAAAAGCCCTTTAAGATCATCGAGTCCAAGCATTGACCCAGCCCCACGTGTTCACCACCAAACCCAGTGTCCAGGTGGCCTCCCAGTGTCTGAAGGGAGCCTACAGGGAACAGGGAGAGGGACAATTTACAGGTGCCTGGAGTGACAGGGCAAGAGGGAATGGCATCAAACTGAAAGAAGGTTGGTTTGGATTGGAAGTTAGGAAAAATTCTTCCCTGTGAGGGAGGTGAGGCCCTGGCACAGGGTGCCCAGAGAAGCTGTGGCTGCCCCTGCATCCCTGGGAGTGTCCAAGGCCAGGTTTGGACAGGGCTTGGAGCAACCAGGGATAGTGGAAGGTGTCCCTGCCCATGTCAGGGAGTTGGACTAGATGTCCTATAAGGTCCCTTCCAACCCAAACCATCCTATAAATCGATTGTCTGATTCTATAAAGAAACTTTAGTAACTAAAAGTGAGATTCAATAATAATAGAAGTGGTGATGTCTTCATTGCCTGGAGATTTTCAGCTCATGACTGGATATTCCTCACCAGGGAAAATTTTCACCACAAACCCAACTCCACGGCGTCCGAAGTGCAGGAGTTCTGATCCTATTTATTCCTCTTTCATCCTGGAACCCTGAGAGCTGCTGCGATCTGGAGCCGCCCTGGGGAGCGCCCGCACTCCAGTTTAACCTGTGCCATGTTCCCAAAGGGTTGGCACAGCCCCAGCAGCTGCTGTGCCCCAGGACAGCCAGCAGGTTCACCCAATCTCAGGTGCAAGTTCAGGATTTGCCACAGACCAAGGACCATTCCCAATGGACATTTTGGGTAGGATCCCACTGTTTCGGAAGCTGGGAGCAGTTTAATCCCATGGGGATGGCCAAAGCTGGCCATGCTTGTGCCATCTTCCTGCTGCACAGCACAGGGCTCCCCTGACAGACATGCCAAGGACTCAGCTTCAAATTTTTAGCTGGAAAGAGGCAGAGGAGAGTGAAGAGATCCCAGTTCCTTTGCTGTTTCCCTGTCTGAGCCATTCACCCCCTTGTCTTTCCCTCTTCTGGGTTGAACAAACTGAGGTCAGTGGGAAAGGGAGGTCCCTGGGGCACCACAACTGCAAGGTGATGAACGAGGGAAAATAATCCCAGATTTACATCAGGATGATGGACTATACTTTTATTGTTGCCAGATTTGAAAATATTTCGTGTGCTGGTGCAGGGTTCAGCTTGTGTGGATGGCACAAGGGGCACGGGGGGCACTTTGTGCACCAGGGAAGGAAATGAGCCTGATGAAAACATCTGTGCAAAGCCCCAGGTCTGCCTGGGGACACATGGTTCTAGAATTTCTGGGATTAAAAAGAAAAATGAAATTACATCAAGGCTGGATCACATCCCATTCAAAAATACTGTCAAAATTTTTTTGAAGGAACATGTAAGATCCTTCCTCTCCTCTGCTGGATTTTCTCCAGCTCTGCTCTTTCTCCTGTGCTGTAAAGGGCTCCAGCATCTCCCAGCACTGGCTTTTTTTGGGTGTTCCTAAGCTGATTCAGACTCATCCTTCCTGTTCCTTGTGCCTTAACTCACAGGAGGCGATTTTAGTTGTTGGTTTTGCATCCAGAAGAGAAGAATCCAGAAAAGATGAGACAACACCAGCAACGAATGGTGACGTTTGTTTGAATTAGAACGTGGATAGCTGGAATGAGGGATTCCCTGGTGAACATTTGTAGGAACAAACACATTCAATACCTACAAAATAAACTCTGCATCTTGAAAAAACCCACCTAGTTTCTTATAAAAATGCAACACTCCTATAAGGGTAATGATTTCTTTTCCTTCAGAATTCCAGTAAATGGAATTATTCCTTCTAAAAGGCTATGAATGGTCAACAGCAGAAATGAGCAGGGTTATTTCCCTGCAGTGGTCATGGAAAACAGGAAAATACAAAGTGGAAAGCGAAAGGAAAAAGCAGAGAATGAAGAAGAGAGCTAAGAGGGTGTGAGCATGTAGTTATTGCAACTGGATATGGACAAGAGCTGGATGGAGGCATGAAAAAGAGAGAAACAATGGAGAAATCTGGAAAGGGTGTAAAGGAGTGACAGGGAGGACACTTTCTCCAGGGTCCTCTTCAGCAATTTGACCATACAGAGCTTCTGGCCAGTGGAGTTTGCATTCAAGGATGTCCCAACAAGAAGGCTCTGGAGGTGGCAAGTCCTAATTTTGTTCTTCCAGGTCTTTCCGTGCTCTCCAGCTCCCCAGCTGCTGTGTTATCTGGGTGGGCAGGGAGGAAAACGAGGGAAAAGCAGAACAGCGTAGAAAACAGAATCATGGAATCACCGTGGTTGGAAAATCCCGCAAGATCACCAACTCCAGTTGTTCCCCAGCGCTGCCAAGCCCACCACGAAACCACGTCCACAACTGCCACATCCACATGTTTTCTGAACACTTCCAGGGGTGATGATCCCCCCACTTCCTTGGGCAGCCCATTCCAATGCCTGACTGCCCTTTCAGTGAAGGCATTTTTCCTAATATTCAATCTGATGCCTGAAGGGCCAGGGAAGCGCTTGCTGTGCAGGGAGCACGGAACAATGCTCCTGAAACAACAAAGACAGAGACATTTGTGCCTGGAGATGGACTCAGGCCATCTCCCAGGAGCTGTTGTTTGCTCTGCAGGCTGTGCAGTGTCACCCTGACCTGCTGGTCCCTCTCACAAAGGCACCTGGCAGCCAGGCCTGTGCTCCGTGGGGGCCGTTCCTGCTCCCCAGATCCGGCTGTTGGGCACGGCCGTGCTCCAGCAGTGCCAGCTGGGGCTGCCCACAGCACAGCTGCTCCCAGGGCGGCAGGAATTCCGTCTGGGATCGTTCCTGATAAGCTCTGGGCGCTGTCTGCAAGACACGGACACAATGGACACGATGGGGTATCAATCCATGAAGGGAATGGTTTTATGGAGTATCCAACCCTGACCGGAGCTCTGGCACTGAGGATCCTCAAGAGCCTCTCCCAGCTGTGATTCTCTACAGCATTTTCATCACATTCATTTTTCTGGGTGCTTTGTCTCAATTTTGAGTTTGTTTCTTTTTTTTCCAGTATTGATCACGGCCTAGAGGAAATGAAGGAAAAAGCGGTTTATGAGCAGAAGTTCATAAATTTCTGGTTACCATGGCAATGGTAGAAGGACGTCTCGGAAGGCTCCAAGTTCCAAGTCCTGAACTATCCAGGGTCTCCATTAAAAATTGTGTAATGGAATAAAGCTGCTCCTTACTGAATCTGCAAATAGGCTGAAAGGGACTGCTCCGTTCTGGAGAGCACTGGGGATTGGGTTTTCTTTTTTGGAAGAGACAGGAAGAGTTGGTGGAGAAGCTGGAATAAGCAATGCAGGGATTCTGCAGAAGTGTGGGGCTGCAGTGGGCACCCAGGTGCACACACTGGGACCATGTCATCCTGCTCTCTTCTGGAAAAGGCAGGAATTATTCTTTCTATAAAAATAACCCCCTGGTTTATCACGTGCCAGGCACTCCAGTTAATTCATTTATTGCTCTGAATGAGAATTCCAGGTGGTGCTGTTTGCTGCTGAGGGCACCAGGCTTCAAGGGGAGGTGGAATAGTTGGAGAGAGCTCAGGGCTGAGACAGTTACAGGACTGTAGCGGGTTCGGTTCGTAACCGGGCAGAAACACCAATTTAATGTAGTGGTTTGGCCCAAAATACTCATTACTGTTTATCTTCTATGAGATAAGAATTAGGAGAAATGCAAAGCAGGCACCAAACTTGAAAGAATATAAAGAAGTTTATTAACAGACCTAAAAGAAGGGAAAAAAATTATACCACCTTCAGAACTCTCCTCCTCCCCCCCTTCCTCCCTTCTCCCACTGACAATGGAAAAAGACAACCCTTAAGATGTTCAGTCTGTTTAGCACTTCCATAATAACCTTGTTCAGTCCATTTAGGAAGAAGAGTCTCTCTTGCTCGTGCTATGAAAACAGTATCACACCGAGACAGCCACCCACTTCCAAATATTGTTCAGTCCATTTAGGGAGAGGAATCTTTCTGCTTGCGATGTGAGTCCCTTCCCACGACTTGCAGCTTTTCCCACAACTGCTTTCGAGAGTCCAGTCTTGAAGTTTTTGGGGTACAATTTTAAGGTTGAGCCGTTCAGAAACAAAAAAACCAGAGGCCCTTCTCCTTCCCTGGGAGCAAAGGGTCATCTTCATCTTTAAGACTATCTCTGGGAGCATCTCTAGGAACTGAGGTTTCTCCTTTCCCATTTGGAGCAAAAGTCCTCATCTGGTCCATCTCTCCCTGTCCAAACTTCTCATGAAATTACAGCTGCGTCAGCATCTGCCTATCTCAGCGCAGGTGCTTTTGCTTACGAGTTGAACACTCCACCCCCCATATCTTCATGAAATTACAACGGGATACTCTGATATATCATAGCTTCACAACAGACTTTCAGCTTTAAGCATCTCCTCTCTCTCTTCCCTCAGGTTTTCAGCTCTTCACAGCAATAAAAGGGTTAATCTCACCTCGGCCTTGCAGCTGGAATTTTGCTTATCGGAGTGGAGAGGGGGGAGAGCTGAGCCGCTCCGGCTGCCCACGGCAAGGCAGTGGGGGGGTTCCATGGCTGGAACAGGCCCATGGCTCCAGGCTGGCCGTGGCCCGGCCCGGCCTGGCCCGAGCAGGGCCTGGCTGGGCCCGCTGGCCCCCGCACGGGGCCTGCAGCCACCTGTCCCAGCGCCGGAAACGAGAGAGAGCTTGGGGGGGGAGTTTGTCTATTCTTAAGTGTGGATCACAGAGGCGGTCACAACTTTAAGTGGCTTAAAGAATTGTCCATATTCAAACTGGCCAGCTGATAGGTTCTGTCAGGTCCCAGAGGAAGCTGTAAGCACCCCTTAGCAAGGATATCCCTTCCGGACTATGCTTGCTAACCTATGACAAGGACCAAGAAAATGTGATCTGTAACAAAAATCTGGAAGAATTGAGATTGTGGTCACAGAACCACTGAATGGTTTAGGTTGGAAGGGATCTTAAAGATCATCCTGTTCCAACCCCCTGCCATGGCCCGGGACACCTTCCACTATCCCAGGTTGCTTCAAACCCTGTCCAGCCTGGCCTTGGACACTTCCAGGGAACCAAGGGCAGCTCCAGCTTCTCTGGGCAACCTGTGCCAGGGCCTCCCAATCCTCACAGCCAATCTCTAATCTCTAATCTCTAATCTCTAATCTCTAATCTCTAATCTCTACCAATTCTCTTTCAGTTTAAGTCATTCCCTGTGTCCTGTCCCTCCATGCCTTGTCCCAAGTCCCTCTCCAGCTCTCCTGGAGCCCCTTTAGGCCCTGGAAGGGGCTCTGAGGTCTCCCTGGATCCTTCTCTTCTCCAGGTGAACACCCCCAGCTCTCCCAGCCTGGCTCCAGAGCAGAGGGGCTCCAGCCCTGGGAGCACCTTTGTGGCATCCCTGGACACTGGGGTTCCAGGCATTTTTGATAACACACAGCATCCCCATGGCTGCAGCTTTGCTGGCAGCTGAAGAGTTCCATGCCCCACTCCCTGGCCCTAATGTCAGTGGTCACACCCTGCTGACATCCACAATATGAAACCCTCTTCCACTCCAAGCAGGGTGACCAGGTCCCAGTCCCACTGGAAACCAGGCCTGTCACATGGAGACACAGGAGGTGCAGTGGGAAATGTGTTTGCAGATGTGTAAAGTGGCCTTGGAAAAAAACCATGGCCAGGGTTGTGCTAAAAATTTACCAACTGTGCCAGGACAGTTGATTTGTTAAGAAGTCACTCACAGAAGGGCAAAACACGCCATGGATCACAGGATTACAGAATCATCTGGGTTTGGAAAAGACCTCTAACTAAGATCAACGAGTCCAACCATCCCCCAGCACTGCCAAGGCCACCACTGACCCACATCCCCCAGTGCCACATCCACATGGCTTTTAAATCCCTCCAGGGATGGGGACTCCAGCACTGCCCTGGGCAGCTGTGCCAGGGCTGGACAACCCTTTCCATGAAGAAATTGTTCCAATATCCAATCTATACCTCCCTGATGTGACTTGAGGCCATTTCCTCTCATCCTGTCCCTGTTCCCTGGGAGCAGAGCCCGACCCCCCCTGGCTGCCCCCTCCTGTCAGGGAGTTGTGCAGAGCCACAAGGTCCCCCCTGAGCCTCCTTTTCTCCAGGCTGAGCCCCTTTCCCAGCTCCCTCAGCTGCTCCTGGGGCTCCAGCCCCTTCCCCAGCTCTGTTGCTGTCTGTGCAGCAGGTCCTGGTCCAGCCAGGTGTCCTCAGTGTGGCAGTGACAAACAGCTGATGCTGAGAAGGGTGGAAGAGCACAGCCACACACAGCAGCACTTGTTTGGAAACCCACCCAACTCCAGCAGTCTGATGTTTGGGGTTGCTGAGTTGGATTTGGATGGACATCATTGTGCTGAATGCCCCTCCATGGATTTTATGGATTTCATGGAAGCACAGAACAATGCTGGGTGGGAGGCAGCTCTGGAGGTCATCTGGTCCAGCCTGCCCAGCTGCTCAGAGCAATCTTCAAAGTCAGATTGGCTGCCCCAGTGACCTTCTGAAGACATTTGCAACTCCCTGTTCCACAGTATCTATGGAACCATGGAATCATTAAGGTTGGAAAAGCCCTCTGAGATCATCGAGTCCAACCATTCCCCCACCACTGAGCCATGTCCCCAGGTGCCACATCCACACAGCTTTTAAATCCCTCCAGGAACGGTGACTCCATCACCTCCCTCACCACCATTTCAGCAAACAAATCTTTCCTAATATTCCATCTAAACCCCCCCCTGGTGCAACTTGAGGCTGTCTCCTCTCATGCTGTCAGTGGCACAGGGAGTTGCACCACTGTGGGCAGTGGGAAAGAAGAATTCCCTTGTTCAGTGAGTCAGACTCCCGAGTGTCACCTGCTTCCCTGGTTATGGGAAGGGAAAACCAGAGTTCTCTCTTTTGTAGGGCACTTCTTTAACAGTGCTGTCACACATTCCCACATACTCATCTTCCCCTGCAGTGGAAGTTCCCAGTCTAATTACTCTCTTGCTGCCTGGGAACGAGTCCCCAGCTCTCACCATCCTCCCTGACGTCCTTTGTACCCCTTTTCCTGCTCTGCATGTGCAGAGACAGGGACACCAGCACAGTTTGCAGCATGAAGTACCCTCAAAACTATCACAAAACCACCCCAATTTCTATCAGCACCCATTCCTGAAAACCCAAGCACTCAGTTTTCCTGCTTCTGGACACGTTTTTTTTTTTTTTCTGAGTGCTCTTTGGGAATATCTCATTCCTGGAAGGTGAAAATCAGTTTGCCATCACTGAGCCAGTCTCGTTTGCCACTCAGTACTGAGATCCTTCTGCCTCCAGACTCCTTGCAGTCAGTTTTCATTTGCCTGCTCTGAATAACCTTCTGTTGGCACCAGAGCACCCCTGGCAGCCAGGATCAGGCCATGTCTACCCCAGAAATTAAACATACTCGAGGCCCTGGAGCTGTCTGGAGGGTTTGTGAGGAAGAGGAGATGGTCAAAGTGTCTGCGAGTGGTCAGCTCTTCCTGGGAAAAGGCTCTCAGCTCCAGGGCTCTGGCCCTTCAGAGGGGTGAGAGGGGACAACAGAACAGGCTGCAGGGAATGTGGCGTTAGCTGAATTTACCAGAGGGATTTGCAGTTGTGGTTCCCAAGAGGGTGACACCTGGACACCGGGTCCTCTCAGCGTGTCCCATGTGGGGACAGCTCCAGACAACAGAGGCAGAGCTGTCAGTGCATCCTGGCCACATCCCAGCCCTGTTGCATCCCTGCCAAAGGTTGGGAAAGGCCTGTGATACTGATCTCGTTCCCTGCGAGGTCCCTCTGCCCCAGCACATCGGTTCCATCTGCTCCCCGTCCGCTCCTGTCACACTCCGTGGTTTTCCTTTGAATTGGGGCTGATACCAGGTCTGGTATCATGCAAAAGGGTGGAGGGGCCGGTGGCTGTGCCAAGCAGTGACCCATGAGGGCAGCAGGACCTCCCCCAGACCCTCCTCTCTGCCCTATAAATCCGAGGATCCCCAGCCTCGCCACTCACGGCGCCCAGCTCCGGCTCCCTCCGACCCTCCTGCTCCAGCCTCGCTGAGATCCCAGCTCGGCTCCAGCCATGAGGTTCCTCTCCCTTGTCTTCGCTGTCTTCCTCCTGGTCTCCCTGGCTGCCCCAGGTAAGCGGGGGGATTGTGTGGGAATGTGAGCTGGATGAGGGGGAAAAGTGGGGTGAGGAGGGTCAGTGTGCACCACAGGCACTTTGAGCAAACGTGGGCCCTCCTGGCTTTGGAGCTGTGACTTTGTTGCCCACATAAACATCCCTAATCCTTCGGGTGTGCATCTGTGTTTCCTCCCAACCTAAACACCTCTATGGCTCTATGACTCTGTGGTTTTAGGATTCTCTGATTTCATGACTACGATTTTGGGATTCTATTATTTCAGGATTCTATGATTCTGTGACATGATTTGGCTACCCCAGGTTGTCTTATATGGGGATACTTTTATACAAATGAGTCTTTACCAAAAAAAAAAAAATCACTTTAAAGTACTGTAAGAGGCACTTTTAGGATGTTTTGGATGTTTTTGACACCTAAATTAAGGTGAGCTGGTCCCTGGTGTAATTATTTCAGTCATGAAGTACCAAGTGACTGCTGAATGTCCTTTTCAGAGACACCAGCTTTCTGGAAGTTTCCTCTGCTTGATGCCACCTTTTGTGCCAAACCAGTTCTGGCAGCACCTTCAGGGTCAAGCTCCCTCACATTTTTGATGTGCAGTGCTCAGACATCGCTTCTGTTCTGGGTGTCACCTCCCTTTTCAATGACTGAAAGGGAGATTTGGGGCTCAGAAAGGTTCCAAATCCGATATCCCTTCACTCTGGACATTATTTCCCAGCTATTTCAGGCCAGCAGCTTCTCACGCTGGTGCCTGGCCCTCAATGAAGTCTTGCCCTGAGGAACATCTTTATGTTCCCTGAGGAAAAGCTTTATGAGCTTTGCTTTTGGGGTGGTTTGAGATGCTCTCCCATCTTTCCCAAAGTGCACCAGGGTCATTCAGTGGCCCTCTAGGGTGAGAGGTGCACAAGGAGCTGCTCTGTGCCCTTCAAGGTCCCTTCCAGCTTTGGGGCTGGGCTTGGGGAGGAGTGGTGGACACGTGGGGGGATGGAGCAGGACCTCCCTATGAGCAGGGCCTGATCCTGCTGACCACTGCAACTGGGAGGGGGTGGGAGGGTATGGAAATGGGGAATGGGGATGGGGAAATGGGGAACAGAGGTGGGGAAATGGGGAACGAGGAAATGGGGATGGGGAAATGGGGAACAGAGATGGGGCAAAGAGGAAATGGGGAAATGGGGAAATGGGGAAATGGGAAATGGGGAACAGAAACGGGGAAATGGGAAACAGAGATGGGAAAATGGGAAACAGAGATGGGGAAATGGGGAACAGAGATGGGGAAATGGGGAACGGGGAAATGGGGATGGGGAAATGGGGAACAGAATTGGGGAAAGGAGGAGATGGGGATGGGGAAATGGGGATTGGGAAATGGGGAACAGAAGTGGGGAAATGGGGAACGGGGATGGGAAAATAGGGAACAGGGATGGGAAATGGGGAAATGGGGATGGGGAAATGGGGAACAGAGATGGGGAAATAGGGAAGAGAAATGAGGAAATGGGGAAATGAGGAACAGAGATGGGGAAATGGGGAAATGGGGAACAGAAATGGGGAACAGGGATGGGAAAATGGGGAACAGAGATGGGGAAATTAGGAAATGGGAATGGGGAAATGGGGAAATGGGGAAATGGGGAAATGGGGAACAGGGATGGGGAAATGGGGAAATGGGGAACAGAAATGGGGAACAGGGATGGGAAAATGGGGAACAGAAATGGGGAAATGGGGAAATGGGGAACAGAAATGGGGAAATGGGGAAAGGGGGAACAGAAATGAGGAACAACCACTCTCCCTCTGCTCTTCCAGGCTATGGGAAGGTAATGAAGACCTGTGCTCCGTTGGGGTACTGCTCCCCGAAGTGTCGTGTGACGGACATGAAATACACCTCTGCTGACTGCAAGTACTCGTGCTGCGTCCCACCCACCTGGAAGGGGAAATAGGAGCTGAAAAGGAAACATCTGGGGAAGAGGAGGCACCCCGGTGGCCTTGGGAGCAGATTCCCAGCTGTCTGACCCAGCTGCCATCCCCTCCTCTTAAAAAATAAAACAAAACGAAAAAGGAGATGTCTTTTGTTGTGTGCTTGTGATCCTGTTTAAAGCATTAGGACAGGCTCCCCAAGCCCAGCCCCAAAGGCCTGTTGGCATCATGTCTCGTTGTTCTTTTTCACGGATTTCATAATCAAAGTGTTAAAGAGATGGAGTTTTCCCCTCTGTTTCCCACAGGGAATTCTGGCAGCGCTGGGTGGCAAAGGAACAACACCCTCCCAGGTGCCCCTTTCCCCACTGAGCCTCACAGCAAATGCCATGGGTGGGAGGGGGCCTGGTTCAGTCCTGGGGCTCAAAAAAATCAGAGCTCAGTGGAGATCCTGGCAGAAGGGTTGTTACCACAGCTGGGGAATGAGAGGGAAGGATGGGGGCAGGGTCTCACACTCCCTTCAGCATCTTCCTCCTTTAGAAGGGGAAAAAAGAGCCACAGGGTTGGAAAAACCCAAGAATTGTAAGGAAATGGGATGAAATAAAGCAAGGATTGGTGAAAGGGGAAAATGCAGATAGAGGGACCTAAAGGGAGCATGGAGACACCACCCAGTGATGAGCAGAAGGTGCTCAGAGAGCTCCTGAAAACGGGATTAACCCACACCGGCCACGGGGCAGATTCCACCTCCTTGTCCTCTGGTAAATACATGGAGTAAAGCCAAGACCATTTCCCAGCACCTCTGCTGGCCTTGGATGGGGAATGGATACTGGGAAAGGTGAAGAGAAACACAGAACCAAGGTCTCTGCAGCAGCTGAGGAAAGGGGCTGAAAGCTGAGTTTGGGTTTTCCACATGGTCGTTCCTAAGAAGGGCACAATTTGGGGAATGGAGCACGTGTCTGGCAGCAGCAGCTCTGACCTCCCAACGATCCTGCTGTTGTCAAAATCCCTTCTCACCAACTCTGGAGGAATTTTGGAATTGTAGAATTAGGGCACTGTTCAAAATCTCTTTTAGGATGTTCTCTATGCCATTGATCCAGGACTGGATTTGGTGTGTTTGAGCCCACATGTTTGAATGAATTTTGTGTCTTGGTACCCTGAAGTCATGGCAGAAATTTTGGCAGAGGGACCTTCCTCAGTCATCACCTGTCTTTCCCTTCTAATACATTTTCTTTGACCACTGAATTAAAAAAAAAAAAAAAGTAAAAAATAATAAATAAATCCTTAAAGTTTGGGGTTCACAGGGGTCCAAATAAATCTGGGAAAGAAACTATATTTTCCAGTGGGAAAGCAGAGATACCCTCATATTTATAGACTTCAATAGAATCACAGAATTGTTAAGGTTGGAAAAGCCCCTCTGAGATCATCGAGTCCAACCCTTCCCCAGCACTGCCAAGGCCACCACTGACCCACGTCCCCAAGTGCCACATCCACACGGCTTTTAAACCCCTGCAAGTATGGGAACTCCACCATGGGCAGCTGTGCCAGGGCTGGACAACCCTTTCCATGAGGAAATTGTTCCCAATATCCAATTTAAACCTCCCCTGGCACAGCTTGAGGCCGTTCCCTCTCATCCTGTCCCTGTTCCCTGGGAGCAGAGCCCGACCCTCCCCTGGCTGCCCCCTCCTGTCAGGGAGTTGTGCAGAGCAATGGAGCAAGTGCAGGAGTAGAATAATGAAGTGACCCTGAATGGCTGTGGGGTTTCAGCTAAAACTACATCACTTTAAAGCAGTCATTTACTCACTCATGTCAAGCTTTCATGAGGTTCTACATCTGGAAAGGACAGGTACGTGGGGAAAAAAACAACAAAACCAGACCTTCTTTGTCTTTCCTATCTGACATAAACAGAGTAACTTGAGAAATGACCACAAAATCACAGAATATCCTGAGCTGGAAGGGACCCACAAGTGTCACCCAGTCCAAGTCCTGGCCCTGCACAGGACACCCCCAAAAATCCCACCAGGTGCCCGAGATATGATGAATACCAATTAAAACAGCCCCCAAAATTGCAGCTTCAAAAGAAAGGGTGTTCTGCTGAATCCTGCTTCTAGAAGCTCCAGGTCCTGGCCCAGGGTGCCCAGAGAAGCTGTGGCTGCCCCTGGATCCCTGGAAATGTCCCAGGCCAGGCTGGACGGGGCTTGGAGCAACCTGGGCTAGTGGGAGGTGTCCCTGCCCATGGCAGGGGGTGGCACTGGATGGTCTTTAAGGCTGCTTCCAACCCAAACCATTCTGGGATTCCATGACGATTGATTGGATCCTGGTTGTAAGATTCTTTCCTCCCTGTTTTCCTCTCTGTCTTATTTTCAGCGAAATAAGACTTCAACAGAAACATTTTTAAAGGAACAAGCCACACAGAGCAGCAAAAAAAAAACAAACCAACCCTCTTTCCCCACAAATGTGGAGTTCCCATCTTGCCTGGTGCTATGCAGTTTAAAGATCTGCCTTTCCTTGTAGTGACAGTCTGCCCTGGGAGAGAGAGGAACGCCAGGCAGGAGGGGAACGTCTGGCCCAGTGATTCCTGTTAATGTGCCCATCTGCTTCCCTGTCACTTCCACCCACACACAGCCACACACAGGGAGCAGGGCAGAGCCTGCGCTGCCTCTTTTTAAATGCTGGGACCTTCCTGATGAGTGCAGTTTGTGTAAACAGCAAAGAAATGGCCCAGCAGGGCTTTTTCCAGTTGATCCTCCCTCGGTGAGATGGAGGCTGGAGGCTCAGCAGATCCCAGGTTTCACTCTCTGACTGGTTGCACAGTGCCTCCAGCTCTTCCCTCTCCTCTCCCAGGGATATTCACTGTCGTGAGAACAGCACATGGCAAAATAAAATTAAAAAAAATTGAAAGGAGAGACCCAAAATGTCTGGCTGGAATTCCCAAGGTTTATCAAGCAGCTCAGTGTAATGGTGCTGCTCCCTGTTCTCTCTCGCTCCTGCACTCCCAATGTCTGCAATCAAATAACCAACGTGGAGCCATCCACTTGACATTGAAAATGACTTGAATTTTCCCTCACAACATCCACCTGCACTGGATTTCACCAGACAGGGAGTCACAGCCCCAAACTAGCCAGGTCCATCCTCAGTCCTCACCTTTATTACCCTCAATAATGAATTAACAACAAATTTTGCCATCTTTTCATCCCATCCCATCCCATCCCATCCCATCCCATCCCATCCAATCCCATCCCATCCCATCCCTTTTCCAGATATTTTTATGACCAAATTTCCTGTTGTAGCCCCACCAGTGACTCCCCCCAATGCTCCTCTCAACCCCCTCTCCTGCCTCTCAGCCCCAAAGTGCTGGGCCCTGTCCTTTGGTTTTAGGGCAGGATTTTCCCGGTTTTCTCCCTTGTTGTTACATTTAAAACTGGTTCAATCCTGGCTTGCAATCCCACAGGACACTTTAAGATTTGTTTCTCCTATAAAACTGGCACCTCCCATCTTTGCACAGCAAAACTTTCTTGAGCAATAGACCATGGAATTATGGAATGTTTTGGGTTGGAAGAGACCTTAAGGATGATCCAGTGCCACCCCCAGCCACACCTTCCACTAGCCCAGGTTGCTCCAAGCCCCATCCAGCCTGGCCTTGGACACTTCCAGGGATCCAGGGGCAGCCACAGCTTCTCTGGGCACCCTGTGCCAGGGCCTCCCCACCCTCACAGGGAACAATTCCTTCCCAATATCCCATCTAACCCTGCCCTCTGGCAGTGGGAAACCGTTCCCTGTGTCCTGTCCCTCCATCCCTTGTCCCAAGTCCCTCTCCAGCTCTCCTGGAGCCCCTTTAGGCCCTGGAAGGGGCTCTGAGGTCTCCCTGGATCCTTCTCTTCTCCAGGCCACAGAGGTCACACAGTGCAGTCAGAAGTGGCTGTTTGATCCTTGAATTCCCTTCAGACTTTTTTTGAGGGGAAAGATGTGGGTGCTGGTGATTTGTTGCTGCTTTTTCCTCTCTTCCAATGCATTTACATTTAAGATGAGCCCCTTGATGAGTCCCCACAAAGGAGGTTTCAGCATCAAGGCCTCCCTTTTTTCTTGCCAGGTGAGCACAGATGTAAATGTTTCATTCAGCTCCTGTGGAGTGGCCTGCTCTTTAATTAACTTTATTTCCCTGACCACGATCTTTGTCAGGCTTCACGTTCCTGATGTGTTTGGAAAAAGAAAAGAAGACTTGAAGAGGCTTCCTCACGTTTTGCAAGCTCTTCCTGCAATTCTCTGCTGAGCTGCCCTATTGTGTTCCATACTTTGTTAGGCCTAGTTTATTATCTTTTCTATTTTCCATGTGTGGACACGATTTCAGCTTTTCCTTTCTAACAGCCTCCCTCATCCCACTCTTCTGCTGTGACCTTTTCCTTTTGCTCTTTCTCAGGGCTCATTTTTAATACCTGTCATACATTTTCCCCAAGTCTCCCTCTTAGTGGCCTTAAACATCTCCTCAGGTGCTTGCAAAGAATCTATTTGCAAGCATTTAACTCTTTTAGCTGCACCCTTGGTCTCCTTTTCAACAATTCCCCCATTTTTATATCCCTTCCTGATTGAAATTGAGTGCAGAAGCAGTGGCCTTTCCATCCGCTCTGGCCCCTGTGAAGGTGTGGAGTGTGAGTTCTGTGGGATCTGAGTTGCAGGGGCTCTCCCAGGGGATGACTTTGAACCAAGCCCAGTGACTGATGTTTTCTACCTGTGAAATACAAGAAACCCCTGTAATCCAGTAATTCATTGGTATAACATAGAGATATTCAACTATTTCTCCTATAAAAGGTCCTTCCCAGGATATAAATCTGCTCCTTGGCATAGTTAGAGTTTATAGTACCGTGGAATCATAGAATAGTTTGGGTTGTAAGTGACATTTATAGCTCATCTCATCCCACCCCCTGCCGTGGGCAGGGACAACTTCCACTACCCCAGGTTGCTCCAAACCCCATTCTGGAGTTCATTCTTTTTCACTTGGCTTTTCTTTTCACTCTCCTCTCACAGTTCCCAAGGAAAAAAATAAGACAGAAACAGCAAAGGAGGGGGATTTTTTTGTTGTTGTTCAATGTTTCATTCTGCAATTTTTATCCTTTAACCAAACTTTCAGCCTTGTGTGTCTGTGAAGTGTCACCAGCTCAGGGCTGGTTTAGGGGAGTTTCCTGGTTTTCATGTCCTCTTGTCTGGGCTCAGGCAGATATTGACAAAGTTTGTAACTCTTGATGGGCCATCCTGTGTCAAATGTGATTTTTGTGTGCTGCCAGCCCTCAGCCTCTGTAAATTGAGTGTTAACCCCCTCACTCTCAGCATCTCACCCACTTTGGGAAGAGACTCATTCCTCTTGTCTATATCCTAAGAAGTCCCACAGCCTTACCAGGTTTCCTGTATCCCTGGTTTAAACTGATAAAGTGTTTCAGGTTATCAGATTTCACGTTTATCCTAAAGATAAAAGTTTTATTCTAAGGATAAAATAAAGGAACATAAACTTGCTCCTTTTTTTTTTTTTTTTTTTCTGTTATTCTTTTATTTCTGTCTTCCCCAAAAATTCCAGGGACACTCATTCAGACCAGTGTGGTCACAAAACTCATGGAACACCTCATGTTGCGTGTTCAGACACACCAGCAGCCCCCGTGTGTCCTGGAAAATGTGAGTTTTGGACAAATATACAAATTATCCTGAGGAAGAAATTACTTTTACCTCCAGCTCCATGTGCCAAGATCTCTGCTGGACACAGAGGATGCTGCTGAGGAGAGGAGACACAGCCCTTCATCCTGCAGAAACTGGGAGTCATCCCACAAGAGGGAGAGGTCTGTACCCCCTCCCTTCTCTTGCAGCACCCTCCTGTCCCACAAACACCAGTGCAAAGCCTTTTCCTGCATTTGCAAGGCCCCAGGGCTGGAAAGTTCCTTTGTTTCCTGGAGGGTTTCAGAGAAACAGAGCTGATTTCTGCCCTGTGACCCTTTAGGACACAAATATCTCAGCCTCCAGTATTGCTGGAGTGTTTGTGGGGTGTTCTGAGCCACCCCACACCGGATCAGCCCATGTCCCCTGCAGAACACCTGGAGTGATTGGGTTATCCCCCAGCGGAGGGAGTAGGGAAGGGACACTGAAGAAATCCTCATCTGCTCTCCTGTTACTGGTGACCCCTATGGAATAACCTGGTCACAGACTCTGCCGAGAAGGCGCTTGGTGAGGGTGTCCAGGACAACCACGGGACCCCAAAGCCTCAGTGGCTGCACTGGCTGCTCTGTGGGCACCCCAGGAATGGGATTTTGGGGTGCAAGGGGAAGGTGGTGCTGTTTGCCTCCTGCTTCTACCTCTCCGTGGGACAGAGAACCCCATTGCAGAGGCTGAACGGGACTCCTGGGGCTGATGGTGTCCCCTACAAACAAACTGGGGTTCAACTTGTGGAGGAGGGAGGCACTCACTGGATTATGCAGTGAGCCCTCTCCCAGCCTTTGCCACCCCTCTGCCTTGAAAATCCCAAAGCCTTTGC
This sequence comes from Aphelocoma coerulescens, assembly GCF_041296385.1. NCBI lineage: Eukaryota > Metazoa > Chordata > Aves > Passeriformes > Corvidae > Aphelocoma > Aphelocoma coerulescens. The sequence continues at coordinate 122,726,209 of NC_091016.1, forward strand.
TTTTCCCGGGTGGCATTGTGATGTCAGGGGTCTGGGGCTGCCAGGAGCAGCTAGGGCTGTCAGGGCTGTGTCGTGACCGCTCTCCAGGGAGCTCTGGCTGCCAACCTCCCCCGGCTGTCCCCTCCCGGGAGGCGAATGAACCTCACAGCACACAGAAATCATCTGCCCATCTTTACTTCAGAGCGCTGCGCACCGCCTCGGCCACACCCTGGGAGCAGCGCCGGCAGCTCCACGGCGAGCGCTGCTCTTCCTCCGGGGCCGGACTCCTCCGGGGTCATTTCCCCTTTTTGGGAGAGGGGATGCAGCAGTGCAGCTCCTCGCAGTAGGGGCTGAAGGACCACTCATCGGTTTCGCCGCACGCGTGGGCGCAGTACCCGTCACAAAAACCCTTGGGCTGCCCGTGCCCTGCCGCGGGAGGAGACAGAGAGGGGTTAGAGAGAAAATCCTGGGTACGTGGGAAGGCAGAGCCCCAGGAATTGTCTCCTTGCTGGCTCCGGGGTGGTACAAACGCTCTGGGTACCTTTGGGGCTAGACCAGCATAGGACAGGACGCGTTTTCTGTCCCCACTGAGCTGGGGGACAACTGGACACTTACAAACCATCCCCCCACGCATTGGATCCCTCTGCATGAGCGTGAGAGATGGGATTTGCAGAGTGGAATTCATCCCATCCCAAACCCATTGTGCCTGCTAGGCTGGGCAAACCTGATCCCCTGGGAGGAACCCCCTCCCTCCCCCCGAGGCACAGAGGCTGGAGGGGACACAGGTGACCCCGCTTTCTCCACCTCCACACGTTCCTGTCTTACCTCGGGTGGCCAGGGAGAACAGCAGGAGCACAGCAAAGACCACGCAGAGCACCCTCATGGCTGGAGGCCAGGGGGGATCTTGGCACACGGGGAGAAAAGTGTGTCCGAGGTGTCCGAGGTGTCCGAGGGTGGAGGTTTTATAGAGGGACTCCGGCCACGAGCGGCACGGCCAGAGGAGAACCTGGGGCAAAACCATCTCCAAAGGGCTGTTGTTTGCTCTGCAGGCTGTGCAGTGTCACCCTGACCTGCTGGTCCCTCTCACAAAGGCACCTGGCAGCCAGGCCTGTGCTCCGTGGGGGCCGTTCCTGCTCCCCAGATCCGGCTGTTGGGCACGGCCGTGCTCCAGCAGTGCCAGCTGGGGCTGCCCACGGCACAGCTGCTCCCAGGGCGGCAGGAATTCCGTCTGGGATCGTTCCTGATAAGCTCTGGGCGCTGTCTGCAAGACACGGACACAATGGACACGATGGGGTATCAGATCCATGATGGGAATGGTTTTATGGAGTATCCAACCCTGACCGGAGCTCTGGCACTGAGGATCAAAGAGCCATGGAACAGAATCCCAGAATGGTTTGGGTTGGAAGGGATCTTAAAGCTCATCCAGTCCCACCCCCTGCTCTGGGCAGGGACACCTTTCATGATCCCAAGTTGCTCCAAGCCCCATCCAGCCTGGCCTTGGACAGTTCCAGGGATCCAGGGGCAGCCACAGCTCCTCTGGGCACCATCTGCCCTCACCCTCACAGCCAGGAATTCCTTCTCAATATCCCATCTAAATCTTCCCTCCTTCAGCTTTGGGACATTTCCCCTTGTCCTGTCCCCGCAGGCCTTTGTCCCAAGTTCCTCTCCAGCTCTCTCCCTTTAGGCTCTGGAAGGGGCTCTGAGGTCTCCCTGGATCCTTCTCCAGGTGAACACCCCAGCTCTCCCAGACTGGCTCCAGAGCAGAGGGGCTCCAGCTCTGTGATCAGTTTTGTGGCTCTCCTTGAGACTCAGTCCAACAGGTCCACATCCTTCTCCTTGAATCAAAGAATCATTAAGGTGGGAAAAACCTCTGAGATCCTTGAGTGCAGTTGTTAACCTGGCACCTCTGTGTTTGCCACTAAACCATGGCCCCACGTGTCATATCCACATCCCTTTGGGACACTTCCAGGGATGGGGACACCACCACTGCCCTGGGCAGCTGTGCCAGGGCCTGATCACTTTTTCAGAGAAGAAACTTCCCCTAATATCCAGTCTAAACCTCCCTGGCACAGCTTGAGGCCATTTCCTCTCCTCCTGTCCCTGTTCCCTGGGAACAGAGCCCGATCCCCCCCGGCTGCCCCCTCCTGTCAGGGAGTTGTGCAGAGCCACAAGGTCCCCCCTGAGCCTCCTTTGCTCCAGGCTGAGCCCCTTTCCCAGCTCCCTCAGCTGCTCCTGCTGCTCCAGCCCCTTCCCCAGCTCTGTTCCCTTGCCTGGACATGCTCCAGCCTCTCAAGGTCTCTCCTGTCAGGAGGGTCCCAGAGCTGCTCCCAGCACTGGAGGTGCCCCAGCAGTGCCAGCACAGGGGATGGGCACTGCCCTTGTCCTGCTTGGTGACCCCAGAGCTGGCACAGCCCAGCTGCCACTGGCCCCTTGCCCACCTGGGCACACCTGGCTCATGTCCAGCCGCTGTCACCAGCACCCCCAGGGCCTTTTCCAGCTTTCCAGCGGCTCTTCCCCAGCCTGTGGAGCTGCAGGGGTTGGTGTGACCACGTGCAGGACCTGGCACCTGGCCTCAGTAACCCTCACACCAATCAGCCCCTTCATCCAGTCTGTCCACATCCCTCTGCACAGCCTTCCCGCCTTCCAGCAGATCTCGATCTGCAAATTTCAGAGTATCCCCTCACCCAGATCATTGCTACCAATATTAAACAGGGCTGGCCCCAGGGCTGGAGGCAGCTCTGCAGGCAGGGTCTCACCTGAGCGGGGCAGAGGGGCAGAATCCCTCCCTCCCCTGATGCCCATGGGGGGTTTCTGGGCTGGGTCATGTCCGGCTTTCACCCCTCAGCACCCCCAATTCCTTCTCCCAGGGCTGCTCCATCTGCTCCTCCCCATCCTGGATTGGTCCTGGAGGCTGCCCCAGCCCATGGGCAGGACCCTGCACTTGGCCTGATTTTCATCCCTTTGATTTGGCCCAAGCCCATTTGGGTCTTTTGCCTGAAATCTTTCCAAAAGGACCATGTTCCCAATTAAAAGGGATGCAGGCAAATATGCAAATGAAGCTCAGGAAATGAATTGCCACACCACATCTGATCAGAAGTCTGTTGTGGTTCCAGTGCTATCCTGCCTAATAATTTTCATGGTTGTCTGGCAAGAATGCTTCAAAAATTCCCAAATTAGATGTTGAAAAGGACTGCAAAGCATTAGGGGACAGGATTAGCATTCCAGTGGACCTCCTCATGCTAAAAGCATAATGAAAAAACATAATTAAGTAACAGGGAAAGCTACCTTGTCTATACAGCCAAGGATAATGAGCAGGAGAACACAGAACAAGGAGTTTCGGGCTGTGGGCAGTTCTGCAGGGATCATTTGTGTGGCAGTAGATCACAGGCAGGCACCGAAGAGCCGAGTCAGGGTGTTGGGAAAGCAGCACCAATTGTCCTGCAAGTGCAAACAAAGGCTGAGCCCGGAAAACACAGGTTGTACCCACAGCACAGCCCTTGGGAAGCTCTTCCATCCAGCTGTGGGCTCCACGCTCCAGGGAAGCAGGGAAGTGGCTCATAGGGGCTCAGAAAATGGCTCGAGGTCACCAAGCAGGGCCAGGGCAGTGCCCGTCCCCTGTGCTGGCTCTGCTGGGACACCTCCAGTGCTGGGGGCAGCTCTGGGACCCTCCTGACAGGAGAGACCTGGAGGGGCTGGAGCATGCCCAGGGAAGGGAACAGAGCTGGGGAAGGGGCTGGAGCAGCAGGAGCAGCTGAGGGAGCCGGGAAAGGGGCTCAGGCTGGAGCAAAGGAGGCTCAGGGGGGACCTTGTGGCTCTGCACAACTCCCTGACAGGAGGGGGCAGCCGGGGGGGATCGGGCTCTGCTCCCAGGGAACAGGGACAGGAGGAGAGGAAAAGGCCTCAGGCTGTGCCAGGGGAGGTTTAGACTGGAGATTAGGAACAATTCATCCACCCAGGTGTGGTCAGGCACTGGAATTGGCTGCCCAGGGTATCCCCATTCCTGGAGGGATTTAAAAGCTGTGTGGATGTGGCACTTGGGGACATGGGTCAGTGGTGGCCTTGGCAGTGCTGGGGGATGGTTGAATTCAATCTTAGAGGTCTTTTCCCACCTAAATGGTTCTGTGATTCCATGATTAAGATGTGACCTGCCAGAAAAAAAAAAAAAAAAGAATCAAGTGGAATAGTGATGATCAGGAAAGAGAAGACACAGAAAACATGGCAGCCCTCAAATCTGGAAAAGGGGATCCATTGGATGAGGAATGGTCTGCCCTTGGTGGCCAGGATGAGAAGTCAGTGATGTGAACTTTGGGAAATTCCTCAAGGAGATTTTAAACCTAATTTTTAAATTTGCACCTGCTACATTAATTTATAAATTGCTTTTCCAATACATTTGTCCCTCCAGTGCATTTTTGCTTCTTGCATTTCATGTTCAAGTTCCACATTTCAGCTGTGCTCAGTGCGAAAGAGGACTTTTTTTTTTTACCTTTATGATAAATACATGATTTACCTTCATATCCCACCTATTCTTGGGTTAGGGAAATTGAAAAAACTGTAGCTCTGTCCTCCTTCGGCCTCTAAAATGTTTGCACCTTGTCATACACCTCCATTGAGTGTTTCTACCCTGAGCTGACGAGTTCCAGTATATTTAATTTTATGAAAACAAGTCCCCAGCTCTGCCAGCTTTCTTTAACCTCTTCTTTCCCTCCCAAGGGCTGCCAGGGATGGGGAGATGAGCAGTGCACATCCCACAGGCTGATGCAGGACTCCCAAACCTCCTTCCTAACTGGCTTTAGGTAACTCAGACCCACCATCTGCACAGAGATTATAGATTTTTCCAAATTCTCACTGATGCAGCCTTTGTCATTTTGCTGCCCTGTTGTGTTGTAAGATTGATCTGCTGCCCTCTGAGGATTCGGGTTAGATGATATTGGGCAATTCTGCAGCAGCTTCTTGTCCCTTCAGCCTCTCTCTCTTCCTGGCTGTTTATCAAGTTATTAAACAGCCCAGTGAGCTGGGGTTGGAAAAGCTTCCTAGCAGAGCTGGGCTCTTGTTTGAACCCCCAGGACTGTCTGGAGGGTCTGTGGGGACGAGGGGATGATCAAAGTGTCTCATCCAGGCTCCCTGAAGCTGCCAGCCCCAGAGCTCCCACCCATCCATCCATCTGAGGGGACAACCAAAAGCACCTCCCTAAACTTATCAGGGAGATTTTGCAGACACGCTTCAGAGGTGGGAACAGGGATCCTTTCCAGACCATCAGCCCCACATGGTGATCAGCCTGGACAATGCAGGGAGAGTTATCAGTGCATCGAGGCCCTGTTGCATCCCTCTGCATCCCTGCCAGAGGCTGGGAAAGGCCTGGAATTCTCTGATATCGATCTTGTTCTCCCCTCCTCGCTGCACCCACAGATCTCCATCAGGTCCCTCTGACCCACAGCCCCGTCCAAAGGGCTCAGATATCGACATCCCCTATTCCTTTGTGTTCCCATCAGCGCTGGGGTCCTATCTGATGTTGGGCAACCGCATCTGGGGCAGGCAGGAGGTGGCTGCCAGCACAGTTGGGGAATTCTTGTGCCATCGCTGCACGCCCAGCCCCGAACAGCACGACTTGGATGAATTCCCGTGTGTCCCCAGCATCCTCTGCTCCGCAGGGAAATTCTCTATAAAACCCAGCAGCTCCAGCCTGCCTGCACATCACCTCCTCCCTCCGAGGTCTCCGGCTTTCCTCTCTCCAGCCTTGCTGAGATCCCAGCTCAACTCCAGCCATGAAGTTCCTCTACCTGGTCTTCGCTCTTTTCCTCCTCTTCTCCCTGGCCACTCCAAGTAAGATGGGAAATGGGGTGGGACGAGCTTTATGCTCGTTGGGATTCTTTTGAAATAACTTTAGCTCAGTTCTTACCCTCTGAGGTGGCTGCTATAACCTGGGCAGGTATTTCAGTGACTTCTTTCAAGGGACAATAATACGAGAACTACCTCGTTTGTAAAGGAATAATTGTAGGATTTTGTATAGGAATAATTGAGGTTAAAACTTTAGTGTCCAGTTTGGGAGTGAGCCCAGGACAGACAATTCTAAACAAGAGTCTGCATGTAGTCACTTCTCCTGGGGATTTGGAGAGTTTCATAGTGCTGGAGGGGAGTTTTCTGGCAGCTCAGTGTCTGTCAAAGCTCAGTCCTGGGTGTGTTTAATGGCTTAAGCTGAAAAAGGGTAGATTTAGTCTGGGTATGAGGAAGAAATTTATCCCTGTGAGGGTGGGCAGGCCCTGGCACAGGTTGCCCAGAGAAGCTGTGGCTGCCCCTGGATCCCTGGAAGTGTCCAAGGCCAGGCTGGATGGGGCTTGGATCAACCTGGGATGGTGGAAGGTGTCCCTGCCCGTGGCAGGGGGAGGAACAAGGTGATCTTTAAGGTCTCTTCCAACCTAAACCATTCCATGATTCCATGATCCTGTGTTTGATTTACTGGTGTGACACAGCTGTTGCTGCTATTCTCTTCTTCTGAGACTCTAAAGCTCTCTGGTCCCTCTCCAGGAATCAAGAGGGGTTTTGGGGCTGAGATCTCCCAAAGGGGCATTAGAAACCCCCCTCAGATATCAATTCTCACCCACCTAGGGCAAGTCTTTCCCTTGGGCCACTTTTAACCTTTTAATGGTGAATATTTGGTGCCAGGCTGTTGTGGGGCCAATTTTAAGACCTTGGCAGCAACCTTGATGTGGCTTTTGCTGCTTTGCTCTGATAACACTGATCCTTTCAGGAGCGGGACAAGGGAGGGAAACACCCATGGGCACAGGGGAACATCTTTATGAGCTTTGCTTTTGGGGCGTCTCTCAGGAGGGAAATGGATCTGCTTCCCTTGGGAGCATCTTTCCCAAAGATGAGGGGAGGGAGGTGCACAAGGAGCTGCTCTGTGCCCTTCAAGGTCCCTTCCAGCTTTGGGGCTGGGCTTGGGGAGGAGTGGTGGACACGTGGGGGGATGGAGCAGGACCTCCCTATGAGCAGGGCCTGATCCTGCTGACCACTGCAACTGGGAGGGGGTGGGAGGGTATGGAAATGGGGAATGGGGATGGGGAAATGGGGAACAGAGGTGGGGAAATGGGGAACGAGGAAATGGGGATGGGGAAATGGGGAACAGAGATGGGGAAATGGGGAAATGGGGAACAGAGGTGGGGAAAAGAGGAAATGGGGAAATAGGGAACAAGGGAACAGGGGAAATGGGGAACAGGGATGGGAAAATGGGGAACAGAGATGGGGAAATGGGGAAATGGGGAAATGGGGAACAGAAATGGGGAAATGGGGAAATGGGGAAATGGGGAAATGGGGAAATGGGGAAATGGGGAACAGAAATGGGGAAATGGGGAACAGAGGTGGGGAAAAGAGGAAATGGGGAAATGGGAAATGGGGAACAGAAACGGGGAAATGAGGAACAGGGATGGGAAAATGGGGAACAGAGATGGGGAAATGGGAAAATGGGGAACAGAGATGGGGAAAAGAGGAAATGGGGAAATAGGGAACAAGGGAACAGGGGAAATGGGGAACAGGGATGGGAAAATGGGGAACAGAGATGGGGAAATGGGGAAATGGGGAAATGGGGAACAGAAATGGGGAAATGGGGAAATGGGGAAATGGGGAAATGGGGAAATGGGGAACAGAAATGGGGAAATGGGGAACAGAAATGAGGAACAACCACTCTCCCTCTGCTCTTCCAGGCTATGGGAAGGTAATGAAGACCTGTGCTCCGTTGGGGTACTGCTCCCCGAAGTGTCGTGTGACGGACATGAAATACACCTCTGCTGACTGCAAGTACTCGTGCTGCGTCCCACCCACCTGGAAGGGGAAATAGGAGCTGAAAAGGAAACATCTGGGGAAGAGGAGGCACCACGGTGGCCTTGGGAGCAGATTCCCAGCTGTCTGACCCAGCTGCCATCCCCTCCTCTTAAAAAATAAAACAAAACGAAAAAGGAGATGTAACTATGGCATGTGTGGTGTGGTCACTGGTGTCCCCATGGTCCCATTAAAGTGTTCAAACAGGTTCCCCAAGCCCAGCCCAAAAGCTCAGCAGCACCAAAAAAAGCCTAAACATCCACTGACAATGAGCTGCAAAATGTCTGGTGGTCTGACAGGGTGGGGATTTGGGAATAAGATGCTATTTTTCCTCATGACTTTGCCATGGCCCTTAACACAGCCCTCTGGAGACAGGAGAGAATCTTTCAGCTCCTTGCTGCTTTTTCAGGTCAGAGGTTATCTGCAGATGTCTTTAAAAAGGTGTGTGGCTCAGCCATGTCTCCTCCAAGCATAAGACAGCCGCCTTCCCACGAAAATTTCAGCAAGTGGGAAACAGAGAAGCAACAAGGCCTTCACAGATCCCATGCAATGGATTGGGCAGGGAGAGATCCCTCAGCAATCCACAGGCAAAACAGACTCCATGTGGGGAAATGAATATAATTTATTGAAAATCAAGGTCAGGGGAGGGAAATGAGGAAGGAAAAAAAACCTTAAAATTCCTCCCTCCATGCCCAATGCTTCTTCCCAATCTGGGTGTCACTCCTGAATTCTCTCCCTCCTCCCCTCAGCAGGGGAAATGGGGGCTGTGGTCAGTTGTCTCTGCTGCTCCTTCTTCCTCAGGGTTTGGACTCCTCACCCTCTTCCCCTGCTCCAGTGAGGGTCCTTTCTGTGGGGTCAGTCCCTCAGGAACAGGCTTGTACCGGTTTGGCCAAATTTAGAAATATATACTCTGAGAGAAGGCACAACCACCCCTCCCCCACCAGGTTCGGGAAAAAAAATAAATTTTCCTCGAAGGAAAGTGAAGAAGATAAAACTATTTATTTAACAAACACACGGGAAAGGAAAATGAGGTTAAATGGTAAAATCTTTTGCTGTGGAGGAAAGAAACCTGGGAAAGCGTTAGAGTCCTTCCTTTGGTCTCCTCGGAGCCGGGGCTTGGCCCAGGGCCAGGCCCTCTGTGCCCGACAAAAAGTCCTCCCGATGTGCTCTGAGGCTGAAAAGCAGTCCAGTAGCAAAGGGAGAAAAATCCGGAATTCCAGAGAAGGAAAAGCAAAGTCCAGCTCTCAGTCTCTCTCCGGAGAACCAGAAACTGAAACAACTGGCCAAAAGCTGACTGGAACACAGCAAGCCGGGTGCTTCCTCACTCCCCTGCCGCGGCTGGGAAGAAAAAAAAACCTCCTATCTTTAAGTGACCTTGAACAAGCTGCAAACTGCTTTGAGAAAGTTTTGCTCAGTTTTTTTCTTCTCCCTCTCAGGCTCAGTTTAGAGGCACAGAAAGGCACAAAAATTAATTCCTGGGCATAGGCAGCGATATGGGATACACATCATAACGTCACCCCAAGACATTCCACCCCTTATCCCATATTGTTGACTCAATGCCCAAACTAAGATATTCTAATTCTACACACACATTAATACATATATATATATACACAGCTATATATGAACAGTGACAGTGACAATCAGCAAGCAGGGGTATACAAGCATTTCACACTACAATCAGATCTCCCTGTGGTACACAACGTGTTGTTCCATCTTTCTTCATTACCCACCATGTGCAACCAGGTCCCTGGGCGAAGACAACCCCACGGGTGGGTTTGTCTGTACTCGAGGCAGATTTTACCCACACAGTCTTTCCTAACAGACCTCTGACATGCACTACTGGGACCTTATCTCCATCTGTTGTATGCAGGGATTCAGATTGGGCTGGACCAGCTCTATTGGTGGAACCTCGGGTGTTAACTAACCAGGTGGCCTTTGCTAGATGCTGTTCCCAATTTTTGAAAGTTCCCCCACCTAGTGCCTTCAAAGTGGTTTTCAACAATCCATTACACCGTTCCACTTTGCCTGCAGCTGGTGCATGGTAAGGGATGTGGTACACCCACTCAATGCCATGTTCTCTAGCCCAGGTGTTAATAAGGCTGTTCTTAAAATGAGTCCCATTATCAGATTCAATCCTCTCAGGGGTACCATGCCTCCAAAGGACTTGCTTTTCGAGGCCCAGGATGGTGTTCCGGGCAGTAGCGTGAGGCACAGGGTAGGTCTCCAGCCATCCAGTGGTGGCTTCTACCATTGTGAGCACATGGCGCTTGCCTTGGCGGGTTTGAGGCAGTGTGATGTAATCAATCTGCCAGGCCTCCCCATACTTGTATTTGGACCACCGCCCACCATACCACAGGGGCTTCACCCGCTTGGCCTGCTTGATCGCAGCGCATGTCTCACAGTCATGGATGACCTGGGAGATACTGTCCATGGTTAGATCCACCCCTCGGTCTCGTGCCCACTTATAGGTGGCATCTCTGCCCTGATGGCCAGAGGCATCATGGGCCCATCGAGCTAGGAACAACTCTCCCTTGTGTTTCCAGTCCAAGTCTACCTGTGACACTTCTATCTTTGCAGCCTGATCTACCTGCTTGTTGTTTTGGTGTTCTTCATTAGCCCTACTCTTGGGGACATGAGCATCTACATGGCGGACTTTCACAACCAGCTTTCTTACTCGGGCAGCAATGTTTTTCCACTCTTCAGCAGCCCAGATTGGTTTTCCCCTACGCTGCCAATTAGCTTTTTCCCACTTCTCTAACCATCCCCACAGAGCATTGGCTACCATCCATGAATCAGTGTAGAGGTAGAGCTTTGGCCACTTCTCTCTTTCAGCAATGTCCAGGGCTAGTTGAACAGCTTTGAGTTCAGCGAGTTGGCTTGATCCACCTTCTCCCTCAGTAGCTTCTGCAACCCGTCGTGTGGGACTCCATACGGCTGCTTTCCACTTTCGTTTCATCCCTACGATGCGACAAGAACCGTCGGTGAAAAGAGCGTAGTGTGTGTCTTCTGATGGCAGTTGGTTGTACGGTGGAGCTTCTTCAGCACGTGTCACTTGTTCTTCTTCATCAGCGAGACCAAAGTTTTCACCTTCAGGCCAATTTGTGATTATTTCCAAAATCCCAGGGCGATTCAGTTTTCCAATACAGGCGCGCTGTGTGATGAGAGCAATCCATTTGCTCCATGTGGCATTGGTGGCGTGGTGGGTAGAGGGAACCTCTGCTTTGAACATCCACCCCAGCACTGGTAGTCGGGGTGCCAAGAGGAGTTGTGCCTCAGTTCCAATTACCTCTGAGGCGGCTTTGATTCCTTCATAGGCTGCCAGGATTTCCTTCTCTGTGGGAGTGTAGTTGGCTTCAGACCCTCTGTAGCTTCGGCTCCAAAACCCCAGTGGTCGACCACGAGTCTCACCAGACACCTTCTGCCAGAGGCTCCAGGACAGGCCATGGCTCCCAGCTGCAGAGTAGAGCACGTTCTTCACTTCGGGTCCTGTCCTAACTGGGCCAAGGGCTACCGCATGAGCGATTTCCTGCTTGATTTGGGTGAAAGCTTGTTGCTGTTCGGGGCCCCAGTGGAAATCGTTCTTCTTGCGGGTAACCAGGTAGAGAGGACTCACAATCTGGCTGTACTCAGGAATGTGCATCCTCCAAAAGCCTATGGCACCTAGGAAAGCTTGTGTTTCCTTCTTGTTGGTTGGTGGAGACATTGCAGTGATCTTATTGATGACCTCAACAGGAATCTGACGTCGTCCATCTTGCCACTTTACTCCCAGGAACTGGATCTCTCGGGCAGGTCCCTTGACTTTACTCTTCTTGATGGCGAAACCAGCTTCCAGGAGAATCCGGATAACTTTCTCTCCTTTCTCAAACACTTCTGCTGCAGTGTTCCCCCACACAATGATGTCATCAATGTACTGCAGATGTTCTGGAGCCTCACCCTTTTCTAGTGCAGTCTGGATTAGTCCATGGCAGATGGTGGGACTGTGCTTCCACCCCTGGGGCAGTCGGTTCCAGGTGTACTGCACACCTCTCCAGGTGAAAGCAAACTGAGGCCTGCACTCTGCTGCCAGAGGGATGGAGAAAAATGCATTGGCAATGTCAATAGTGGCATACCACTTCGCTGCTTTGGACTCCAGCTCATACTGGAGCTCCAACATGTCCGGCACAGCAGCGCTCAGCGGTGGAGTCACTTCATTCAAGGCACGATAGTCCACAGTCAATCTCCATTCTCCTTCAGATTTGCGCACAGGCCAAATGGGGCTGTTGAAGGGTGAGTGGGTCTTGCTGACCACCCCTTGGCTCTCCAGCTCACGGATCATCTTGTGGATGGGGATCACAGCATCTCGAGTTGTCCGGTACTGTCGGCGATGCACTGTCGAGGTAGCAATTGGTACTCTTTGTTCTTCCACCTTCAGAAGGCCGACTGCAGATGGGTTCTCTGATAGCCCAGGCAAAGTGTTCAATTGCTTACTGCCCTCTGTCTCCACAGCAGCTATTCCAAAAGCCCACTTGAGTCCCTTTGGGTCTCTAAAATACCCGTTCTGGAGGAAGTCTATGCCCAAAATGCACGGGGCCTGTGGGCCAGTCACAATGAGGTGCTTCTTCCACTCAGTTCCAGTCAGGCTCACCTCAGCTTCCACCAAGGTCAAATTTTGTGATCCACCCGTTACACCAGAAATAGAAACAGATTCTACCCCCACATGCTGCGATGGAATTATTGTACACTGCGCACCAGTGTCAACCAAGGCATCATATTTTTGTGGTTCTGATGTACCAGGCCAACGAATCCACACAGTCCAAAAAACACGGTTTTCCCTGACCTCTACCTGGCTAGAGGCAGGGCCCCTCTATGCCTGGTTATCCTTCTTTCCCTGGGCCTGTATCTTAGAGGTTCCTTCATGGGAATTGGACATGCCATCGTCTTTTCCATCATTTCCGGCAGTTTGGCTACAGGCAACTGGTGCTACTTCCTTTTTGGTAGATCCTCCTTTCTGAGACTTGCGCTCCTTCAATTCACGCACTCGTGCTGCCAGAGCAGAAGTGGGTTGTCCACCCCACTTCCTCATGTTTTCCCCACTGTCACACAGGAAATCCCACAGCTCACTTCGTGGGATGTGCCTTCTCTCTGGGGAACGTCCGCGGAAAAGGCACTCTTTAATCTCCTGGAGACTCTTCTCCATCTTATCTTCCATTCTCTTCACATGTGTTTCCACAGCTGCGATCCTTGCATGTGTTGGGCCATGCACAGAGTCTGCATATGCTCGGAGCTTCACTGCCATATCCTTCACAGTCTCATTTGCACCGTAGTCCGGTTTCATTATTGCTAAAGCAGAAGCGTATTCTGGTGGCCCAAGTTGTATGAGTTTTCGCCACATGTATGGAATAACTCTGGCCCGGTCTGGACTCCTCAATCCCGGGTCATTTGCGAAGACAACCTCTACCACCCCTAGTTCTCTCAGGCGTTGGATCCCTTGTTCTATGGTCTTCCACGGGGTTTGCTGCATGTAGAGATCATCTCCACACATATATCTTTCAATCACGCCTGTCAAAACTCGTCTCCAGACACTGGTAGAGTCAGTCCCCCTTTTCATCGCTTGGTCAATCACTGGATCATGTGACAGGGATCCCAAATGCCTCGCTTCAGCACCGTCCAGCATCACATCATCACCTGCCGCATCCCAAATACGGACCATCCAACTTATTATGGATTCATCAGACCGTCGGGTGTAATCCTTTCTTAGGCTGTGAAGGTCCTTTATGGACATGGACTCAGTAATGGTTTCTGTGCCTGAGTCAGTTGGTGGTTTTGAGGTTCCTTCCCCTGCATCTTTTGAGGTTCCTTCCCCTCCATTATCCTCATCTTTCACTGGGCGATCAGTTTTGGTTATGTGCTTTTTCCTTGTAACAGGAGCCACTGTCAGTGGCTTAGACTCTCCATCTGGTTTGGGCTTGCTGTCTGGTTTATCTGCAGCCTGAGTGACTGGGGTATCTGCAGGCTTTGCTGATTGATCTTCCTGCCTCTCTACCCTTACCGGCTGCAGTGTGCGATAGGCATATGCCAAAACCCAACATATTGCAAGGAGCTTGTTCGTATTAGAATTGTCATTGTATTTCTCTTTCAGATATTTCGCCACCTCAGCTGGTTTCTGAACTTGTTCAGGGGAGAAATTGCAAACCATTGGGTCAGAGAATTTCTTCAGGATTAGGCCTATATCCTCCCATTCCCCACACCACTCAGGATGCTCCACCTCTGGGTCAGGTGTCTCATCAGTCACCCTGGAAATCTGAGCTCTTATTCTAGACAAGCTGCAAACCACATAGAGGAAGATTACCAGATTAAATACCAGGAGGGTGGTCTCTTTAACATCCAGGGGAAACTGAACACTCTCAAAAGAAAACCTATCAAATTTAAAGGGAAGGGAAACCCCGACTCCTCCTCCTCTAACAATCTGGGTGCAGTTACTAATAAATTCCCAAAACAGGCTACTGAAGCTAGGACTGGGGTTAGGAGGGAGAAACCATTTATCATACACACTTTGAACAGATGCCTGTACCTCTGTCAACTTCTTATAAATCATTATCACCGAGCACAGCAAAATAGAAATCCGAATTCGTGTCCCTGCTCTGCAAAAATTCCTTATCAAGGATAAGATCGGACCAAGTTGTGGATAGGCAAATAAGCCTAGGGACCAGAAAGGCACTAGCACCTTAAACAAGCCTACGGACCAGAAATACATGAATATATCAAGCCAGAGAAATGTTATGAACTCAACCAACATGATGACTATTTTACTCCAGCACAGAATAAGTAAAAACAAACCAAAATGTAATTAGCACAGATTTTTCACTTTCCTTCGAGCCCCACATTGGGCGCCACTAAATTTGTACCGGTTTGGCCAAATTTAGAAATATATACTCTGAGAGAAGGCACAACCACCCCTCCCCCACCAGGTTCGGGAAAAAAAATAAATTTTCCTCGAAGGAAAGTGAAGAAGATAAAACTATTTATTTAACAAACACACGGGAAAGGAAAATGAGGTTAAATGGTAAAATCTTTTGCTGTGGAGGAAAGAAACCTGGGAAAGCGTTAGAGTCCTTCCTTTGGTCTCCTCGGAGCCGGGGCTTGGCCCAGGGCCAGGCCCTCTGTGCCCGACGAAAAGTCCTCCCGATGTGCTCTGAGGTAGCAAAGGGAGAAAAATCCGGAATTCCAGAGAAGGAAAAGCAAAGTCCAGCTCTCAGTCTCTCTCCGGAGAACCAGAAACTGAAACAACTGGCCAAAAGCTGACTGGAACACAGCAAGCCGGGTGCTTCCTCACTCCCCTGCCGCGGCTGGGAAGAAAAAAAAACCTCCTATCTTTAAGTGACCTTGAACAAGCTGCAAACTGCTTTGAGAAAGTTTTGCTCAGTTTTTTTCTTCTCCCTCTCAGGCTCAGTTTAGAGGCACAGAAAGGCACAAAAATTAATTCCTGGGCATAGGCAGCGATATGGGATACACATCATAACGTCACCCCAAGACAAGGCTGCTCCATGTGAGTTCCCCATGGAGTCACAAGTCCTGCCAGGACCCTGCTCCAGCATGGGCTCCTCTCTCCACAGGGCACAGGTCCTGCCAGTACCCTGCTCCAGTGTGGGTTTCCCATGGGGTCACAGCCTCCTGCAGGCATCCCCCTGCTCCAGTGTGGGGTCTCCAGGGGCTGCAGGTGGATCTCTGCTCCCCCCTGGGCCCCTATGGGCTGCAGGGGCACAGCTGCTTCTCCCTGGCCTGCACCCTGGGCTGGGGATCCCGGTTCTGGTGCCTGGAGCAGCTCCTGCCCCTCCTCCTGCACTGACCTTGGAGCAGGGCTGTTCTCATATATTCTCACTCTTCTCTCCAGCTGCTGTTTTGCATTTTCCCCCCTCTTTTCTTACCTCTGTTATCCCAGAGGTGCTGCCACTGTCGCTGATGGGCTCAGCCTTATCCAGTGGCAGGTCTATCCTGAAGCCAATTGGAATTTGTAGAGGAGTCAGGGACCAGAAGAGCCATAGGGACTGAGGGATCATTTCCCATCTAGAGAAAGGACAGCTAGAGGGGTGCATTGGGAAAATCTGGGGCAGTTTAATCCTCTGCTTTATCTTCTCCTCTACTTCTCTAATGCAATGGTTGCACTCAGTGCGGAGAGAGAGAACAACTGCAAATCCACAGGGCTTGGGATCTGTTCAGCATCTCAGAGCTGTGATATCCAGCTGGATGTGGAAGGGACCCCTTGTTCCCAGTCCCTTCACATGGGCACCCTTGGAGCAGGAGCTTTTCCAGCTTTTGCTCCCCAGGGCAGGCAGCCCCAGCCTGCTGTCAGGCCACTCCAGAGGGAACAGCATCATGCAGTGCCAACATTGTTCAGGCTCAAACATCCATTCCTTGCCAGGAACACCACCTGCAGTGTCTCTGCTTGGGTTCAGCCTCTTCTTGGACTGGAGGTGCTGAAGGAATTTCTTTGCTTCTCTGCAAGGCAGAGGGAAATGTGGGAAGGAGCACATCAGTCACAATCTGACATAAATGTAAGTGCTAGGACTTCTTTTTCCTCTGCCAGTGACCTGCTCTACTGCAAAGTGTCCCCACCCTGTCCTGTCCTGTCCCTGCCCCTGCCCATGGCAGGGGATTGAAAATAGATGATCTTTAAGGTGCCTTCCAACCCAAACCATTCTGTGATTCCATGACTCTTCCCAGCCTGTGGGAAGGACACTTTGGGTGGGCAGTAGAGGCCTGAGCCTCTCTGGCCATCTCTGCCCTTGGCATTTTGCTATGTTCTGTTAATTTATGTGTAATGCTTACCTTCAGGCAGCCAGAGTATTCTTTTGATAGGAAAGACATTTCAGCTTGGTAACAACTTGCGTGTCCATTGCCACAGCATGGGACTCTGGCAGAGGGGCTGGATCTTGACCAGCATCTGGGAATGCCCAGGATGGGATTGGCCAGGGTAGGACCAGTCCTCTCAGGCCTCTGTTTTGGAAAGGGACAAAAAGGGCTCTCATACTCATTGCTTTAACACCAATCACCACAAACATTCCTGCAAGCCAGCACCAGGTCCCCTGAACAGGGGGACAGTCCCAATTGCTGTGTTAAAAGTTTTGGCAGCCAGACTGAGAGGAGCCCAGCTCCCACGGGAGGGACGCCTGCACAGGGCACACGAGAGGCCTTCAAAGAGCCAAATGGGCACAGAGTGGACGTCTCATTGTCAGATGGCCACTGGGTTGGAGTGACATAAGGTCCCATTAAGCTGCAAACAATGTGTCCTTGGACACCAGCAAAGTCACGCTCCTCTTAACGCTGTCCTCTCTGTCAGGAAATGTCTATAAATATCAGGGTCTCCAGCCTTTCTCTTAGCAAGATCTCCCTGCAAGGCTGCATCCCAGAGCTGCTGCGATCCTGGTGGATATCCAGCCATGAGGGTCATCTACATTGTCTTTGCTGTTTTCCTAATGGCCTTGATGGCCACCCCAGGTAAGGTGGAAAATTGTGTGGAGCAGAAATGAGAGGTAAGAGCGAGCCACAAAGGAATTAAGGTGAAAGTGTTCCAGGAAGTGTCCAAGGGAAGGCTGGATGGGGCTTGGAGCAACCTGGGAAAGTGGGAGGCATCCCTGCCCATGGCAAGGGGGTGGAACTGGATGATCTTTAAGGTCCCTTCCAAATCAAACCATTCTGGCATTGTATGAAAAAAAAGTTTCCCAGGGAAGTTGGTGTGGATGGTGGGTCCTGCATGGAGAATTATGGTGGGCTTGGCTCACGAGACTTTCGGAGCAGAGTTCAGCTTCAGAATCACCCCCTCCTAAGACATCCAACACCTGGGGATCTCCATGGGAACTGGGTCCCATCATGGTCACTGGACCACGCTGGTGACCATGAAGAGTTAGTCAATGTAGATGTAGATCTTTCCTTCTTTCCACAGCCAAGAGCCAGCCCAAGAGGAGCTGCAGAGGGCACTGCTCCAGGACCTGTGGCAAAGGGGAGAGGGAGGAGTACACAGAGGACTGTGGGAGGATGCACTGCTGCCTGACACACAGGAAAAGGAAGTAGAGAGGAGGATGGAAAGTGATGTTTGCAGTGGTTTCTTCTTGTTTGGAAGAAACTTCGTTTCTTCTTTGTTTTGTTCTTTTTTTTTTTTTTTTTTTTCTTGATGGAAATGGATTTTGGTCCTTTCAATAAAAGAGACCAGTTCTCACCCTGACATGTGCTGTGTGGTTTGTTGTCTTCTAAACAGTTGGGTGCAGAGGTCCAGGAAAAATCTGGTCAGTCTTGCCAGAGAGGTCCTTATCCATGGAGATGATGTGGTCAAATGCAAATACTGCCAGTTGAAGCCATTCCCTGTGTCCTGTCCCTCCATCCCTTGTCCCAAGTCCCTCTCCAGCTCTCCTGGAGCCCCTTTAGGCACTGGAAGGAGCTCTGAGGTCTCCCTGGATCCTTCCCTTCCCCAGGTGAACACCCCCAGCTCTCCCAGCCTGGCTCCAGAGCAGGGGGTCTGCAGTCCTCACCCCCCGAACTGCCAATAATTTGGAAACGACCATGGCTGTGTGAGCAGCTCCATGTGGTGCCACAGGAACACTTGGAAGACAGAGGGTCCTTGGGACTGAGCTGCTGGAGGGTGAAGCAGGAGGGGAGAGGCACAATCTGTCACATCTCAGATACAGATTGGACCCAGCCAGGGTTAGTGCAGCCTAAAAACTGCGCTGCAGCTTCTGAATCTGCAAATTGCCACCAGTAATTAAGTTTTGTCCCCAGAAAGAATTCAGTTTTGTCCCTTTATGTGCCATTCAGCCCTGTTTTGGAGTTGGCCTGATGGGGTAAACAGCCCATGGCATCCATGCTGAGTGACAAGGAGACTTCCCAAGAACACAACATGGGGAAAATGCCCTCCAGCTGCTCCTTCTCAGCTGAGGCAGCATCTCTGGGCATCACTGGGGACACGTGAAGGAGAAAAATCAGGTGAACATGGAAGTAATCCCTGACTCACTGGTGAGAGCAGAGCCGCAGCTGGCACAGGGTGCCCAGAGAAGCTGTGGCTGCCCCTGAGTCCCTGGAAGTGCCCAAGGCCAGGTTGGACAGGGCTTGGAGCACCCTGGGCTAGTGGAAGGTGTCCCTGCCATGGCAGGGGGTGGAACAAGATGATCCTTAAGGTCCCTTCCAACCCAAAAAATTCTGTGATTCCATGATCTCGGGCTCTTCTTCGCTCACCATTTCCTTGGAAAAGAAAGCATAAAAGAACCCAGATCAGCTTCATGGCTTGCTGATCTCAGCTCCCATTTGTCACTGTTACCTTCCCCCTAATGTCTCCAGGAGGAGCAGTTGGAAATCCCTGCTGGAGGGACTGTGCTGCCACTACACCTTGGTCCTGGGTGGGTTTCCTGGAGAAGAGCTCACCATGGCTCAGGAAATTGTCTTCTGCAGATTTTTAGGCCAGTTTTTCCTTCCATTCCCATCAATGTCCTCAGCTGTGGACTCCAGTGTCACCCCCAATGGCACCTGCAAGTTATCCTAAGCCCAGAGGAAAGGGCTCCCCTGCCTCTCTTTGAGAGGATGGAAACAATGCTTTGCTCAGTTTTAATGCACAGCAAAGGGGAAGGATTTAAAAACTCTAATTAAAAAATGGATCATCGCAGTTTTATCTGAGAAAAACAGAGACTACACTGTGGGTAGTGACAATTTCATCTTTTAGGGAGGTTGGGGTGGACAGGGATGAACGGAGCCTATTGAACTTGGTGCAGGTGTCAGTCCAAGTGCCAGGTGGTGATCACCAGTAAGGAACAGGGATGGTGGAGGGATGAGGGGTTGCTCACACACCAGTGATAGTCTGGACACGGCCAGGTAATGCCAGCTGGCCTCAGGCCCAGCAAACAGGCCCTGGCACTGTTTAATGGACTGGAATAGACATCTCCAGTGTGTCCAAGGCCATGGGAACAGAGACTTCTTTCTCTAGGACTGGTGGGCTCAGGGAAGCAGAGGTGGGGGAACAGAGCTGAGGGTGTTGGTTTGTATTTGTAGTTTGGTATCTGTAGTTTTCCACAGACTGCAAATAAAATGTGGAGAGAAGGGCAAACTGATAAAAGGGATGCTTTATTTATATTTGTTCCCATCTTCCACTTCCAAGGTCTGGAGAGTTGCACGAGATGGGTGCATGAAGGGAAACCTCATTTCCAGTCCTGACGAGGTCCTGCAATGAAAACTGAGGCAGAGTAAAATCTTTGGGAAGGAAGATGGGAATCTTGTGAGGGTGGGGAGGCCCTGGCACAGGTTCCCGGAGAAGCTGGGGCTGCCCCTGGATCCCTGGAAGTGTCCCAGGCCAGGCTGGACAGGGTTTGGAGCAACCTGGGATAGTGCAAGATGTCCCTGCCCACGGCAGAGGGTGGAATGAGATGGTTTTTAAGGTCCATTCCAACCCAACCACTCTGTGATTCCGTGATTTCTTGAGGGGATGCACTGGAATTTTGTGGGTGGGTGACCAGTGTCTCTGTCACACGGAAAAGGCACCAGCAGACAGAACTCATCCCACCATCTCATTGTGTCCTCTGCAGGGAAGAACAATTTGGGAATAGAGATCACAGGGAGCTGAGAGCCCAGACCAGTGTATTACTGGCTCCTACCCTTCCCCCTGGAGCTCCCAATCCAAACACGCCCTCCCACAGAAGCTGCTCCAGGCACCATGGATAGTGAGGAATGCCACGGGAACAGCCCAGGATGCCAGCGAGAAGGCAACTTGGGTGATGTACAACGAAAAGAAAGCCCAGATTCCTTCTCCAGGCAGGAACCAGCACCAGGAAAATCCCGGCAGCACGGCTGGAAGGCGGCTTTTAGCAGCTCTCTGCAGCTCGAGAGCCCCGTGTCCCACGGGATGCGCCAGCCGCCGGGTCAGTGCTCAAGGTGAAACGCGTGCTCGCGGTCAGAGCCCAGGAGAAGATTTAGGGAAGGCTGCCATCTCTTGGATAACTGCAAAATGACGGCACCTGCCTGGGAAATGCTGCTCACGCACCCGAGGGATGCCAGCTCCAGCCTTGCCCGTGGACAAGTGCGGGCTGAAGTTATTCCCGCTCTGCTCGTGCCCCCCGCAGGCCGATCCACGTCTTTATTTAGGGCAAAGTGGGATCAGATCTGGGAATGAGCTGATTTTCCGTCTGGCTTCCCGTGCCCTTCGGCGGTGGCTGCCTCTGCGAGGCCGGAGCTGCACATCCGGAGAGTTTTATTTGACCCACCTTCAACCTGGCTGCCTCAGGTCCTGCAGGGCACACACTGTGGAACAGGTGCCGCTAGACTTGGGACAGCCTTTCTGGGGTCTCTTTGCCCATCCCTGCTGCACTCAGGTGATTCCAGGGGCTCCTTTCAGCTTTCCACAGGAACCCTTTTGGTATTTGCAGTGGCCACACCTGCTCTGCCAAGCCCGGAGGAGCAAACCCTGCCCTCCCTCCTCTGGTTCCCTGTCCCCAGGGTCCCCTCCACCGCCCTCTCTCCCAGACCCAGCTGCATCCCAGCACCTGCCTGCCTGGTGGCCCACTTTCCTGCAGATTAAACATTTGTCTAATGGCCATAAGCTGCTTAAACATGTCTTGGGCAAAGCCCCTTTGTGAGTATCCCGAGAATAAATGGCTTCCTGCTGGGACCACTGCTTTGCCCCCACTCCAAAGCATTTCTTACGGATGCCTCCTCTGTTTTCCTTCCTTTTTGTGCCTCCAGTCTGCTCATCTCCTTTCCAGGAGTGAGGAATTTACCCCATCGTGGACAAAGGGAAATGGCCTGTGTTACATGGCCAAAGAAAATCCCCAGTCCTGCTTCCCTTTTCCACCCTGCTCCATCTCTCCAGGATATCCCAAAGCACGCCCCTCCCTCCAATCCCATGTGTGTTCACCCAGCCAGCCAACACCACAATGTTTAGGATTTGCCAATGCCTGAGTGTGCAGCACTTTCTAATTAGTCTGACAAAAGCCAAATAAAATCAGAGCCAACACATCCAGCGCTTCCAGGGTTTTCCACCCCACATGCCTGTCAGCTCTGCATCTCCACTCTTTGTCCTCCCTGCCACCTCTGACCAAGCTGTGACCTTTAACCTAGAGCTAAAAAAGCATGAAATACAAATAAAGTGACTGTCCTAAAGCTATTTTTATTTTTGGCAGGCATAGGAAGAGGCTCAAGCTGACCAAGACTGGGAATATTTGCTCCAAACAGTAAGAATTGTGATTTTTTTTTTTCAAAAGGAACTTTTTATCAGTTTTTGCCTCCTGAGGATGTATGACATAGACCCCTCTGCTGCATCCCTGTTTTCTTATTTAAAAACAAATGCTGACTCTAAAATCCCAGTAATCTTCCCATGCTCTGAATACTCAGCACATAAATAACAGAAAGGACCCAAGCACTTGGAACAAGGCAAGGAATTCCAGCAACACCCTGTGCCCTAAAATCAAGGGGGATTCATCCAGGGCTTATGCTGCTAGAGGAGGTGATGCTAAGCTGGGCTCCTAAGCCGTGGCTCCTTGGATATTAGAGAAGGAAAGAGTGTGGGGGAGGTGGCTGGGATGGAGAAATAGGGAAAGGCTTAGCAATGCCAGGCTTTAGAGTATCTTGGGGGCTGGTGACTGTGATTCCCCTTGGGAAAGAGTGCTCTGGTAGGAGGGAAGGACTCGTGGGCTGCATGGAAAGGTGAAAGAGGTAAAGTGATGCTATTGCCCCAAAAAATGTTCTGCTTTTCAGCTGCAATGTGGGGTCCCCCCTGGTGTTGGGAACCCCAAGGTTTTGGGGGCCAGTCCTTCATCTCCCAGCATCCACGGTGCTGCAAGGGCTGGGAGAGAGCAGGAAAGGTCCTTGGGAAGCAGCACAGTGGCACAAGGGAGAAGTGGAGGAGGGAAGGGAAGCAGGATGCCCACAAGGGCGGGAGGGATGTGGACAGGAGGAGTTCCAGGAGCAGAACACGAGCAGAGGATGGGAAGGGAATGGTTACATTGCCCAAGGTGGTGGTTTCACCAGTATCCCTGGATTTGGTACAGGGAAGGGCTGGGGACGCTCTGGAGCTGTGGCTTGAAGAGGAGAAAAACAGATGGAGGAATTGTGTCAGGGAATACAGGCAATTGGTGCAGTGCCTGTATGACCAAGAGGACTTAGAGACAGTCCTGGGAGACCACCTGGTCTGGTCTGGGTGTCACTGGAAGGGAAAATTCACACCCCACAGGTCTTGGGGCCACTCCCAGCCCAACACGTGGCCAAACAGCCCTTCTGGAATCCTTGGAAGGGCTCTTGCAGCATTTTCACCTTGAGCTTGACTTGGATCACCCACCAGTCAGACACCCAGCTCCTGCTATTCCCCTGGAGAGTGGATTCAGGCCTTCAGTCCTTACATGTGATTAATGACCCCAGTGATAATTACTGTGTAGGACCAGAGCACCTCAGAGCACCCAGGCTCTCTCCAGAGATTTATAAACCTCTCAAGAGATTTACAATTTAAACATGGTCTTATGCATGCCCCAAAGCCAAGACAGAGTGGCCAGTTGGGCTGGATCTGCTATTAAACTTTCTCAGTCTTCAAAACAAGATGATCCCTCCAGATGGTCCTTTGGGAATGGTCCCTTGTCCATGTTAACTCCTAAGTTTCCCAGGTTATTCCAGCCAGTGTTCCACCTGAGCTGAAACAAGCAGTTCAGCAGTAGGGGTGATTTTCTGTGCCCCAAATTATTTCATTCCCAGTTGTAGCCATACCCCCAGGGATTTTAATTCCAGTAGGGTGGGGACGGTGGCCACATGGCCACAAGGACCAGGAGCAGAGCAAAGATCTTCACCAGCAGTGTCAGCTCATAAAATATGAGGCAAAATTGTAACGCATGCAAAGATAAGAATCCTCTTTTTCTCTTTTAAAGTGAAAATGCTGGAACTGAGTAATTACTCCAGGCCTG
This sequence comes from Aphelocoma coerulescens, assembly GCF_041296385.1. Lineage (NCBI taxonomy): Eukaryota > Metazoa > Chordata > Aves > Passeriformes > Corvidae > Aphelocoma > Aphelocoma coerulescens. The sequence continues at coordinate 122,749,899 of NC_091016.1, forward strand.
GCTATCCAGTCAGAAAGCATCAGGCATTTCTGAGCAGTGCTGGATGAGGGACCGACGGGGCTGGCTGGCATTTCATCCCAGCTTCCTTTCACTTGAGCAATCCGCTCCAGAGACTCTTGCTTTAGTCACTTTTACGGCTCCTTGCACTCAAGGCTGCAGCAGCATGTGCTGGAAGAGATGCTATGCTATAAAATGTTATTTTGTGGCATTGTTTTCCCTAAAAGTAATGTTTTTTCCTTCACCCTGAATAGGTCTTTCTCCTGTTTCTTCTGATACCTGGTGCATTTTCACAGAGAAATGCGACCTCTGGCCAAATTGTACTCAGAATCCCTGAGTTTCTTCTTGTCTTTCAACTTCCCCTGAAGTTTAAAGGGGTGAACTCATCATCTTCCCTCTTCTGCTGGGTCTCAGATGGTGTCAACTCTTGAAATTACCTTCCTTGCCTTTTGCCATCAGAGGGACCTGGGCAGGCTGGAGAGGTGGGTCCGTGTGAACCTCACCAAGTTCAACAAGACCAACTGCAAGGTCCTACACTTTGGTCTGGGCAATCCCAAGCACAAGAGCAGGCTGGGAGGAGAATGGGACTTCAGGGAAGAAGGACTTGGGGATGCTGCTGGATGAGACCCGGACATGACACGGCCATGATCATGTCCTGGGCTGATCCAACAGTGTGGGCAGAAGGGGAGGGGGGGTTCTGCCCCTCTGCCCCTCCCTGGTGAGACCCCACCTGCAGAGCTGCCTCCAGCCCTGGGACCAACAGCAGAAGGACGTGGAGCTGCTGGAGAGAGTCCAGAGGAGGCCACGGAGATGCTCCAAGGGCTGGAGCCCCTCTGCTCTGGAGCCAGGCTGGGAGAGCTGGGGCTGTTCACCTGGAGAAAAGAAGACTCCACGGAGAGACTTTTCCAGAGATTAAAGGCGCTCCAGGAGAGCTGGAGAGGGACTTGAGACAAGGGATGGAGGGACAGGACAAGGGAGAATGGCTTCAAACTGCCAGAGGGCAGGGATAGATGGGATATTGGGAAGGAATTGTTCCCTGTGAGGGTGGGGAGGCCCTGGCCCAGGGTGCCCAGAGAAGCTGGGGCTGCCCCTGGGTCCCTGGAAGTGTCCAAGGCCAGGCTGGACGGGGCTTGGAGCAACCTGGGCTAGTGGAAGGTGTCCCTGCCCATGGCAGGGGGTGGAACTGGATGATCTTTAAGGTCACTTCCAACCCAAACCATTGTGGGATTCCAAGATTATTTGTATATTTTCCCAAACATACCTGAGATCTTTGCCCAGAGAAGCCAAAGGATGTGTTGGACATTTCATGGGTGATCTTCACCTGTGCTCCAGGGTGCCAGAACACCCTGAGGAGCTGCACAAGTTTATCTTGTTTCAGGAAAGAAAATGGTCAAAAATCCAAAAATGTTTTGTAAAGACAACAGAAGAGTTTGAGGATACTCAAATGAAAAAAGAGGAGGAAACAACAGACCCGAAATTCTCTTTCCATTTTTCCCTGCCCTGTATAATACAAGTCACTGGATGTCACTCGGTGAAGATGAAGTTCAGTGGAGGAGCAGGAATTCAGAGGTGCCTCCGTTGTGTAAAGCCACTTTATGGACTTCACTGCCAAAGAAGGTCACGGAGTCAACTGCTGTGACCGGATAATTGCATGACCATGAACATTTGCAGCTCTGCATGCGAAGATCCTGTAATAAAGGTAATCAAATCTCATGCTCCAGCGCATAAGTGGATCTTCGGCAGCAGCCGGGGAAGAGCTTTTCCACCCGCACACCCAGAACTGTGCAGTCACTTTGGAGCGCAATGGAGGCAACCTCGGGAGCCTCAGGTTTTGGCCATCGCCGGAGGCAGGAAGGAGGGTTTGATGAGCTGGTGGTCTAAGTGGGAATGGCAATTCCTGTGCAGGAGCTGGGGAGATCACGGAAGGGGCCGGGTGTGATTGGTGTGCTACAGCGAGTCCCTGTGCACTAGGAAATCCACGGCTCAGGAGATCGCCCCCAACAGCAAACCCTGGCCTGGAACATCGGCAAAGCACCACAGGGCACTTATGCAATCGAGTCTGAAATACCCTGGGAGACTGCAGGTGACACTTTGCCCAGCTCAGGAGTGAGGAGTGATGAAGGAGTCCTCAGAGATGCCCAGAGATGGTGTGGACTCCCCATCCCTGGAAGTGTTCCAGGCCAGGTTGGACAGGGCTTGGAGCAACTTGGTCTATGAAAGGTGTCCCTTCCCATGGCAGGGGAGTGGAATGAGACGGTTTTTCAGGTCCTTCCAACCCAAACCATTCTGTGATTCTATAATTCCATCCTCAGCAAACACTGAAACACTGACCTCCACCCCATGACGAGCTGTTGGTTTCCATGTCAATGAAAAGCCCAGCCACAGTGCTATCACTGCTTGTGGTATCCTGTGCAGGGCCAGGAGTTGGATTTAATGGTCCTTGTGGGTCCCTTCGAGCTCAGGATATTTTATGATTCTACTGCAAACCAGAGAGGAAACATAACACTCTGGTGGGTGCATTTATGGGGGTCAAGGATTGGGATCTCCATGTATTTACGTGGATAAATCAGGGAAATCAGATGCAACTGTGCAGTCCCACCCTAGCTAAGATTTCCAACATATGCAAGAGAAAAAGATAAAATTGCAATTAGAATCCTAGAATGGGTTGGGTTGGAAGGACCTTAAAGGTCATCTTCTTCCAACCCCCTGCCATGGGCAGGGACACCTTCCACTAGCCCAGGTTGCTCCAAGCCCTGTCCAACCTGGCCTTGGACACTTGCAGGGATCCAGGGGCAGCCACAGCTTCTCTGGGCACCCTGTGCCAGGGCCTCACCACCCTCACAGGGAACAATTTTTTTTTTTAATATTTGGAGGGAAGAAGAGGGCACAGACAAGACCCATCTTGGAGAAAAGGGCATCCAGCTATAATGGGAAAACTGCTCAGACAAAAATGCCCAATGTAGGGATGTGGGGGACCCCAAATTAGTGCCCTTCAAACCTAAACATCCAAGCAGCTGCATCTTTGATTACAGGGCCCAAGCTCTGCATCAGGAGGCTGTGAAAGCTGTGATTTCTGCGGGTCAGCACAGGCTGGAGCAGAAATGGATGTTTCCCAGCAAGCAGAGAGCTGTGAAATATCCTACTGAAAGCCAGCGCCGGGGATCCGCTCCCGTCTGATCCGCCGCAATTTCGCACAGTGGTGGAGGTTTTCACACGTAGCAATAAAGAGTGATTTTGGGAGGCAAATAGCTGAAAGAGCAGAAGCACCTGGAAATGAAGGTATCACCTCTGGTCATGATTGCAGCTCCCTGACATCGGGAGCCAGCACCAGGCAGGCCCAGGATTTCCCAGCGAGGCCCAGCTGCCAGACTGTTACTCTGCCTTCACACTGTCAAACACACCCGGATCCGCAATTCCCCGAGCTCTGGGGGAAAGGATGCAGGGATCCATGGAAAACAGGCTTTGCTGCAGTGCTGAGAGAGCCATCGATCATCTCTGTCCACAAAGCCAACACAGCCCACTCGGGAAGAGTGTTTTGGGGCCACATCCAGGCTCTGAAAAAAGGAGGCATCTGGGGAAATAGGTGCAGAGGAGGTCACAAAGATGATCTGAGGGCTGAAGCACCTCTCCTAGGAAAACAGGAGGAAAAAGCAGGGGTTGTTGAGTCTGGAAATGGACACCTTATTGTGACCTTCCAGTAATTAAAGGGAACTTACAAAAAAAGAGGGAGAGGGACTTTTGGCAAGGGCATGGAGTGATAGGACTAGCGGAGAGGCTTCAAACTGACAGACAGAAGAGTTAGGAAGAAACTGTTCACCAAGAGGGTGGGGAGGCCCTGGCCCAGGGTGCCCAGAGAAGCTGTAGCTGCCCCTGGGTCCCTAGAAGTGTCCAAGGCCAGGTTGGACAGGACTTGGAGCAACCTGGGCTAGTGGAAGCTGTCCCTGCCCATGGCAGGGGGTGGGAATGGGATGACCTTTAAGGCCCCCTCTATCCCAAACCATCCCATGATTCTGTTTCCCAGCAGTGATGCCCCCAAAGGAGTTTGTGGCACAACTCACCTGTTGAGACCCGAGCTGTGATAGAGGGCTTTAGATGGGAAACTCAGAGATGAATACATCCCCATTTGGCAGGAAAAATCCAAGGAGTGAATTGACTGAGAGGCCAATGCACAGCCTGGATGGATGAATGAAAAACAGAGATAGAAAATACATTGAAAACGTTGAGATCCCTCCTAAAGTTGGATGGCTCTCATGGCTTCAACCCTCAGGTGAGTTCCAGCTCCCAAGTCACCCTCTACCATCACCCTCATTAAGCAATTCAAGGTAGACTTGACGGCTCAGGAGGAAGCTGTGAGGTCCTTCCACACACATTTTCCCCTGCAAAAACAGTGTCAGCTTGTGTGTCCTGTGGGGACAGGGATGTCTCCTTGCACTGCCCTCTCTGTACCTAGGAAGTTGTCCTTTGCAGGGGAAGATCCTGATTCAGCAAAACGTTACACCCAAAATCAACCTGAAGCCCATCTGTGCTCCTTGAAACAAGTGCCACTGAGAGCTGGTCTGAATATTCTGCCACACAGACACGTCTCAGGATCGAGACACGATAAGGGATAAGGATTTAAATGTATTGTTTAACCAAGAAGTGATAAAAGAGCTGCTGGCAAGGAGGTGGAAGCAGCAGTGTACACGATACGAGCAATCCAAGGGTGTTGGATTCCCTGTGAGAAACTTGGAGCAAGGAACGGGCTGTGTGCTTGTCCCTGGAGTGTCACCAGACTACCCCAGCTCCTGAAAACAGGGGTTTGCTGCCTCTCACCCTGCTGGCCTGACCACCTGCCATCAAATCCTCCAGGCAGCTGGTAGCTGCAGCCACACTGAGGAGGGGGACTTGCTCACGGGACTGGAACCGGTGGCTTCTCCCTGGAATGTTAATTAATGAACAGCCACGCTCCAGGCATGCTGCATCCTCACAGCACCTGGTGCAGCAGTGACTTGAAAGAGCAATGAGTGCCATTCTCCTGGAGAGATTTCTTGAGGGGATTTCTGACCTATCCTAAGCAGGATCAGCAGGATCATAGAATCCTAGAATGGCTTGGATTGGAATGGATTTAAAAGCTTATCTAGTCTGACCCCCTGCCACGGGCAGAGACACCTTCCATTATCCCAGGTTGATCCAAGCCCCATCCGACCTGGCCTTGGACACTTCCAGGGATCCAGGGGCAGCCACAGCTTCTCTGGGCAACCTGTGCCAGGGCCTGCCCACCCTCACAGCCAACAATTCCTTCCTGACCTCTAAACTAAACCTCTCCTAATTTAAAACCATTCCCTCTGCCATTCCCAGGACTGTTCTTCATGTTCAGGTCTATGAATTAAGTCTCTATTGAATCACAGAATCATGGAATGTTTTTTTTTGGAGGGGGCCTTAAAGAACACCCAGTTCCAACCCCTCGCCATGGGCAGGAACACCTTCCACTAAATCAGGTCACTCGGATCCCTACCCAGCCAGGTATGGAACATCTCCAGAGATGGGGAGCCCACAGCCTCTCTGGGCAACAAGACAGGGATGAGAATGTCTCAGAGGAATGGGAATTCTTTCCTCTCTCAAGGTGAAATATCACAGCAGCTGCAGAGCTACTAGTCAAGGCTGCACAATCTCTGCTGGAGGTGGAAGGACAATTAAGAACTTTTTGGGTCAAGGTAGGTCTCATTCAACAGGCCCAGTTTTGCAGTCTTCACCTGGACAGTTGTCCCATTGCAAGCACAGTGATCTGTAAGAATAGATCAAGAGTTATTGTTTGCTGCTGTTTCAGCTTCTTTTTCCTTTTTTTAAAAAATCTTCTTTCCATTCTGCCCTAAAAATGCCAGAGCTTGTTATCCTCTGCGAGATTCAACCTGAGCATTTGTGCCGCACACTCCCTCGTGCCCCTTCTGATCAGCGTAACCAGCAGAGAACTGAGTCCCTCACACTTCTCCTTGCTGTCTTCCCGTTTTGCTTGACCTCCATGGGATTCCCTCTGTCCTGCAGTGCCCATCCCCTGAGCAGAGCACGAGGTGGGTTTCTCTGGTTCTGGCTAGGCTTCCCATGGGAGATGCCACAAGGAGCACTTTGTGACACTTCCCAAAGACCAAACTCACCATGCCTGGCTCTCTGGCAACCCAAGTAGCAAGACTCGAAGTGTCACCTAAGCAAAACATCTGTCTCTGAGCACGGCTCTTTTCACTCTGTCTGGTCTGGGTTGCCTTTCACTAATTTCACCCGTCTAAAAGTTAAATTTCTGTTCAGTCAGCAGAAAAAAGATGGGCACCTCCAGACCAGAGTGTGGTTCCTCCTGTTCCAAAGTACATGCCTAAAACAGGGAGAGGAATTACCTTCCAGTTGTTCTGACATCCCCTCCAAATCCTCCAGAGAAACTCTGAGTGATCAGCTTGAACAAGAAAGATGTCCAACTTCTAGATGGCTAAAACAAGGAGAGACGAATTCCCACGCCTGGCTTCGTGTTTAGGAACCTCACAGGGAAGAACAATTCTTCCACTGCTTTATTAAGCAATCTTCAAGCTTATTTATCTCTTCCTTCCAGTCTCTTTAAATGCCACTGAAGTTGCTGTCATCACAAATCAGAGTCACCAGAATTGCCTTTCAAAGCAAAACTCCAAACTGAGAAGAAAAGACATTGCTGTGAAGCAAACCCCGACGGGTTGTGTATTGCAGGGACAGGAGCACGGGGGCTGCTCCAGCCTCTCCTCACCGTGGGCCAAACTGGTGCTGTGCATCCTCCCGGGGAGCAGGGTGCCCCAGGAGCATTACAGCAGCTGGATTGCTTCAAATTTTTGGGCTTCAGGAGGAATTTCTTTACAAAAAGGGTTGTTAAAAATTGGGACAGGTTGCCCAGGGAGGTGGTGGAGTCACCTTCCCTGGAGGTGTTCAAGGAACAGCTGAAAGTGACACTGAATGCTCTGGTTTAGTTGACAAGGTGGTCAAAGGTTGGACTTGATGATCTTTGAGGTCTTTCCCAACCTTCATGATCTTGTGAAATCAAGGATTCACCTCATATTTTCTCCCCACTGTTGGCCATTAGCAAGGTCCTATAAGAAAAGTAACATCAGGGAAAACACTTAGTTATCCTTAGTAATTCCACTTTCCACCATTTTCACCCCAAAGGACAACTTGAACTCATTGCCTCAAATGGGCTTTTCTTCCCAGTTCATATTCTGGAACAAACCAGCAGTTGTTTCCTATTCCCAGCCCTCGAGTCCTCCAGGATTTTACAGGCTGTGCAGGAGATGTCCCAAGTCCCTCTGGAGAGGTTTGTCACTGTCCAGCCTTGGCAGCCACGTGTCCCAGAGCTCCTCACGCACCAGCAGTTCTCATGCAGTGACTTCTTCCCAAGCTCTGACATCAGTGGGGATCAGCTGGTGCTCCCCAGTGGCGGCTGATCAGCTGCTAAATGGAGATTTGCTCCAGGAGAAATGTGCACCAACCCCAAGGTGATGCTGCAGGATGTGGTTTGAGTCCCCAGTGATTCCAGGCTGGACAGCGAGATTTGGGAATGGTGATTTATAAAAGAGCTGGAAGAAGCGAAGCAGAAAAGAGCTGAGGGAATAAAAGGGGTTTTTATGTTTTTCTGGTTTCTTGAGGAAACAAGGCTGGGGAGATCACACCCTCAGAGTTCCCATCTCTGATTTTCTGTCTTTATCATTCCTACCTGATCCAACAACTCCTTCATCCCTCCAACAGCTTCTGCTAGACCCCAAGGAGACAACAGACATCCTATCAATGTCTTCTCCCAGGTAAAGCTGCAGATGACAAGCACAGCTGCCAAAGAAGGGAATTTTTAAAGCCACTCCTTGTTCAAACATTGTTGATTTCACTTTACTTGGGGATGGGCTTTGAGGACGAGGCTTTGAGCAAACTCATCTGGAGGAAGGTGTCCCTGCTTATGGAACCAGATGATCTTTAAAGTCCCTTCCAACCCAAACCATTCTGTGATTCTATAATGTGTTTGGATTCTTTTCTTTTTTTTCAATGAGTGTTTTTGTTTGATTAAAACCAAGCTGCGTCCCCAATATACATCTATACATTTTAATTATCATCATATAACATTGCTCTGCTCATGGGTTCTGTGAAATGAACTTAATGACATTCCCAAAGTATTTACCATGTGCTGGTTAATTGCAACTCTTAACCAGGAAAAGAGGACTTGGGAAAGGGTGAAAGAATGGACATATTCAAACCTGAAAAAGCTATTTGAAAATAAGCTTCAATGGCTATTCAGGTTTTTGAGCAGAAAACTCACTCTGTAAGTGCCACAGATGAACACAATAAAATTGAAATTCATTTTCAGCATCAAAGAAGCATTGCTATAAATCCTACTGTGAACTCAAAGGTAGCAATGCCAGGTGTCTGGGTAGCAGGCATGCTCAGAGGGCTTTCCAGATGTCTCTATCAAGAGCAGCCCTGGGAGAAGGACTTGAGGGTGCTAATGAGAGGCTGGACATGCTCTGGCTCTGAAACCCGCTGTGCTAGGCTGATCCCACAGCGTGGGCAGCAGGAGAGGGAGGGATTCTGCCCTTCTGCCCCACTCAGGTGAGACCCCACCTGGGGTTTCCAGCACAGGAAGGACATGGATTGGAGTGAGTTCAGAGGAAGCCACCAGAATGACCAGAGGATGGGGCATCTCTTCTAAGAGGAAAGGTTGAGGGAGTGCGGATTGTTCAGCCTGCAAAAGAGAAGGCTTTGGGGTGACCTAATTGTGGCCTTCCAGTGCCTAAAAGGAGCCAACAGGAAAGCTGGAGAAACACCATTTACAAGGGCCTGGAGTGAGAGGACAGGGTTTCACACTGACAGAGAGTAGGGTTAGAATGGATATTGGGAAGAAACTGTGAGGGTGGGGAGGCCCTGACCCAGGGTGCCCAGAGAAGCTGTGGCTGCCCCTGGATGCTTGGAAGTGTCCAAGGGCAGGTTGGACAGGGCTTGGAGCAACCTGGGCTAGTGGGAGGTGTCCCTGCCCATGGCAGGGGGTTGGAATGAGGTGGTTTTCAAGGTCTGTTCCAACCCAACCCATTCCATGATTCCATGGTTCTATGAACTCACGTTGTATCATGAACAACCCATGAAAAAACTTTGTTGTCCTTAGTAGGATGGTCCAGGCTTGGTCTTTGCTGCTTTACCCTGGATTTGGAGTAGGGTTTTCTTCTCCTAAGGTCAACAACAGGTGCTTCTCCCCAGAGCAGGAAACAAAGTCCAGTTTCTTTCCTGAAGCAGAATTCCCTTCTCCACAGGCACTTGAGGAGCAGCTCTGCCAACACAGCGACCAACTCTCCTTGGCAAAGGTAAATCTCCCCCACCAGTGCATCGCTGCTGTCTGAAGGTGGCCTGACAAATCCATTGACATGACATAAGGAGAGATTTAGGAGAGGTTTGGGAGCATAATAAATGAATCCCCCATCGAGGCGACTCTACGTTCCTTGGATCTAGCAAGCAATCACAATAAGCCCTTTGGATTACTTGAGACAAATGCCTGTCTGCACAACAAATCACCGCAGATTGCTTATGACAGCCAAATGAGACGTCCTTTCAGAACATCACCAGCAACTCTCACAGCTCTGGAGCACATTATACAGCAGGAGTGAAGAAATCTTAAGAAACCACATCACCTCTTTTGGGTCTTCTTTCACAGGATAAGGACAAGTGACTTCTAACCTGCTCTTCCAGGGCAGCTTGGCCAAATTGTTTGCTACAAGGCATTAGAGCTTTTGTGTTGTCTTTGACATTCCAGGTTACTAAAGGATTATATCCATAGACTGTGGTAATCCCTGAATATTTAGAAAATACACACACGGCTCTCCAAACACCAGACATCTGCCCCGTGGCGCTGCACATCTGCCATTCCCGTGGATTTTTGAACAATTTCCTTTGATGAGCAGGTTTATTCCAATGGAAATCGACAAATGAGAACGGCTCCCGTTCCCTCTCCACGGCTGTGCCGAGCCTGCAGTTTTGTAGCTTAACATTTTTATCCAAGACAAAACATGCAGTCAGGCTCTTTGGACATCACACAAACACACATAAATGTTGAAAGATAAATAGGTTGGATGCACACACACACACACACACACTCTCTCTCTCACTGAAATCTCTGCTAAAAATCTGCCTCTGAAACGAATACATATTTTTTAAATCAACATTTTTTAGAGACACTAACTGCATCTTCAGAGCAGAGAACACATTATTTTGTAGGCGTTTTCAGCAGCATAATACCAACCCCTATTTTTAACTATTGACTAATTACCAGTAGATCTTAATTACATGGTGTGTGGAGGCACTAATAAGTTTACAAATCTGCCAACAACACTAAACACATATGTCTTTGCAAGCATTAGCCTCTCCCTCTTATTTTTTAAAACCTTTTCTCTTTCCCCCCCCTCTAATTTGGCAGCAGAAGATCCTGGAAAAGGCTGTAATTGTGGCTGATTAGAAGGCAAGCATCTAAACACCCTTGTGGAGAAAAGAATGGCTTCAAAGCACGAGGAGGAATAAAAAGAGAAGCCAGCAGAGCCTGGAGAATTTGGATTTTTAGCAGGGTGAGAGAAGGGTTGCCTTTGGAGGCATTAACTTTTGTCTTCTCTGCAAGATTCATGGAGCCATGTGCAGGTTTATTTAATAACTTTGTTTAGGAAACAGTGGCTTGGAGCAATCTGGTCTATGGAAGGTGTCCCTGCCCATGGCAGGGGGTTGGAATGAGATGATCTTCGAGGTCCTTTCCAACCAAACCATTTTGTGATTCTATGATACAATCTTTGAGAAGAAGGATGGTGTTATTTTATGCATTTAGGTTTAATATCCTTATGCAAAATGTAACTCGACAGGAGCTGCCCCTGTGTTCTGCTTTGCTGGGTTATGGCACAATGCAGCCAAATCCGTCCCAGAGGGATTTTCTGACAGGGATTGTGCCTCTTGTTCAAGAATTTTGACACAGTTTTTGCATGCTCAGCTTCTCAGACATGTTTTACACAGCAACTGACTCCCACATCGACCAAAATACCTTTCAGACCCAGAGCCCACAAAGCTGCCCACCCCTGCAGGCTCTTTCAACAGCCTTGAGGGGAGCAAAGTTTGAGACTTGGGATGCTCCTCTTGTGCAGGGCCTGTCACAGGGGCAGGGGGCTGTAGGTCTGCAATGCTCCCATTAAATCCACATCTGGCTGAAGTTTGCCCAGTGCCAGAGAGAGGATTCATGGAGATCCAGGAGGCAAAGAGGTCACTGCAGTTAACTGATCCTCTGGAAGCCACAAACTTCCATAGTCTCCTTAAAACTTGGTCAAGAGGGAATGGCTTTAAACTGCCAGAGGGCAGGGATGGATGGGATATTGGGAAGGAATTGTTCCCTGGGAGGGTGGGGAGGCCCTGGCACAGGGTGCCCAGAGAAGCTGTGGCTGCCTCTGGGTCCCTGGAAGTGTCCAAGGCCAGGTTGGATAGGGCTTGGAGCAACCTGGGCTAGTGGAAGGAGTCCCTGCCCACGGCAGGGGTGGAAGGGGATGATCTTTACGTTCCCATCCAACCCAAACCATTCTGGGATTTTATGGTTGAACTCAAGTGCTCTCAACTACAGAACTGAACATCTAAAAGTCTGATGGCAAAGACTTCTACGTGTTCTTCCATCAGTTGAGTTTCTGACAAAAAGGAGCATCGCCCTAAAATCACCCTCAGCAGAAGCCTCTGCACACCCAACAGCACTTACCCCAAGAGGGGATCACTTGTGGAAGGTTTGATGTTGCTTTAGAAGCTATTTAGAGGCTATTCAAAAGGTCAAAGCGTTATTAGAAAAAATAAATTATAGTGGAATTGTATAGGCTGATTTTTAATAAAAATAATTCCAATAATTTGACAAGAAGCAAAATTAATCTTCTCTTTCCAAGTGCAAGTACAACCAAAGGGTGAAGAATGTCCACATTCTTGGAATGAACACTGGGGATGCTTTTAGTCTGTGTCCATGCTGCTGCTGATCTCCCGAATGATTTGCCATGGAATCACTGGATAAACTTGAGTTTTATGACTCCATAAATGAGAGCAGGTGTCTCCTTTGCACATCCATATTTCTAAATGCAGAAGGGTATTTCTGTCTGGGATGATTCAGTGTTTATATTTACACGGTGGAGGAGAGGAGATTATTGTCATTTGCATTGATGAAGGAGGTAGTTGTCACCTTCCAGTTTTTCCATATTGAATCTTTGTTAGCAAATAACATGTCTTGAGTAAAATGAGAGCAGGAGATAATTTAAATGGGCACCACACTTAGCCCTGGCAATGAAATTACAAAAGTGAATCAACATGAAAGCAGAATAATTTTTTTTTCTCAACAATTTAGGTAATTATGGCCAAGGCAGGCATCAGTTTTCCCTGCAAAGAAACATAACCAGTTACTCTGGTGTCTTAGGGCAAAACTTCAGTTCGTTAATTAACAGATTCAGAAATATTGTGTGCGCTGGCAGATGGAAGAAATGATAAGAGCACTTGGCAAAGCTGGAAATGCTGGTGATTGCACAGATCAGAAAGCACAGTGTGCACCTGAACCAGGACTTCAGAATAGCCAGACTTAATTCTGAGATGCTGTCTGAAACAGCCACGTGATAATTTTTGCCATAGAGATGAGAGACTTTCAGCATCCATTTCAAGCTGGGCAAATCTAATCCGAGTTATTAAATGACCTGTGCAAAGCCAAATTAATCAAAAGCATTTAAAAACAGAGAAGGGGAATTGGTGATGCTTTTAATATGGTGGGAGAATAAAAGGAAGAAAGAAATGGAGTGTTTGTTATCCTACAAAAAAGAGTTTTGCTCTATTATGGAATAAAGAGTGTTTATGCCCCATCTCCTTACACTTAATGCCAAGTGGCAGAGGCAGGTGAACGGATCTCCCCAAAACAGGTAAAAATTCCATGTTGCTTCCTGAAACCAGAGCTCCAAAAGGAGCTGAGTCAGGAGAGGACAAAGTCATGGGATGGGAAGATCCCTGGCAGGGGATTGGAATTACACAATTTTTAAGGTCCCTTCCAACCCAAACCATTCTGGGACTCTACGTTCCCACTCAGGACCAAAGTGGTACAAATGGTGGTTGAAGTGGAGCCAAGGCAGGGGGAGAAGATTTACTGAGTGCAAAAGGACACAAAAATGAGAATCCCATGTGGTTCATGAGGAGAAGAGAAGGGCTGCAAAGGTGTCACCAACACAGAATTAAAGAATATCCAGAGATGGAAGGGACCCACAGGGTTCATAAAAATCCAGCTCCTGGCCCTGCACAGGACAACTCCAAGGTTCACGCCAGAAACAATAGGAATAAAATGGAAATTCTGTCCTCAGGATGAAAAAGGAGAAGAAAAGCATGGAGACCTGGTGTGCACAGAGCTTTAGGTCCATGGCGGATCTCAGAGGGTCAGTAGGGAATCAGGGGAAGGTGATTTCTCTGCAGTACTTTGCCTAGAGGAAGGACCAAGAAGAGAAGAAGGAAAGACACCGAGGTGTAGCAGCCCACATTGGAAAGAGGCAGTGCTTGGGCTGATGCTTCAGCCAGAGGGAGATGCAAGAAGCTGCAGTCACCAGTTACCTTGTCCTTGACTTTTTTCTGGGGGGAATGTTCGGATTTGTGCACCATCCTGTCTTTATTTGGCTTGATAGAAAAGGTCATGCATTTAATTAATAATTCTTCCATTTAATTAACAATTCTGTGGTGACAGTGTTAAATACAAGGAAATATTCTGTTATATTCATAGGTTTGGGGAGGTTGACAGCATCATGAGACCCCACTTGAGGTGCTGCTTCCAGCTCTGGAGCCTCCAACATAAGAAGGACATGGACCTGTTGGACTAAGTCCAAAGGATGCCATGGAGATGTTCCAAGGGCTGGAGCCCCTCTGCTCTGAAGCCAGGCTGGGAGAGCTGGGGGTGTTCACCTGAAGAAAAGAAGGATCCAGGGAGACCTCAGAGCTCCTTCTAGAACCTAAAAGGGGCTACAAGAGGGCTGGAGACAGACATGGGACAAGAGCCTGGAGGGACAGGACGAGGGAGAATGGCTTTAAATTGTCAGAGGGCAAGGAGAGATGGGATATTGGGATGAAATTGTTCCCTGTGAGGGTGGCGAGGCCCTGGCACAGGGTGCCCAGAGAAGCTGTGGCTGCCCCTGGATCCCTGGAAGTGTCCAAGGCCGGGTTGGACAGGGCTTGGAGCAACCAGGGCTAGTGGAAGGTGTCCCTGCCCATGGCAGGGGTTGGAACAAGATGAACTTTAAGGTCCTTTCCCAGCCAAACCACTCTGGGATTCAATAATTATCAGTTATAAATAGTAAGCATCAGGAACTGTGGGAAGGGGAATCATTTTACAGGGAACATACCTTAACTTAGTTAAGGTTGAATTCCAGTTCCATTTCTTCCCACGGTCCACGGCTCTACTTTGGCTTTTCCAGTGACTCAGAAGAACAGAAAAACTGGATGTTACACACACTTCCCACTGGCACAGGGGCCAACCTTCACCCTGTTTGGAAGTGGAAGCATTGCCTGAAAAGTTTATTTCTCACTGAGCTCTGAAGAGCAGCATGGCACACTGACAACAGCAGCCAGCTCCTCTATGAGATACATCCCTGCCCTTCAGAGCCAATTAAATCACTGGAATCCCATGGGGGGAAGTAGGAAATGCTGTGTAGTCGCTTTTCCTAAATCCCAGCTTGGAAAAGCACCGAGCACCTCCTCAGACTGGAGGCCTGAGCTGTTAATGCTTTTCCAAGGGGAGAAACACAGTTCCCTGCACTGCTCACCACCTTCTCTGGCTGATGAAGTCACGTTGCTCCTTCCTGCTGGGTAACCAGTTCCTCGAGGAGCAGGACTGAGGGGATTATCCCATGTTTGGTTTAATGGGAAAGCTGCAAGTACTTCCAGAAAAGGCAGGAAGAATGGAAATCTTGCAGTCACACTCTCCTGCCCCAACCCAGTCCCCAGGTGGCCCCAGGACCACATATCCAATGTCACCGGTTCAGCCGATGCCATCGAAAAGGTGTCCCACAAAGGCATTTTTGGGGAAGCAGAGAGAGCAGACAGGTTCCCTTTGATGCACAGTAATAAATGAAAACAGCTGCAGCTCTCAGGAGATTAAAGGAAGCCTGAGGAGAGCTGAATAAACCCTGCCACCGCAGGTAAGATCTCGATAACAGGAACGATGAAGTTCGTTAATGCACACGTCTCAAGACTATACAAATTGTTAAATTTGTCAGGAGGTGTAAAGTGATTTAAATGTAACATTTCTGTCCAATAGACACAAGTTTGGGATTCATATAATTCCATATTTAGTGGGGAATTGTTATTCAGTTTTTATCATGTAACACCTGAGGACCTGAACATGTTTCAGGGACTTGTAAGGACCTGGAAGGTGAAGCACCTGGTCCAGCTGTGAGAACAAACCACGTTCAGTTGTTTAAAGGCCAGGCTGGATGAGGCTCTGAACAACCTGGTCTAGTGGGAGATTCCCAACCCATGGCAGGGAGTGGATCAAGATGGTCTT
Source organism: Aphelocoma coerulescens (assembly GCF_041296385.1). NCBI lineage: Eukaryota > Metazoa > Chordata > Aves > Passeriformes > Corvidae > Aphelocoma > Aphelocoma coerulescens. The sequence goes on from NC_091016.1 coordinate 122,765,434, forward strand.
TAAGGTCCCTTCCAACCCAAAGCATTCTGTGATTCCATGATTTTATGATCAGTAAGGACTAACACTATTGACAGTCACTGGTAACACTTAACAGTCAATTGCATTGCTAAAATGAAAACTCAGAAATGAAGCCCTGATATAAAAGAGAAGGGATGGAACTGTAAAGCTTCACCAAATATTTCTCACCCTCTCTTAGGGGCAGCTCTCAGGATGGCCGTGACCTGACTTTTCAATACAGAACATCTGGGACATTCTGCACCTTTCCTAGGGAGCCCAGGGTCACAAAGCGGAGGGTGAGAGCTGGACATGCCCTGGCCATGTGCTCTCACAGCCCAAAAACTCCCCATACCCTGGGCTGATCCCCCAGCATGGGCAGCAGAGAACAGGGGGATTCTGCTCCTGTGCCCCAGTCAGGTGAGACCCCACCTGCAGAGCTGCCTCCAGATCTGGGGTCCAACAGCAGAAGGACGTGGAGCTGCTGGAGAGAGTCCAGAGGAGGCCACAGAGATGCTCCAAGGGCTGGAGCCCCTCTGCTCTGGAGCCAGGCTGGGAGAGCTGGGGGTGTTCACCTGAAGAAGGATCCAGGGAGACCTTAGAGCCCCTTCCAGAGCCTAAAGGGGCTCCAGAAGAGCTGGAGAGGGACTTGGGACAAGGGATGGAGGGACAGGACAGGGGGGAATGGTTTTAAACTGCCAGAGGGCAGGGATAGATGGGATATTGGGAAGAAATTCTTTCCTGTGAGAGTGGTGAGGCCCTGGCACAGGGTGCCCAGAGAAGCTGTGGCTGCCCCTGGATCCCTGGAAGTGTCCAAGGCCAGGTTTGGACAGGGCTTGGATCAACCTGGGCTAGTGGAAGGTGTCCCTGCCCATGGCATGGGGTTGGAGCTGGATGAGCTTTAAGAGATCACTTCCACCCAAACCATTCCGTGATTCCACGATTCTACGACAGTGCTGCCAGAGGGGGGCAAGTGGCAGCAAAAGCAGCATCCTGTTGATCCCTTCCGGTATATACACGTAGCATTCAAAAAGATTAATAGAAATTAACAAAGTTAATCAACAGAAGGACTGGCCTAAGTGGGACTTCTAAGTCAAGCTCACACAGTAACTACTGAGTTTACCAACACATCCAACTTTTCATCCTGTGGAGACACGAACGTCGTGGTAATGGAAGCTGGAGCTTTTTCTGCCTCATGCATGAATAACAAAGCCACCTGCTATATTCCAGCAGTGGATGCTTTATTGTTAGTGATGATGCATGAGGCAGAAATAATGCAGTTTGATTTTTAGAGACAATACCAAGTTGAGCTTGCAAGGCTGTCAGCCCACACTCGTTTGACTTGGGAACTGAGCAAACAACATGGAAGTAATTGATGGAAACTAATGACACAATAAGATGTCATTTTTTTCTGACCTACTTTGCTTAAAGTAAATCCCCATTAATTGTAATTATCTGTACTCCACGTACACCAAACACTCAGCTGGATCCATCCCCCAGTTATTTAAATGAGGTAGTTCCAGATTTACACAACTCTGATTCTGGCTTACATACCTCTCTATATTTAGTGTTTGTTCCCCTGATCTGAATAAATGCCTGGAAGATGGAAGACCACACAGCTCAATTAGGGTATTGATCAGGATGAAAAAAGCCTTTAACCAAGCAGCACAAGGAGGTTGTGATCCCATGCTGGGGTGCTGCTGGAGCACCAAACACGCCTCCCTTTCCCAGCGCCTCCCTGGTGCTCCTGGGGAACAGAAGGAACATGAAACGCAAGGCACAGACAGATCAGCTCCGAGTGCTGAGAGGGAAAAACCCTGGCTAAACTTGTTTTATAAATACTTGCAGATCTCAGGGTCACCCAGAGTTTACCCAGACCTCCGGACACAAGCGCCTCTAGCGTGATGGAAGCGTGGGATGCTGCTGAGAGCCGAGAAAAGCTTTCTCCTCTCAAAAATGTGAGTTGAAGGATCTCAACATGGGTGTGATTGACACTCACAACTTCCAAAAAATCCCTAAAAATACAGAGCACTGGCTAATAAAAGAAACAGGCTCTGAGTAATGACTTCTGGCTCCCTGTGAGGGCCAGGACTACAAGGAAACAGGAGCTCTCGTGGACTGAAGGGGCAAAGCATCACCCCCATGTCCTTGGCCAAAGCAACCCCACAGCAGTGGCTGTGGAAAACAGGGAAATCAGGGGGTTGTGGGGAGATTGGGACATGGGTACATCTCTCCAGTGTGCTAAGTGAGGGAGCAGGAGCTGGAGAACATCATGGGATAATCAGGAATTAAGATGTAAGTGGTGGAGATATCACTTCTGGCCACCCACGGAGTCATGTAGCCATGACTCATCCCCTGGTGCAGGAAGGAACGTAGCGTACCGTGCATCGAAATGGACAGGATCTTTCCAAGGGGAGATGATCCGGGATGGGAGACCTTTAAAGGGCTTTCATCCCAGCTGTTTATGGCTCCACACTGGCATGCCTTTTCCTTGAGAAAATCAGGAAGTTATGTGTTAAATGAGTTACTTTTTTATTTCAGTCTCTGATACTCCTACTGGAAAGATCTTCCGATTTCCAGGCTAAAAATATTCATGGCCAGTTCCTACTCATTTGCTTTTCCACCACTGCCCTTCAGTGTCCCAACGCCTTTCCCTCTGCCCAAATTTACTTTCCAGGATATATTTATAGGCAGGAAAACATATTCCTTCTCCAGCCTCATTTTTTAGCTAAACAAGCCAAATTCTTTCAGTCCACAGGAGAAAGACAGACTGTTCTGAGCTCTGATCAACACCTGGCTCTTCCCTGCAGCTGGAATTCACCCTTCTTGGGCACAGGTGGTCACAACTGCACCGAGGAGTTCGGGGGCAGTGCCAGCAGGGTATTGTCATCGTGTCATCCTTTATTCAAGCAGCTGCTTCTCTCACTCCGTGTGCCAACGCTGAAATCCTCAACTGCTGCCTTCTCCCACCAGAATGTCTCATCAAACAAGTTTGGGTTGGTTTTCTATCAAAACAGATGACTCGTCTGCCCCCTTATTGGTTCACCTACACTTCTATTTAAGTAATAAGACCAAATAGTTTGTTTACTTCTCTGTTGTTTTGGTTTTTGGGGTTTTTTTTTAATCTCTTTCTAATCATATGTAGCAAATCTGCTACACAGAAAAGTTTGAAGGAATGAGGGATGCTTCCATTTATATCTCCTCATTCTGCAAATCAGAAGTCGAAGCTTAATCTGGGTGCTTCTCACCCAAAAATATGGGTCCCAGAGACCTCATTTGTTACTGCTGTGAGAATTAACATCCATATTTAGGTCTGAAAGTATCTATCAGGAGAGGGATTTGATGTTATATATATATATATATTTATACACGTCTTATGCACATGAAGTAATTTTGATCGAAGGCTGGTCTTGCTCTTATTTATTTCCATATTCTGGCAATAGCTGAAGTTGGCAGAAAATAAGGGAATATCTGCAACATTTGAATTCGTTATGATGGAGATCTGAGGGATCCTGTTGTCTCTAATATATAATAATATATCCACTATATAATATGACAAATAGTACCAGTTTTCTCCCTTCGGAGAACTTTGTACCAGAGTTTCACTCCCACTGGCTTCAATTTTCCCACATCCAGGTGTGCATCATGCCCAGAGGATCATGCCCAAAGCTTTGCTTTCTGCTCCCTTTCTTCTGTTTCCTCTGCTATAGGAGGATCCAAACATTTCAAAACCAGCAGCGTTTTTCAGACTCCACAAAACTTTTCATCTCTTCTGACATCACCCAGAAACACCAAATACACCTTTCCCAGACAGCTTGTTTAATACATGAATGTCCTCCCACTTTTTCTTCTAGATTAAATTAATTTTTCCTTCCTGCAAAAGCTTTTTACCTGCACTTTATCTGCATTTTTCTACCTTCTTGGAGTTGTTTCCTTTTTTTCCTTTTTGAAATTTAGACTCTGCAAAGCAGCAACTTTTGCAGCCAGTTCTAGAGTCTTGACACTCTCAACCCTGATATTTTGACACAGTTTAAAGGAAAAAAAAGGGAAAAATGGTAGAATTCAAACTCCCACTGAAAGAGGCAGAAGCAGCTGCTGGAGAAGGAGCATCTGGAAGGAGCTCTCTTATTAAAAAGGGGAAAAAACACATGGAAAAGAGGAGAGATTGTAACCTACAGAGGACAGCACGAGGCAGCTCAGAAAAGATGGATATGATGAATGAACAGATGTGTAACACGGAATTGGTGGGAAAGGACCTGGAATTTGGCTTTCCCACTTTGCCAGTGGGTCCCTCAGTGAAACAGCTGCCTGGGGTGCAGCTCAGCTCCAGGCAGATCCCAAAAACAGAGCTGGGAGCTGCTTCCTCAGCCTGGCAGAGGTTTCTCCAGCACAGAGCTGAGCCCTTGGAGAGTCTGTCTGACTCCAGGAGTACAGGGGGGGCAAAGTGTCCCCCAAAGTGGATAAGGGAATGACAAAGAGCAGAGGAGGGGATGTAGAATCCCAGTGTTAGAAGGAGAAGGACAGGAAGACACCGAGGTGGAGGATTTGAGAAGGCAACAAAGTGGTGTGAGGTCGGGGTGCCAAGGTGTGCTTGGAGAACGCTGTTATCAACAGAGAATGAATCCCAGAAAGGTTTGGGTTGGAAAGGACCTTAAAACTCATCCAGTTCTACCCCCTGACATGGGCACGGACACTTTCCACTATCCCAGGCTGTTCCAAGCCCCATCCAACCTGGCTTTGAACATTTCCAGGGATGGGGAAGCCACAGCTTCTCTGTTCCAGTGCTCCACCACCACCCTGTGAGTACAGGAGAGGGACCTGTGGGATGGGGTGGGACAGAAGCCTCCCTTCCTCAGCACAGCCACGGGAAGGGAAAAGGCAAAAAGAAACCCAGAGGATGTCCCTGATCTGCCAGGGACCAGGGAGCTGCTGGAGGTGGGAAGGTGGAAAGCAGCCTGGCTGAGGGTGAACTGAGTGGAGTGGTGATCCTGGGATTTGAGGTTGAGCAGGTGACAGGGACAGGGCAGTTGACACCGGACTGTGAAGCTGATTTGGGAGCAGGATGGGGTCAGCACAAGGGGGTCCAGCTGAGGATGGTCTGGGGAATGCTGGTGTCAGCACTTGGGGCTTGGGGGAAGAAGCACAATGGAATTTTTTGAGTGTCCAGAGGAGGGCCAGGAAGAAGGTGAAGGGTCTCAGGGGCCATATGAGGAGTGAGTGATGTCACTGGGTTTGCTCGGCTGGAGGGGATTGAGGTCAGACCTCATTGGGGGCTGCAGCTTCCTCACAAGGGGCAGCTCTGATCTCTGCTCCCTGTGACCAGGGACAGGACCCAGGGAACAGCTGGAGCTGTGTCAGGGAGGTGTAGGTAGGAAATCAGGAACAGATTCTTCCCCCAGAGGTGGTAGGGCACTGAACAGGCTCCCCAGGGAACGGGCACTGCCCCAAGGCTGCCAGAGCTCCAGGAGCATTTGGACAACGCTCTCAGGGATGCACAGGGTGGGATTGTTGGGGTGTCTGTGCAGGGCCAGGGGTTGGACTTGTGGGTCCCTTCCAAATCAGAATATTCTATGATTCAGTGTAGAATTTGTGATTTAAACATGGTTAAAGAGACAGAACACTTCTGCTATGAGGAAAGGCTGAGAGAACTGGGGTTGTTCAGCCTGGGTAAGAGAAGCCTGGAGAGATCTTAGGGCTTAAGTCTTACGTGGCTGCAGAGGAGGGTCAGGTTGGGCAGCAGGAAGAATTTCTTCCCAGAAGGGTGATTAGACAGTGGAACAGGCTGTCCACAGAGGTTGTGGAGTCACCATCCCTGGAGGTGTCCAAGGAATGACCGGACGTGGAAGTCAGTGCTCTGGTCTGGTTGACAAGGTGGTGTTTGCTCATAGGCTGGACTCAATGGCTTCAGAAGAGTTTTTCAACCTAATTGACTTTGTGGTTCTGTGAAATGGCCTCAAGTTATACCAGGGGAGATTTAGATTGGATATGAAGAAAAAAATTCTTCATGGAAAGGGTGGTCAGGCAATGGAACAGGCTGCCCAAGCCAACCCGATGGTGGAATCCCCAACTCTGAAGGTCTTCAAAACGTGTATGTGTAGAACTTGGGGATAAAATTTAGGGGTGATCATGGCAGTGCTGGGTTAACAGTTGGACTCGGTGATGCCAGAGGTCTTTTCCAAACTAATTCTGTGATTCTGTAAAGGGGCTCCAAGAAAGCTGGAGAGGGACTTTGGACAAATGCATGGAGTGACAGGTCAGGGGGAAGGGCTTTAAGTTGAAAGAGGACAAAGCTAGATGGGACTTTAGGAAGAAATTCTTCCCTGTGAGGGTGTTCAGATCTATGAGGGCACAGGTTGTCCAGAGAATCACAGAATAAGCTGAGTTGAAAGGAACCCACAAGGATCATCTAGCCCAACTCCTGGCCCTGCACAGGACCATCCCCATCAATCCCACCCTGTTGCCTGAGAGCACTGTCCAACCGCTTCTTGAGCTCTGTCAGGTTTGGTGCTGTGACCATTCCCTGAGGAGTTATTCCAGTGCTCAACCATCCTCTGGGGGAAGAACCTTTCCCCAACACCCAACCTAACCCTCCCCTGACACAACTCCAGGCCATTCCCTCGCCTCCTGTCCCGGGCCACCACAGAGCAGAGCCCAGCGCCTGCCCCTCCTCTTCCCCTCACGAGGAAGTTGCAGACCGCGCTGAGGTCCCCCCTTAGCCTCCCCTTCTCCAGGCCTCATCCCCGTGAGTTCCGCGGGCCAGGTCGGACGGGGCTGGGAGCATCCCGCGCCGGTGCAAGGTGTCCCTACCCGCGGCGGGGCGTGTGGAAGGCGCCGCTCCCTCTCGCCCGCCCCGGCCCCGCCGCGCTCCCGCCGCCGGTCGCTGTCGCCGCCAGGCGGCCCCGGCCCGTCCCGCGCGCCGCGGAAGCGCCGCCCCCGGAAGCGGCGGGCGGGGGGAGCGGGCACGGGGGGGGCAGAGCGAGCGAGCGCCCGGCGAACGGGCCGGGGACGCGGCGGCGGCGGCAGCAAGATGGCGGCCAAGTCGGATGGCGGCGGCGGCGGCAGCGGCGGCGGCGGCGGCGGCGGCTTCGCCCAGCTGCACAACCTGGACGAGGCGGCGGCGGCCACGGGCGGCGGCGTCGGGGCAGCGGCGGCCGAGGTGGCGGAGGAGCCGGGCGCAAGCAGCTCCTTGCACATCTGCCACTGCTGCAACACGTCGTCTTGCTACTGGGGCTGCCGGAGCGCCTGCCTGCGGAACCTCTTCGGGCGGGCCGCCGCCACCGCCGCCGCCGAGCCGCTGGCCCCGCGCCCCCCCGCCGCCGCCGCCGAGGGGCCGCCGGAGGGCGGCGAGGCGGCCGAGCGGCCGTGGCTGGACTGCCTGTGGATCGTGCTGGCGCTGCTGGTGCTGCTGGGGGACGTGGGCACGGACCTGTGGCTGGCGCTGCACCACTACGGCCGGCGGGACTACGTGTGGTGCGGCCTCACCCTGGCCTTCGTGCTGCTGCCCTCGGTGCTGGTGCAGATCCTGAGCTTCCGCTGGTTCGTGCAGGACTACACGGGCGGCGGGCTGGGCGCCGTGCAGGGGCTCAGCAGCCGCGGGCCGCCCATGATGGGGGGGACCGCGGGCCGGCGCGGGGGACCCGCCGGCGGGGTAGGAGGAGCCGGCGGCACCGTCACCCCCGGGGCGCAGCGCCTCTGCAGGATCTCCGTCTGGGTCTGGCAGTCCGTCATCCACCTGCTGCAGATGGGGCAGGTCTGGAGGTAAGGGGCGGCCGGGGAATCCGCCGGGCCCCCGGCGGGGCGGGCGGGCGGGCGGCGCGCTGGGTCGGGGACCGCGGCCGCGGAGGGGCGGGAGCGGCGGCTGCGAGCGCTCGGTGCGAGGGGGACGCGGGGCAGCATCATCCCCTGGTCCAAGGGGAATGGGGGGCAGTGTCACCTCCTGGCTTGAGATGGACGGGGGACAGTGTCACCTCCTGGTTTGAGAGGGACGGGGGCAGTGTCGCCTCGTGGTCCAAGGTGGACGTGGGTCGGTGTCTCCTGCGGTCCAAGGTGGTCAGTGTCCGCTGGCCGAGGAGGGGCAGGTGTGGGTGGTTGTCAGCACCTGGTTTGAGGTGGATGTGGGTCGCTGTCAGCTCGTGGTCCAAGATATGCATGGGTCAGTGTCACCTCCTGGTTTGAAATGGGTCACTGTTCCCTGGATGAGGTGGGGAGCTCTCAGCTTGTGGAACAAGGCGGACGTGGGTCAGTGTCACCTCGTGGTTCAAGGTGGACGGGGGTCAGTATCACCTTATGGTTCAAGGTGGACGTGGATCAGTGTCACCTCCTGGTTTGAGGTGGATCAGTGTCACCTCCTGGTTTGAGGTGGATCAGTGTCATCTCATGGTTTAATGTTGGTCAGGGTCACCTCATGTTTTGAGGTGGGTCAGTGTCCCCTGGACAAGGTGGGGCAGATGGGGGCCAGTGTCACCTCGATGGGCTGAGTTGAGTCACTGTCCCCTAGCTGAGGTGGACCAGATGGCCATTGCTGTTACCTCGTGGTTTGAGGCAGACGTGGGGCAGTGTCACTTCATGGCTTGAGGTGGATCGCTGTCCCCTGGGTGAGGTGGGACCGATGGGGGTCAGTGTCACCTCGTGGTCTGAGGTGGTCATGGTCAGTGTGGTGCCCCCCACATGGAGAAGAAGGGGAGATTTCGGGGTTACTCCAACTTTGGGTGAGGAGAGACCCAGAGGGAGGAGAGATTCCCACAAAATGAGCCTGGGGGGCTGAGGTGGGGGACATGGGGGTCGTTGTCACCTCATGATCTGGGGTGGACCTTTGCCAGTGCTCCCCATGGTGGAGGAGGTGTCAAGGCCCTCTGTGTGCTGAGGGGACATTTGAGGGGAAGAGAAGTTGCCCCAAAATGTGTCTGTGGGGCTGAGGTGGGAGGAGTGGGGTTGGTTGGTCCAAGCAGGACACGGGATGATGCTCCCCACGCAGAGATTTGGGGTGACCCCTTCTTCACTGAGAAGAGCCCCAAAGGGAGCAGAGATGTCCCCCTCAAATGAGCGCGTGGGGCTGGGGAGAGGGGAATAGGGCTGCTGCCACCTCACAGCTCGGAGGGGACACGGTTCTGTGCCCCTCATGGTGTGGGATGGAATGGATTCTAGCTCTGTGGGAATGTAAATGATGCCGCTCAGGGATGGGGTGGGCTCTTGCTGCTCCACAGACATGGGGCAGGATGGGCAGGGGGTCATGGAGCTGCTCTTCCCTTCAGGACAGGCCCGGGGCTGGGGGTGACCCTCGCAGTGGCTGCACTGCAGAGGGAGGTCCTGTGGCCCTGGGGGGGACTCACCCCACTGCCCCCCTCCTGGAGTCAGGGGGCAGCCAGGAAAAGACCCCGTGGAATATGCAGGGGCTGCTCCGGAGAGGGTCTGCGGGGGGATGGACCCGTGGCTGCCGAGCGCTGGGACGTGCTGTTTCCAGAGGGTTGATGTCCTGGCATGGATCCCGTCAGGATGAGGGGGTGAGGGTCTCATCCATCCCTGAGAGCCTCTCCCCAGCCAGCGGAGCGGGAGCGGGAGCTGCCGGCTCACTGACTCCCCCCGAACCGAAGGAGCGGGTGGTGGGAGTGGAAAAACGCAGCGTGATGCCTCGGCTGTGGCTTTGGAGAAAGGAGAAACCTCCACGGTGGGGACGGCGGCGATGGGGCTGCCGGTGTGAGGCTGAAGGTCAGGGATAAGGGACCATTCCCTGCCAGAGGGAGAGGTCCTGGGGTGGAGGAGACGCTGGCCAGAGGACAGGTCTGAGAAGTGACCTCGAGCTCGGCAGGAATAAAAAAGCATCCTCCAGCGCGAGCTGGAAATTACGTTATCCTCCCCAAAAAGAGAGGTGGGAGGAGGCAGGGAGGGATTCTCCAGGATGAAAGCCTGTGGATGCAAACACTGCCACAGAGATGTCGGGCTTACGGAAAGAGGTGGTGTAAGGACAGCTGTAAAGACCCAGCGTGGCCCAGCATCCTCTAAGTTGGGGCACGGGTTGGTAGCGTGGAAGGGGTGTGAGATTTGGGGTGGGGGCAGAGGGACGACTCTGGGTGGTGTCACGGGGCAGTGGATGCACCCCCTCCACCCCATGGATGGGTCAGGCTGTAGGGAAGAGGCTCCAGATGGGGGTCAGTTGGCATTTGTAGCTTTTAAAATAATCCTTAGGGATCAAAGATTTTTATTTTCCCAATTTTTTTTGAAGAAGCCGCGGGGGTGGAGGGGAGGGGATCTGCGTGGGAAGGGTGCGTGAGATGTGTACGTAGGAAATAAGCCCATGCAATTGTGCAGTGCAACAGCAAATACATATTTCTTCTGCATCTTCAATGTCATTTGTGCAGCGTTCAAAACACATTTGTTCTCAACTCCTGCTTGGGGGTTTATTCTATTTTTATGGTTTTTTTACGGCTGAGATTTGGGCTGGGGGGTGGCGGGAGGGGGATATCTGCGGGTGGTGCGTGCGAGGATGATGAATTGGCCTGCGACCCTTTCTGCTGCTTCCCCTGGTACTCCCAACTGCTGATCCCATCAGCAAAAGCAGTTCTCAATGCAGATGCTCCTCTGGCAAGTTGAATTTTTCCTTTCTTGGAGCCAGGCAGAAGAAATGATGGTGTTTTAGCTGTGCACAAGCACCCCATGCCGTGGCACACTCAAGTGAGCACGTGGGGAGGGGGATGCCAAAGTGATGCCAGCCAGGACAGAGGGGGTGCATGTGGGATGCTGATTTTTGGGTAATAGGAAGAAGCAAAGCTCAAGTTGCCCTGACTTTTCCCTGCTATGCTAATGCAGAGGAAAACCGTTTTCTTCTGAGGTTGTGCAGGGCTGGGAATGCCAAAGGGGACTGACGAGGAGCGCTGCAGCCCGGATCACGTTAGGTGAAATCAGGGAGCTTTCTCTCCTGTTGATCTCTAATCCCACCAGCGCCCAGCTCCTGCTCTTTAAGGCATGCTGGACAGCGTGGAGCCGACTCCCAATACCTGAGCAGAGCCAGAATTAACTTCCTGGGATGTGTGGAGCAGCCTCCACGAGGGTGTCTTTTTGCATTCCCACTACAGCTACTGCCAGCACCATTAAAATTAATCTCGGATGCGGTGATGGGACTAATACTGGAGTGCGCTGCTTTGGCCGCCTTTGCCTGCGGCGCAGTCGCTGCTTGCTGGGGAGAAGTTTAGACGTGGGGATGGAGGAGGAAAACCTGGGACAGTGTAAGTTCAGTGCCTAATGCTCCGAGCCTGGTTTCTTGCGGGATCACGGATCCGCACTGCCGCTGCATGGAGCGTAATCGGGATCGTACCTTACGTAGGGGATGTCGTGGGTGTTGCTCAGCAGCTGGGAGCGAATTTGTGGAGAATTGGAGGGGGCAGGTTGGAGTAGTACAGGAATTCTCATCCTGAATACGTTAGGTAAATCTGCGTTTGGATTTTGAGGGATGACACAATTCCTATGGCGGCTTCTTCTCGTAAATACTGGGAAGACTCGCCAATAAGATGGTGAATAAATAGCATTTTATGGCAGAAATATAAATATACATCGGGATCCTATTTTAGCAAGGCTGTCTCTTCATTTTGTCAGGGTTGTGGGAGAAGGAGCTTGTTTTGGAGCAGTCTGGATGGGGGCTTTGTCTGCTGTTTGTGTCGTATTCAGAGGGTGGATCGTGACCAGGCAGGAGAGCTGAGGGGGCAGTGCGAGTGTTGAGTGGGGGCTCAGTGATATTCCTGGGGTTTTTGTGGTTTTTTTTAGTTCAGCTGGGATCCGAAGGATGTGTTAATACTGTCTGTCTATAGTGGCTGTTGGAAAAATAGTAAAAACATATGTGTGTGTGTATACATATACATATATTTTGAATTCTTGCTGGAAGTAATCTGATCTCAAACAGATTCGAGTAGTCTGATCTCCAATGCCATTCCCACCAATAAAACTCAGCGTCCGGGGTTTTTACCTTCAAAAATCTACAATATTCAGCTTTCCTCTCAAATCTTAGATTGTCTTGAAGACTTGAACAATTCATCCAGACTATCCAAAAAGTGAAGGATGCCAGTTGGGACACGTTATGGTCATTATAGAGGTGCTGCAGTGCAAGCTGCCAAGGGCTGTTCCTTGAGGAGGGATGCTGTGGTTTTGCTGCAAACAGGATGAAGACAGGGCTGTTGCTTTTGCTGGAGCTGTTCAGCCGTGTAAATTTGGGAGAAGTAGAAGTTTTGGTATCTCGAGTAGTTGCACAGGTTGTATGAGTGACAGGAGTGAACTTCCCTGTCTGATGTACCTTTCCATAACCTCTGCTGGAAGTGGGTTACTGGGTCATGAATGCTGCCCTGGAATACGGGGTTTAGAGTGGCAAGTCCGATCCCTTGCGTTGCGCCGTGCTATTAAAGCAAACATTATTGGATTCCATTGGATTAACGGGATGTGGAGCTGAGCTGAGCTGAATGCTGACCAGCTGGAAGTCTCTCTGTGTCTGTTAAACTGTCAGTGATGGTGAGTTTTGGGACATGAATGTGCTCTGTTTATGGGGTTTGTTATTAAGACAGATTTAAATACAGATCTAGGAGAAAAACATTCTGTACAAGAAACCCCAGCAAAACACAACAACCCTTGTCACTGTTGTGACATTAAAAATTATGTTGTGTGTGTACATGGTGAGAAATTCCTAACATTTAGGCAGAGAGTTGGCATCTTTTTTATTAGTGGAAAGACCAAATCTGTGAGCTGTTCATCTTTGGAGGTGGAAGGATGAATCAATGGGTTTAAATGGAATATATGGCATTTAATGACTTTGTGTTGAGTGGGTTCAGGCTCTCCTAAAATACTTTGTCTGGGATGAACTTTGTGAGTTAGAGACACATTATTTTGGGTAGTTTAGAAATACAGGCAGCTATGACTCTGAGGTTCTCTGCCCAAATCCCTCAAAGCGGGAGCCATCTGCTTGTCAAACAGCAGATGAACAAGAAGCCACTGACCTAATGCTGCCTCCTTGTCTTGGTTTGGGATGTTCAGCTCTGTAGAGCCTTTCTGTAAATTTACTGCCTTCCCTGGCACACTGGAATATTTTTTTCAGCTTTTTCTGGTTAGCTTGTCTGGCAGCTGAGTTTTTCCTTTTAGCCAAGTTTTAACAGCTTGCTTTTATAGTATGGGGTTTTGTCAGCTTTTGACAAGTTGGCAGAAGGAAGACATTCTGGGATAGATGATAAATATGTTCTCCCTACAAGATCAGGTCTAGGGTATAACTTTTTATATTTTTTTTCCAGTGAGGTTGTTCTCCCTTCCAAAAAAACTTACCCATTCCACCCCCATTTCTACAGGATCTCCATAAGGAAGTGCTGGGCTGTGGGTGTAGAGGTCCAACGACATCTACAGAGCAAGTAGGTTGTGAGAGAGTGGAAATAATATTAGTAATCATAATAACGAGGGAAAAAGGGCTTTATCCCTTGAGTGGGGTCTCCATGGGTGGCGCGTGGTGGTGATGCTCCGTGTCTTGTTGAGTGGTTCCCACTAGAGGGGGTCCAACCACAGATGTTGGAGCGGATCTGCTGGGCCAGCCTTGGGAGGGCAGAGATTTCTCCAAACCTTTCCTTGGGAGAAACGATGTCCTGCCCTGACCTGCTGGGAACTCCCCTTCCCATTCGACCCAGCGTTTCTGCAGAGACAGCATGGCTTGGGCAGGTGGGAGAGTGGGATTTGGAGGAGAAACTGGAGTTCAGTTTCCTCTTGGAGCTGTTGAGAAAGAGCCATGTGGTGTCCTGTGGCCAGGCAGTGACAGCAGCTCATCACCCCCCTGCCCTGGTTTTTGGGGAGGAGGAAAGGGAAGCAGAACTACTTGGGTGACCTGACTTAGTTCTTACTGGAACCAGCACAGAGTTTCCATGGCTTTCAGGGTGAAGACACCATTGCAAGGTATTCTTGGGACAGCATCTCCAGGAGTCCAAAAACTGGAAGGGATCCCAACTGCTTTGAGGTTGGGTTGCAGGCTGCTTTTCTAAATGTTCCCACCCATGTGGTCTTTGACCACAACATCCCTTTTCAGTTGTTCAAGCTAAACTCCAGGAAAAACAGCTGGTTTGGGTTTTTTCCCACTCTCCCTATGGCTTTATCTCTAATGCCAGTGGCAACCTGGCAGTGCCTTTCCTGGTGGAGGGGAGGCAGGATGCCAAGGGAAGGAGGAAAGATGGCTCACCATTTTTTGTGTATTAAAATTCCAGGCTCTGTGTTTTCCACCTTTCCAGACACTTCCATTTCGCTCTCAGCTGCACTGAGCCAGCTTTATTCCTTGCAGTGGTTCTCCTCCCGAACAAATGTAGGTTATTCAGGGAGCATTTCTTTTAATGAAAAGGATGGAGGGAGAAGTGATGGTGATAAAGCATCTCTTTGGAGGAGAGCTGCTTGTGCTGCCTTGAGACTGCATGGAGCAGAAATGGGACGTCAAACGTGTAATTTTGCTTGGGGAACGAAGGTGAGCCTGTGGAGAAGCCTGGATCCCTCACACAGCTTCACTCTCTACTCATTTTGCTTTATTTCCCTTGAATCCTGACTTGATTTTTAGCACCTGACTGTAGTGGAAATCAGCAGTAGTACAAGGCAGTGTTTTAACACCTGGAAGCTTTTAGGCAGGAGGGATTGTGAGTCGGAGTAAGGATTTGCTAGAGAGAAAATTAAATTGTAATTAAAGGCGTAAGCAAAGAACATGTGCCAAATATTGTCACTTCATTGACCCACCTTCTTCTGATGTGCTGGGATTCAGAATGACAGCCAAGTCTACTGTGATGCTTTAGGGCACTGAGATGCTTTTCCAAACAGGATCCCAAGAAAATGGGGAAAGATCTTTCCGGGGGAGGAGGATCTTTAGAAAATCCTCTAACCTAGCAGCAGTCTGATGGAGGGAGGAGCACCTTGTGTTTTTAGCTCTGTGGAGCAGAACTGCTTGATCTTTGCAGGGCAGAACATTAGGCACATCCCATATCCTTGGGCTGCAGTGTCAAGGATGCTCCCAAAATCTTCTGGATTGTGGGACTGAGCATTTGGCTGTGTCCCAGGAGCAGCCCATTGCATCTCTCCATGGATGGATTTTTACTTCTATATTTTTTTGCCACTCTCTCCATTTGGGATTTACATTTCCTACCACCCTGTATTCCAGTTTCAGCCTCTGTTTGGTTATATGGAACTGCTGTAGCAGAGGAACCATGTTTACAATGGAGGAGTCTCAGGAGTTGGTATTTGTCCATCCCTGGATGCATTTCACCGACGGACTTTTGTTATTTCAGTATAAATGGGTGTTTTATTCCTTACTTCCATGTCTTGAACCACAAACAAAATCAAATCTTGACCACGCAACAAAAAAATAGAGCAAAAGGCCATCTCAAATGTGTCCCCAAAACTATAGTGGGACCTGAAGACTGTGCTGCTCCTCACGTCTCCTTTCTTTGGAAATCTGTGAGAGCTCAGGTTCGCCTATGAAATATTCACAGTCTGTCCTTAAGTGACTTCAGCTGCACAGAAGATCTTTTGCAGAATTGGCAGCTTTGTTGAAACCTTCTGCTTCAAGCCCAGAGCCTTTACCATGACCTCCTCTTCCTCTGCTCTGCTCTGAGTTGGTTTTCCTGCAGCAGGATTTTGGCATCCCAAAGAAATATCCCTGGGTTGTCATAGAACCGAATCACATCACAGAATGGTTTGGGTTGGAAGGGACATTAAAGGTCATCCCATTCCAACCCCTGCCATGGGCAGGGACACCTTCCACTATCCTAGGTTGCTCCAAGCCCCGTCCCACCTGGCCTTGGACACTTCCAGAGATCCAGAGGCAGCCACAGATTCTCTGGGCACCCTGTGCCAGATCCTTCCCACCCTCAAAGGAAAGAATTCCTTCCCAATACCTAACCTAAATCTCTCCTCTTGGTTTAAAACCTGTCCTGTTTGTCCAAACACTATCTGTCCATGTAAAAAGTCACTCTCCCTCTTTTTTATACACCCCCTTTAAGTACCCTCCTTTGTACAGGATAGGTTGAGGGAATAGACATCTTCTCCCTGTCCCAAAACCCCGTGGGAAGTAGAACTAAGACAGGAATCTATCCTAAAGGCTGCCTCAGTGCTCTTTAGATGGTCTGTGAATGGGCACTAGGAAAACAAAGCCTGTTGTGAACAGGTTTAAATGGACACTGCAGAGGGCTGAAATCTCTGTCAGCTGCTGAGCTACATCACCTTTTCTACCTTCACAGGTCTGCTTGATGGGGGAGAAGTTTCCCATAAAACCCCCACCACTTTGGCAGAACTCTTATTAAAAACTCCTCAGGAGCCACGATGCAAAAGGCTCTGGCAGCTGGAGCTGCCTTTATCGCTTTCCTAATTAAACCTGTGGGAAGAACCCAAACCCCAGTGAGGGAGGATCATGTCCAGCTGCCAGAACCTCCCTCAGCTCAGGGGGCTCCATGGGGTTTTCTGTAGGGGAAGGGAGCAGGATCATGTTTTGCTTCTCTGATGGACACCGGACTTCACAACTCTCCACAAAAATCCAGGAGAGATGAGCTCCTTTCAGTGGGGTGGCTCAGGATAATCTCCTAAAGCAGGGACGTGTCAGGTGTCCCTGTGAGTTTAAAAGAGTTCCAGTCTCTGGGAAAATCACAATTCTCCCATTTTCTCATGTTAAAAAAGATGAGTTTAACTCCCCATACTTGGATCCCCCACACAGGCAGCCCTGGATGACAGGACTGGCAGGAATACATTCCCTGATCTACCAAACACAGAAGACAGCAGTAAAGCACCAGGAGTGGTTTTGAGTTTGGGATTGGAATTCATCCCAGTTATGTCTAAGCGAGGGAAAAAAGAGCAACGGAGGCCGATGTTGTTGAAGTAAAAATTGTAGAGTGGTATAAGCAGAAGGCATTTAAATAATGTAAACAGTCTGGCATGGGAGGAAGGATGGGAGGCATTCCAGAAACAAAGGGAAAATAGTTTTAAAACATGGCTAAAAATACAGCAACTCTTGAATTCCAGAGATTATCTCAATTAGCACTTTTTCAATATATCTTTACAACAGAATTGTAGGAGTTCACAAAAGATAATGGAGGCTATGAGATACAGAGAAGTGATATTAATTTGTTTAATTAAAAGGATGAAGGGCTCCCTAAAATAAGATTCACTTATCTTCTGTCACAGGGAAGAGCGAGGTTATATTGGGAAAACTGCAGCTCATGGCACTATAGTGTGGAGAAGGCATGGAGAGAGCCAGGGCTGGGAGGAAGAGCCCCTTCTTCAGCCTCAGCAGTTCCTTGCTCAGTGACTTTCAACAGCAAATCCCTTCCCATGGGATTTATGTGCTATTAGAGCGAAATGGGATGATTTTACATTTCCAAGAGGATTTTGTTTGATGTTCAGAGAGCAGGAATTGGATGTTTTCGTCCAACAGAAAATCAAATACTCAGACATCAGAGCTTTGAGGGGCAGGCAAACATGGTTTAAACTGGGAATCTGTGTGTGTGGAGCTGTGCATGGATGTCCTCTGGCTCCAGAGGTGTGTGGCACATGTCAGAATTTATGTGCAGCCTCAGCACTGTGTGCCCATCCCTTGGAATGGGGGAGAAGCATGCATGGATATCCAGCTGGAAGTGTAAGGGGAGACCATAGGGGCCAGGGAGGAGAGAAGACCCTCATGCAAATAGAAATTAAATTAACCCCCCTGGATGTATATTAATATGTTAAGTAGCACTAAGCTCTGTATCCCAGCTCAGCAATATTTCGAGGCACATTATTGCTTTAATGGAGGGATAAAATAGAACCTGCAATTACAGTAATTTTTTCTAATTGAATATTTTGCTTTATTCTTTCCCTTTCAAAGCATGACTGTAAGTACCAGCCTTCATAAAGCTTTGGAAATATTTATACTTTCCCTCTCTGGCAATGGGTGTAAATATGCTTTTTCTTGGGCAGACTGTTTGGGTCCCTCGTGGATGAGCAGCAGAACAGCTCTGGAGAGCAGTGGGCAATGTACCTTTCCCTGCTCCTTTTAATCATAGAATCCTGGGATGGTTTGGGTTGGAAGGGATCCTAAGGATCATCTCATTCCACCCCCTGCCATAGGCAGGGACACCTTCCACTATCCCAGGCTGCTCCAAGCCCCGTCCAGCCTGGCCTTGGACACTTGCAGGGATCCAGGGGCAGCCACAGCTTCTCTGGGCAACCAGTGCCAGGGCCTCCCCACCCTAATTTATTCCTAATACACAATCTAACCCTACTCTCTTTCAGTTTAAAGCTAGGAAACACTTGTTTCCCATCAGTGGAAAAGGGGGAACATGATGTTACAGTCTCAGTGCTGTCATCCTACATGGGCTCGATGTGAATGTCAGGTGTCTTTTGATTAATTTCTTGTCCGTGCAGGGGTAGTGGACAAGTGGACAACAGTTGTTGTTCCAGGCCATGTTCTGTGCAAGCAGATGAGATCCTCCACCTAAACTGACTTTGGGGAGGAGGACAGGTAAAGCTCCTTCAGGATCCTGCTGGAGCAAGATGTAGATGGCAGATAGAGGCAAAAGCTGAAGGGCAGAGTCCCTGCCCAAAACCAGCCAGGTGAGGCAGCAGTGCTGACAACAGGGACACTGGGGGATTGAACTCGAAATGCTGATGGTATAATTGGGTGTCAGTTGAATTTTTTGAAGTAGCCACTTTCAGTGGCAGCTCTTCAAACCCAAGTTCCTCCCTCCAGCTCAAGCCTCAAGCAGGCAGCAAAATGCAGCTAAATTAACATAATAATTGCGCTGTGCATTCCGTGTGCTGAATCTCGGGGTTTTAAGAGGGAGATTTGCTGATACTCCCTCCATGTGATGGGATGCTATCAGTTGGAGGCTGTTGCAGTAGCTGTCTCCTCGTCTAAAGGGGACTTTTGATCCAATAAACTGCTTATCTCGTGTAGTTGTCCTTTCATCTAGCGTGGGTGGTGTGTGACGGCTGATGGAAGGCGCAGTATTGTGGCTCGTTTATGAATATTAATTAGAAATGGAAATAATTTGGAACAGTGTGCACCGAGGACTCTCCGAGCACCGCCAGCTGCAGAAATCCATCAGTTCCTCCCTCGTGGAAGACTCAGGAATGCAGGGAAGGCGCTCACGTTGGGGTGTGAAGTCACCACACGGAGTCTGTCACGCCGACACGTCGGCGATGCAGCGGGAGGTTGTCTCGGGGCTTTATTCCCCAGCGTTTGTTCCGGCTGGGCTGGGGAAGGAATGGTTTCCTTGGGAAAAGCTGCAGCAGTGCCTTGCCAAGTCATGTGCATCCGAGCCGGAGCCGGAGCTGGAGGTTGAGGCTGTGCCTGAGCACGTGGCTGTGCCGAAAGGCAGCGCGATAAGGCTTCGGCGCCCTTGTTCTAGTGAAGGACACGCTTTGCTCCTGAATGCTTAATCTCACCTTAGTCCTTGTCACTCCAGGCCGGTTGTCACACGCTGACGTAAATGCATCGTGCCGCTGACGCCGGGAAAGGCTCCAGCTCCGAATGTGAGGCAGCTGGCTTTGGGATGATACCAGAGCCCTTCAGAGAATCTCAGAATGGTCTGGGCTGGAAGGGACCTTAAAGATCGTCTCGTTCCAACCCCTTGCCGTGGACAGGGACACCTTTCCTCTTTAGTGGTTCCATCTCAAAATCCAACCATGTGTGCTGATCAAGGATAGAGCCCTCTTCATCTCACTTGCCAGGAACTCATCCTCAGGGGCCACGTCTCCTCTTGGGAGCTTGATAGTGGCAGGGTTTGTCCTCTGGTCCTGAGATGGGCTGGCACAGCATGGCTGTTTGTGTCGTGTTAAGCTTTCTTGGCTTTTGGGAGAGGGTGGTTGCCTCCAGGATGCCAGCTGGGAATGGTTCTGGTGGTGCTGCTGGAGGTGAGGGCTTGTAGGTCCCAGGGATGATCCCCTGTGGTGGTTGAGCCTTGAAGGAAACAGCCTATTAGACAAGGAGAGCCCGGAAGGATGCAACACATCACAAGGAAAATATTCCCTTTACTTAGGTTAATTTTTATTTTTTTATGAGAGTATGGGCTTGTTTTTCCGAACTGATGAAGGTGTATCCAGCCTATCAGAGTCTCCAGCAAAATCCACTTCTAGCTTTTGGCCATCAAGTTTACCTGTTTGGGACTAAATTTATTTTATGACTCCTGTGTGTGCACCAGGAGTGGAGCCCAGATCCCTTCATTGGATTAGATTGTCTTTATCACCTTTGGGAGAGTTACATTCAGTGGGCCACTTCAGAATTGATGCTTAGGGGTGAATCCCAGGTGAAGAGAACGGAGAAATGCCAAGACATGTCATAAATCATGGGATGACAGAGTGCTTTGGGTTGGAAGGGATCTTAAAGCTCATCCAGTTCCAGTCCCCTGCCATGGGCAGCGACACCTTCCACTATCCCAAGTTGCTCCAAGCCCCATCCAGCATGGGCTTGAACACTTCCAGGGAATTTAGCCCAGTCCCAAACACTCGTGTCCTAGTGGACTCATCCTGCTCAGATGCTGGTGGAGGAGGACGTGGTTCGTTGCTCCTGCAGTTTTCCAGAGTGCTTTGCTCTGCAGGGAGGACCCAGTGGGGTTAAACTGGGATCATCCTTGGGAGCTCAAACGTGCAGCGAGCCAAAAGCGTGCACTTCTGGGCTCACCCATCATAGCCCAGACCCATCCCGACTCTAATTTGTGGGTTAATTTATTTTTAAAGTGAGCCAAGTAATTAACTGCTTTCCTTTAAAACTCCTCGGAGCCCTTCAAACCAGTGCTTTAAAAATGGGTTGATTATTCCGCTTTCTTCAAAGCGCGGGGTATTAGGAAAAGTCGGCTCCTGCAGGCACGATCCTCTGGCAGCCCAAGGCACTCCAGGGGTGCTGCACCGTGTCACACACACTCAGTGTCACAAATCACTCGCCTGTGAGTGCCACTTGCTCTAAGTGGGGCATGACGGCTGTCACAGGGCCGGCTCCGCCATCCGCACCTTCCCTTTGGAATTTGTTCCCTTCCCCCGGCGTGGCTGGGGTTGAGTTCTTTGAACCAGCACAGGCTTTGCTTTTCAATCGTGAGCTTTAGATCTGGGATAATAAAACATCAAAGTAAACCAGATTGTTGTGGATAGAGAAAAAAAAGAAAAAAATCAGGACACTCAGTAGGACTTCGGGGAGTAATAAATTTGTTCTATATTTAATCTCGTATTTATCGCAGTGTCAGTATGAGACCACTTCATTTTACTACTTTAACTGTAGCTAAGAATAACTGAATCCTTGAAATATTGAGAAAGTGGCTAGTACCTGGTGGTAGCTGATGGGATCCAGCTTTAATAGTTATTGATTGGCTTCAAAAAGCTCCCAGTAATATCACATCCAAGTTACTGTATGTTGGGAGTTCAAATCCTATCAGTTATTTAAGATTAGGAGTAATTGTAGATTTGCACCTTAATCATCCCTCAGTAGGTGAAGCCAGCCAGGACTTCAGGTGTCATTTATAATTTTGCAAAAAATTATGGTGGATCTGCCCCGGTTTTATTGTGGGAAAATCTTGGCATCCCTAAATTCAGATATTCTCCAGCATTTCCTTGGCTTGCTGTAAAATTAGTGTGGCTTCTCTGATGGGGATGCAAAGCCCAGTTTAAAATCTGTTTGTCAGGCAGTGGACACAAGGGACAAATGACCCCTGTAGGGTTGGTCTTAGTGCTTGGTCCTTTCTCATAGTGCCCCATGTCTCAGAAAGTGCTGAAAAACCCCACATATCCTCATAGGTAAAGAAAAATTGTCCCTAAGTAAGGGGAATATCTTCCATCCGGAAATTCAGGAGAGCAAAAAATCAGATTAAACACTGCTTTTGAGTACTAAAACTCTGCCTGGATAACCTGACATTTACCTGTGCTTCAGCAGTGCTTCAAAACAGCACCTTTAATGATGCTTTATTACCATTTGTGTTCTTAGTCTTTGTTTTACTGCTCTGGAGTTTAATAATCCCATTTATCAAAACATTTGGGGTTTTGCTGTTTCTTTTCCCCCTGGTATGGCTTGTTGCACAATTAGAGCTTCGTTAAAGGCTCTCATTATTTTTCTTGGTTGTGATCAAGCTCTGCCTGCAACAAACCACTGAATTTTCTGTTTGAGCACACAGATCTCCCTGTAATTCCCTGCTTTTCCTTTCACTGGGCACCGGCTCTTTGCCATTCCTGGGAAGTGACCAATTTTTTAGCAGCGAGGGCAAATTATTTCTACCTCTTTTATTTTTCTTGTTGTTATTTAGGTGTGTTCTCAGAGGGAAAAAATGTCAATTTTTCCAATTTCCTACAGTTGTCGGGAGCTGAGTAACTGCAGCAGGGAGTTTAAATTCAGGGGTTAAGTTGAATTTCTGGTGGCTTTGGCAACTTCTTTGCCTGGGACTGGATTATTTCCCCCTTTTTTTTTCAGGGGATTAGGGGATTTATTTGTGAAGCAGCACTCCTAACAAAGGTGTCTGAGACACTGGGAAGGTCACATCTTCATTTACTTCGAATGAATTCCTTCTGCCATCCTGAAGCTGTGTTTTGGGGGAAATAGTGAGGAAATCACACTTTTATTTTGGAATATTTATTTTGGAATGATTCTGCAGAAGAATTTTAGGTAGGAATTGATGAATGAGGATGTACTCATTGAAAAATCGTTATTTAGAGCCGATTCCCACATGGAATACCAGTGGGATTATCTGGAACAGAAAGCTGTTTAAGGTCCTGACTGCTTGAGGAGCCAGGCTGGGATTGA
The DNA here is from genome assembly GCF_041296385.1 of Aphelocoma coerulescens. NCBI lineage: Eukaryota > Metazoa > Chordata > Aves > Passeriformes > Corvidae > Aphelocoma > Aphelocoma coerulescens. Next base: position 122,788,160 of record NC_091016.1, read on the forward strand.
GGAATTGTGCCTGGTTGGAACCCAGTGCTGGCTCCTTGTGTGCTGCTGTGGGGGCTCATAAAAGACCACAGCCCTAAATAGGAATGAAAATGCACGTATTCATGATTTTTAATTTCCCTTCCAACCCAAACCATTCCATGATTCCATGGTATTTAGAGTGGATATTTTGCCTAGCACTGTTCCTTATGGTCAGCGAAAGGGTCCTTGTCTTGCTCCCACTTTCCACTGGCTATAGTGTTAATTAGTTGTATGAATTAACTGAGGACTAAGCTTCATTAGGCTGCCATTATCAGTGCATTTGTATTCTTCCTGTCCTAAACCCTCAGTGAGAACATCTGTTAGTCACTCAGAATAGAAGTCTGCATTCTTAGGAGCAATTTTGCCATCATAAAACTGGAGATTTTTACCAATCAGACACCTTTAAAGATACTTATTTCTCTTCCAGTCCCTTTTCCAAGAGGAAAGCTTTCAGTAGGACACTAAATCTGTATTAACTCTAAGTGCAAGTTTGTGTTCATGTTTGTGAGGCAGGTGGGACTCTCTGATATCTGTCAAGAGCTCTGAGGTGAGGAGTGTCCCATCCTCCCTTGGCATTGCCTCTCGTCTGTTTTCTGCTTTTTACCCGGTTTCCTTCTGTGGGAGTGTGTTCAACTTTTCATAGAATTCGTGGGTAATGGAATCATTTAGGTTGGAAAAGACCTTCAAGACCATCAAGTCCAAGCTGTGACCAATCCCCACCTTGTCACCCAGTCCAGAGCACTGAGTGCCACGTCCAGTCCTTCCTTGGACACCTCCAGGGATAGGGACTCCACCACCTCCTTGGGCAGCCCATGAAAATGCCTGACCATCCCTTTAGGGAAGAAATTCTTCCTGATGTCCAGCCTGAACCTCCCCTGGTGCAGCTTGAGGCCATTTCCTTTTGTCTTGCCACTTGTTACGTGGGAGAAGAAACCAACCCCCACCTGTCCACAACCTCCTGTCAGGTAGTTCAGGTTTCAGAGTTTCCTTTGATCCACGTTGATTTTCTTGCATCGCCTAAGAAAGTTGATACCTGTCCCAGGCTGACTCTCCCTGCCCTTCAAGCATCATTTTCTGGGGTTACCTCAGAAAGTTTCGAGTTTTGGAGCTTGGGTACCTTTGGCTTTTTAATAAAAGACAAGGTTTGTAATAGAAATGCAACTTAAAAGCCTCACAAACTAAAGCTGGTTTTACTGGAAGTGCTGTTACTGGATTTCAGAAAAGCTTCTTCACAGGAGCAGGGAATGACCAAGAAAATTCACCATCCCAGACATAAAATTTGCTCTCACATCCTTTGCCCAACGATTCCAGCGATAACACTGAAATTATTTGTCCATTAAAGGATATTTATTACACTTCCTAACCGTAGGAATAGAATTAGAAAAAGGAATTCCTGCTTTAAATGAGGCTGTTTACCCAGTTCTGTGGTGTAGCCGTTACTTTCCCCGATGCACTTTCCCATTCAGTCACAGCAGCGAAGTGTCGGATCCATCTGAAACCTCTGGATTCAGTCAGCAGAGTCAGCTTTTGTCAGTTTATGATCTCACACTCTTTTTTCCCCCCCACAGGAGTTCTGTTACCTGATAAAGTTGTATCTCTTTGGGTCAAACCAGTGGGATTATCTAAATGAGGCTGTTTGCTCCGCCGTCCTTCCTGACCCGGCTCTGCTCTGCCTTTGATGGGGGCCCTTCCTGGGGTGTCCTGCAGTTGTTCCATCGTGCCTTTGGTGAATTAAAGAAGTAACTCCATGTCCTGAACGGTTCAGGATGACAGGGATAGCCAGCTTTTGTGCACAGCTCCCTGTGATCCGTAATAACTGCTGGAATTGAAGGAACCACAAAGCAGCAGCAATGTTTGGTGTTTTTAAAGTAGTTCTGATTTAAGCATAAAATACCTTTTTTTTTTTTTTTTTTTTTTGTACTCTACCAGTTACTGAAAACAGTTCACAATGCTTGAAAGCCTTTCTGGCAGTATAGGAAAGTACCTTCAGAGATCTCAGGCCAAAGCACCATGCAGCTCATTATCTTCTTTCTGATGGTGAACAGAAAAGAGCACAGCTGGCCCAGGAAAAGGTGTTGGATCCGGGCAGGTACATCCTGATTTTCCTCCAGATTTTCGTGCCGTCATCCAGATTTTGTGGCTTTAAAAGTTCCTGAGCAGGAGGTGGTGTGTGTTTAATATCCCATGATGGATTCTTTAGTCCTGTGAGGGGTTTTGGAGCTCGGCAAAATTTTCTTTAGTGTTTTTGTTTTTTTAATTTTGCTTTGCTTGGTGTCTGTCTCCTTGCTGTTTTCGTTATTGAGATTCCCACATAAGGATCTTCTAGTGGGAGGTTCCCTGTTTATGTCAGGGGGTTGGATCTGGATGATTTTCAAGGTCCCTTTCAACCCAAACCATTCTGTGATTCTGTGAATTCTGAGGGCTTGAAACTGTTTTCCTGCAAATACTAAGAGTGGGACAATTACAGCTGTTTTATTTGGGGCTTTTTTCTTGTTTGTTTGTTTTGTTTTCATGCAGATTCCTCTGTGGAATAGGGATTACATGAGATTTACACATAGTAAGTTACCCTGAAGAACTGAAACCAGTGGGGTGAGGTTCTGCCCCTTGCAGAGAGAGAAAATACCTGTGCAACAAAAACCTTTCCATAGATTAGTTATGGATACTCTTATTTTTAAGTGAAGCAAGGTACTGAATATTCCAGAGTCAGTTTTCCAGCTCCAGTGTGGTGTCAGTGTTGACAGTTGGATTCAATGATATTTTTATAGGGTAATTACCTTTTGTGTGTATTGGACTTTGGGAATATGTATAGAGAAAATACTCTTGTGCTGTCAGAATTTTTAGTGTGAATGTGTTATTTACTTCTCAGTCACAGGGTGTTTTAGGGAGAAGGATTTTATAGAATCATAGGATCCTGGGATGGTTTGGGTTGGAAAGGACCTTAAAGCTCCTCTAGTTCCAACCCCCTGCCATGGGCAGGGACACTTTCCTAGAAGGCAAAACTGCATTTTAAAAATGCCTGTGCTCTCTACAGCTGGTGTGCAGAGAGCTGAGCACCTGTGAAGAGGAGGGAATCCCAAGGAAAGCAGGACCCCCTTCAGATCAAATCCCATGTCCCACATGGGATGCTCATGCTGATGAACAGAGCTGGTTTTACACCAGGAACAGCTTCAGCAGCAAAGTTCCTCTCTGAGATGAGTCATTAGCTGTGGTTTCTCTCCTTTTTCTCATCTTTTACCAGCTGGAATGACTCCCCACAGGCTCTGGGGAGAATTGGACCCCACAGATTTCTCTGCAGCAGGTTGTGATTCCGGCTGTGAGATGTACAGCACGATTTGAAGAAAAATCCTGGAAGGGGGCAAGCACTGAGAGGGGAGAATGGGCATTGCAATGAGATAAGTTGGCTAAATATTTCCTGGGAGGGTAGCAAGGGGTGTAATAATGACTGATCTCAGAGGAGAGGTTTAAAAAGAACAGCTCGTGTCTGATTTCAGCCTCTGGATAATGTGGTTTTGCTCATGGCAGTGCAGGAGAGGCTCAGTGAGAAGGTGAAGAGCTGGTGGATGAATTGAGGAATATTATCATTGCTTCAACAAGAGGCAGCTTGAAATCTTGTGTGAAGTTTTCCTGAGTGTGTAAGAGCAGGAAACAGAAGGAAAAAGCAGCTGAATTCAAGATCATGAGAGTTTTCTGTGATTCTGCGTTGTGGGAAGGAAAATTCCAAGTAGCTGCAACCTGTTCATGTCATGCAGTTAATGGCATTTTCCCATTACATTAAAAATGGATCTTTAGGATTGTTCACAGAGGTTACTCAGTGCATAAAACTTGCATGTCTCTTCACGCAATCACAGAATGGTTTGGGTTGGAGGGGATCTTAAAGCTCATCCCATTCTACCCCCTGCCATGGGCAGAGACACCTTCCACTATCCCAGGTTGCTCCAAGCCCCATCCAACCTGGCCTTGGACACTTCCAGGGATCCAGGGGCAGCCACAGCTTCTCTGGGCAACCTGTGCCAGGGCCTCACCACCCTCGCAGGGAAGACTTATTTCCTATCATCTAACTTAAATCTCCCCTCTTCTAGTTTAAAACCATTCTTGTATCTCACCTGAAAAGTGAAACCATGAGCTGCAGATGCCTTCCCAGCCCTTTGGAACACACAGACCCCAGCCCTGTGCTGCTAATCCACCTCCTTTGCCTGAGCACTGAGCAGATCCCAGGGAGACTTTTCATCTCCAGCAGGATTGCAGGCCACAGACCTGGCGTTCTCTGGGATGTGAGCAGAGTGTAATATTGATTGGAATGCTTACTGTAGTTATTTATTGCCTTCATTAGCAGGGAAGAGATGAGAGACTATCACAGTGTATTAAGTTGTCCCAGAGACACCTGGATAGTAAATTATAAATAAACAGTCAACAGTGGAGTACAACTGGTGGAAAGCTGGGATGGTCAATGCAAGGATCTACCAGCCAGGCTTTTTAAATCACTAATGTGCAGATTCAGTGTGGTTATTGCTTCCTGTGGCTGGTAATGCTGTTTTAAGGGACTTAAGTGACTGGAGACGTGGTTTGACTGAGCTGATGGAGATCCACCTTGAGATGTCTCTTCTCTTTTGCACAGCCCTGAGACTTTGGATAGGTGTTTCATCAGAGATGAACCCCCAGAACTGCTATTTTGCTGTAAACATACATTTTGAAGGAAGGAAAGATTGAACTAAAATGATATTATCCCTGGATTGATGATTGGTTGGACAGACATTCCTTCACCTAAGGGAGTTCACATTCCCAGTTGGGCACTGGCTCTATTTTTTGGGAGTAATTTTGGGGTGGAAAGTTCAACACCCAGGGTTGTAGGAGCAATCCCAGGCTTATATTAATCCCCAACTCCCTGTGTTTGTGCATAAATAATACCTGAGCGTGACAAACACTGGTTAAGACCTTGTGCACCTAATAATGACATTTCTTGGCATTTCCTCCTCAATTTGGGAAGAATCCTCTTTATGTTGGAGGCACGGGGAGTTCAGAGCGTCGTAGGTTTCATCTCCCATCCCGCTGGATGAGGGATGGAGCTGAGGATTTCTTCCTGCTGGAGATTGCTAGTGGTGTGAAGCACTTCAGGCAGCCTGAAAAGCCTGAGTGTTTCCTGCAGGAGAGTGTTGTGTTCTCCTGGTGCCAAATGGGTCAAAATCGCTGCCGTGGTGGTGGCAAACTGTGGAGCTGGCAGGGGAAGGAATAAATCAGGGAACGTTCTGGGGAGATGATCGTTAACCAGCATTCATGTGTAAAACGGTGTCTAGACATTCAAACACTGCTAATAGCCTTTGATTAACCATTTTTGTTTTGTTCTTGCTCAGTGTGTTAATCACTGTGATTAAAATGCTTAGCCACCATGGAGCTAGGCGCTGGATAAATTAGGAAGTAAGCAAATCCAAACAGATGGGGCAGGGAAAATTAGTGTCTCTGGCAGGGCCAGCGTTAGACAAGGCAAGGCTAAGGAAGATTTAGGGGGAGACCCTAAATAATCGGAGGGAAACAAATCTGCCTCTGCAGTGTGCCTGCCAGATCTCCCCACCTTCCTGCTCCTGTAAGGCTTTGCCTCCTCAAGCCTTTTTCCTCTGCCTCTGGAACCCACTGCTGTCCTCACCTGGCCTGGCAGGTCCCAGGATGCTACAGCCAGGTTTGGAATCCACTCTCTCCTTTGCACAAGAACGTCCCAACATCTTTGTGGGGTGGGTCCTGTGTCCCCTGCTGCAAATCCCTGCAGACAGGACCTGGGGAGAGGGATCAGCCACTTAATTATGGCTCAAGAACGGCTCACTTTCTACTTTTTAGGGATTTTTTCCTTTTTTCACAGCAATAGCGAAAGAATGTTGGTGATGTTTAACCCCTCCGCCACCAAACGTGTGTGAGCACCATCCTTCAGTGGGACAATGACTAATTTAAACTGCTGGGCTTAGGGCTAAGTCCTTGTCTGCTGCAGATTTTCAAGGAAGAATGAAGGGCTGGAAAGGGTGGGAAAGGCACCTTGCACTGCTTGTAAGATCAGAAGCCTTGTTAGGTGTCGAGATGCATCAAAATCAGCACCCAGTCATGTCATCTCTAAAGAGAAATCATAGATAAAACAGGTGAGCACAGGGGTTTCTCTGTGGTAGGTTTGGACAAAGCTGGAATTACCTGAAGCGGGGATCATCCGTGGAGGTGATGGGGAGACCACACTCGCAGCCCTCTCTGTTCTTCCTTCCCCTTAACCTTGTTTTCTGTGTAACTCGTTTTTTGGTAGAGCTGTGAAAAAAAAATTAAATGGGTAGTTTTGGTGACAGCAGGTTTTGGCCTATTATGTGCTAGGATCTGTAGCTAGGATTTCCAATTTCCCTTCTAATCAAAAGGCTTCCTAAACCTTTCAGAAGTGCTCTCCTGGGATGACTGCACTCACAGAAAGGCAAAGTGCTTTGTTTCTGCTGGTGTCAGTCTCTTCAAAGGTACCTGAAACACAGCACAGCCACCAGCCCAGTCCTGCTCCTCTCAGAGCATCTCAGGGCTGGGGATATCCAGTGCACAGCCCTTCCTTTTCCAAATGCTCCAGCCCTGAGTTCGTGATGATCCTGGGATAGTACGGTGTGAAAAGTTGGGAAGTCTTGGAGTTTCCTCACTTGTGAGGAATGCTGAATTTAATCTGAACCAGTGTTTGATCAGTGCCTGTGTGGGACTTCTCAGGTTAAGTTGAATTTTGTTCTTGTATTTTTGTTGTGCCCAGATGGATTTTTACTCATAATCACAAAATCACAAAATGGACAGAGTCCCCGGCAGAAATCACATGTTTAATAATCTCTGAGGGTACATTCCTGGCTCCTGGTACTCATTTAACACCCCAAGCAATACTAAAATTCATTTAAAAGTCACTTCTCTGTTTGGGGGTTTTTTTGTCTGTTTATTTGGATTTTTTGCTTGTTTCTGCTATTGTTTTAATTTCCTCGATTTAGTGCTTTCCCTCCTGTCCTTATAAGATCATCCAAGGGAGGTTTAGGTTGGATATTAGGAAAAGTTCCTCCCCCAGAAGGTGGTTGGGCATAGAACAGGCTCCCCAGGGAATGGTCGCAGCTCAAGAAATGTTGGGACAACACTCTCAGCCTCAGGGTGGGATTGTTGGGGTGTCTGTGCAAGGCCAGGAGTTGGACTCTGTGACCCTAATGAGTCCCTTCCAACTCAGCATATTTTATTATTCTACCTCTTTTTTAATATTTCTGATTTCCTTCAGAACTAATCACAACAGTTTTCAAGCCTCATAAAAAACTTCATTGCCCGTGCCTCCTTCCTTACTTTCTTGCTTTCATCTCCTTTTTTTTTTCCCCCTCGGGTCATATGCCTATATGCAGGAAAGCACAGATAGAGCTAAATAAAAATGTCTTTTATACCTGAAATATATAAGAAGCCCTCAGACTCAACACTGTGTCTAAATATACCTAAAAACGCTGGGCTTATTCAGCGCTCCTCTAAGGCGATTGAGACATGTGAGTCTCCAGCTGAGTGTGTTAAGCTCTGCAGTGACCACACTTCCAAATATTTTATTTGCAGCGTGTTAAGGTTTTTTCAGCAAGTGCTCTATTGTTATTGCCAGGAAAATGCTGACATACATTTTATGTAGCACATCAGATGGGATCCAGACTCGCTTTGCAGAGCTGAGTAGCATTGCTACGGCCAATTGTTCGACACAGCATTTTGCTGCGTCTCCTGACATGCTTAATAAAGATATTCTCATGATTCTGGAGGCAGCCTGAATGCCATTAACTGCTGGCTTTCTGAGGAAGCACAAACGCAGCTCCTAATGCCAGGCTCTGCAGGTTTGGCTCAGCAGCCATCAGGTACCACTCCAGAGCACGGGAAAATTGAAATAAAAAGCACCTGGGCTGGTTGGCGTCACCTGAGCTGCTGCTTTCTATCCTGCAGATTGACCTCGTCCATGGATTAGGGTAAGGCAGAGCTGGGGGTGTTTTCCCAGGGATGGGGATGGATGTGGTTGAATCTTTCGGCACACAGAAGACCTGGCAGAGGATGTAAGGAAAACGTCTCTGTCAGGCTGTGTCAGGGTCCCCGTGACATCCATGTGTTGTCTTGGCAGAGTCCAGAGCCTGTAGATGTGCTGACCTTGCAGCCAGAACAGGAATTTGTTACGCCAGTAGAGCTGGGCCTTGTAATCACTGGTTTATCTTGGATTTAGTGTTTTTTCATTTATAATCCACAGTGGATATGTGGGGTGCGAGGAAAGTGGGAAACCTGCAGAGGAGTTGTACCTGGAGGTAAATCCTAGAGGGACGGAGCACCTCTCCCACAAGGATGGGATGAGAGGATTGGAATTGTTCATCCTGGAGAAGAGAAGGCTCAGGGGTGACTTATTGACCCCTCAGCACCCGAGGGGTCCCCACAAGAAAGATGGAGAGAGGCTATTTACCACAGCCTGGAGGTACAGGATAAGGGGGAATGGTTTGAAAATAAAAGAGAGTAGGTTTAGAATGGATATTAGGAAAAAAAAATCTCCCTTTGAGGGTGGTGAGGCCCTGGCACAGGGTGCCCAGAGAAGCTGTGGCTGCCCCTGGATCCCTGGGAAGTGTCCAAGGCCAGGCTGGACGGGGCTTGGATCAACCTGGGATAGTGGAATGAGAGGATCTGTAAAGGTCCTTTCCAATCCAAACCCTTCTATAATTCCATGATTGATTCTCTGGTACCTGCTTTTCCATGCGGTTTTGATGTGCTGGGAGAAAAGTGGTTGTGTTTTAAGGGATGGCGTTGATTGACACAGGGTGACTCAGGATGTCTCTGATCACTTAGGAAAGTGCTGAACATCCCTGCGGGAAGGGAGCAGGCTCACAGCACATCCCTCCCACAGAGGGAGTATCTGTTCCTCAGGCACATCCAGTTTTTTCCAACTTTTTTGTTTTTCTGCTCTGCATGTAAAGCCGGGGAATTCTGACTAGAAGGAAACAAAAATGTTCGTGTTTAACTTTTGCCACCCTGAAGACTGCAGGGAGAGGAAAGAGGACTCTGCTCTCATGATAGAGGTGTCCTTTTTGGCAGTGTGAGCTTTAAAGAAAGCCAGAAGCAGGAGGAGGATGGAGGCCAAGAGGAGGAGGTGGGATCTTCAGTGCTCCCTTCACAGATCCCAAAGATGCCCCAGTTTGGTGGAGAAACTGAAGCAGGGGGTGGCAGAGAGTTGATTTGCTGTTCTCCATGGATCTGAGCAGCTTCTGAGCTGCTTAAAATAAGCACTTGGAAGGTATCGTGTTCCTGTGGAGGTAAACGGTGATGGAATCACAAGTTGGAGTGTGGGGAAGGATATGTGACAGAGCTGAGCCCAAGATTTGGGGCAGAGAGGGAGCTGGAATGGGAAAGTCCTGAAAGTGTCTGTACTGTGACAGAGAAGCCAGAAGAAAAGAGTGTTGTGGTCAAGGGAAATAAAAAGATGTCTAAAGTGTGCCAGTTTTATTGAGTTCTCCTCAAATTCTGCACAGCAAGGTGGCTAAGAAGAAATAGTGATATTTATGAAGAAGAAGAAATGGAGGTTGTGTTTATGCTGCTCCTTAAAAAACTTTAGAGAAAACATGATTAGTGTTTTCCATAGTGATCTTTAGCTTCTTTTCTTGATATCCTGAATTATGAAATCAGAGCATTTGAATAACGAAAAAGCACAGCATAAAGCACTGGATAATTAAGCTCTTCTGAATTTTAGATTCAGATTGAATATTAGGAAGGAATTCTTTCCTTTGAGGGTGGGGAAACACTGGCAAAGGTTGCCCAGAGAAGCTGTGGCTGCCCCTGGATCCCTGCAAGTGTCCAGGGCCAGGTTGGATGGGGCTTGGAGCAACCTGGGATAGTGGAACCCATGGCAGGGTTTTGAATGGGATGAGCTTTAAGGTCCCTTCCTATCCAAACTATTTTGTGATTCTGTGAAATTATTTGATGCTTATTGTGGTGTTTTATGTGTGTGCAGGAGACACAGAGCCTGTCCCTGTGGTAACTTCCAAATCTCACCCATTTCAGCCAGAGTTTTCAGTACAGATTTTTCAGATCACAAATGGTTGCTGAGTCCCTGAAGACAGAGGGGAGAGAAAATCCTGTTACAGGTCCCATGGAGTAGAAGCTGCCTCATGTTTGTGAGAGTCCATCAGTGAGTTGACCAGGACACACCAGTTATTCCAGTCAACGAGGTGGGGATTGGTCAGAGGTTGGACTCTGACCTTAGAGTTCTTTTCCAACCTAAATGATTCTGTGATTATTTTTCACCGAGTTCGTCACCCCTCTGCTCCTATCTCTGTCCATCTCCAAGGTCATTCCTCTTTTGCAAGTAAATCTTTGGGAGAAATGATGCCATGGTCTGATCCCAGGGCTCTGGTTTTCCTCCTGCAGCTGCCGATCCCAGCTCAGACTCCCGGCACTACGGGAGGGGGTGTGGTGTGATAGATCTCCACGTGTTCCCTGGATCTATGGGAGCTCCGTGTGTTGGCCTGGTTACGGAAATTTTGTTCGATTGTGTTGGTTTAACTCAGTGGGAGGTTATTTGAGAAGGAAATGAAAGGCTCAATGAACAGCGAATGCTTGAAGAGGTGTTAAGAGGAAATTCCAGGCGTATAAGCTTTAGGTTCTTTTGTTTTAGGTTTGGTTTTTTTTAGCTGTCTTTTCAGCCAGCTGGGTTTTGAGCAGTGCAGGAGTAGGTCTGCAAGCACAGAGGAAAGGATAACTCCTGGAGGAGTGAGAGAATCCCAGGGAAGAGACTTTTGTGCAGAGAGGACTTGGGAGTCAGAAGAGTTTCGGATAGAAGGAGAGGAGATATAAGGAAGGCATTTTTTATGATGAGGGTGGTGAAACACTGGATCCCTCAGAAAATTCAAGGTCAGATTGGACAGAGCCCTGAGCAGGTTCATGTCCCTGCCCATGGCAGGGGGGTTGGACACAGAGATCTTTCAAGTTCCCTTCCAACCCAGCCCATTCCATGATTCTGTGCAGAGTTTTACCTGCCTCAGTTGCTGCAGAGGGTGATTGGTGTCAGAACTGTCTGGTAGCAGGACAGGACTTTACAACAGGCAGGTTGTTCTCACCACAGGGAGAAGATATTTTATAAATCAGTTTTATCAGTGAGAAGGGATTCTGGAGGCCAGAATTCAGCAGGATAGGTCACAGCCTGGGCTGTCCCATCCCTGACCTGTGCTGGAGAGGGGAGAACTGCGGGCAGGTGGGGACGGCCAGGTGGGAATGAGAGCATTCAGAGAGGCACATAATGCTCTGTGTCATGATGTTGGGGACAAGCTCTTACACAGACAGAAATAATTAGGAAGCCGGGTCATCTTAAGTGAAAAAGGAAGAAACTCTTTTTGTGTCTTCCACTCTGCTTGTATTCTTAATTATCTGGACATTGCAACTATTTTGAATGTATTTTTCTAGAATGTACTTTTGAATGTACTTTTCTAGAAAGGAGTATTTATATAGAAAAAATCTGTGTGTATAAATGGATGAGTGTGAAGTACTTCAGAAAAAGAAGACAAGATTGGCTGTTCTGAAATCCAAACTTTCCTGTTGAAAGCAATCATGTCAATTTTATCGGAAGTCTGATAGCTGTGAAGTAATGAGAGGGAGATTTGATTGCTGAAACAAATGTAATTTTCACAGCATTAAGATCTGGCCAAATCTTCAGTCTGAGGCAGTGAATTTCATTCTTATTAGACAACTCTGGTCTTCCCCATTTTGCTATAGACACAGACTTGTTACTATTTAGGCCAAGTAGGTGCAAGGATATCTCACCTACTTCTCACTGACGTGTAATTTCTGTCCAAGTTACAACAAAGCAGCTGCTTCCAAAACCCATAATAATTATGGCTGCTGATTTCTGCGTGCTTGGGATCAATATACTGGAAGTAGTGTAAAACTGGAGGACTCCACTCTGCTTTAAAATATTTGAGAACTGATCTACGCAACGTGGCAGAGGCTGAAAGTGGAAGGCTTTGTTGGAGGAGGTGTTAAAATGAAGTGTTGACATCTTTCTCCACATTTCACGCAGTTCACTTCTCAAAAACGGTCTCTTCTTAATTATCCCTTGGATTTATTCATCTTTCCCAAAGTTTTTTCACATGATTAGTGAAAGGTGGTTGCATGTGCCTATCTTCTGTTCTCAGCAGGATGCTGGATTGCCCTTGCACTGAGCATCCTTCTGTATCCCTCATATAATTCTCCAGTTCTTGAGTATTCCCTGTTTAACGTTTCTGCCTGGGTACATGTGGGTTTTACAATTACTATCCCAGCTGAAGTATACTGGGAGATCAGATAATTTATAAAAAGGAGGGTAAAAGTCTCCTTTTGTGAAAATAAATCTTGTGAAACCACGTCTGTAACCTTTAAAGCGAGCAGGAGTACTTCTGGGGAGATGGATTCTGTGAAATTACACTGTTAAGAGACAGAGGGGAGTCTCTCTCTTGGCTTCAGGGCACTAAAACTCAGCCCCTGGTCTTGCCACCGTCTAAGAGAGAACCTGATGGGTCAAGAGCCAGCACATAATTCCAAGCCCTTGGTGCGACAGAGTTGGGCTGGGTTTAGTACAGGATTGTTTTGCCAGGGACTGAACTGAAGCGCTCAGATGGACCCTGAGGGTGGGCATTGGTCCAGCATCTCATGACAACCCTGAAGTGGTGACTTAGAACCCAAGGGAAGCAGCCAGACCATCTCCAGAGGAGAAGGCAGACCCTGGTTCAGTGCTGGTCACACTGCAGAGTCTCCGGAGTGGCTTTGCCAGGGCGAGGTTTGGCACAGGAGCAGCATCACCTGGGACCAGCCTTCCTTCATGCAGTGTTGGCATTTCCCATCTGTGCCAGCTGCTGCCTCAGGTCCTGCCCCCAAAGTTCCCAACCTGGGGCAAGCAGCAGTGAGTGAGGCCGGGGTACAACGGTGCTGCTTTGTCAGCAGAGCAGATTTGGGTGAGGTTCAGCCACGGCAGCTGGTCCAGGGCAGAGCAGGCAGGAAATACCAAACCTTGCATTGCTTGAGGAGAGATGTTCTCACTGCTCACCCAGGAGTTTATCAAGAGGAATCACAGAATGTCCTGAGCTACAAGGGACTCACCAGGAGTCCAATTCCTGGCCCTAAACAGATACCCCAACAATCCCACCCAGTGCCTGAGAGCATTGTCCAAACACTCCTTGAGCTCTGGCAGCCTTGGGGATTTTTGAAGTTGCAGAGAAGTCTTGATGTGATTTGATGATTCCAAATGGGTTAAAAAGCATTTGTGCCTTAGCACAGGAGCAAGTCCGGAACAAATTCCTCCAGCTCCTCTTCCAGGCTGCAGGGCAGTGTCTGGCAACTGTCCTCCACTGAGGGAAATGGAAGGAGTGGGTTAATGGACTGGTCCCTTTGCCATCTCCTGAAGAGTTTTTGTGCCTTCCAAAGGCAGCACATCTTCCAAGGGGGGTGACTGTTCTGATATTGTAGGATCACAGGCAGGGACACCTTCCACTATCCCAGCTTGCTCCAAGGTCCATCCAACCTGGCCTTGGACACTTCCAGGGATCCAGGGGCAGCCACAGCTTCTCTGGGCACCCTGGGCCAGGGCCTCACCACCCTCACAGCCAGGAACTTCTTCCTACAATATCTTATCTAAATCTCCCCGCTTTCAGTTTGTGTATCTGATGGATTAATGCCCCACTGAAATGCATCCATTAGACTGAAAAGTGTTCCCGTATCACTTCGTCCCCGATGTCATTTAGGTTAAGAATTGATGGGAGCAATAATAGGAGGAGTTTTTAGGACTGAGTTTAGTTTTAGGACTGAGTTTAGTTTTTGGACTGAGATCAGGGAAAAAACTTGCAGGAATTGAGGTAAATCGTTCTATGAAGAGAAAGAACGACCAGTAGAGCTTTCTAGTCTCGTGTGTTGGTACATTTTCCATTATTCCAGTAAAGTTCCCAGCTCAACCCAACTCACCAGCTGATGTCCAGGTTCTGCTGTTACCCTTGGCTGTGGGAATTCACAGCTACATTTCTCCTCAGGGGACAAAAACCAAAGCAAGGCAGCTCTGTGCTGGTGACAGCATGAACGTGCTCATTGAAAGCTTCATTTAATGTTTATAAACATCAGGGATGACAGAAATGTTGTAACTTCAGCATTTAGCGATTTTTATTTTTTTTTTAATGAAATGCAGTTAAGGCACTTTGAGGCTGCTGAAACAGCGCAGCAAACATTTGTAAGTTTGTAGGAAATCTGTGTCACGCTTCTCAAGTCTATAGCTGTGGGTAGGAGGAGAAGTGTCAACTTATCTCCAGGAACTAAAACATCCTGATTGTATCACATAGAATCAACCTCTCCAATCCATTCCTGCGCCGAGAAACCCAGTCACATAAAATCGGCCAGTTCTGAGGGAGGACTTTGAAGCTTTGTGACCACTGGCATTTGTGTCAAGCCAGGGTTATTTACAGGCTGCTGTGAAGGGGTTTAACTAATCACTGGCAGCATTATCCAGTTTTTCATGCTTGGAGAGAAGAACTATCAGAGCCCTGAGTTTTGAGAGGGGTTGAAGAGGTTTTTCACTTTGAGGCATCGTGCTATGACCTCTGCTAGAGGCAGAACGAGGTAGTGGGTTCATTTTGCATTCAGTATGCAAAAAAAATCAATGTTCAGGAGGTAGAAGCAGAGTCTGCCTACAAGGGTGGAGGTTAAAACACAATCCAGGCATGTTGGATTTGTGTGAGGAAAGCCAGAACTCACCCAGGGTTGATGCTTGCAAGGGGATGTCAGGAACAGGAAGATGTTTTTAAAGGTTGTGTGGATGTGGACATGGGTTAGTGGTGGGCTTGGCAGTGCTGGGGGAATGGTTGGACTTGATAATCTTGGAGGGCTTTTCCAGCCTAAATGTTTCCATGATCCTCTACTCATAGGCTTTGGCCTCTGCCATGAGCAAAGGGGTTTGAGACACAGAGGAACATCAGCAGGGGGAATAAGGGTTGGGTCAGGAATCACCTGCAAGTCCATGAGACCTGATGGGTTCCATGGGGCACTGAGAGGTGGCTGGTGTCAAAGCAAGGCCACTCTGAAAATTCATGGAGATGATGGGAAAATGGTAAAATATTGCCCTCATCTTCCTAAGACTACACAAGGATAATCCAAGGAACTACAGGGCAGTCAGCTCCATTTTGACTCCTGAAGGAATCGTGGGGTGAGTCCTCTTGAACAAATTTCTGGGCATGTGCAGGGAAAGAAGGAGTTCGCCAGGAGCAGAGCCCAACTTCCCTTGGCTGCCCCCTCCTGTCAGGGAGTTGTGCAGAGCCACAAGGTCCCCCCGAGCCTCCTCTTCTCCAGTCTGAGCCCCTTTCCCAGCTCCCTCAGCTTCTCCTGCTGCTCCAGCCCCTTCCCCAGCTCTGTTCCCAGCACAGGGGAAGCCACCAGCATCTCAGGCTCTTTAAACAGGAGCCCAGCCACAAGAGGGAAGTGACCTGACCCCCTTTGCTGGTCATACACAAAATCCCACATCCAGTTTTGTGCCTCACAAGAAGAACTTCTCTGAACCAGAGGGGATTCACCAGCAGGCCGACAGCATGGCATGTTTTGAGACAAACAGCATTTATATATGCTGTAATATATTTATGTTTTCAATAAGATCTTTCTTGCTGTGATAAAAAACGAGGTAGATAAGGTGTCTCTGTGTATCATGATGTTCTCATGAGTGGTGCACGTGCAGGGTGCAAAGCCAGAGTAAGAACTGAGCCTGTAGACAACTCCCCCTTCCCAAAATGATCCGAGGGGATTTTTCACTGCGGAGTTCAGGCTGAGAACAAGAAGCATGTGTTCTCCCCGAGCAGAGCTGGCTCTGTTGGCAAAACTGTTACCAAACATCTCACAAAACTACGCAGTGGGTTGAACTTCCCAGGTTTTACATTTGTAAGGAGAGGCAGTCAAGTATTTTTTTTTTCTTCCCCACTAGCAACAGATTGCACCAAATCCGAATTAGGTGGCTGCCATCTGCTTTCACACAGGCTTGGAAAACAGGCCAGCCCTCCTCAGCATGGGTGGGGAGGGTGCTGGGGAGTGTTTACAACTCTGTGTTTACAGCATTTGGGATTAATGTGCTGTTTTCTTTTTCTGAGACAGAGTAAAATTAAATTAGGCTTTGAGCAAAACACTGAGCACTGCTCGCTTTCGGCACCGCAGTGTAATTTAGAAAAATGAGCTGCTCAGATCATTCTCTACCAAAATATTCTGACCTCACCCCATCCAGTTTGGTAGCATCAGCCTGGGATGTGTATTTTGACATTTTCTCTGCTTTCAGTGCCCCATAACAGACTCAGGTGATATATTCTGGAGTCTCAGTGGTGAAGCAGAATCACTCAGATTTTTTGGGGGAAAAAGGAAAACAAGGTTTTATGGACTGTGAGGTTGGATAACTGTGATTTTCAGAGCAGGACGACCATGTCATCATCCCTGGAAGTGTTAAAAAAATGTGTAGATGTGGCAGTTGAGGACATGGTTTAGTGGTGAACATGGTGGTGTGGTGCTGGGTTGGTGGTTGGACGTGGTGATCTCAGAGAGCTT
Source organism: Aphelocoma coerulescens (assembly GCF_041296385.1). Lineage (NCBI taxonomy): Eukaryota > Metazoa > Chordata > Aves > Passeriformes > Corvidae > Aphelocoma > Aphelocoma coerulescens. Next base: position 122,804,729 of record NC_091016.1, read on the forward strand.
TTCCAGCCAGGCACTGTGATTCCGTGATTTTATGATTCTGTGACTCAGATATCCCAGAGCCAATAAATCACAGGGTTACTTGACCTTGCCTCTCATCAGGGCAGGCTGTGTCTGAGCCACGCAGGTACATCTTCTGATTTTACTCTTATTTGTTTAAAAAAGTGACAATATGGAAAAATGGTATTAACACTGAAGTCAGGGTCAGCCAGGTCCTGGAGCAAACACCTTTGGGAAGACACCAGGGCTTGTGCCAGGCTTCTCCTGCCCTGGTGTCCTGCATCCCTGGCAGCCCCTCATTGTTGGGCTTCTGCAGGTGACACTGAGCTACCAGGGATGAATTTTTGGGTGGTGACCTTTTTCAGTGCAAACAACTGCAGGTGTCACTCACTGCAGAGTGCCTTGGGAAGCCAGGGGAAAAACAGGCCTGAATTCCAGCAGTGTGACCCACAATGGATAAGGATACTCCTGTGAGGAGCAGTTCCTCGCCTGGTTATTCCACTTGGCTTGGCTGATTTAACCGATTTCACCTGATTTAATGCACAGGGGCTTGGCTTGGCTTTTAGTTTGATTTAGAATCCCAGAAAGTTCGGGTTGGAAGGGACCATATTATCCCATCCAGTCCCCCGTGGGCAGGGACACCTTCCACCCTCCCAGATGGGTCCAAACCCTGTCCAACCTGGCCTTGGGCGCTGCCAGGGATGGGGCAGCCACAACATGTGGAATTTTGGAAGTCAATTTGTAATTTGGATCTGATTCTCTACCACAGGCTCAATATTCTTTCTGTTTTGCTCATAAAAATGGAATTGTTTAGGTTTTATCCCAGCAATCCTGTCATGTTGGGCTCATTCCCAGGTGCCAGGGTGAGACCTGCTGCTCTGAACTCCTTGAATTTCATAAATACCAGGCTTTTCCTTCAGAAGGGCTGTGAAACTGGTTATTTTTTATTTGAGCTTCAGTTGGCTCCCACAGTTCCAGCCATGCACAGGAAACCAAATACAAACACCGAACCCAAATGCTGACCTGACTGAAAGTTCAGGGCTGGGCTGTTGATTTGCACAGGATAAGATTTAAGGATACTGTTAAAGTTACTTCTTGTGTGGTCTGATTTTTATTTCTTTTTTTTTTCCCCCCTTAGCACTCTGATCTACAAGCTTAAGCTTTTCTCAGCTGTGGGGATGAATCAAAGAGCTCCATGGCTGCAGGTGGGCTGGAGAGACATTTTGGTACCAGCAAAGGTGCAGAGACAGTAAAAGAAATTTTTGGATGTTTCATTTATTGGGCATTTCCGTGCCTGGTTTTAGTGTCTGACATGACACTGCCGTTCCCAGGCGCTGTTCAGAGGAGAGCTGAACAGCTCCAGCACACACTGAAAGCAGCATTTGCACAAGGCACGAGAGTACAAAACATCTGTAGTTGGGTTTGCTTTCGTTTTTAACTTGAAATCTTCAGCTGGATCGCCCTTTTCACTACAGCTCATTTGCGCTGCTGTTGGAGGAGTATAATTTATCCTCATACTTACACTGCCAGGGTGGTTTTAAGTGGGAAGTGAGAATCAGACCTTCAATTTTCTGGCGGTTTCTTTGTGTTTTGATGACAGATGAACAGCTGGAGATGCAGTAGCCTTTAACCAACCCCCGGAGCATCCCTTCATTGCTGTTAATTCACAGCAGAGACCTGTTGCGAGTAAGTCATGGGAGGATAAAGCAAAGCAAAGCTCGTTGTGTCTCAGAGCTGCTTTGTTCTTTCATTTGATAATTATAGTTTTGGTTTTAATTATTTAAGCCGTTGTGTTCTGCGTTGTGTCACCCTGGGATTGTGCACTGCTGTGGATGGGACAGCTCAGGAACAGAGAGAGGGATTCCTGCTCAGAGCGCACTCAGATTTACTTGTGTGACCTTTGGACACAGAGCGGGGTTGATAAATCTCTGCTGACAAGCAGAGAGGCATCACCACTTGGAATTTGCAAATGTGGAACAGCAGCAATTAGGGAAGAGGGAGTTTGTATTGCCAGAGCTAGGAATTTATTTAAGGGAAGATGGATTCGGTGTGAGGTGTTGATGAAGAAGGTTTTGTTTTTGCCCGGTTCCTGAAAAGCGCTTTTTAATAAATTGCTGATCTTTGGAGACCTGTAAGAAATACCACGGGTTGCCTTTTATCAGCCTATAATGTGCTTTCATCACTCCAGAGAAGGATGTGAGAGTGATACTGAGTTGGTCCCTGGAGAAAGGCAGGAGGCACCGCTGACGGCTCCGGAGTTACAGCTGCAGCGAGTCTGCGTTGAAATGGAGCTTAAATTTCCTCGTTAGCACAAATATCCCTCTAACCTTATCACCAAAGTGCTGCTGCTCCTTTCTCACACACAGAATTACTCTTCTGTAATGCTACAAGTAATTTACCTCGGTAATACTGAGTCAAAAACAACTCCTGTCTGAGCTGTTATGATTTATTGCTTCTTGAGGCTCTTAAGGTTGAAATGGCTTATCCAGTCTTGAAACTCCAAAATGCCTAAATATTATACTCTGCATTTACTACGAGGCGAACTCTGTGTGGATTTGATAGCATTGAGATAATCAAGATGAGATGCTGAATGGCCATTTTGCAAACATTTTCTGAGAATAACATCAGAAAGTAACCAGATGTTAAAAGTGTTGTAACCCTGCTGCATTTCTTGGAATCACAGAGTGGTTTGGGTTGGAAGGGACCTTAAAGCTCATTTAGTTCCAACCTCCTGCCATGGGCAGGGACACCTTCCACTATCCCATGTTATTCCAAGCCCCTGTCAGCTAAAGACACCCTGTGCTTTGCCCACCCTGTGACCTGCCAGCTCTGGGGTTCACCTCTGTGCACCCATATTTTATTTTAATATTTCAATTTCTGTGACTGAGTGGAGCTGAACTGGAGTTTGCCTCTGAGGCCAGTTTGTTCCCCTCCTCCTTCCAGTACCCAGCTTAGCGGGCTTTAAAAGCTGCTGATGGTTGTTTTAAGGGCTGATTTTCAGGTCGGGCCTTTCAGAAGCACAGCAGGGGGGGACATTGTTGGAAACCAGGAGAACAGAAGGGTTGCTGTGACTCCAGTCTGGAGGAAAGGGTGCTCCACTGCTGGGGAATAACACTTGCACTTTGAGGTACTTCTCCTGGCCCTCGTGTGAAGGAACTCCAGCCCGCTCCAGCAGCGCTCCAGCCGTCCGGATGAGGGGTATTATTGGGAGAAAAACGGGAGGAGCCTCGTAGCAGGGCTGAGGCCAAAAGTCATAGAATCACAGAATGGTTGGTGTTGGAAGGGACCTTAAAGATCATCTAATTCCAACCCTCCTGCCATGGGCAGGGACACCTTCCACTATCCCAGGGTGCTCCAAGCCCCGTCCAACCTGGCCTTGGACACTTCCAGGGATCCAGGGGCAGCCCCAGCTTCTCTGGGAAACCTGTGCCAGGTCCTCCCCACCCTCACAGGGAACAATTCCTTCCCAATATCCCATCTAACCCTGCCCCCTTTCAGCATAAAACCATTCCCTGTGTCCTGTCCCTCCATGCCTTGTCCCAAGTCCCTCTCCAGCTCTCCTGGAGCCCCTTTAGGCACTGGAAGGGGCTCTAAGGTTTCCCTGGATATTTCTCTTCTCCAGGTGAACACCCCCAGCTCTCCCAGCCTGTCACAGAGGAGCCCCAGCCCTCTGAAGTGACTCACTTAAATTGTCACTGGAAAACTCAGGATGCTGGGGGAGCAAATGAAGGGCAGAACTTTTGTCAGGTGCTTTTGGACCTGCTGTGGATACAAGGAAGCAGGGGTTTTTTTTTTCCACCCAGGTGTAAAAGCAGGAGGTGTGTGAGCACAGATCATTTAGGTGAGCGAATTACAAACACTCCCCTAATTTAGCACATGCTAAAGTAGCCTGAGCCCATTAAATGCATGGTATTGCTGAGAGTCTTTATGTTTGAGCACACTGCAAGAGCAGTGGGATCTCTTGTGGAAGAGCCTGAACAAAGGAGGGCAGTTACGTGCTCAGAGTTGCTCCAAGCAGCGAACAAAAATACCTTGGAGGAGCAGTGAATGGCGTGCCTGGGAAAAGGAGGGCAAGTGCTCTGCCTTTGTGGTCTGCAGCCCTGTCCTCATGAGGTCGGGTCAGGCAAGAGCTGCTGGCGCACAGAGGCACCTCAGGTACAGCTTTTTAGAAGGGCACAAAGTGAAAAATGAGCGAGGAGAATGATTCACCCGGCTCTGCCTGGCAAGCAGGACCAGGGCCCTCTGTGTGAGGACAGAGGCATCTTTGGGTTTGATTTTGGCAACCACATAAAGGTAAAACAACATCTGGTTGGTGGCTTTGGAGGTCAAAGCCAGTGTGCCTGAGTGTGGCCTCACTCCACATCTCACAGCACACAGGCTCTGGTTGTGTTCTCTTGGGGGATTTCCCTGCATCCCACAGAAAACTTGAATATTCCGAGACCCTGGATCGGTTCCATCCCTTGGCATCGTAACATTGCAACAAGCACCAATTTTCTTGGTTTTCTCCCATGCAATTGAAGAGTCAAAATCTGTGATGAATATATTAACATTCATTGAATTATAGAACAGATATTTAGCATTTTTCCTGAAGGATCCTAAAATGCTTTGCAGACACTTTCATGTATCACTACACAAATGCAGATGCTTTTGCTTCATGCTTAGATTTAATTCAAGATGAAGGGAGAGAATTTGCTCTGTTGTATCACAGAATCACAGAATGGTTTGGGTTGGAAGGGGCCTTAAAACCCATCTCATTCCACCCCCTGCCATGGCCAGCAAACGTTCCACTCTCCCAGGCTTCTCCAAGCCCCATCCAACCTGGCCTGGGACACTCCCAGGGATCCAGGGGTAGCCACAGCTCCTCTGGGCACCCTGGGCCAGGGCCTCCCCACCCTCACAGGGCAGAATTTTTTCATAATATCCCATCTAAACCTATGCTCTTCACAGTGTTTTTTACAGAAGGACATGTGATGAGTATGAGCAGAGAATTTTGTTGCATAAACCCAGCTTACAAGTGCACCCAGTGCCCCTCTTACACTTCTGGTGGCCTCAGGCACAGAGGTGACTTCTCATGAGCTTGGCTGTATCCTTGGTCCAGCTGCACCATTGGAATTTGGAGGTGAAAGACCAGGTCCACATCTCGTTTTGAACCAGCTGGGTGCCCCACTTTGCGTTGCTGTGGATTTGCATCCTCCTTTTCTCCTGAAATGAAAAACCCTCCAAATATTCAGGGTGAAAGGTGATAAAATATTCATCTATTCTGCGGCTCGTTAAGGCAGGGGAATTGAGTGTGGGCGCTTCCTCCACTCTCACAGCTCTGTCTCACTCCTGAGCCAAGATTCATTGCCATGGGAAGTGCTTTGTGCTCTTCCCTCATGGATGTCGGGGGTGTGAAGAGTCCCTGTAGCTCAGCTCTCCTGGATAGCAGCTCCTGCCTTCCTTCTCCTCTTCCCAGGCATGGCTTTGCCCACTGCTGCTCCTGTTGCTCCAGCCCTGAGCAGGGATTGTTAATCAAGGCTGTAATCAGCCTCTTGCAGATCTTCTGTGCCCCAAACTGGTGCTCCCTGGTTTCCTCTTCCTGGGATTTTTTCCCTCTCTTTAGCAAAGCTGCACCCATTTGAAAGTTCCATCTTCCCCTATTTTTTGAGATCTATTTGTGCATTTTTTTTCTCTTTTGTAATCAAAACAATCTCCAAGCCCTGCCAGGATCGGGATCTCTCTAGGTGATTTCAAATGCACTGTGAGACAGATTTGGACCTGAACAAACTTAACTTGTAATTTGCACTTAGTGGAAACCCTTCACATTAAAGAAACTGCTTACAGTATCCATACTGGATGTTAAAGAGGCTGGATTCCAGACTGGAAAGTGTCAAAACTCAATTTTAGAGGCTTGGAGCTGCTGAAATTGCTCTCTGAGTCCACAGCCATCAGGCGGGTGGCAGCTCTGGAGAAGCTGTGGCTGCCCCTGGATCCCTGGAAGTGTCCAAGGCCAGGCTGGACAGGGCTTGGAGCAACGTGGGATAGTGGAAGGTGTCCCTGTCCACAGCAGGGGTTGAACTGGATGGGCTTTAAGGTCCCTCCCAACCCAAACTATTCTGTCATTCCGTGATTGGTGGCAGAGTGAGCTCCTGGCTGCAATTAAAGGTGGGTGAGACTTAAAAATAACCAGAGGCAGAAGGGCAAAATTCAAGTTTGTGATGCCCCAGGAGGTTTGAGATAACCCCTAAGTTTCCTGATGGGTGCCGTCTCCTGCAGCTCATATGGAATGGTTACAGAGGTGTCCAGGGAGAAGAAGGCCATAAAGGAGCTGGAGCATGGTGCCAGTGATGCCTTTTCCTGGTCTTAAAATCAAGAGTCATACACGGTTAGAAGGGAAAAAGGGATTTTACCTTGGTATTTATTTTAAGGATCTCCTTAGGTGCACCACGCCCAGGTCATATGCATTGAAATGCACCCCGCAAAATGCCCACCCCAAAAGATCGGGTATAACATTATAGATGTTACTAATTATCATATCTATCAAAGATTCCCCAATGAGAGGCTCAAGTGAGCCCCCCTCCCCAAGGAACCTTCTCCTGGATGGTTCTGTCTTGGTTTACAGAATGTGTTCTGGAGAGGACCTTGGGCTCTGGGGCACACTGATCCCTAACTATGAAGCTTCTAAAATGTTTGGTCTCTCAGCTTGACAAACAAGTCCAAGAATGTAGGCAAAAAGCACTAAGAGTACAGAAGTTATAAAAAGGTATAACAGGGTTATAAAAGAAAAGGCAAAAAATCTTTATGGCATCATTTCTCCCCTTTTCGAGACTAACAGAACTCTACCTTGTCTGGTCTCTATTCTTTACCCACAGAACTGGTTTACACAACCAGCTGCTCCACAGGCAATTACACAGATAATAACTACAATTACAGCTATTAGCAATATTTCTTTTACCCAGGCCCAGTTTGGTAACCATGAGGTGAGGGTATCAAAAATATGACCAAATTTTAAGGTGTTATTTCTAGAAGCTACTTCATGTAGAATTTGAGTTCTTTTCTGACTTTCATCTAAATCTTTCTTAATTCTTCCATTAAAATGCCAATCAATGGCCAGTGACCCCTCCCATCTGGGGGTGGTAACTGAGTACAGATCCAGCAATTCTTATTCTCATTAAGAATTTTGGACACATTTTGGACCACAATCTTACGCAAATCATGGGGTGAACCCTGAACCATGGTTACCACTTGGGCAAACAGCAAACATGTCAAAAACAGTTTAAACTGCATCTTTCTGATTTGTATCAGTCTCTGTCTCGCTGGTGATTTCAGGAGCAGAAGCTTTCTTCACCCTGGAGTAGTGAATCCACCATCCCTTGCCAGCAACCTTGACCGCAGTAGAAGTGGCCAGGAAAACTTGGAATGGTCCCTCCCACTTGGCTTGCAAGGGGTTGCTGTCCCAGCACTTGATGTAGACCCAGTCTCCAGGCTGGAATGGATGAGCAGCTGTGTCCAATCCTCTTGGTTTGGATAGCACCTTGGAGCTGCTCCGCCTCTAGGCTAATAATTCACTAATTTTTGGTATCAAATTAGTGTTTATTGAGGGCTGCTGCACTTCATGAAAGCTGCCATTGAGCAATCCCAGTTTTCTTCACAGCTCCCAAATTTTGTAAACACTGTCACTACAAAAGGCAGAGCTACTGGAAAGGTTTCTTCCCAAAGTCACTGTGTGGGAGTTAATTAACATTTGACTCTTGACTTGGGCTCATCTCATCTGTGCTGATCTTGTCCAAGTGTGAGACAGGGGCTCAGATCCTGATGGGGTGGTGCTGATGTGTCACTTGAGAGCAGAAATTCTGCTTCAATGTCCTGTGCCTGGGACATGGTGACTTTCAAGAGGGTTTTAAGTGTTCACAGCCCTTACTGAGCTTTTTTTGGGGACAGTTTGGACGCTTTCATGTCACTGTTTCATTGAAGAGCATTGTAATTATTAACATCCAGTTCAGACACCTAAAGGAAGCGTTGCTTTGAGGCTCGAATTTGTGGAGACAGATGGGTGAACTGCTGAAGATAATCAGAGGTCAGCTGGTTAAGCCTTATTTTTTGAATAGCCTTGTTGGGGTTAGAGAGTGCTTTCTTAAAGCATATTTACTGCATAATCTGTGCAGATGAGTGTAAGAGAGCCTTTGAAGGAATTAGTGAAATTCAGCTGAGACTGCTTTGCATTCAGGCAGTAGAGAGCTGCTGAAAAGCCCGAATGTCTGAGGGATCCTCCTCTGGTGACCCTAAAAACACATTTAAACCTCCTTTTCCACCTGCCAGACTGATCTGTGACCTCACCATGCCCTGACAAAGTGGAGTTCTCATGAAATGTGCTCCAGGTTTTAAGAGGGGGGAGTTAAGATCGCTTTTGCTCCAGAAAAGTGATAGGAAAATGCTGACACTCCTCACTTTTTGAAGGAAAAATCCATATGCCACAGCCTTGTGTGAACAAATGTGGTGTCTGGGCCGGATGGACAGAGTTAGCTGGGCAGTGATGAGTCTGCTCACAACAAGAATCTTCATCAGAACGTGAAGTGATGGAAGCTGGAGAAAGCAGGCTGGAAAAATAGCTATTTATTGGGAGTGTTCCCACAGCTGATGCTGGTATCATGATCCTCTTAATGTGCCAGTGACGTGGAGTGCAGTGTCCCAGCAGGGCAGCACTTAGAGTCTGTCTGTCTGGAAAATCCTGTGGCATCTGTGACAGAGCCACAGAGGTGCTGATTTACTCCTTACCTCTGCTGGGTAGGAGCAAATGGCAAATTATTTGGGGCTTGGTGCAGTAGCTTGTGCTGCACTGAGGAAAATCTTCCTTCAGGAAGAGGTTTCAGGTTTTTAGGTGTCAGGACAGGCTTAGAAGGAGCAATTTCAGCAGCTGCTGCTGCCTGCGAGGCTTTCTCTCCTCTCTAAGGTGATGTGGGAGAAGGTGCTTTTCATTCTTCACCTGTGGAATACTCATAACACTTAAGGAAGAATTTAAACCATCCTGGTGCAGTTTGGGACAGCTGTGTGGATCTGTGCAAGGGGCTGAATCATCTCCTGAAGAAAGCAAATGAACAGGAAGGATTTAACTTGGCTTTCCTCTAAAAGTGGTGCTGCCAGAGGTGCTCAGAAGCAGTGGATGCAGTGGGATCTGTTGGAAGCCGGCAGACTTGCACAGCAGCTGTCCTGTGACTCGGGGGAAGCTGCACAGTTGTCCCCATCACTGCCTCCAGAGCAAATCTGACAGTCCTGCTGATGTTTATTTTCCCAACATAAAGATGGACACGTCTCCGTGGAGCCGGGCTGGGAGAGCTGGAGGTGTTCAGCCTGGAAAGAGAAGGATCCAGAGAGACCTCAGAGCCCCTTCCAGTGCCTAAAGAGGCTGGAGAGGGAGAGCCTGGGAGAGCTGGAGAGGGACTTGGGACAAGGCATGGAGGGACAGGACACAGGCAATGGCTTAAACTGAAAGACTGTAGGTTTAGATTAGAGATTTTAGGAAGGAATTGTTCCCTGTGAGGATGGGGAGGCCCTGGCACAGGTTGCCCAGAGAAGCTGTGGCTGCCCCTGGATCCCTGGAAGTGTCCCAGGCCAGGCTGGATGGGCCTGGAGCAAGCTGGGCTAGTGGAAGGTGTCCCTGTCCACAGCAGGGAGTGGGACTGGATGAGCTTTAAGGTCCCTTCCTGTCCAAACCATTCTGTGATTCCCTAATTCCAGATGTGACAGGAGTGATTTGGGCACCACTTCATGAGCATTCACATCTGTTTTAACTTCCAAGAGCGGTGTCCCTGCTGAGCACTCCTGAAAAGCTTCAGGAAGCAGAAGCAGAGACTTTGTGCTCAGCCAGAGGAAGACAGAGCACTCTGCATCCATCATCTCTATACTTTGTCTCAGGGTTTCTGGGCCATTTGTGGCCCTGGTTGTTTTCCCCTGCTGCCAGATTTAAACTCTCCAGCCTCTGGAGCAGTGGATAATCTGGCCTGTGCATGGAGTTACGAGGTCAGGAGGAAACCAGAGCTGCCAGCAGGATCTGAGCAGTTTTTAGCCAGGGATCCTCCAACCTCGGAGTGTTGTCCTGTTGCAGGAGGTGCATTCCTGTTTTCCCTGGCATCATTTCAGGGACACAAACTGGAGTGGGAGTGGTGAGTTGGTGTCATTGACAGGCACATTTGCAGAGCATTCCTGTTCTAATAGAGCATCCTGAGGGCTGTGTTTTCCTCGATGTTCTCCAGACAGATTTCTTTATTCTGAATCCTCATAATATGAATGACCAAAAAATGACACAAACACCAAGTGCTGGTTTGTGTTTACTGTTTGTTATCCTGAAATTCCTTGCTGGGATACTGCTGCTGGATCCCACTCTGAAAAATGCTCTAGCACCAACAGTGAGCAGCTAATTTTGTCCTTTTAAAGCTTAATTTAGAATTTCAAAGAGCTCTCCCTTGACCTCACGAGTTTAGGGGCAGCTCTATAGATGAGTGTTTGCCTGTTTTTCCTGTCATTGTTCCCAATTCAAGTTTATCAGCAATCTTTCTCAGATTTTTCTTAAAAGCACCAATGCCCTAGTGTATAATATTCTAGTTAAATCCAGCTGTATTAATGTCTTATCTGATTTCTCATGCACAGTTTTGGTACCTAGAAGAGAACAGGAAGACGACCTCCCCCTAAAAGGAGTGGTTGTGCCATGAGAAGAAATAGGAGTACGGATTACACTTACAATTTCACTTCTGAAGCACCAATCTGTGTTGATGGAATTGGTCTGTTACTGCTCCCCAAGGCACACTTTGAACTTAATGGAGCCACTGGACATAAATAAATGCTTTATGCAGTTTAGCTGGAAGTGTGGATCCTCACCTTTCCCCTTTTCCCTCCTCTGTCTCTGTTCCTGCCTCCTGCCTGGCACTGTAATGATTTGAAGGGGTTTGTATCTATTTCCACGTGGCTGCCTTGGAGATCTTTTCGACCAACTTCCCTCTGGACTCTCTACAACCATTAAAAGATGTTTGAAATTACTCAACCTCAACAGTGCTTGAAATTGAGCCATGTTCTGTTGTGTCAACAAAGTGCTGCAAGTGCTGATTGTAGAGGCCGGAATAAAGGTTTCCAGCTCTGGTGCTGCTGCCCACAAAATTCCCTTATTAAGTGATGTTTCCCCACCTGGGAGCTCAGATGTGCTGCTCCAGTTGCTTATTTGTCCATCTTCCTTTATTTTATTTAGATTCTATAATGAATGAACAGGTTGAAACAGTTCTGCTGCAAGACTTCCACCCCCTGCCATGGGCAGGGACACCTCCCACTATCCCAGGCTGCTCCAAGCCCCATCCAACCTGGCCTTGGACACTTCCAGGGATCCAGGGGCAGCCTCAGCTTCTCTGGGAAACCTGTGCCAGGGCGTCCCCACCCTCACAGGGGGGAATTTCCTCCTAATGTCCCATTGAAATCTCTTCTCTGTCTCCCCATTTGTCCTATCACTTACCAGCCCATGTAAAAAGTCTCTCTCATTTCTTCCCTGCTTGTTTTCCTTTGTGTGCTTGGATGTACTCAGAAATTATTTGGGGAAGGATTGAAGGCTTTGTGAGTTATTGGAAATTTGTGATATTACTTGGGAGTCTGAATAATTTCACGTTGCCGTACTTGGCAGTGCTGTGTTTTTACTAGAGCAGAATGTTTCAGAGGGGGAAGAGTATTTCAGTTTCACTCTTGTGTTGCCCATGAAATACATGGAGAAGGAACAGTGAAGTGTAATTTGTCCAGTTTTGGTCTCACATGGTGTCTTCCCAGACCTGTGCTCTGGAGCCAGGCTGAGAGAGCTGGGGGTGTTCACCTGGAGAAGAGAAGGATCCAGGGAGACCTCAGAGCCCCTTCCAGGGCCTAAAGGGGCTCCAGGAGAGCTGGAGAGGGGCTTGGGACAAGGGATGGAGGGACAGGACAAGAGGAATGGCTTCCTAGTGCCAGAGGGCAGGGATGGATGGGATATTGGGAAGGGAGTCCTGGCTGTGAGGGTGGGGAGGCCCTGGCCCAGGTTACCCAGAGAAGCTGTGGCTGCCCATCACCAGAACTGTTCAGGCTGGACAAAGCTTGGAGCAGCCTGGGCTAGTGGGAGGTGTCCCTGTCCATGGCAGGGGGTGGAATGATGTGATCTTTAGGGTCCCTTCCAACCCAAACCATTCTATGATGCTTCTGTAATCGTTGATAGGCTCGTTGCTGTCCAGGTCATGAGGACAAATGAGTCAAACTGAAAATCTTTATTTTGGGAACGCTGCATTTCAGTGGGTGCAGCACAGTCTCTTGTGTCTTCTCTGGCTCAGGGTTTCCTCTCTCCTGCAGCAGTTGTGATATTTTGTAGTAAATATCTGGTCACAGCCCACTGTCATCTGGTGTCTGAGGGCATCCTTTAAGCAGAGGTGAGGACTGAGTTTATTTTTCAGTTCAGAGAGTGTCTCTGCACTCTGTGAGCGATGAGCTCTGCTGGTGCTGGATCAGACGTCGAAAAAATTCTCTCTCTGCTGGTCCAACCTCTCAGTGAAAGCAGCTGATTTCCCTCTGTGTCTGAGGTTAAAATAAGCAAAATATTTCAAGGCCCTGTGATTTCACAGTCACATCCTAGGATAGCATTGGAGCTGCAGATTCCAGAGGGGGTGATTTTGTTGTCTTCCAGTTGGGATATCCCAGGAGCAGTGCTTTGAGTGCCAGACCTAACGAAGCCTGGTGTCCTGGGGCTTGTGTCACAGTCAGCTGCTCTGGGGCCCAGGGGGGATTGCAGAGAGTTGGTGGAAGGTTTGTGTGCCTTTTACAGGGCTCTGTTCTGTGCAGATCCTCTGGTGCCCGAGAAGGGAGAGGTTCACACTGTTGTATCCCCAGGGATGAGCGTAGAGGAGGATCCAGCACCCCCGTTCAGCATCAGGGTGAACTTTTTTTGTGGCATTTTAAGCCTTTTTGTTCAATGGGAATTCAGGGCCTAGAAATTTAAGTCATATGAGCGATGGCTAAGGGAGCTGGCGGGGCTCAGCCTGGAGAAAAGGAGGCTCAGGGGGACTTTCTTGCAGGGGGAGGAGATACCCCAAAGGTTCCTGTTTCTCCTAACACTTGGTTGAGAGAGGAGAGAGACTGGAAATCCCAGAGGATGTGTGGATGTGGGAAGCTGAATGAAAGCAATGTCTAAGGAGGACTGGAAAAAGTGGGTTTCAAGTGAGAACGTGGGAAGGGATGCTGGCTTGGCTTTGTGAGGAGGTTGTAAGTCTTAAATATTCAAGTTCCCAGAAGATGTTTGAGGATAAAACAATAAGGGAAAAGAACAGCATCACAAATACCTGGTACTACTGGCCTCTGAGCACAGGCCCAGTGTCCCAGGGGAGATGATTCCTGCTGAAAGGGGGGAAGTTTGCAAAAGCTTTTGGAATGGTAAAAAAATTCATTAAAATATTTGCTGAAGGACAATAAGACTCTTCTAAGAATTGCAGGGATTCAGGAGAAACTTGTAAATGCAGCTTTGAACGTCCCCAGAAATATTTAGGAGAGCAAGTCCCAGACCCCTGGAGGTTTGGGCATATAGAGTGTTGGCTGTGCTCCAGACTCCGGATGGAGATTCCTACAGTGGTGTGTGTGCATCCCTGCCTATTTTGAAAATCATCCACATTTTCGATGTGACTGTCCCTGTCTAAAAACAGGATGTAAGGAGCTTGAGGAGCTTAGGTACCTTCTGCTGTGTGACAGTGTCACTTCCTGGTATGAGGATCATGGAATCACAGAATATCCTGAGTTCAGAGGGATCCATCAGGATTATTGATCCAACTCCTGGCCCTGCACAGACACCCCAACAATCCCACCCTGTGCATCCCTGAGAGCGTTGTCCAAGCTCTCCTGGAGCTCTGGCAGCCTCAGGGCCGTGCCCATTCCCTGGGGAGCTGCTCCAATGTCCAGCCTGCCTCCGAGGGGAGAAGGGAGGCTCAGGGTACCCACAGCTGTGACTCCGTGGCTTCCAAAGAGCTTTGAACACTCCCAGCAGCTGAGTTCCCTCTCTCCCTGTGCCATCCCCGCTTGGAACGTGGCATTCATCTGAAGTATTCATTAAGATGGGGAATTATTTGCATATTATTAGCATTATTACATGGAAATAAAGCTGCTGCTGGTTCTTCCCTCCCTCCATGTATCTTTCATCACCCGCCTTTATAAGGCTTTGAATCCTGTTTGTTGTGTGACAAACTGGGCTGATAAATCTCGTTACTCACTTCAATGGCTGCAAGACTCACTGCACATTACTGAATTTGGTGAATTATGTAATAAATGCATAATTAAAACTAAACCCAGAGCCTCTCGTGGAACCTCAGAAAACGCCGTTCGTGATGAATTATAGAGAAACGTACACGGGTATTAAAATTTAAGCCTAATTATTTGGATTTATTTTCAATCAATATTTTATGCACTACCTATAAGTTCCTGCAGACCCACAGCAAATCTGTTGTTGTGGCTTTGCTGGAAAGCCCAGAAAGTGTCTGTGTATGTTTGTAGAGTGAGATGTTTGTTTTCAAGGGGCTTCATATCTTAATATTTGATTACAGAAAGGAAAACTCCCCTGAGCACAATGTGCTCAGAATTTTTTTCAGCCACAGGAAGTGCCTACAAGGAGTTGGGTTTTGCCCAAGTCTTTCCCCACTTGATCACGTTTGAGTATTGCCCTGGGAAGCCGTGGCTGCCCCATCCCTGGAGTTGTTCAAGGCCAGATTGGATGGGGTTTGGAACAACCTGGGATAGTGGAAGGTGTCCCTGCCTATGGCAGGGCATTGGAACAAAATGACCTTTAAGGTCCCTTCCAACCCAAACCATTCTGAGTGATTGTGGTTTACTGGAGGAGAATCACAATAATAGGAAATAATTTACTCAAACAAAGCACTGCTTGGTTGTTCACTCATCAAATTGGTGTTAAAATAAACTGCAAACCTTTCCCCCAGTGAATTTCTGCCCTCCTGATTTTTGCTTCAAGGCAGCCATTCTGAGGTTTAAACTTGAGATGTGCTAAAAACTTCTTTTCTCTGTGCTTAAAATGGGCTTCAGAGATATTTTCCTTGGAAAGAGAAGCAATGTTTTTAAGGCAAACAGCTTGCAAGTTTAATTTTGAAACTAAGTTTGTCTCTTAAGTAGCAAATTGAATAGAAGGGATTTGATTCCCCTAAATCCCCAATTCTAGAGAAAGCAGCTTGAGATCTCAGTAAGAGAATTAACACACGGGTTAAACTTACAATAAGAAGCAGGACTTGGAAAATGCCTATTCAGATGCCGTTAAGGAAATAATAGGATTAGTTCTTGTCGTGTCAGTGTGGATTCCTCAAACTGGGGGCTGTGCTGACACACAGCTGGGCTGTGTTGCTGGTCTGGTCATGAAACTGGGGACAATGACAATAAAGATGACTTTTCTTGGAGGCAAATTCCTTTGAATGTTTAAGCCGGTGCTTGTTTGCACACACACAGGGCAGGTAATTCAGGATGACAAAGAAGCCCCTAATAATCCCCCTCCCTCCCCAGATCTGCTGTTTGTGGCTGAGGTGATGGTAATTGCAGCTGGGTACGTGGTGAAAAAAAGCAGGAAATACACCGTGGCAGCGTGTTTCCAGTTCCTGTAAGCAGATTTTTGTTCATTTCTATCATCTGTTGCAAACATAATGTGGTTTTTTACCTGTTATTTTCATCCCTTTATTCCAATGTATATTGTTTAATGTATATACATGATACCCATCGTTTAAGATAAAGTATTTTTGTCCTTTTATTTATTTATTTTCATCGTTCATAATAATTCAGAAGCCTGCAAAAAAGTGTTATTTTCAGTTTCTTGTGTTTTCCATTCCATAATCATCCATGTGTGTCTTTGTTTTTAGCTTAAACCAAAGAGAACGAAGCGTTAAGGCAGAATTGGGGTTATTTTGACATCACCTGATTCCATCATAGAAGGAGCTGTAGGAGACCAGCGCTCTGGAAAACTCCCAACAAAATGGTAATGAGTCAAGAAAGGCTTCTGTTGTGCTGTCCTTCTCCTGTTTTTGTCTTCAGACACAACTTCTGCTGCTTTGCAAAGCTTCTCTTTCCTTTTCCATGGGGTTTCCTCTAGCAAATAGTCCTGGGTATCCTGTAATTCCCCCCAAAAGCACTTTGGGAGCAGTGGGGAGTTTAGGCAGCATTTTACCAAGCCCAAAACTGCATGAGAAGTTGTGGCTGCCCCTGGAAGTATCCAAGGGCAGGTTGGACAGGGCTTGGAGCAGCCTGGGGTAGTGGGAGGTGTCCCTGCCCGTGGCAGGGGGTGGCACTGAATGATCTTTAATGTCCTTTCCCACCCAAACCATTCTGTGGTTCTATAATTTTGTGTTTCTATGATTCCATGAGTAAGAATGGAATAAAGTTTCGTGTAGACAGATAATTGGCAAATGTACCAAATTTCTCAGTAAATGATCACCAGATAATTTATAAGATCTATATAATAATATCACCAGTGGAGGAAACAAGGTGGGCACGTGCTCAGGCTGCTATTTCCCGTCCTGTATCAGAGCATTCCCAAGCACTCCTCAAGCTGGAACTTAAGGAAGCAAAAAAAAAAAAAAAGCCAAACAGCTTTACAGCTTGGTCTCTGACAGAGAGTATTTGCTGTGTTTTGGCACAGGATTTATTTAGAGGGTGTGTGTGAAGCTTGGAGAGAGCTCTCTGCACATTTTGCAGTGGCAGCCGCTGACGCTGCCTCGAGTTGCAGCCAAAGCTGGGCTGGTTTCAGCTCCATGAGTGTTTTAGCTCAGTGTTACTCCATACTGGAGTCATCTTGTAAAGCTGAGTGATCTCACAGATCTGGAGATCAGCAATGTATTATCTTACTTAGCTTGCAATTCAGGATTTTAAGGAATTAATTTAGAAAAGCTGCACTGAATGCATATGTGTATATGCATGTAATGGTATCAGGTTACTGTGCCATATATTTTTCTTATCCTTGGACTGTTCTTACATTAAATCCTTCATTCTGCTCTCCTCTGAGCTGTTCCTTTCTTACTCACTAACAGGAGTTGCTCTCCTCTAACAAAAAGTGCTTATCCCTATTATATGTCTTTTAAAATGTGTCCATTTAAATTAATATTTAACAGAGCAGAGACATGTCTGTGGTATAATGTCTCCACTTATGGCTAATCGTTATTTGAGGTGATTGAACCTCTTTGTACTTAATTTCTTGTGCTTTTTATCCAGCAGAATCATTTGTAGATTGCAGTGTAAGAGCTGATTTACACCTCAAAGTAGACTGTTTCTCCTGGAGCACTGGGTTTATCAGTTACCAGCATCCTTTTAGCAGCACAAATGGTGCACTGAGCATGGAAGGATTTCATCCCAAGTTAGAAATCCCAATTCCTCTCCCAGTTTAAGGTGTAGTTACCAATCTCTTGGCACCCCCCTGTACAATTATTTTCTTAAAGGTGTTGGAATGGTTAATATACACTGCTGGGAATTTTCATTCCAGCCAACTTCATTTATCCGTTCCTTCACCAAAAGGGTGCTCAGGCACTGGCACAGCTGCCCATGGTGGAATCACCATCCCTGGAGGGATTTAAAAGCCATGTGGATGTGGCACTCGGGGACATGGGTCAGTGGTGGCCTTGGCAGAGCTGGGGGAACTCAGTGACCTGAAAGATTTTTCCAACCTTAATGATTCAGTGATTCCAAGTGAGGTGCTCAGTCAGAGCTGCTGGTCTTGGCTGCCTCTCAGTCACTGACACTGCCATGTGTCCTCTCCTAGAAATCCTGTCCCTTTGGCTCCAGCTTTGACTGGATACCCACCTCAGACACTGAACCTTTGGTGGGATGAGCTCCCCCACCCCATCAGGGATCCCTGAACATCCTCTTTATTTCACCACTTAAGCTTTAATTGATTGATAATGGTTTAGTTAATCCTTGAGCATTACTATTTCTTTAATTTTATTCTTTTTGTTTTGTTTTGTTTTGTTTTGTTTTGTTTTGTTTTTTAGGTCTGAAAGGTTTTTATGGGTGGTGAGATGTTCCAGTGCTTGGATCAATCTGTTTCATTTAATGTGGGAAGGAGTGGATTTTTTCTTTTGCTGTTGTTTGGTTGGGTTATTTTAAGTTTCTGGAATTTTACGTCAGCAGAGCTGATCCAGGTATAGAAACTGAGAGTCTTGAAATCACAGAATGGTTTGGGTTGGAGGAGACCTTAAAACCCATCTCATTCCACCCCCCTGCCATGGGCAGGAACTCCTTCCACTATTCCACATTGCTCCAAGCCCCGTCCAACCTGGCCTTGGACACTTCCAGGGATAAATGAGATGATTTTTAAGGTCCCTTCCAACCCAGGCCATCCTGTGATTCCCTGATTTTCTAAAAGCTCATCAGAAATAACTCCGCTCTGAGGATTTTTAACGTGCTCAGTTCTCCCTCAGCCACTGCTGAACCCTCTGACAGAGCGAGGCTTTAACTCCCAGCCTGCTGCGTCTCCCGAGTTCAGACATTTCTGCAGAAGATTAAGCAAGTTAGAGAAATTAGCTTTGATCCCTTTCTGCCAGCATAGGATTATTCCACATCACACTGGGTTTGAAGTTCACACCTAATCCAGTTTTACACGGCCCGGGGCACCGGGCTGCTCCCGGCTCCGTCTGCGCCGGCCCCGCGCTGCAGACTCTGATTTAGTGGCACTTCCTTGATACTGAGATTCAATTTGCATTCCCATTACTGCATCCCATTCCATCCTGTGCCATCCCATAACGGCGCTGCTGCTTGTGGGATCTGCCCTCCCGAGGCAGATGGATCGTTACCCTGCTCCTGCTGTTTTGGGTGCTCACTACGTACATTAATATACATTAATGGGTATTTAAACCACGCCCTTGCAAGCAGCTCTGGTGTCTTGTGTGGGGATTTTCAAGCTGTAGAAACACATTTACACACAAATAGGGTTTGGATCGTCCAGCCTGGATCGTTGTGCACTGAAACAACTGGTGTGAAACGAGATTCCAGGAGCCACCTGTGCAGAACTGATGCTCATCATGGCAAAGAGGAGGGTCCTGTCCCTGTTTTCCAGAGGTTTAATGCTCAGTCCTGAGGGGGTTTTTTATCACACTACATTTTATTTATGATATTTGTAACCTTGTAAGTTTTCTTCCTAATAAATGTGTATTTTCAGGATGAAAAAATCCTTGTCTGTGATCCTTTGAAATGCTTTTTTACAGGCATTCAGCATCCTAAACATTTTCTCCTCATGCACACCGGCCATGGGGGGGGTAACAGAGCAGCAGAGCATTCCAGCCAGGAGCTATTTGAAGTCCCCAAAGGATGCATTTAAAAGTGACAGCATGTTTTGCTGGACTGACAAAAGCTTGGTTTAGCACCTGCATCACTCCCAGGGACCTTTCAGGAAGTGCCTCCTGGAGCAGAAAGCACTGGATAGGTCAGAAATGTGGTTTATACACCAAAAATGGGATTTATAGGTAAGAGTTACAATTGCAAGATTCTGAGGGTAGCTGTATTTTAGTGGGAAGCTTGAGAGATCCCAGAATGGAAACCTCTGCTCTGCTCCTGCCCTGTGCCTTCCTTTCATACACACCTTGTAGTAATATTTCTTTTTTTTTTTTTTAAGGAATGCAGTATTTATAGAAGGGAGAGAGTTTTTAACACCCTTGTAGCCTGGATGAGAGAGAATATCCCTGTTTTTTCCATGTTGAGTTGCTTGGATAGCCCCTGCTCCTGCTGTTTCCTTCACTGGCAACAGCTCACTCAGAACTCAAATCCATCCCAGTGATATTTAATCATGGAGTCACAGAATGGTTTGGGTTGGAAGGGACCTTAAAAATCATCTCATTCCAATACCCTGCCACGGACAGGGAACCATCCTCCTCCCCCAAAGCTGTCCTTGGCAGAAGAGCACCGTTAATCCTGATGGGAACCAGCAATTCCAGGGATTTCTCATCACCCCTGCAGCAAAGGTGTGTTTGGAATTATCCTCCCACATCCTAGCAAGGCTTTGACCAGACCAGGAGCACCCCCTACAAAAAAAGAAGATGTTTTTAAGCACGTCAGCTCTGGAAGGTCGCAAGGCTGTCAGAGTGACTTATCTGCTCTCCTCTGGAAATGGCATTTCTGGAAGGCTGTGGCGGATGCTGCTCTGGCAGTCTGGGCTGAATCCTGCGGAAGGGCTTCAGGAGATCCATCAGATGCCCTACTTAATTTAAAATGTTTGGAGTTTCTTTTTTTTTATTTTTGTTTTGTTATCGCTGTAGTAAAATTATTTTTACGACCCTTCGGGTATCACCTGCTTTTATAAATCTTTTTATAATTAAATTTACAAATCCGCCTGTGAGCTGGTGATGTGTAAAACCTTGCAAATGGGACCCTTTGTGTGTTAACCTATATTTATGCTACTTTTATTTCTTCTGGCAGTAATCATCCTGGCTCTAGGCCTAGGATTAATCTATAATATGCTGAACATGCTTGAATTTTCTCCCCCCCTCTCTGTGGCAAAGTCGTCTTATGCAGAGCAGGGCAATTTTAAAACTGCTTCCTATGAAGTGGTTTCACTGTTACCTCTCTTGAGTGATTCACAGGAGGAGACATGGGAGAGGTGAATTGATCCTGGGCCGTGGATATGGGAAGCAGGAGTGATTCAGCCTCTGGCAGTTTGGTGCTGGGCTGATTCTGAGCCTGGTGACGCAGCTTTGGCTGCCTGGCCAAGGGACTGTCTCTGTCACTGCCCTGCAGGACAGGAGGAGACAGGCTGGGACAGGGCTGGGGGTGTTTTAAGAGCAGGGCAGGGGCTCCAAACCTGGTCTGGTGTGGCTGGAACTTCCATGCAATGGACAACAGGCAGCTGAACAAGAGCCAGGTGTGCCCAGGTGGCCAAAAAGGCCAATGGCCACTGGCTTGTACCAGGAAAAGTGTGTCCAGGGCACAGTGGACCAGGGCAGTGCCCATCCCCTGCGCTGGGGCACCTCCAGTGCTGGGGGCAGCTCTGGGACCCTCCTGACAGGAGAGACCTGGAGGGGCTGGAGCATGTCCAGGGAAGGGAACAGAGCTGGGGAAGGGGCTGGAGCACCAGGAGCAGCTGAGGGAGCTGGGAAAGGGGCTCAGCCTGGAGCAAAGGAGGCTCAGGGGGGACCTTGTGGCTCTGCACAACTCCCTGACAGGAGGGGGCAGCCAGGGGGGGTCGGGCTCTGCTCCCAGGGAACAGGGACAGGATGAGAGGGAATGGCCTCAAGCTGTGCCAGGGGAGGTTTAGATTGGATATTAGGAATAATTTCTTCATAGAAAGGGTTGTCCAGCCCTGGCACAGCTGCCCAGGGCAGTGCTGGAGTCCCCATCCCTGGAGGGATTTCAAAGCCATGTGGATGCAGCATTTGGGGACATGGCTCAGTGGTGGCCTTGGCAGTGCTGGGGGATGGTTGGACTCGATGATCGTCTATGATTCCCGTGGTTTTAGAACTGTTTGTCTTGAGGCCAAGGTGCTGCAAGATCCTTAAAGGAACCATGGAGGGTTTTGCACCCACCTTAAAATACCTCAGTGAAACATTTATTCGTCCTTTTACCGTGTAACAGTTCAGGGACATCAAAGAGAGGCACCAACACTTTCTGGAGACAAGAAAATGGTGTTTTCTGGGTGTTGTGTGGAACACGAGCACAGCCCTGGGCGTGGGCAATCCACAAATGTCCTACAGCTGGGCAAGGAAGTTCTGGTTCCCCCATCCCTAAAAACATTCAGGAATAGGTTGGATGGGGCTCTGAGCAGCCTCATCTGGTTGAAGATGTCACTGCTCACTAGAGGGGGTTGGAAGGCCTTTAAAGGTCCTTTCCAACCTGAAATATTCCCTGTCACATGTCCTGTCCTCCTCCTGAGCTGGCAGGTTCTGACCCGACCTGCTCCATCCCTTTCTCCACCCCACCCTTCTGCCCACTGTGGGTGGGTGAGGAAGGAGGTTGGGAGAGACTCGGTGTTGTTTCAGGGCTGCTGGTGCAGCATCATCCTCTGGGGGTGTCCTCATGGCTGAGCTGTCCTTGGGCACTGTCCCCTTGGACACAGGAGCCATGTCCCAGCAGTGGTGGCCTCAACAAGTTCATGACTGGAAGCTTCAGCCTTCCTGGATTCCGGGATCGATGCAGCCCCGGACTCTCTGCTGCTGTGTCAGGAGAGCTGCCGTGGGCTGGAGCAAACGTTGCCCACTGGGAATTTTTTCCTTAGAAAACCTTTCTGGAGTCATTGATTTGCAGCGTGTCTGAGCCAAATTTAAGCATGGAGCCACAGAGATCTGAATTTAGCTGTGCTGGCTGTTTTCCCTGGGAGGAGGGATCACAGGGATGGATTTGATTGCCTTGGAAAATTAGTGTTGATTTCAGTGAAGAATATTTTATTACAGTGTTTGCATTGGCATTGTCTTCATAGGATAATGGCTGAGAGTTTCCTGTGTTTCCTGTGCTTGTGTGTATTTAATGATTGAATCTATTCCTTCTGCATACTGGCTTGGACTAAAAAAGAAAAAAAAAAAAAAAAAGGGCTGGCTGCCTACTCTTAATATCCCATCATAAAATAAAATCACTAATCCCAAAGGTGGAGTTGCAATTAAAAAGAAAGAAAACTGGCGTTGAAAAGTATTGAAACTGAATAATCTGGTCAAAAATAGACACTGCCTGTGGTGCTTGCTTCACTTACTGAAGATGCTGAGGCTGTAGTGCCTTGAAAAACTGGGATGCTCTTACAGGATTCCAGAATGGAATGGACCTTAAAGCTCTTCTCATTCCACCCTCTGCCGTGGGCAGGGACACCTTCCACTATCCCAGGTTGCTCCAAGCTCCCTGGGGAGCCTGTTCAGTGCCCAAACCCCCTCTGGGGAAGAACATTTTCCTGATATCCAGCCCAACCTTCCCCTGACGGCTCCATCCATGTCCTGTTCCTGCCCACAGAGAGCAGAGATTGGAGCTGCCCCTAATTAGAAGTGGAGGATCCAGCGTGGAGATTCCTTTCCCTGTTCTGTTTTACAAGTATAAAATGACAAGTTGACCAAGATATTGGCCTTTAAACCTTGTTTTTCCCTGCGTGGGCTCTCAAAGCTTCCCCTCAAGTTCCCTCCAATCCCCTCAGGCAACATCTCCACACCGGCAAGGTTCTCCTGCCCTGAGGATCCAAACATTTGCTGCACATGTGGGGCCCAGGAGAGCCAGGGAGGCTGTTCAACACCATCAGGCAGCTCAATCCACCTCAGTTTGGGATCTGGTTTGCTAAGATGAGGGCAGGTGAGAGTTGTTGGCTGCAGGTTGTGTGTCTGAGCCTCCCATATTCCTGCTGGCTGCTTCCAGTGGAGGTGGGGAGCTCCAGGACAGGGCAGGAGTGCTCCAAGCTCCCCAGCTGGAGGCTTTAAGCTGCCTGGAAGTTTTCCCTTGTCTCCCTTCCTGGGTATCACTCCAAGCCACGGGAAGTTTTGGATCAAGAGGAATTACCTTCAGACGGTAATGAAAGAGGCTGTGCTCATAAATGCAGCACTGGAGCTGTTAAACCAGGCTGTGTCTGGCACTGGGGGATGAGTGCAATCTAATAAAGGTATTACAAGCACTCGAGTTTGGGCAATTAAAATGATCATGATGTGCTGGAGCTAACGAGGCTGAGGTGAGGCTTTATGGGGGCCAGGGTGTGCCTCCAGGTCTGCCCTGGCACAGAGAAGCTGTGGCTGCCCCTGGATCCTTAGAAGTGTCCAAGGCCAGGCTGGACAGGGCTTGGAGCAACCTGGGAGAGTGGAAGGTGTCCCTGCCCATGGCAGGGGGTGGCACTGGATGAGATTTGAGATCCCTTCCAACCCAAACCATTGTGGGATTCTTGTCTGCAGAGCTTCTGGCCTGCAGGGGAAGAGAAATAGAGGGGCTGAGAGGAGGGGAGAATTAAGCATCGCTTAAAGGTTGTTGTACATCTTATGTAAGACCTGAGCCCCAATTCAAGGAGCCACAGAATGGTCTGGGTGGGAAGGAACCCTAAAGACCCTCCAGTCCAACCCCCTGCACGGGCAGGGACACCTTCCACTCTCCCAGGTTGCTCCGGGAAGGATTCCTTCCTTTACAGCAGCATTTTCCTGGGGCAGGAGGAGCAGTCAGGCTGTGTTCCCTCTGAGCAGCTCCCCTTTACGGAGGAATCCCTGTGACCCACCACTGTCATTTCCTGCCTTCAGAGCTCTCCGTGGGCAGCACAAGGGCTCCTTTATGGCATTGTGTTTACCAAAGCTGCCTAGAGGAGGTTATTTAAACTGCAGTGGTTTGAACCGTGCTCTTGACATAATTTTTCTCCATCTGTTGCTTAAATATCAGCCTCTTCTCTGAACTGAATGACTCTCATGGTTACTCAGATGCTTTCAAGGTGCAGTTGTTCCCTCTGTGAGCACCTGTGACGTTTGGAGCTGCCCAGTCTGATTGCTACAGAAATCCTGCATGTTCCAGGCTCTCTGTGGGAATCACAGCAGTTATAGGAGCACATGGAGACACTGGGGTCAGGCTGGATCTTCTCTATGAAATGATTTAAATTAGATATTAGGAATAATTTTTTCCCTGTGAGGGTGGGGAGGCCCTGGCACAGGTTGCCCAGAGAAGCTGTGGCTGCCCCTGGATCCCTGGAAGTGTCCAAGACCAGGCTGGATGGGGCTTGGAGCAGCCTGGGATCATGGAAGGTCTCCCTGCCCATGGCAGGAGATGGTATTAGATGATCTTTAATGTCCCTTCCAACCCAAACCATTTTATGATTCTGTGAGAAATAAGTTGCTTTGCAAACTCCAAATGTGATTATTACACAAATCTTCCTTTGATGCAGGAACAGTCCCATTGTGGAGTTCTGTGGCTACAAAAAAGTGCTTTTTGTTTTCAAAAGGAAAAAGCCAAACCTGGGGAGAAATCCCCAGGTGCAGCAGCTTTCAGAGTGTCCTGCATCTCTATTTCTTTGTGTGTGGGCAGGAAGATTTCTGTCCACTCAAAAAAGCCAGGCTTTTTCAAATAAATAAATAACTACCAATTCCTGGGGTGAAATTCTCAAAGGCTTTGAAGAGACCCAGCACTACTGGCCAGGGTGGCAGGAGGGAAAAGTTCCTGGTGCCACCTTGTGCAGCCACTTTGAATCCCAGTTCCACAGCTCTGGCCAAGGAGATAAAGACATGAGGGGCTGTGGGACCTGAAACTGGTGAGAAAAACCAACGTGGGCTCTTGCTGCTGAGAGCGGGGAGTTGGGATGCTCAGCCTCTTGGAGCAGAGCTCCAAAGTGCTCCTCACAGCTTGGAAACACCTCAGATTCCTTCACTGGAGCACAGAACCAGAGAATTGTTAAGGTTGGAAAAGTCCTCCAAGATCACCGAGTCCAGCCATCCCCCGGCACTGCCAAGGCCACCACTGAGCCTTGTCCCCAAGTGCCACATCCACAGGGCTCTTTAATCTCTCCAGGGATGGGGACTCCACCACTGCCCTGGGCAGCTGTGCCAGGGCTGGACAACCCTTTCCATGAAGAGTTTTTTCCCTCATATCCAGTCTAAACCTTCCCTGGCACAGCTTGAGGCCATTTCCTCTCATCCTGTCCTTGTTCCCTGGGAGCAGAGCCCGACCCCCCTGGCTGCCCCCTCCTGTCAGGGAGTTGTGCAGAGCCACAAGGTCCCCCCTGAGCCTCCTTTTCTCCAGGCTGAGCCCCTTTCCCAGCAGTGCTGGATGAGGTGTTGGATTATGTTTGGATTTTGCAGCCTCCAGCTCAGTTTGCAGGAGTTCCCAGCCGGTGCCCCAGAGCCAGTGCTGGAGCAAGTGCAGCTGCCAGCGAGCTGCCAGGTGGATTTTGGTCCCTGTGGTGCCTTCACTTCCAGGATTTCCTGATTCTGAGGCCTCTGGGGATGATCTCACTCGCTAATGCAATTTGAGAGCCATCACTCAGCAAAAGCCTGGGGGAATCCAGCACAGACTCGCTTCCACCTTTGCTGATCCCACTGCTTTTGCTGCAAGGAGAGCTGCTGTGCTCAGGTGTTTGTCCCCGTCTCTGCCCTGCACCAAACGTTTGTTCCCCGTGGGGAAATCCCATCACGCGTGAAGAGCCCCCGGCTGCCCTCAGCACCAGCACGCCATCCACGCCTCTGTCCTGCTGTGACCCCAGCAAGTGCTACAGCCCCAAACGAGGCATCTCCACGGCACAGGCACGACAGGCAGGCCAGGGAGCAGCTGAGGAGACCTCCCGGAGCGGGAGCTGTGTGTGGATTGAGGGGTCGAGTGAGGCTAGGGAAGAGGCTCGGCCAGGCTGGGATTGTGTTCAGCTCCTCCTACGCCCACACGTGGGAGGCTGCTCCAGGGAAAAGCCACTGCAGCCTCCGCTGGCTGCCTGAAGATTTCTCCATGAGCTGCAGTGGGAACCTGGAGAGGAGGCTTGGATGTGCATACCTGTGTTTTGGTGGGCTGGGAATTAGATCTGCTCCCTTTGGTGAAACCCCATCCACAGAACATTATCCATGCCCTGAGGAGCTGTGGCTGCCTCATCCCTGGAAGTGTTTGAGGCCAGGTTGGATGGAGCTTGGACCAACCTGGGATAGTGGAAGGTGTCCCTGCCCATGGCAGGGGGTTGAAACTAAATGATTTATGAAGTCCTTTCCAACTCAAACCATCCCATGGTTCCGTGATGGATTTAGATGGCAGAGCAATGAGGTTTCCAGTGCGAAGCCAGGAACATCCCATGAAAACCACGCACAACCCATTACCTGTGCAGGCTCTCCAGGGTTTTGGGAGCCTCTCAGTGAGGGAGAGACGTGGGGGAAGCGAGTCCCAGGTGGGAGTGTGTTTTTGTACCAACACTGAATTCAAAAGGAGCCGTGAGTGCAGAGACAGCTGAGCGACGGCGCAGCCTCCGCTTTCCTTTCACGCCGGGGATTGTTTCCGCTCAAAGGGCTGCTTTGCATTTTTATTTAATATGAATTTCCCCTCTAACGGTGTCACTCGTGACGCTCGGGTGCAGCGTGTGATTCTTCACATCTGAGTACAGAAAGCCAGGCTGGGCATTGTGCTTTCCTGAGTTGGAAATTCCTGCCCTCCTAGTTTTTCCCGCATTCCTGGGAGAATCAGCACTGAATAGAGGATAAAATACTTCCCTGGGTCCTGGGACATACGGATCTGGAATTGAGCTACCCACTAACCTCCTGCTAGGTTTTTGGGGACAAGATCTGTTGCCTGCCAGATGTTTGTGCTCTGTCTGGCACAGCAGGGCAGTCTGGGTGCTATTTCTGTAGCTGTGTTAAATAACTCTGTCTACAGGGTTTGGAGGTAGGAGGGGAAGGTCTGTCAGGGCCCTTTTAAGTGTGACGTGGTGGTTTATCCGTGTTCATGCTCATGTAACTCAGGAGATGTTGTGATTCCACAGCCTCATGTGTGGCTTCATCCACCCCCAGAGCTGCCTCTCTCCTGTGTCAGGGCAGAGCTCAGGCAGGCTGGGAGAGCTGGGGGTGTTCACCTGGAGAAGAGAAGGATCCAGGGAGACCTCAAAGCCCCTTCCAGTGCCTAAAGGGGCTCCAGGAGAGCTGGAAAGGGACTTGGGACAAGGGATGGAGAGACAGGACAATGTGGAATGGCTTCCCACTGCCAGAGGGCAGGGATGGATGGGATACTGGGAAGGAATTCTTCCCTGTGAGGGTGGAGAGAGAAGCTGTGGCTGTCCCTGGATCCCTGGAAGTGTCCAAGGCCAGGCTGGATGGGGTTTGGAGCAACCTGGGATAGTGGAAGGTGTCCCTGCCTATGGCAGGGATTTGGAACTAAATGATTTATAAGGTCGCCTCCAAACCAAACCATTCTGTAATTCCATGATTTTTGTTAAATAAATTCTTTTCCATCACAGGGATACATTAGCTTTCTCTTAAATAATAAGATTTATTTTAAATGGATATAATACATGAAATGTGTGCTGCATCTCAGCATCACTTCCGCATTTTAGCTGGAAACTTTGAAACACTGAAGGATTCCTATTTGTTGACCCTGGCTGTGTTTTGTGCCACCCATTCCCTCCAACCCTTTTCCATTTCCCTGTTTGTGGAGTTCCAAAGTCCAGAGGTGGATATTGGGCAACCAACTGCCCTGCACCCTAGAGAACCTTATCTTACTTAAAACCCACAGGCCTGGGTTCCATCAAGCAGAGTCCTAAATGAAAACTTCATTAGGTGAAACCTTCATTAGGTGAAACCTTCATTAGGTGACGCCTCTGCGGGCGAAGACACCTTTAGTAGAGAAAGGGACTGGCAGAAATTCTCTCCTCCCATCCTGAGGCAGGTATCCCACACCAATTCCAGCCACGACTTCCTGCTCCCTTGTCCCGCTTCACAGCTGGCCTCCAAACGGGAATAACAATGCCTGTGGTGGCTCAGGGCCTGTCACTGTCCCCAGCCTCCTTTGGAGGGTGGATGCCCGAAAGCTCTTGAAGTGCCGGCTTTGTACCGGCTGCTGTTCCCTCTCTGCCGGCAGCTGCCCGGTCACACAGGCTGGGCAAACAAAGCCAGGACAGCCAGGTGGTGGAAGGGCTCAAAAGCCTCTTTTGTTTGCTTCTCGCCCTTGAAAGGCAAAACGATGTCGTGGAGGAGTGTTGAAAATGTTCAATGGCTTCGGCGGGGAAGACATTGCAGAACAACCAATATGATTGATAAAAGCAAGCTCCCTTTATTAGCAATCCAGAGGCACTTATATAGTATCCCAGCTTATTAACTCTTAATTGGCTTAAACCCATCAAAGCACATTTCTGCTTCTACATAATTAGACTACATTGGCAAGCTTCTACTAGTTATGTTATGTTAAAGAATTCGGAGTTCACCCTCCCTTCTCATGGTCAGTACATCTTATCTGCACAGCTGCACATCCTCAAAACTCCCTTTTTGTTCTCAGGCTTGTTTCTCACACAGGCCTTTGCTTGCAGGCTTTTTCTTTGCAGGCCTTTGCTTTGTACAGTTCTTCTATTGATTTGGTTTTATCAATAATCCATGTCCCTGATCCTCTAATCATTTTGCAACAGAGGAGAGGTGGAGGCACAAGAAAGCTCCTTGTGACCTTGGCACCCGGGTGTGGGAAGTTCATTGCATAACCCGCCTTGCCACACCCCCAAACCCTGCGGAGTGGTGGTGTGGTGACCAAAAGGAGGGCGTGAAGAGTCCAGAGCATCTCTCAGAGGTTTTCCAGCTCTGCTGGATGCTTGTGCATCACCTCTGTGAGATGTCCAGCACAGAATCCACAGCACTTGTGCAAATGAGTTATGATGTCTTAAAAAATAAGATGTGCACAAGTTTTGGGGCAAGAAAACTTCAAAGACAGGTTGGACAGGGCTTGGAGCAACCTGGGATACTGGAAGGTGTCCCTGCCCATTGGAGCTGGATGATCTTTGAGGTCCCTTCCAACCCAAACCATTCAGGGATTCTATGAAGTCTTGGGGTAAGGTTGGCAAGGATTGGCTCAATCAAAGGGAAAACTCCAATAAGGTGTTGAGTTTTCCAGCTGGTGGTTGCAATGGGGATGAGGCCCCAAATGCAGAAATGGTGTTTTAAACCTCCTATACAAGGATTTCTGCAGGGAGGATAATAATGGCACAAGCTCAACCAAGTACAAGGCACTCTGAGGCAAATGAACTCCCACGGATAGCAGAGAACAAGGAAAGAAAACGAAGGGGAGAAAAAAACCCAAAACCCAGCTGGGTTGGAGCAGAACTGACTCCTGGAAATACTCCAGGCTTTGGAAATTGGTAGGCTTCTGGTTCTTGATGGATCCCTCATGGAGCTTAACAAAGACTGGAATATAAAGATATGTTAATACCTTTTCTTTGGGAGTCATTTTGCCTCTGTTGTGGTCTATAGGACTGTGCCCTCAAGGCTAAAAATAGGGATAATTGATGTAATCCTGAACGGAGGGAACACACCAGCTGAGTGCACAGATTATACACCTGTCCCCTCGGCACCTGCAGGCCAGGGGGGGACATGCAAAGATGATTTGGTTTTCAGTGCTTCCCCCCGATCATCACAAGTGATGGAACAGCAGTGGGTGGTGTGAGTGGGCAGTGGAAGGATCAGTTTGGGAACCCAGAGGTGCTTTGGGGATGGATTTCAGGAAGACGATGCCTTCTCTGGAGGCCAGCCCACAGTTCTGGGCTGCTATGGGCAATAACCATCCACAAGGGATGGAGGTGACTTCTGTGTCTGGATTTAAGGTGTCTTGAACCATCTACTGCTGTTTTCTCATTAGAGGTACAGCCAATGCAAGGCTGAAACACCCTCTGAGTTACCAAACGAAAGGCTGGGATCACATCCTTTCCAAGAGGTGTCCAGCTCTCAGGTGTATCTCCACATTATTCTGTGTCCTCACAACCTCCATCTGCACCAGGGGAGGGTCAGGTTGGACATCAGGAGGAATTTCTTCATGGAAAGGGTGCTCAGGCATTGGAAGGGGCTGCTCAGGGATGTGTTGGAGTCCCCATCCCTGGAGGTGTCCAGGGAAGGACTGGACATGGCACTCAGTGCTCTGGGCTGGTGACAAGGTGGGGACCAGTCACAGGTTGGATTCCATGGCCTGAGAGGTCTTTTCCAAGCTAAATAATTCTGGGATTCTGTGAAAGAGGCCGTCTCCACCAATATCCTCAGAGTAGGGGTGTCCTTTGTTGCCTGAGAGCCACTGGAATGCCCTTAAATTCTGTGCTCAGGCTTTTACTGAAGACAGGATTATTTTTTCTCTTTAATCTGTGCCAATGGGATCAGGACATGGATGTTGTGATGTAGAAACAACTGTTTACAAAGAGCCTTCATGGAGGGAGAGGAGCTCTTTAGGGTCCTGCTGGTCACCGGTGCCTGCTTTCAACTGGGATCTTGGGTACCATGGAGCATGTGCAGAGATGTGTCATGCATGGAGTGACAGGATGAGGGGGAATGGCTTCCAACTGAGAGGAGATTTAGATGGGATGTTGGGAAGGAATTCTTCCCTGTGAGTGTGGGGAGGCCCTGGCACAGGTTGCCCAGAGAATCTGGGGCTGCCCCTGGATCCCTGGAAGTGCCCAAGACCAGGCTGGATGGGGCTTGGATCAACCTGGGCTAGTGGGAGGTGTCCTGGGAACACAAAAATGAACATCAGGAGCACTCCTGGCTGCAAAGGGGCCACTGTGCCATGCCTGACCCATGCTCTGGCTGGGAGGCAGAGCAGCACTGACCCTTCCAGCCACAAGGCTGGAGATTTTAAAGCTCTTCTGGGGAGAGTCATCATGCCCAGAGTAACTGTGTCTTCATTATGTCTGCTAGATGCTGCTGAAAAATTAATAACGCACTTAAGGGGCCTTGGTTAGGGAGCCTGCTCTGGGCAGGGAGCAAACGTCCCCACTGATGGGGCCTGGGAACCTGGAGAGCCAAGTGGTGCCTGCTCTTTATTCCCTTTTATTTAGCATCCATATTTAATGCTTTGCCTCTTTCAATGGCTCTGCAAATACGAACGAATTAATTGGGGAGTTACTGCAGTGCACATAACGAGGAGAGCCCGGCTAATTAGTCAGGGTGGGGTGTGGATGGAGCTCTGTTCAACAAGTGCTCCCGTTCATTCCCTCCTTCCAGGCTAAGTTCTGGTTTCAGCTGCCCTTCACTGATGGGGGAAATCCAAGATTCAGCAAAAATGCCTTCTGAAGGGTTTTTCTCAGAAAGGAAAAGCAGAACCTCTATGCTCTAGAAACAGGAGTTACACTGATGTGTTTAATTTATGGATTTAACTCACTTTAAACTTTTCTTTCTCTCTCTCTCTCTCTCTCTCTTTTTTTTTTTTTTTTTTTTAATCTGGATTCTCTCAATATCATTAAAAACATACCTGGCTGGGAATGTATCTCTAATTAATTGCTTTGCAGCAAATGAGACCATTTAGACCATTTCAACAAATCCTCCATGCACATTTTAGATCTTAATCCGGTGGTAATGCATTGGGCAGTGCAGACAGTGAGCAAGGTAACTCCACCCCTGCTGGAATAAGGCTTATTCCATAGAAGTGATTAATGAATTTGGAATTTCTGCTCTCTCTGTTACTGCTGTTACTGTGAGGTGTGTTTCTGTTTTGCATCCGTGCCCAAGGGACAGTTTTCCAAGAGTCTTCCCCTGTTGGGTCGCTCCTCACTTCTCCACCTTATCCATCCAAAATCTCCCTTTAGTATTAGTGGGAACTTTGTGGAGCAGGAAATGAATGCAGGAGAAAATTAGGTTGCTTTCGCTCCGTTTTCCTGAATTTCTGGCCAATAACTCCCTCCAGTCATACAAAAATTGACCCAAATTCTAGGAATTGTCAGAGGTGGGGGCTGAGTTGCCAAGATGGGGGAAAAATTCTCAGGAAGGTCTGTGGAGTGTTTATTCTTCACTCCCTTCAGGAAGAACTTTCCTGTGCAGTGACTGAGCACCAGAACAGGTTGCCCAGAGAAGGTGTGGAGTCTCCAGATATTCCAGAACCATCTGGATGCAATCCTGTGCCCTGTGCTCTGGGATGACCCTGCTGGAGCAGGGGGGTTGGACCAGTGACCCACTGTGCTCCCTTCCGACCTTTACCGTCCTTTATCCCCTGGCTTTACTCTTCCCTAGCTGAAAGGGCCATTTTCCATTACTTTTCTGTATAGTCATCTAACCTGGAGGGTGTTCATGCCCCAAATCCCAGCTGACACCTCTAAACCCAGGGCAAGCAAATCTCTGGTCCCATTCTTCTCCTTCCTGCTTCATCTCCCCTCCTGCCATGGCAGCAGCAGGAATTCCTGTCTGACTCTGCCCTTTTTGCCCTGAAGACACCACCAACCTCCTCACTGGGTGTATTCCCACTGAACACCTCCACTGACCCCAGAGATACTCCTTTCCCAGCTCTCATCCCAGTCCTTCCATCCCCTCTGGGATGCTGCCTCATCTTGCTGCCTGCAGGGTGATGCTGATGCTCAGTATCCTGCCGGGAATGCTGTGGGGTTGGGTTCATCCTGGGCTCTGAGACGTTTCCACACAGCCCCTGTGGAGGCTGGGAAGATGCTCTGCTGGAATCTGGAAAGATGCTGTCCTGGAGGCTGGAAAGATGCTCTTCTGGAATCTTGGAAGATGCTGTCTTGGAGGCTGGGAAGATGCTATCCTGGAGGCTGGGAAGATGCTCTTCTGGAATCTTGGAAGATGCTGTCCTGGAGGCTGGGAAGATGCTGTCCTGGAGGCTGGGAAGATGCTGTCCTGGAATCTGGGAAGATGCTGTCCTGGAGGCTGGGAAGATGCAGTCCTGGAGGCTGGGAAGATGCTCTGCTGGAGGCTGGGAAGATGCTGTCCTGGAGGCTGGGAAGATGCTGTCCTGGAGGCTGGGAAGATGCAGTCCTGGAGGCTGGGGGGATGCTCTGCTGGAGGCAAACGTGGCCAGCACACATCAGCTGCTCGACGGCCGCCGCTTCTTTCCGGCATCGGGCTCGGATAATCCCCTGTGCCTTTAAACGGGATGCACATCAAAGCCAAGCCGAGCAGAGGAATTCCCTCTTCCCGCCTCCCAGCCCGCGCTCCCTCCTTTTTTGGTTTGAATTTGCGGGACTGGAGAGCGGATTGCAGCTGACACAGATTTGTAGCCGTCTCCTTGACGACAGAGACGGGCAAGTTGTATGTGGAGCGTGTTCATTGTTAAGTTTCTAATTTCAGTGAGGTCACTGGATGGTTTTTCTCCTCCTTTGTTTTTTTTCCCCTCAGCTCTGCGATACCTTGTGGAAGGAGGAGAGCTGTCGGTGCCCCTGCTTCTCCCTTGCTATCCTCGGGGCAAAAGCACGGGGAACCACTCCCCAGTTATTAGCACTTTCTTGTTTTTAACCCCTTCTGCCCATCCCTCTGGGTATTCAGCTCATCCCGGCAATTCCCGCTCTCCCTGAGTTCCCTCTGTGCTTTCTGGGATCTCTGCTACCTCCTTCTCTTCCAGCACTGCTGCACAGCCAGTGGGATGCTGTGCAAAGGTGAAGGCACAGGGTGTTGATGACCACTTACACACCATTAAAGCCACCAAATCCTATCCAAGGATGCAGCATTATCCATGTCTTGCCTGGAGGAGAGGTGGGACACAGCCAGTGGTTTGACAGAGCTGGTGGCATCGCTGGCGTTTGAAAAGTTTGGGACCTGCCAGTTTGACTTTGTCCGCCAGGGAAGGTTTAGATTGTGTATTAGGAAAGATTTCTTCACAGAAGAGGTTGCCAAGCACTGAACAGTCTGCTCAGGGAAGTGGTGGAGTCACCATTGCTGGAAGTGTTCAAAAATCTTGTGGATGGAGGACACTGAAGGACACAGTGGTGGTGTGGGGTTGGTGGTTGGACTTGATGACCTTAAAGGTCTTTTCCGACATTAAAGATTCCGTGATTCTGAGATTCTTTTCTCATCTTGAGAAGAAAAACACACCTGCACACAGACTGGGGTATTTTTAAAAAACTTGGTGTGGAATGAGGTGGAATTTGGTATTCCAGGTTAGGATTAATGCTGCTTCCCCTGGAAGTCATCCTCTGATGGGATGGGGGAGAAAGTGTCCCTTGTGCAGATGCTCTGGTGCTCAAGTGACCTTGTTTGTGTTTCCCCATGACTGCACGGTCTTCCTCCCTCCTCCCAGAAGAAATGATGGAATTCACACAGCCAAGAATTTGGGAAAGCTGATGGCAGAGCAGCTTGGGAAGAGAAGGCTGTGGGGACACCTCAATTCAGTACTTGGAGGGGGCTTATAAAAAAGAGGGAAAGACTTTTTACATGGGCAGAGAGTGACAGGACAAGGGGGAATGGCTTCAAATTGGAAAAGTGGAGTTTTAGGTGAGATTTTAGGAAGAAATTCCCCCCTGTGAGGGTGGGGAGGCCTTGGCACAGGGTGCCCAGAGAAGCTGTGGCTGCCCCTGGATCCCTGGAAGTGTCCAAGGCCAGGTTGGACAGGGCTTGGAGCAACCTGGGATAGTGGAAGGTGTCCCTGCCCATGGGGGTAGAACAAGGTGATCTTTAAGGTTCCTTCCAACCCAGTCCAGGATTTTAGGATATCAGGTTGCTGGTCACAATTTTCCCAGTTTGGCCAATCTTCATGAACAAGGTCAGATCCTATCAGGGACTCAGTGTGCTCGGGCTGTTCTCAGTGCCTTGGGTTAAGCTGAGTACAGCAGCCAGTGTTTCTTGCCTTTAAAACTGAAAAAAAACCCCAAACCACTGGGATGTTTTTCAAACAAACACCACCTTCGTGGTATCAGTGATGTCCCTTTTCCCTGGCTGCAGATGGAAAGCAGGACATTTGAACTGCAGTGCCCTGTGCTACTCCCAATGCC
Organism: Aphelocoma coerulescens; assembly: GCF_041296385.1. Taxonomy (NCBI): domain Eukaryota; kingdom Metazoa; phylum Chordata; class Aves; order Passeriformes; family Corvidae; genus Aphelocoma; species Aphelocoma coerulescens. The sequence goes on from NC_091016.1 coordinate 122,839,992, forward strand.
CGCTGTCAGCAGGTCAGTTTGAGCCTGGCTGGAAGCCCCTGGGTGTGTTAATTGAATTAATCTCCTTCCTATAAAGCACAGAGCTCTTAAGGTCAGTGTGCAGTGGAACACAGGGCCGTAATTGAGGTACTCGCTCACTCATGTGCATGCTGGAAGAAAGACTGCTCTGATTGATTCCTCCAGGAAGGATCTGCCTGACATTTCAGGCCCAGATGGTTTGCTTGGGATGATCTTCATGCTTTCTAGCTCAGTTTCTGTCGTCTGACTCATTCCCTCTCCTTGTAGCTCCCTTGAAAATGTGGGTTTGAAAATGAAGTGTAATTTTTTTTCTTACCGGTGATGAAGACTCACATCAGTTCCTCACGTCATCTCTGTGTGGAGAGGTGGGTTTTGTGCAGACCAGCCTGCTCTGATTTACCCAAGGAAGCAATTTATCCTTCCTTTTTCAGTGTTTGCCCATTTTCCTTTGCTTCTGCACCTTTCAAACAGAGAGAGAGCTGTTCCCAGGACTTTTCTTAGTGCAGAGGAAGAAACAGTTGACCAGAAGAGATAAAATCCCACCAGGGCAATGAGGAGTAAAATTCCTTGCTGATGTTCTGGTTGGGACTGTGCAGGATTTGAAAGACTTTGGGTGGATTAACCCGAACAGCAGCACTTGGATGTTCCAGCCTATCATGGTTCCTTCTGCCTTTGAAGAAAAAACGTTGTCTCTGGACAGGATGGGTGTGATTTTCGGAGAGGGAATGATGTCCCAAGGAGAGCGGGAAGGGTGTGGGCATCTGTAGGAAAGCTGGCAGTGGTCTAGCGAGGGAAAGGACTCATTCTGCTTCAAAGAGTGAGGAGGAATTGCTCAGCCATTGCAGGAAAAACAAACCCACGTTGTGGATGTGGTTTCCAGGAGCTCTGGAAATGGCAGACCCCAAGGGATAACAGAGATCACCACACTCTTGTCTCTGGAGCGGCTCAGAGCTGAGGGTGGATGAAACCTGACTTTCCACCAGCAGAAAGCCACGGATCTTGTCCATTTTCTCCCAGTTTGTCCTTTTCTCACTACTTGTAGCCTACAAAAAGGTCATTTTATAAGGACAAATCCCGTCCCCAGCCTTAGAGAAGGGCTGTTATTACTCTGAAAACAATAAAATCAGATAATGCCAGACTTTGCAGGAGTCCCTCTGTACAGAGAACTCGAGAGGATTTGCTGTCTCCCTGGGAAAGAAATTACAGGCTGGGGGTTAACTCTTCTGCTTGAATCATTTTCCAGAGTTGATTTTGGCTTTGCTGTAGGATATATTGTCAGATTTTTTTTTGTTTGCCTGCCGACATTTTAATAAAAATATTTTATTTCATGCCTATAGTACTTAAAAAATAATTGGGAGGGAAGGAAAAGGGATAGCTTTTCATCAAGTATCTCATTTTCCTAAGGATCTTTGCTTGGGAAATATATTTTTCTTTCTGAGAAAGTCTATGTGCTCCAGGAGCTGAGGATGAGCACAGCTTCACCAGGAGAGAGAAGTGGAAATGCAGAGGAATTGGCACAAGTTCTGACTCACTCAGAACAAAGAGCAGGAGGTTCCAGCCCTGCTCCAAAGTGGAATCACCAGCACATGCCCCATCCCAGGAAAGCTGCTGAAACCAAGCACTTTCCCAGAGGCTGCTGCTGCTCCTCCTTTTGCTCTTTGGGATCTTCTTGCAGGAGCTGGCACATGCTGTGCTGCAAAAAGCATTTGTATTACAAATTAAATTGGAATTACTGGTTAGAGATGGGAGGTCTTGCACAAAGACCTGGTTTATTGGGAATTCACATCAATGGGATTATTTCTGCTGGCCCCACAATGCTTAGGTTGGCCTCCAGAACTGGCCTTGGGGCTGCCATGACCTGGGTGTGCAGAGGGGAGCAGAAAGATGTCAGATAAGCCTGGCTGGCTTTGAGGAGCGAGGTGTGGAGAAGGTGGAGTTTGGAACATGGACTTGATGGACTCACTGAGGTTATTCCTGCCAAGTTGCAGGGGCTTGGCTTAGAAACAGCAGGAAACACAAAGAAAAACCCAAATGTGGACTGATCACAAGGTGGAAAATGTATCCTGGAAGTGGAGGAAGGAGGGGGGATCAGGAGTGTCTCTAGACCAGCTTGATCCCATCCAATCTGGGAGACCTTGCTGGAACATGGCCCCTATTTCTGGTGTTCCTGGCACAGCCAGGGTGAGCCCAGGCTGGACTGGGCAGAGTTCAGAGGCAGGTCCAGAGGAGGGGGTTGGGCTAGGTTGGGCTAGGACCCTTAAGGTTCCCTTCCCACCCAAACTTTTCCATGACTCTATGATCTATTTCCAAATCATCCCAAATTCATCAGCTGGGGGGATAGTAGGAGTTTGGGGCAGCAGCTGGAAGCATCCTGTGTCGTGGAGCCACCAGCAAGGAGACCTCTGTGTCTTGACCCTGAGGGTTGAGGTGTCCCTGGGCTGGGCCATGGCAAGGAGACCTGGCACTGGTTGATGCCAAGGGTTGAAACTGATGAACCCAGGGGTCAAATGGCTTTTTCAAATCACACCCTGGGATGGCCAAAACCACACCAGGACAGCTGCCACCTCCTTGGCAGTGCTGGGTTAACAGTTGGACTCGATCTTGGAGGATTGTTCCAACCTAAATAATTCTGTAATTCTATACCAACCCATACAAGCATTTCCTTTCTGGGTTCTCCTCCCGAGGCAGATCCACCACTCGCTGCCAATGGAGCCATTCCCTGTTCCCTGTCCCCAAGCACCACATCCACACTTCTTTAAAATCCCTCCAGGGATGGTGATTCCACCACTGCCCTGGGCAGCTGTGCCAGTGTCGACAAACTTTTCTGTGAAGAAATTGTTCCACATAAACCTCCCCAGGCTCAGCCTGAGGCTGTTTCCTCTTGTCCTGTTGCTTGTTACTTGGGAGAAGAGACCGACCCCCAAAATGCAACACCAAAGAAATGATGTCCTCCAGTCCCTTGGCTTATAACCCTCCTGCCACAGCTGGGCTGGGGGAAACCACAGGAACTTGCAGCAGGTTTGGAGGTAGCTTGGGTGGGGGTGATCCATCCCATCACTTAGAGTCGATGGTTTCGCAGTGCTCACAAGGCAGTGCCCTCTGCTTTAGAAACACCTCCATGCCTGACTTCCTGGCTGTCTCCGGGGACACTTCCCACCTGCTTTTGCTTTTCCCAACACTTCAGGGTTGACAGCGCTTCCCTGCCAGGAAAAAGATCGCGTGCAGAAAGCACCCGGCGCCTTCCTGCACAGGCTATTTGTCTGTCCCTGAGCTCCTTACAGCGGCTGCTGTTGCAAGTTCGGATTCCTAACGTTTTGCCAGGATGCATTGGAGCTTTTCTAGCACCTCAGAGTTAAGGGAATGTGTTTGTGCAATTTCCATGTTGCCCTGTGTGTGTTCACCTAACACGGGGCGGGCACGTGCTCCCAGCTCTTGGAAACATCCCCTGAAACCACAGCCTGCGAGGGGGTGGTGCTGGAGGCTGAAATTTTATTTGGGAGGAGGAGATGCTGTCTAGCTTCTGCACAAGGAAATCCGACCCTTTCCAACCTGAGGATCAGTTCAAACACTTGCCAGTCCGCTAAATGCACTAAGTGCTAATTTGGTGGGTTTTTTCATCTGCTTCGTGCACCTAAAATAGGATCCCTCCTCTGGCTATCCTTGGGAAGCCTTCAAGGAGGTTAAAAATACAAATATGAAAGCTGTAATGATAAATGTCCCCTTGGGGTTGACTCGGAGCCTTTCAGATGTGCTGAGGAGCCAGGGCACAGGAGCAGAGCTGGAGCACTCGCCCAGGGGAAGCTCTGGTTGCAGAGCCACCGAGGATGTGAACGAGAAGTTGTGTGATGGTGGACCCAGAGAAGTCATGGAAACATAGAATGGTTTGGGTTGGAAGGGACCTTAAAGCTCCTCTCATTCCACCCCCTGCCATGGGTTCTGCTTGGAGCCTTGTAGGACAAGCACTGGATCATCCGTGCACAGCGTTATTTCGTGGGAAGGAACACAACGAAGTCAAAGCACATAAAGTTGACCCAGGCCAGCTTGAACAGTTCCTAGCCACCCTCAGGGGGTTGGGAGAAGCCTAAGATCCAGAGATTGGATATTAGGGGAAAAAAAATCTTCACTGAAAGGGTGCTCAGGCACTGGAACTGCCTGGAGAAACGGTGCAATCCCCATCCCCTGGAAATGTTCAGAAGCACGTGGATGTGGCAGGTGGGGACAAGGTTTGATGGTGAATAGGGTGGTGCTGAAGGACTGGTTGGACTCCATGAGCTTGGAGGACTTGTCCAACCGAAACAATTCTGTGATTCTGTGATACCTGTGGTCAGCTGACTCTGAGGTTTGAAGTAAGAAATAGCCCAAGAAGGGGGTTTCAGAAGGATATCCATCTTCATTTAAGCACAGCAGGAAACAAGGCTTTTCAATGTTGCTTGCCAAATTGTGCCAGTGGTGTATTCTTTTCCATGTGGAAAATATTCATCCCTTGAATCTTTTAAATTGAGGAAGTTTTTGATATCTGGGCAGTGGTTGTTGTTCCCTCTGGGTGCACTCAGAGCCCTCTGCTCACCCTCCTCTTCCAGGCAGGCTGGCATGGATTCAGACTTCCAGGAAAACATGATGTTGGAGTTGTCCTGTGCAAGGCCAGGAGTAGGACTTGATGATCCTTGAGCATCCCTTCCATTCTGATTTTATCCTATAAAGCCAAATCCTCACTAAACCTCTACATCTCTTGGCATTAAGGACATTAACATCATCATTTTGCAAAGACCCCAAGCAAAATGGGTTGTTCTGCAGATAAATTAACTTTTTTTCCCCCGTCACATTTCCACGGGATTGAATCATTTATTCCTGCAGGAATGTGTTTGTGGTGCAAGTTGGAGTCGGGCAAAGCCTAGTTCAGTGTGACGGTTCCTACTGTTAAAACTGTTGAAAGAAAAATCTATTTTACAGCATCGTAGATGATAAATAGCTGGGTGCTCAAGGCTGAGACTCAAGCCTGGTTTTAACTGGGTTTGGCAACAGGAGAAGGAGGAATGATCCAGGTAACAAGTGGTAGAGCAAGAGGAAATGCCCTCAAGTTGTGCTGTGGGCGATTTAAGTTGGATATTAGGAATGATTTCTTCACCAAAAAGGCAGCCAGGAATTGGAACAGGCTTCCCAGGGCAGGGTGAGTCCCCACCTCTGGAGCTGTTCAGAATGAGTGGATGTGGCACGTGGGGACATGGTTTAGTGGCGAACGTGGTGGTGCTGGCTGATGGTTGGACTCGATGATCTCAGAGATCTTTTGCAACCTTAATGATTCCACAATTGGCTCAAATGGAAATCCACATTTCGGATCTCTCCCCTCTTCCTGTTTCGTGCCTCTGGGATAATTAGGGTTTGCAGTGGAGACGCAGAGATTGGGTCTCCTCCTGCACCAGCATCCTGCTCCTGGAGCAGCCTAACAGAGCCAGGCTTTCAGAAACCCTCCAGCTCTGCCACAGATCCAGCCCTGGGGCCTGCAAGAAAGATGAGGACAAACCTTTCATTAGGGCCTGCAGTGGTAGGACAAGGGGTGGTGGTTTAAAACTAAGAGAGGGGATAATTATAATAAATATAAAGAAGGATTTTTTTATGATGACGGTGATAAAACACTGGCACAGGTTTCCCAGAGAAGCTGTGGCTGCCCTTGGATCCCTGGAAGTGTCCAAGGCCAGTTTGGACAGGGCTTGGAGCACTCTGGGCTAGTGGAAAGTGTCCCTGTCCATGTCATAAGGGTGGAATTGGATGAGCTTTAATGTCCCTTCCAACCCAAACCATTGTAGGATTTCCTGACTCCCCCTATTTTTCAGTACTTGTGTCTGTCATTTCTTTGAGGGTTGGGATGGCTCAGAGTGCGAACAAACCCTGCCCACATGAGGCTACTTTCACCTTCAGCATCCTGTAGGATGCAGGAGGGCCTGTTCATCAGATTTTTCCTGGGAAACTGTGGGCAGGGAGGTGGGCACATGGAGGATGTATCCAGATGGGGAGGGTCTGTCTGTACCAGAAAATGAATCCCAGGACTTGGACTCTGGGGCAGAGTTATCCACAATGCTAAATTCCAGGGTCCTGCACTGTTTGGCCTGGCCATGCTGCCCAGGTGTTGGGTCCTGGCAGGTACAATCTGTATGTGCAGGCCCAGAGCTCCCCAGGGCCACAACAAACAAACCAACCAGCGCAGGGGTACGAGGCTGAATCCTCCTCTGGGATCATCCCTGCCACTAAATCCACACCATGATCCCAAACATGGGCTGGGCCCAGACCAACCACCCCTCTCCCAGACAATATCTGGGCGTGCCTGAGGGTTTAGCAGGGATATTTTCCAGCAGGCTCCGTGCCAGCCTGCTTTGGAGGACGGGAGAGTTTGTCCATATGGATGTGAGCTGTGCCATGCTGCTTTGCCCTCGGAGAACTGGCCCTGACCCATTTTATTTCCTAGCAGGGATGTGGGACCGGAGGCGTTGGATTTGTCAGGCTCCGCAAGCAGAGCTGCCCTTTGCCAGGTGTCTGGAAATTTTAGGGGCTGTTAATGGGAGAATTAAACCCCACTGGCTGCCCTCCCTTCCCGGGAAACCCGTGATGTAATCCAACATCCAGTGTGTTCTGTGCATCCAAGCAGAAACAGCCCCAGATCCAGAGCATTTGCAGTCAAAACAAAGGAGAAACTGAGGCACAGAACTTGTTTGACCTGCTAGGATCCCACAGGATCCAGATGCTGGATCCATACTCGGGAATTCATCACCAGAGAGGTGCTGTTTGGATGTGGGTGACTGGTTTGGGCAGTGCAGATCAAGGCAAAAGCACTGACAGGAACCAGGGTGCTGCAAAAATATGCCAGGGCTCAGAAGGGCTCATCCCATCCGAGATCATCCCGATACCAGGCACAGGGTGGGATTGCTGGAGTGTCCTGTGCAGGGCCAGGAGCTGGACACGATGATCCTTGGGGGTCCCTTCCAACTCAGGATATTCTATGGTTCTATGATCCTGCCAGTTCTTCATGGAACTCATTGCTGAAATGGGGAAGTAGATTCCGGAGATTTATGTTACTGGAGAACTCATTAGAATAAGGGAAATTTGAAAAAAAACCAAAACTTACTGTCCATCTCCAGAGATGGAATCATAGAATTATTTAGATTGGAAACAACCTTTAAGATCACCGAGTCCAACCATCCCCCAGCACTGCCAAGGCCACCACTGACCCACGTCCCCAAGTGCCACATCCACACGGCTTTTAAACCCCCCCAGGGATGGGGACTCCAGCACTGCCCTGGGCAGCTGTGCCAGGGCTGGACAACCCTTTCCATGAAGAAATTGTTGCCAATATCCAATTTAAATCTCCCCTGGCACAGCCTGAGGCCGTTCCCTCTCATCCTGTCCCTGTTCCCTGGGAGCAGAGCCCGACCCCCCTGGCTGCCCCCTCCTGTCAGGGAGTTGTGCAGAGCCACAAGGTCCCCCCTGAGCCTCCTTTTCTCCAGGCTGAGCCCCTTTCCCAGCTCCCTCAGCCTCTCCTGGGGGCTCCAGCCCCTTCCCCAGCTCGTTCCCTTCTCTGATAGTACCAAATGTGGAGACTGCTGGAGGCTGGGAGAGTTGATGGAAATTCTCATCCCAACTCTTATCCTTTCCTTGGGAATCTGTTACTGACCACTGTTGGAGCCAGGAAATGGATAAGTCTGACCCGGCAGAGCAGTTTGTGAGATCTTACAGGATCTGATCCAACTTTAATTCAAGGGAGTTTGGGTTTGTGACCGCACTTGGGACATCTCATGAATGTTTGAATTATGGGATAGCACAGCAACTTCCAATGCACAGCACGGAAAAAGCTGGGCAGGGACTAGGGAGGAGAAGTGTTTGGGCTCCAAGGGACTTAAATATCCCAGAGACAACACCACAGCTGCTGTGTGGCTGGAAACTCCACCTGGCCACCAAGGTGATGTGGGACACACCCAGGGAGATGCAGCCTTCACCACAGGGAGCTTGGCTCATACCTGATGTGTTGAATAAAAAACAAATAAATAAAATAAAATAAAATCACCACTTTCTTCAGACTTTCCAGCTTTCTGTGTTATCCAGAATGGCTCTTTTAAGTTGGGGATGGATTCCCTGGATGCTTCCAGGATGTATTTGGTGCTCATCTGCATGAGGGGGATGAGCAGCCCTGCTGAATGAATAAAGAGCAGAGCTTTGCTGCTCCAAGTGACGTTGATTTTAATACAAAATGGCACAAAGTGGAGCAGGAGGAGTCCACCAGCTTCCCAGAAAAGCTTCACCTGGTGGGAGCAGAGGCAGGAGCTGACCTTGAAGGAAACTCAGCTCAGATTTGGGACATCTGTGAGCCACAGGAAAGGCTGCTCAGCATAATGGGAATGGTTTGCAGCGGGGTGTGCACCTGGAAGCACAACTGGATGGGGCTGGTTCAGTGGCTGAACAACCCTCTGAGAGGCAGCTGCTGCTGTGCAAAATGAGTCCCTGGGTTCACATTTCCACTGATTTCTTCCTGCAGAGAGAGAGGCTATGGAGCTTCACTCTAGCAGGAGGCATCGGGCTTTTTTTGGTGCGTATCTCGGTGAGAAGACAAAGCACAGGATCCTCTCTCGCCTCTGAGTGGAGGCTGCTGTCACTTCTGTGAGCTTCTGTCCCTACAATCATCCTCCCCTGTCCTGCACCTGCCTCACAGCTGCCCAAATCATCTGCACCCTCCCTGTGTGTGCCACACAACAGGGATAAACCAGCACAGGGCTATTTTCTTCCATCAATCCAGGAGTGTGGTTCCTCCACCCATCAAAGAGGCATTTTTATTCCCTTGCTCCACGTCACTCCTAAACTGCTCCCAGCCAGAAACTCTCTGCTTGAAGCAATGTTTGATTTAACCAGAGGCAACTTAACACCGTAGTCATCAGTCAGTTCCTGACACTATCAAGGCCTGGGAGATAAAGGAGCGAATTAAAAGGGAAGGGAATTAAAAAAAAAAAGAGAGAGAGAGAATAATAATAATGAAAAAAAAAAAAAATCCTGTCCTCTAAGATCTGATTTCGTGTTAAATGTTTTCGTCTTTGGAGTGAGCAGTAACAGCTGATCAGCAGTGTCTGCTCTATTGACTCCCTGGTAACGTGCAGTGGTTCAAAGGGACAGGGAACACCGGCTCCTGCAGGAGATGAAGGGCTGGCAGCTGTCTGGATCTGGCTCTCATGCAGCCTTGCAGCCGACCATGGGCTGCAGGAGAGGCCTGGCTGCCTCTCTGGTGTTGTCAGAGATTAAAAATTGCTGTGCTTGCTTGGTCTTCTTCCTTGGGTTCCTCAGTGAGAGAAAACTACTGGATAGGGCAGCGTGAGGGGGAAAAGGCTGGCAGGGCTTCCCTCAAGAGGTGTGCCGGGCTTCTGGTGGGACTGTTGGCCAGGGAGAAGATCCCTGGCACGTGGCCGGGATTTTACACGGCCTGGAACGGGCAGTGGCTGCAGACAGGTCAGCCAGGGCTCCCGAGGAGTTTGCCAGGGCTTTCTGCAGGCAGGAGTCGGGATGGAGCTGTGCCATCTGCCTTAACATTTCTGAGTGTCCCCACCACTATTTTTATAGTCCCACTTGGACACCTGCTCATGCCTGAGCTGGAATACAAACCAGGCTTTCCATGGATGTGAAGAAACACAAATTGAGTGACCTCGGTGGGGCAGCTTTGATTTACAACACTTGGGGTTGCCCTGGGCACCAACATCGCGGCCACATGTTGATCCACAACTGTGGAAATGCTCGGATTGAAGAGGAAACAGCCTCAAGATGGGCCAGGGGAGGTTTAGATGGGATACTGGGAAAAAATTCTTCACTGAAAGGGTGGTCAGGCATTGGAACAAGGCTGCTCAGGGCAGTGGTGGAGTCCCCATCCCTGGAGGGATTTAAAAGCCGTGTGGGCGTGGCACTTGGGGACATGGGTCAGTGATGGACGTGGCACTTGGAGACAGGGGTCAGTGGTGGATGTGGCACTTGGGGACATGGGTCAGTGGTGGATGTGGCACTTGGGGACAGGGGTCAGTGATGGATGTGGCACTTGGGGACAGGGGTCAGTGATGGATGTGGCACTTGGGGACACGGGTCAGTGATGGACGTGGTACTTGGGGACAGGGGTCAGTGGTGGATGTGGCACTTGGGGACATGGGTCAGTGATGGACGTGGCACTTGGGGACAGGGGTCAGTGATGGATGTGGCACTTGGAGACAGGGGTCAGTGATGGATGTGGCACTTGGGGACACGGGTCAGTGATGGACGTGGTACTTGGGGACAGGGGTCAGTGGTGGATGTGGCACTTGGGGACATGGGTCAGTGATGGACGTGGCACTTGGAGACAGGGGTCAGTGATGGATGTGGCACTTGGGGACATGGGTCAGTGATGGACGTGGTACTTGGGGACAGGGATCAGTGATGGACGTGGTACTTGGGGACATGGGTCAGTGGTGGATGTGGTACTTGGGGACATGGGTCAGTGGTGGATCTTAGATCTCAGAGGTCTTTTCCAGGTTGCAGTTAAGTCTTAAGCCAACCCTTAACTCTGCACTGTTCCCCATTCCTGAAGTCCTATCCCATGAATTCCATAACCAGAGAAAGCTCTTTCCTCCAGTTGCCTTCAGGACATCATTGCTGGGTTGCTAAAATTCCTGTTGCCCCCAAACCCTTTTTAGGGTGGAATGGGATGGAAAGGTGGCCCCTGGAGACCCAGCTTAGGTTCTCTGAAGGGCATCACCTGAGATGTGCCTGTGTCAGAAGCTCAGGGCCCCTGATTTCAGGAACAGAGGCAGCCTCAGCTGTGTGTGCAGATTCCCAAAATGCAGTTGATCCTCCTGCACCTGCTCTTCCAGCAGCGGAGGAAATGGAAGCAGGAATCAGTTAGTGACGCGTCTTTAAAGCTTTGTTTGCATCATTAGGCACTTAGGAGCAATGACCTGGCATCTGGGGGGTCAGGATGCTTCATTATCCCTGCTGGGATTAAACACACCTCTGGAAAAGTGTTTGGCAGCTTTTTGTTTAACATTTCCGTGTAAGATGGATGTGAAATTCCAAACAATGCTGTCTGATAGGTGTTCAGGCTCTTCTGCAGTGAGGATATAGCACTGTCCAAAGGGGGAAGAAGGGAAAAGGAGTTGGTCTCACCTGGAATTTACTCCATCAGTCACTCTGAGCATCCAGACTTAAAAGGGGACTTATAAAAAAGATGGAGAGGGACTTTTTACACAGGCAGTTAGTGACAGGATGACAGGGATCTGTTTTAAACCAAAAGAGGACAGATTTAGATTGGATATTAGGAAGAAATTCTTCCCTGTCAGGGTGGGGAGGCCTTGGCACAGGGTGCTCAGAGAAGCTGTGGCTGCCCCTGGATCCCTGGAAGTGCCCAAGGCCAGGCTGGACGGGGCTTGGAGCAATCCTGGGATGGTGGAAGGTGTTGACAGGGGGTGAAATGAGATGATCTTTCAAGTCCCTTCCAACCCAAAACATTCTGTGGTTCTGTGATTCTGTGATGTGGTCCTTGGCAAACAATGAAGCCAAAGCTGGAGCTGAATGTTTATGGGGCTTTTTTTAAGATTAGCCTCATATTCAGGGAAGCTCGGGATCCCTCTAGGAATGGCAGCTGGCTCAGGGGTCGGCCCACTTTGCAGCTCCTTGCAGGCACTGTTTTTCCCTGCCTTGTGCCTCTCAGTATTTCCTTGTTGGGAACAGCTTTTGGGTTTGTTCCTCTCCTACCACACATTTTCACCCAGACCCAGCCTGCTCCCCAATAAACCCAGTGTGCTGGCAGCCAGTCGCCTGATCCTGCTGAAGAAGTGCCTCTGTTTCCACTCACACGGGCAACTTGATTTGTAAACAGACACTCAAGTGGGTGTTTTTAGCGGTATAGCAGATGGTCAATACAGCTGCCTCCTCTCCCTACTCTGCATTCCCTCCCCTCCTCTACAATTACACTTTCTTGCCATTTTTCTCTGTAATGTGGATTCGGTTAAAAAAAAAAAAAGAAAAATTAAAAGAAAAAGATTACAAGAGGGAGAAAATTGCTCAGTGAATTTCAAGAGGGGAAAAAAAGTTGATGGCAACCTCAAATGTTACCTTAAAAGCACTGTGAGAGCTACCCACACATCCTCACTTTGCTTGACTTTTCCCTGCTTGAGTAGCTCTGGATCTCAATGGGACTGCTCGTGTGGGAGGAGCACAACGCTGGGACCGACTTCCCTCACGCACAGGAACTCGTGACTAATGCTACACCTAAAGTGTTCCTTTTCCTCCCTGCTTGGTGGAGTCAGGCTCCAGTGCTTAAGGAGCTGCTTCCCTGAACTCTGCAGTGGGGCTCGGAGGTAGCCGAGGGGGATGGGGGAATGGTGAGGATCCCTCTCCCAGGGTTTGCTGGCTGTGGCCCAGGAGCAGGGTCGGGGTCTCTGCAGGTGTTTTGACCTTGCTGATGCACGTCTGCCTTGTTTAAGACTCGTGTTTTCCAAATTCACCTTGCTGCCTTCTTGTGGGATCAATAATCAGCCCCAAGTGGGGCAGTGGGATTGAGCCCCTTCCCTCCCAGAGACCAACATCTCTCTCTTCAGAAAGCTCTGCTTAAACTCCCTAAATCTGCCCTTTGCTTGCTTTCAGGCTGTCATCTCTGCTTCCCCGCCCAGCACGGCCCCACTGCGTGGTTGACACCTCCAGGAATCAGCTCTTAGCCTTTACAGACACATTAAAGCACTGGCGTGAGACTAATCCAGCACTAGTCTGGGGGCTGCATTGCCTTAAGCCACTGCTGCAGCTTTGAAAGCAAACCAGCCATCACCTCTCTCTTACAAGAGGCTTGGCTGGGGATCAAAGTCCAGGTGGGGTCATACTGAAGAGTCTTTTTGTCCTTGACAGGTTGTCACTCCCTGCAGTTCATCCCTAAGACCTGGAGATGCTATCAGTGCAAACCGGAGGGATGTGTCCCAGCCTGTCCCAGCCTGGCTCCTCCGTGTGCCTTCTGAGAGAGGATTGTGGCTCAGTTCTTATCCCCATGGCTTAAAATATGCTGGTCTTGGCTGTCAGGTCTCCTGGCCTGACTCTTGAAACCCACTGAGGGTTTCCTGCCTCTTCAGCCCTTTTCCAAGCAGATTGCACCGAGACACAAGTCATTCCCTGGCCAGGGCAGGGGTGGATTTCCCATCCCTGCAGGGATTTAAAAGTCCTGTGGATGTGGCACTTGGGGACATGGGTCAGTGGTGGGCTTGGCAGTGCTGGGGTAATGGTTGCACTTGATGATCCTAAAGGGTTTTTCCAACCGTAATGACTTGATGATTCTATGAATCTCCTGAGAAAGTTGTCTAGGAATTTCTCAAGGCAAACTTTCATTTCCCTGCTGGAAAATACCAGTTCAGCCAAAAAATTAAAAAAAATTCCATTTCTAGGAGGGTGCTTATTCCAGTAATCTCTCCAGCAGGAATGATCCCTCTGAACTACTACTCTGGTGATCAGGGAATTATTTAGGGGTTACTATTTACAGGTTTTCCCCCTGTGATTGCTGTCCCCATGGGTGTGATATGCTCCAGTATCCCATCAAATCACAGAATGGTTTGGGTTGAAAGGGACCTTAAAGACAACCTAGTTTCAACTCCCTGGCTGCCTTTCCATCTCCAGCAGCAATTAGGAAAAAGCTGTGAGAAACGTAAGTAATTTCCAACATCGGAAGCATCCGTGGATGCACAAAAGGATGTGGATGCACGAGGGATTGCACAAGGAATATTTGCATCCCACAACACCCAGGGACTGCCCCTGCCTTGTCCTTACCTGTCCTGCTGATGAGGTCTTGCTGGTGTTTAAGACTGGAGCTTGGCTCTAGATCCAACTGGGAAAACTGCACTGCTTGGGTTCATGGTGCCACTGGAGAGATTTGTCCAGAAGGACATGACCTTTCCTAGGAACGGGGCTTTCCTGAAGGTCTCCTCCTCTTCCCGCTCCCAAGGCGAGTTTCTGGCCCAGGACTCTGCTGCCTTGCTGTTTCCTGGCCGGAGCCTCGTTGTGCAGGGACGGCTGCAGCTCCTTCCCGTGGCCCTGGCCTCCATCCATGGCTATAGGAGGACTCTGTGCAATGGCCAGATCCGCCTGTGCTTCTGTTCCCTGGCCCTGAGCCCAGCCCGTTCCCCTCCCCGTCCCTCTTTTCCATGAATGAAGTGGAGGGATTTGGCCGGGAGCCCGAACCCTCCGGGCTTTTATCAATGGGATCAACGGCTTGTCAGATCCGTGAGGATGAGTCACGGCGGGATCCCCTTACTGCTGGTTAATACCTTGTGTGGTGCAGGTCCACCTGCAAGTCAGGGGTCTGCGTGGAAGGGGCTTGCTTGGAGCCTCTGGAACACTTCCATGGATGCACTCACACGTGGAGTGACAGGATAAGGGGGAATGGCTTCAGACTGACAGAGAGGAGGTTTAGATGGGATATTGGGAAGGAATTGTTCCATGTGAGGGTGGGGAGGCCCTGGCACAGGGTGCCCAGAGAAGCTGTGGCTGCCCCTGGATCCCTGGAAGTGTCCAAGGCCAGGTTGGACTGGGCTTGGAGCACCCTGGGCTAGTGGAAGGTGTCCCTGCCATGGCAGGGGGTGGAACAAGATGAGTTTTACCTTCCCTTCCCACCCAGACCACTCTGTGATTCCATGGTGACACATGTGCTTGCTGGGACAAGGTGGCATCCTGCACCTCTTCCCAAGGGCAGCCGTGCAGGGAATGTGGTCCTTTCTTGGAGGATGACACAAGGACGTGGGCTCACACAGGGAAGGTCCAAAAAGAAGATGCAGCTGAGCTCTGTGTGGTGCTACAGCTTTTCCATGGATGTCTCGGAGATGGGTTGGGATGATGGGCACAGCAGGGAGGGGACGTGGTCACCAGCACCAGGGCGTGGTTGCTGAGCCACCAGCCAGGGTTCCTGTCCCATCAGGAGCTCGCACTGGTGTGATCAAACAGCTCTTTTCCCCATGCCCTGAAGTTCACTGGCTCCAACTAAGGATTGCCAATCTCAGGTTCTCCAGGATGCATGTCAGGCCCTCAGAAAGTAAATAAAATTATGATCTTAAAGGTCTTTTCCAACCTAAATGATTCTATCATTCCATGATCCTAAATCCAGGCAAGTAGAGAAAGTCATCAGCATTCCGTTTTTTCATCATTATTTCCCCCCCACCCCCTCCCCCCCCCAGGTGTTAGAGCCTGGAGAAAAATTTTCAAGTCAAACCTCACTCAGAGACATTTTAAATGCTTCTCTTTGCCTGAGAGGTGCAAAATTCTGTTTCCAAAGTTTTCCTGTTTGGCTTTGTGCAGTCTTTCACCACAGCTTTACATTTATTTCCTAAGGAACCCAGACCTACGTAGGGACAGACAGTGGACCCCTCAAAACTTTTAACACTGATTTTTCAGAGGATAAATCCTACAACTTTCACACAACCGGGCAGATGGAAAGAGAACAGGAACCTCAGTATCCTCAGTGAAAGAAAAAGCAACCCTGGAGCATATTCCCGCTTAAATTCCAGCCTAACCACCCATTAGGGAGGCTTTTTGAGTGCCACAGCCTTGGGTAGATCTTTCATTGGAGTTTGTGCTCTACTGGACACTGGAGAATCCACCATCCCTCGGAAACCAACCTTACTTTGCTCTTCTACTCACAGAGCAATTTGATTTCTTATCTGCCTCATAGTGTGGAGAGAGATCTGGGTGTGATTTCATGTTGGAGCATGTAAAGGAAAATTTGGGAGACAAATGGGAAAAGCAGGGATTTTTGAACCCTGGGATACTGCAAGAACTGGGACTTGAGCCTCAATCCTCCACATCTTCAGCCACCAGGCTCATCCTGGGCTGGCCTGAGCTTCCTCCTACTTTAATACCTGAGGAAGCTGATTTCCATGAGCCCATCTCCCCTTTGCCACAGGGACATTTACACAGGGCTGAGAAACCTTTTCTTCCTTCACATCCATGAATTCCCATCACCCCTCAAACAACCTCCATCAGTCTGCACCCCATCCCTGCCCCAAACCCCCAGCAAGAAGTGGGATGGTGGAGGTCCTGAACTTCCACCTTGTCCCTCCAAATGTCCCCTGAGCTCTTGGGAATGACCCAGCCCAGTGATTGCACTTCCAGCTCCTAATCCAGAGCATCTGCTTCCCTTCCCTGGGTGCAGTGGGATTGCTGGAGCTTCCTGCAGCCCTTTCAGCCAGCACCAGCCTCCCCTCCCTGCCAGCCCCATTCCCTCCCACTCCTGCTTTCCCCCGGTGCCTGCTTAGACCCATTAAGTTTTTAATCTGCCTTGTGTTTACAGTCTCCACTTACTGCTGCTCCATTCTTATTTTCTCCTGTTTAATTCCTGCTCCCCACTGGTGATTCAGCAGCAGGAAGGCAAAGAGTCCCTCTAGGCTTTAGGGTTTTGCCTTTGGGGGGGTTTTTTTGAGTGTTTCCTGAAAGGTTCACCCTGGCTGGGGTCTCACGTGTTGCCTGTGGGGCTGGACCTGTGTCCCCACAGCAGAAAAGAGCTGATGGGTGGCACAGGAAGACTTTCCTGGAAAGGTCTCATCCCAGTTGTCCCACTGGTGTCTTCTCCCGGCTGGAGATCCACGGCAGGAGCGTGGTCAAAGTTTCCAAGAGTGGAGGCTGCAATCACCTGCCAACCACTCTGCTCAGAGGTCTCGTTTTGGCCGGGTCTGAGAGGGCTTGGGAGGGGCAGAAGGGCCCCATGACCCCATGTCCCACAAGGGTGCAGGAGGTACAGGATCCTTGAGGTGCAAATACTTGCTGGATCAGGAGTTGGAAGAGTGTTTGCAGTTTGGGCAGCCCCAGGACAAGACCTCAGGACCTCAGAGAAGAGGCTCTGGATAATTTACATGTACAGATGTTGTTTTTTCCTAGTTTTTCCCCAGGTGCCAAATGCCACCTGAGATGCCCTCAGGCTGTGCCTTGACTGCCTCTCCAGGAGGTCAGATGTGCTCAGTTCAGGGTTGAACCGGATAAAACTCTGCCCATGTTTTCATTTCAGTGGGAGAAACCTCCTCCACCCCACCCAAATTGCTTTGCTTTTCCCCACCCCCAGCTCAGCACCCACACTGGAATGCCGTGTGTCCCACCATCCACACAGATGAGATGACCAAAGGACTCATCATTCCTGGCTGATCAGCAGGAAACCGAGTCACAGGCAGGTGACAGCAGAGACCAGCATCCTACAGGCCTGTTTTGTTGGATTAAACTGTGCAAGGGGCTGTGCCAACAGGTGACAGCAGGAATGGTGCAATCCCTGTCCCTGTTTCCTTCACTGGTGCAGACAAAGCCTTTCTGTCCCATCCCTACCTCTGCTGCAGCCTCTGTGTTTCAGGTATCTTTCTTTCCAACAACTCCCAGCCCTGCCCAGGCATTTACCCAGCAGAAATATGACTTTTAATTACTATTTTTTATGACTTCCTTTTCATAATTGCACTGGAGGGTCTCTGCTGTTCTGCTTTAATCTGCATCCTGAGAAATCACTTTCTCAGGCACGATCCACTGGATGGGAAAGGGAAATAAGGATTTCAAAGTGCAGCCATGGGCTTGTTGGCAGTAGAGAAATGTGGGATCCACTGTAGTTTTATCACAGAATGGTTGGGAAGGGACTTTAAAGTCCATCTCATTCCATCCCCTGCCATGGGCAGGGACACCTTTCACTAGCCCACATTGATCCAAGCCCCATCCAGCCTGGCCTTGGACACTTCCAGGGATCCAGGGGCAGCCACAGCTTCTCTGAGCACCCTGTGCCAGGGCCTCCCCACCCTCACAGCCAAGAATTTCTTCCCAAGATCTAATCTAAATCTCTCCTTTTAGTTTAAAAACAATTCCCCCATGCCCTTTCCCTATCTGCCCGAGGATCTCGTCCCAAAAACTCTGACAAAGTCCTGCAGACCCCCCTGTCCTGACTGTTCCCCACCCAGTTGCTGATGTTTCCACAATATCCAGTACTTTGGTGCACACAGGGGCATTAATTGGATTGAAATAGCAGTGTTAAGAATTTTAACACCCTTTAACATCCCCTCCCTTCACCCCATCACTTCTTAGTGTCCCTGTCATTATCATTGAGCAGGATCTGGGGTTGTTCATTGCCTGCCATCCATGGAATGGGGTCATTCAACAGGAAAACCTTCAGACAATGCCAGCATTTATTCCTCAACATGAACCAGTGGAAGCCAAGAGGATTTTTCATAGGGCCAGGGCTGCTCAGGGCAGGGATGAGGAACAACTTGAGAATGGAAGAGTTTGTGGGTTTGGTTTTTAAAAGCTGCTCAGCCCTCGGGCCTGGTGCACTGGGGGAAAGAGGAGATTTAGGTGCTGTAGACACTGAAGGGGTGGCTGTTCCTGCTTTCAGAGGGAAGCGATACAGGACAAGTTCATGGACACCTCAGCTCTGGGATGTGGGTGAGGTCTGGTGCTTAGACCAAAGTATCTGAAAGAAGAGATTGAGGCCACCAAAGAACCTTCTGTCAGCAGTGGGGACACCTCCAGTCATCCCACCCATGAGAGGTGTCCAAGAAGCACAGGAACAGTCACCTCTGGAGGTGCCCATGGCTGTAGGTGGCATCTCAGGTGACCAAGTGAGTTACCTAAGGGGCACCTGGCACAGTGGCATTATCCAGACAGCAAATCCAGTTCTTTACAAAAAGCCACAAGATCCAATCCTCAATCCCTGTCCTGTCCTGGGCATCCCACAGAGAGTTGTCCAGAGAAGCTGTGGCTGCCTCGTCCCTGGAAATGTTCAAGGCTGGTTTGGACGGGGCTTGGAGCAGCTGGGGACAGTGGAATGTGTGACTGGAACCCCCTTCCAACCCAAACCATTCTGTGATCCTGTGATAACCCAGCATGACCTGCATGGAACTGGGACAAACAGCCAGCCAGGCACCACCTGGGGTGGATGTTCCCACCGTGAGGACACGGGGCTGGGAGAGTGGGAGCTGTGTGGTGAATCACAAAACTCCACCAGCTCCAAACCCTGCAAGAGAGGCTCCTTCTCACAGCAGACCCCCCGAGCCATCAGATTTCTTTTAGACTAAAGCAGTGTGTAATATATAATTGATAATGGTTATTCCTGGTGCACTCCTTGTAATGAAATTTTAATGCTGGGGACAGCTCAGGGTGTGCGTGTGTGTGTGTAATGTGGAGCTGGGTCCTCGTGCTGTTAAACACAGCTCCTCAGCCTTTGTTCTGGCAGCTGGAATCTCAGCTGGCTCCTCAATGTCAAGGAGGACAACCCCACATTCAGCTGGTGCCAGAATTCCCCCCAAAAGCAAGAGTTCAGAGCTTGGAGCGGGCACTGTTTCCAAGAATTAAAACATGGCTCCACATGATACCCAAGAGCTGCCCCTGCCAGTCCCTTCCTGGGAATTTGGCTGCCTGTAAATAACATTTCCATCACCTTTAAGCCCCATCAGGAAGAACTTCATCTGGAAGCAGCAGGATCTCACCCCACAGAAAGCTGCCTCTCAGTGAGCAGAGCTGCCTTTCTCTTGTCAGTGATAAAAAGGTCTGGAAAACAAATTCCAGCAGTGACTGTGCAATGCATTTCCCTTCTTTTTCAGGAGGGGTAATTAACTCCCTCTCCCATAGTCTGAGGTTCACACTGGGCTGTGTTTTCCCCTCCACTGGTTTATTTCCAGAGGCCAGGGAAGGCAGCAGTGTATGGAGCTCCCTCCTTGCTCATGGCCAGTCCGAAGTCCTGGAAAGCAGAAGGATCTTGCCTCGAGATGAGGTTTGCCCAGATTCATGGGAATGAGGAAAATAAGTCACCATTCCCTTCTCTTTTCTTCCCATTGTGATATTTGTGAGGGTGTAAGATTAGAACCAAAAGGAACAACCTATCAGCTGCACAATCTGATCTAGTTGGAGATGTCCCTGCTCATTCCAGGGGTTTGGACTGGGTGACCTTTAAAGGTCCCTTCCAACCCAGGCTGTTCCACGATTCTCTGGTCAATGTCGGCTCTGTGGAGCAGCTGGTCCTGGGTCCTTTTTGGGATTTATATTGTGGGACAGTTTGGAACAGCACTGGGATGTGGAGAAGATCTGCAAGAGTTGGATGCTTTTTTGATTGCTTTCCTGTCCTCCAGCTTACAGAGATACCAAGTTTACCAACCATTATCAACACAACTAAACCAGTTGTGATTATTTTGGGCAGTTGGGTTGGATATCAGGAAAAGGTTCTTCCCCCGGAGGGTGCTGGACACTGGAGCAGCTCCCCAGGGAATGGGCACAGCCCCAAGGCTGCCAGAGCTCCAGGAGTGTTTGGAAAACGCTCTCAGGGGTGCACAGGGTGGGATTGTTGGGGTGTCTGTGCAGGGCCAGGAGCTGGACTGGATGCTCCTGGTGGGTCCCTTCCAGCTCAGGACGTTCTGTGATTTTATGATTCCATGTGGTTCCTGCCCCTTATTCCCACCCTGTGGCCGCTTTCCTGGGCACAGCCCTTGCTCACTGCAAACACTCCCAGCCGTGTCTGGGTCTCTACAAGGTGGCTTCACGTGCTTGGTGGCTGTTGAGCCAAAATAACCAGTGTTTGAGTCCATCCCCTGGGGCAGAGGACGAGCAGCTGAGAGGGTTCTGTGAGTCACCCTCTGGGTTCAGTCACTGATGGAAGTCACTGCTGCTGCTCTGGGCACTTGATGTGACATCAAGGGGGCGTGGATGAATTAAGAGCACTGCCAGATGGACTCAGGTTTGCCCAGGCCTGCCAGGGCTGAGTGATTGATTATTGTGAGTGGTAAATGGAACAAAGTTGGGACATAAGGGCTGGGGTTGAACCTTCTCCACCTTTACATTTCCACCACCATCCCAGACCCTTTCCAGCCCTGGCCAGCTCAACTTACCCAAACCATCCCTGGCTCGGCTCAGGAGTTGGCATGGGCTGGGGACCATCCCCAACAGGTGGTTGGGATGCAGCCACTGTTCTCAGGAGGGTGGGAAGGATTAATGGTGTGAGCATGGCCAGGTCTCAGGGATGGAGATCAGGCTCCAGCATGGATTTATTGTGGAGGTATAACCTCAGCATCAGGCTGGGAGAGCTGGGGGTGTTCACCTGGAGAGGAAAAGGATCCAGGGAGACCTCAGAGCCCCTTCCAGTGCCTAAAGGGGCTCCAGGAGAGCTGGAGAGGGACTTGGAACAAGGCACAGAGGGACAGGACACAGGGAATGGCTTCCCAGTGCCAGAGGGCAGGGATAGATGGGATATTGGGAAGGAATTCTTCCTTGTGAGGGTGGGGAGGGACTGGGCTGGAATTCCCAGAGAAGCTGTGGCTGCCCCTCGATCCCTGGAAGTGTCCAAGGCCAGGTTGGACTGGGCTTGGAGCACCCTGGGGTGGTGGAAGGTGTCCCTGCCCATTGCAGGGAGTGGAACGAGTTGAGCTTTAAGGTCCCTTCCCACCCAAACCATTCTGGGACTCTTTGATTCCATGATCAGCTCTGACCCTGAGCACCTTGAGGATTTTCCCCTTTGCCTTTCCTGCATCCCAACCTCTCTCAGCGCCCACCTCTTGCAATGACCATTCCCAGGAGCTGGATCAAAGGCACAATCCCTGTTCCAGGATCCAGCTGCAGTTTGGAGCTTCCTCCAGGCAGCCAGCTGGAGGGTGTTGGCTTGGTGGTGAGCCCGCTGAACCCCACGTGGGATGCGCAGGCACCGCGGGCTGTGCGTGGTGCTGGGGTGGGTGAGCGCTGCAAAGGAGACGCTGGAGTGAGCCAAGCGTTGTCACGGAAACCGGAGAGTTGGCGCGGAGGCGGAGAGGGGATGCCGAGAGTGCGGAGGATTCGGGGAGGCGGGGGAGGACTGAGGGGCTCTCCCGTCATCCCTCCATGCAGAGATTTCCCCAGGGAAGAGACATCTCCCTGCTGCTTTCAGGAGCTTGCTGGCTCGGCTGCTCCTCGCCGGAGCCGATGGATTTGTCTGCACTGTTCCTTCTCTGAGTCAAACCCTTCCTCCCTGTACCACCAAAGAAAGAGAGGAAGGATAAAAAGGAGCAGGAAATTGAGGAAAGCAAGAGGATCCGGAGGTGTACGGAGGAGTAACGCTGAATTCCCACTGTGCCCATCCCTGTGATTCCTGCGTGGCACTGGAAGGCACCAGTGTAACATCATCCGTCACCCCCTGAGTGCTCCAAGGCAAACACAGCCACCCCTTCCTCTGTCTTCCCCAAACAACAGGCTGGGCCCCTCCTTGCCCCTCCTCAGGGAGCTCTGAGAGGTGGAGGTGATGCAGGACCACGGCCATGGCAGGCAGGGCACGGTCCTGGGGTAGGTGTGGGGGTCTCCATCGCTTTTCCATCCTTCTCTGTGGCTCTGTTGGCCATTGGAATGTTTGGTTTGCCCCAAGGAGACCCCAGGGAGGTCACCAAAGGCCATGTCTGGCTGTGGTTCAGGGGTGACAGTGGCATGGAGCAGAGGTTCACACGTGGACGTCGGGGTGTGCAGAGGGAATTCTACGTTGCATCCATGGTGTGACCCTGGGAACAGGACTCTGGGGCATCCTCAGGGCTCTGCTCACTCCCAGGTTCAGACCTGGGCTGGTATGAGCTGTGGCAAGGACTGTTCTGGCAGTTTGGGATGGGGTGGTCAGGTCCTACAGGGGTGGCAGTAACTCAGGACTGGCTCTTTCCACATGGCTGAGGTGGAGGACCAGGCTCCTCAGCGAGATCCCACCTCATGGCCAAGCTTCTCCGGACCTTCCCATACCTACATTGCTTTGCTAAGGATGTTCCCATCACTTTCCATGCATTTTTAGGGGTAGGGCACTGATGCAAGTGGGTCTGGGAGGAGAAGAAGGCAAAATGAGGGAATTGCATTTCCTAGGAGAGTGGATGAGACCACCATGAGGAAATGAAGTTCTGTGATCTTATTCCTTAACTGTGAAAGTCCTCACAGCAGGGGCTGGGTGACAAGAAGGTGCCCTGAGCAGTGGGACATTTACTGCTGCTCCACAAAGAGCAGCACAAGGTCTGATTTGTGGGTTCAGCTCAGAATTTTGGCCAACTCAAGGAATGAATCCCCATCTGGGTTTGGGATGGGTGTTCCCTGTGAGGATGGGGAGGCCCTGGCACAGGGTGCCCAGAGAAGCTGTGGCTGCACCTGGATCCCTGGAAGTGTCCAAGGCCAGGTTGGATGGGGCTTGGATCAATGTGGGATAGTGGAAGGTGTCCCTGCCCATGGCAGGGAGTGGAACCAGCTGATTTTTAAGGTCCCTTCCCACCCAAACCATTCTGGGATTTCAGGGTGTCAGGAGTCGAGTGCAGCCAAGAGAGAGCCACAGCAGCCCCAGCTTGGAAAATGCATCCATGGCTGAAAACATCCCTCCACTGGGACCTCCAATCAGTCTCTAAACACAGTGGAAATCACAGGCATATTTACTCAGTCCAGTTCTTAATCCTGCACTGAACCTGATGGTGGTGATGGACATTACGGCTGATTGGACATGGCTGATTATTATTATTATTATTATTATTATTATTATTATTATTATTATTATTATTATTACTATTATTATTATTTTGCCGGCTGCAGGGTGTGTGACTGGCTCTTGCAGCACTCTGCCTCTTCTCTGCTGACTCCTGGGAACTTGCTCCAATTTAGTCCAGGAGACCAGGAATTACTCCTTAGCAGGATCCTATTGTTATTTCTGTTAGAGGACTGGGCTTCTTCTGCCTATTCTTTCTTCTTTTTATTTTCTTTTTTTTTTTCCATACCTTTTTACAGGCAGGGAAAAACCCTTAAAAATTCTGGGTTTGGGTATTTGTGGGTATGTATATTTTTATATATATAATTTATATATTATATCTGTGCATCTCCCTCACTGGTGCAGCCCCTTGCAGATAGCCATCCTTTAACATCCCATCCCATCCCATCCCATCCCATCCCATCCCATCCCATCCCATCCCATCCCATCCCATCCCATCCCATCTTCTCCTCCTCCTCAGCTTCACTCACCCAAACTCACCCACTGAACATGCAAAGAAAGAAATATTTATTTATCGGTGTATTTAAAGAGCATTGCCTTGCTAAATGTTGTGCTGAGCTGGAGACAAAAGGGGTGGGAAGGGGGAAAAAGATGCAAATTGAAGAAATGGGAACGAGGAAATCAATGTAAAGACCAAATCTGAGTCATCTGTGGACTGCAAATCCCTTGGTGATGGAACTTGATTAATGCCCCTATTTGAGCTGCTTTGTGGTTTAGGGAAGAATTATGAGGTCACATTTTTAAACTTCAGGTCTCTTGTCACTGTTTCTGGTTGGGTTTTTTGTTTAGATCATGTTGTTTTTTTAGAAAATTCTGAAAAAAAAAACTTAGAAAAAAAATTCTCCCTCCCTCAAAAACTCGGAACATCCTGCCCCAAGCATTTTCTCAGCTTTGATTTTTGATTTGCAGTTGATTCTTTTATCAGAAACAAGTCTTGGACACGCCACAAACTTCAGTGTCACCTGCCCAGTTTGAGGACTGCTTCTAAATTGAGGAAACTGAGGCACAGAGGGAGGCATCTCTTGGAGCTCAGAGCTTTAGAGCACTTGATGGAAAAAAAAATGGGATTCAAATCCAAGTCTGCGAGCAAAAAGTACCAAAATCAGGCAATTTTCAGGCTTTACAATGAAGTGTATGTTTATTGCAATGATCAGTATTTGGGAATTGTCTGGATGGGGAGAAAACACAAAATCCCAGGGAAAGTTTCCTCCCAAAGCATAACTGGAGGTTAATTTGTGTCCAGGAGGCTCCTTATGTAAGTGTTTGTGTAAATATATATATATTTAAACCCCGGATCCTGTTGTGCTCTGTATAAACATCATTTTTTGGAAGTCAGCTGAGCTTTTAATCCTTCGGGCTTCTGAAGAAATGTTCTGTTTAGGGAACAGCACCAAAACCCCAAGCTCCTGACCACTTGTTAGCGCTCAGCAGAAGGAAACCTTGTGCCTCGGGGGCTCTGGGGACTCGGTGCTTTTGAAGGTGAAGTCGCCGGGAAATCCTTGCAGCAGGAACCGCAGCTCCTGCCTCATCACACCGATTAAAAAAGAAAAAAAAAAGAGAGAGGGGAAGAGCTTTCGCTGATCCTGTGGCCTGGGTGCGAGGATAGGGGAGCAGGGATGGGATGCGGGGGTGGGATGGGGGGGTGTGGTGGTCCTGGAGGGGATGCAGGGGGTTTTGTGCGGTGTCTCCGTGCCCAGCGCATCCCTTTAAGATGAGGAGGGGACAGGGACGCGGAGCTCAGCTCGGGGGGGTCCCCGAGCAGGGATGCGGGTGCCCAAGTCGGATGAAGCATCCTGGCACCCCCTCGGCTGCCCGTGCCCAGCCGCTGCTGCAGTGAGGACAGGAATTCTGTGCGTGCAAAGCCCCGCCGCTCCGGCGGCGACAGCTCCTGAAATGACCCCAGCGCCGCAGGACCGATCCCTTTATCCGTAGCCGCGGTGCGCCAGAGGAGGGGATGGAGCGAGGAGAGCCATGGAGGGGGGAGGAGGAGGAGGAGAGGGAGGCTGGGAACTGATTACGTGGGAGGCATTTTGTCCAGCAGCAGCACAGGCAGAGGCAGAGGCAGCAGCAGCGAGGATGCAGATGAAAGGATCATCCCGCCGGGGGGAAAAAGGCGATGGCGAGGATGGCCCAGGTGTTCCCAGGATGGGCTGGCACGGATGCACCCAGCTCCAAACCCCCCGTCTCCGGGCACCCCTCGGCCCCGGTGGGGCTGTGCGGCTGCCGGGGCCGGGATTAAGATGGATAGATTGGTAGGAAGCGTTCGGTGTGACCGGAATAGAAAGCACGGTGGCTTCGTGCTGACTTGAGGGCACGGATCCAGAAAATAGCATTGCTCTGGAGATGATTACTTTACTATTGGAGCTTGTCCTTAAAATAGCAAGCTGGCTCCTCGCTGCCCCTCCTTCCCCTGTGCCCGTGCACAGTCCTAGTGGTGGCTGTGAGATTCCTAGGGTGGTTTCCCTCTCAGTTTATTCCTTATTTATTTCCTTGTTATCCATGTCACATCATACTTCGTAAAAACGTCCTTGAAGGCCTCTTGGTCTGTGCTTCGCTCACAGCGGGGCCAAGCTCAGCTCTGACCATTGCATTTGTAGCAGGGAAGGATTAGGAGGAGCTCCCTGGGGAAAATCAATCAGGGCAGCCATGGGTTGACAAACGCAGCGTGGGTGACCCCACACCCGGGGTGATGGTGGGATGTCACCCAGGAGCGTCTCTGGGAACACCACAGCCCTTCCCTGGGCATCTCCTCCTGGCTGGGTGCTGCTGTGACCCTGGGGCAGGGTTCTGCAAGGCCATGCTGCAGGGCTGCGGGGGAAATGCAGGAACACTCCCACGTTGTCCCTGCGGCCTGGCTCCGGCCACTGGGGTTTTATTTCACATGGGGAGCAGCAAGGAGGAGACCAAAGCCAAAACCAGAGCAGGGAGCAAGCCAGGGCAGCCACTGATCCCTTGGAGCCTTCAGCACAGGAAGAGCCTTGTGCTGTCACCACAGGGGTGACGTGTCCCTGCCACATCCCACGGGTGCATTTACGTCTTCTTCTCTGGCGCAGGCAGAGCCACCCGTGGCAAAGGAGTCATCGGTGCCAAGGGATGGAAGGGGAAGCAGCAAAGCTCTTTCCACAGGCTCAGCCAGGGGACCACGAGTTGGAGACCTCAGCGAGGGGTCTGAGCTCATTTCAGGGCTAAACTTAGTTCAGAGAGTCCCAGCAGCCACTCGGGAACGCTGCCACGTTGGGATGGATGCCCTGGAGCAGCATTTTGTAGGCCAGGCCACCCGGATATTATTGTTAATGTTAAAAATATTCTCTGCTGAGCAATAGAGGCTTTTGGTCCTCTCAGGTTGTCTCCATGTGGATGCCTCCTGTCTTCCCATTCTTACATAAAGCACTGAGTCCTTGGAAAGGGAAGGGGAATGAGATTTATGGAACTGAGGATGTCCCAGACTGGGGTCACAAGCAGAGAAGGGAAGAGCAGTGGGGCATCCAGGGCAAAGCAGGGAGAGCCACAGGGAATCTGTACCAGTGAATGCAGCAGTGCTGGGACCCTGACATGGGGTCGGCATTTCACTGCCTGCATTGCTCCTTGTCCTGGCACTGGTGGGCCAAGAACAACCAGCACTGACCCACACAATGCCCAGGCATGGGGCAGGGACTGGGACTGTTCTCACAGAGTAGTCAGGATACGGCCACCCTGCTTCAGAGGAGGGTCCAGAGGATGCCACCAAAGATGCTCCGAGGGCTGGAGCCCCTCAGCTCTGGAGCCAGACTGGGAGAGCTGGGGGTGTTCACCTGGAGAAGAGAAGGCTCCAGGGAGAGCTCAGAGCCCCTTCCAGTGCCTAAAGGGGCTCCAGGAGAGCTGGAGAGGGACTTGGGACAAGGACATGGAATGACAAGGGGAAATGGCTTCAAACTGACAGTATCAACATCTGACCACATCATCTCCTTCCAAAAGAACTTACCTGACGAGAATTACCAGATGCTTCCTGGTTCTCTGCCGTATCTGAGAATGATTTGGGTTGAAAGAGACCTTAAAGTCCTTTTCATTCCAACCCCCCTGCCATGGGCAGGGACACCTTCCACTATCCCACATTGATCCAAGCCCTGTCCATCCTGGCCTTGGATTCCAGGGATCCAGGGGCAGCCACAGCTTCTCTGGGCAACCTGTGCCAGGGCCTCCCCACCCTCACAGGGAACAATTTCTTCCTGGTATCTTATCTCAATATCCTCTCTTTTAGTTTAAAACCATTTCCCCTTGTCCTGCCACTGACTGCCTTTGTAAAAAGTTCCTTTCCCTCCTTTTCATAAGCCCCTTTAGGCCCTGGAAGGGGCTCTGAGGTCTCCCTGGAGCCTTCTCTTTTCCAGGTGAACACCCCCAGCTCTCCCAGCCTGGCTCCAGAGCAGAGGGGCTCCAGCCCCTTGCAGCATCTCCGTGGTCTTCTCTGAACGCACTTAAAAACATATCTTAAAAAATGAAATAAATATATATTCATTTCTATAGAAATGTTGTAGTTTTTATATTTATGTGTTTACTTATTTAAAATGATGCCAACAGCTGCATGGACACGCTCACGTGTGCTTCAGCTGGCCTTTCTTTTGCTTAATTAATGGTGACCACTCTTGGAGCGTGCTTGGCATTCACTAAAAAAATGTCATAAAGGAGCTGGTTATTTCTTCTTTTTCTTCTCAGTAACAATGGATAAACCAATTTTGAACAAGCTTTACAAACTTGGAGGAGCGCTTTGGACACCAGGGTGGCATCTCCTGCAAACAGCTGTGGCAAAGGTTCATGTTTGGTTTGAAGGGTGGAAGATCTGTGGACAAGCCCACATGGGAACATCTCTGTTCTCCTGGTAAATAATAAAAACAACCCCAAAAAACCCCAGAAAAACAATTTCTCTGTGCTTGGTGTTTTATCTCATCTTCTGGCAGGGACACACTGGGAGAGAGGACAGGAAGGGGCACAGAGTCCATGCCAGGAGGACAGCAGATCCCAAGATGTTAGGGAGGGTTTGGAGAACGAGAGACAGAGGAATGACCTTTTCCAGCCGTGTGGGGATGTCCAGGGAAAAGAGAGGAGGGAGGAACATGGAGGGGAAACGACGAGGTAAAGACAATCCAGAACCGACATCGAACTAATCGCCTTAAAAGAGATTTCTGGGGCCATTCTGGTAATTTGGGGATTTATGTTTTTTTGTGACTGCCCGTTCTGGGATTAGATCTCAGGAGAGCAAGGACTGGAAATATTTTTCAAGCTATTTGTGACTCAGCAGCTGCGAAGCGCTGATTACTGGCAGCAGCTGACGTCCGAAAAGCATCTAAGTCTTTATTATATTATCCAAAAGGGCACAGCCTTTTTTTTTTTTTTATCACCCCAGCTTCAGAACAGCGAGTTCCCAAACCTTCAAGGAGGACTGGGGACACAGGACAGGAGGCGGCGCTGAAGGAAAATTTTAATCTCTTTCCTAAAAACTCTTCAAATTTTCCATTTTTTGGTGCTTCCAACCACTTGTGTTGCCTTGGGATGTTCCCCTTGGATTTAGGCAAGATGAGCGATGCCAAACCAGCCAGTCTGGTGTCCAGCTGTGCCCAGCTGCAGTTGGCAGATGAAGCTTGTGGTGTTTCTAGGGAACTTCTGTGTTCCCATTGGGAGAGGGCTGTGCTTTCCCACATGTGCCTGGAAGGTTGATTTCCTTCAGGAAATCGTCATGGAGGGAGACACGGAGCTTCTGGAGAGGGTTCAGTGGAGGACTACGGAGATGATGAAGGGCCTGGAGCATCTCTGTGCCCAGGGAAGGCTGAGGGAGCTGGGGCTGCTCAGCCTCAGAGGAGATGCTGAGAGGGACCCTCAGCCCTGGGTGTCCCTGTGTGCAGGGAGGGCTCCGAGCAGGGCCCAGGCTCTGCTCCGGGGCCCAGCAATGGCACCAGAGGAACGGGCAGGAACTGATCCCAGGAAGTTCCAGCTGGACATGAGGAAGAACTTTTTCTTTGGGCAGTGACCAAACCCTGAACAGAGACCAGAGAGGGTCTGGAGTCACCATCGCTGGGGATATTCCAGAACCATCTGGACACAGCCCTGAATAACCTGCTCTAGGGGACCCTGCTTGAGCAGGGGGGTCGGTCTAGAGGACCTGCAGTGGTCCCAGTGGTCCTGCAGTGGTCACCATCCTCCCGTGATTCTGTGATCCAGAGCAGCCCTGAGCAAATTGGTCACTGCTCTGTGCCTCAGTTTCCCAGTGCTCACAGACCCAGCAGGTCACATCAGCCCCATGAGTGCACAACTCTGGCACAGACACACAGCATTAGACATTAATTAGTGGTTATTTATCAAGCCACAAGAGTCCATCAGGCTGCTCTGGTCTTGGCAAAACCTTTTTTTAACAGCAATTGAAGTCCAGCTCTGAAATGCACAGCCAGGTGTGGCGAGTTGGTGGCCACAGCAGCATTTTGGGCGCTGCTGTGTCAGCTCGGGGACGAGGAGAGAGATCTGGATCCCCCTTCTTCTGGCTGTAGCCCTTGCCTCAAAGCAGGTCAGGCCACTCTCGTGACTGTTCATCCCTTTTCCCTCAGCCTTTCCAGCTCCTGTTCGTCATCCCGAGACAAACTCCCCCGCAGCTTTCCCCTCTGTTGCAATTACACCCTCGCTTCCTCTGTCAGTCTCCCAGCTCAGCGTGCCCAGCAAAGCCGGTAGCCAGGAAGTTCCCGGGATGCTGCGAGTCCAAGCAGCCGATCCGTGTCAGCAAATGAGCGGCGGGATCGGGCCGGAGGCACAGCCGGGATCCGTCGGACGAGCGGAGGCAGCAGCACGTCAGCACCTTGTACCCAAATCTCCATATGGATGGGCAGCATCCCTGCGAGTTCCGTCACAGGCACCGAGCTTCCCGCTGCCTGCTGGGCCAAGGGTCCTGCCAAAGCCGTGGAGGAGGGAAAAGCATCCCAGCCGTCGCATCTGACAGGCACAGAGGGGGCAGGAGTTTGGGATAATGGCTCGGGAGCCCCTTTGCTCCTTGTTTGTTGTTGCCGGCGATGAACGGGAGTTGGGGATAGAATGAGATGAGTGAAGGGGAGGAGGTTTCAGAATACAGGAGGGCACTTTGTGCTGGACATGAGCAGGACCAGAGCGGTCCATTTTGGCTCAAATGTTGTGATGTTGGGCACATCCAGGTGGGGAATGTGGACAAAGCACTAAAAATGAGAAATCCTAGGTGAAGAATCACAGAATCCTAGAATGGTTTGGGTGGGAGGGGACATTAAAGCTCACCTAGTTCCACCCCCTGCCATGGGCAGGGACACCTTCCACTGTCCCACGTTGCTCCAAGCCCCATCCAGCCTGGCCTTGGACACTTCCAGGGATCCAGGGGCAGCCACAGCTGCTCTGGGCACCCTGTGCCATGTTCCTGCTGGTGAATCCGTGGGAAGATCCTGACCTGTGTTGGCACCATCCCATTTCTTTGTGGGGCCTCTGCTCAGACCTTGGTGCGGTGATGATGACTAAGAAGAGGCAGTGCCAACCCTCTGGAACCTGCACTGATTCCCCTCTGTGATTCCTCCTCCAGCCCCATCACCTGAGAGCAGCCAACAGGCCCTGTGGCATCACCTGCTCATCCCTCATGGAGTGGCCTTTACAAAGGCAGGGACAGCACCCCAGTGACCATTTCCTGGTGTTTGTATATCCTGTGTGTAGGAGTGGGATGAGTGATCCCGACAAGAAGGCCGGTGAGATGCCTGGGAGAATAATTCCCTGAACAAGCCAGAGCCAAGGCTCATTCTGCTCTGTGCACTCGTTGCTTTTATGATTCCTCTTTTCTTTCCTCCAGTGTGAGCACGGGAAGCTGTTCCAGGATAAATCCCAGCCCATTCATACACATATGCCACCCACGAGGATGAGTTATGTTCTCTTTCCTCCCCCTGCTCTGCTTTCAGCCCTGCCCCTGCCTCTCACTTTGCTTCCCTCTGGGCAAAGAGCTTCTCCGAAATCTGTAATTACCAAAGGTGTGGGGAGGAATTGGAATATCCAGTCTTTGTGTTCATCCCAAATGGATGTAAGAAGTTGACCTTTAGGATACATGTGTGGAATTGAATTTCTTAAGTTGTTTCCTTCAGAAGTAATACTCACAAAATTTAGATATTAAATATATATTTGTGTGTGTGTGTGCGTGCAGCTGTGTGGATCCAGATCCAGATCCTGATATGGACATGTTTGACTGGAAAACTGCCAAGCAAGAAAAGACCTGGTGGTGCTGGTCAACAGTGCCTGACCATGAGCCCAGGTGGGCAAGAAGCCAATGGCCCCTGGGCTGTCCCAGCTCTGGGGTGGCAGCAGGGCCAGGGCAGTGCCCGTCCCCTGTGCTGGCTCTGCTGGGGCACCTCCAGTGCTGGGGGCAGCTCTGGGACCCTCCCAAGTAAAGAGACCTGGAGTGGCTGGAGCATGTCCAGGGAAGGGAGCAGAGCTGGGGAAGGGGCTGGAGCCCCAGGAGCGGCTGAGGGAGCTGGAAAGGGGCTCAGCCTGGAGAAATGGAGGCTCAGGGGGGACCTTGTGGCTCTGCACAACTCCCTGACAGGAGGGGACAGCCGGGGGGGTCGGGCTCTGCTCCCAAGGAACAGGGACAGGATGAGAGGAAGTGGCCTCAAGTTGTGCCAGGGGAGGTTCAGGTTGGACATCAGGAGGAATTTTTCCTTGGAAAGGGTTGCCAAACATTGGAAGAGGCTGCCCAGGGTGGTAGAGTCCCTATCCCTGGAGGCGTTCATGTCTGGACATGGCACTCAGTGCTCTGGGCTGGGTGACAAGGTGGGGATCGGTCACAGGTTGGACTCGATGGTCTCAGACGTCTTTTCCAACCTAAATGATCCTTTGAGTCTGTGTATGGAGACATGGAGGTTTGCAGAGCTCCCTGCCCCTCATTGCATCAACAGCTCTCCAGAGAACTGCTCGAAAAAATCGACCAAGTAACAAAATATTGAAATGAAATTAAAAATACATCTGTTTCCCAGTAAATCATGACTTAATGAATTGTCTCCTTTTCCTCCCCACCCTTTTCCTTTTTTCCTTCTTTTCTTTCTTCCTTTCTCTTAAAATCACAAACATCAGCGAAGTTGTTTGAGACAGAGCATGTTTCCAAAGCTGTGTAAATCTGCAGGAATTCATGAAGACCCACTGAATTTATTGAAAGTTATAAAGTTTTTAAATCTACAAATGTCTGACATCTTTAAAGACTTACTAATTAATGCAAACCATTAAATACTGTTAAAACTCATGTCGCGTTTATGGAGCGTTTGAGCTTCATTTAATATGCAGATCAGGTAATTCATCTTTTTAAGCTCCATCACTCTTTTTCTTCCCAAAAAAAAGATGGGGTTAACATGAAGGAGGAAAATACAAAGTTTGCAGAGTTCATCGGGTGGGAGAATTCACAGCCAAATTAAGATTTCCCTGTTTCCAGGAATTTTCAGCAAAGACTGATGAATTTCTGCTGTCCTCAGCTTTGCAGCAGTGCCTGGTGGGGTTTTTTAAGGTCACAGCCTTGTCCTGGGTCGTTGTCTTTCAACCACTGGGGGCTGAGGTGGGATGGTGAGAGGAGGTTGAAAAAAGCAAGTCCGTGTATTGATGGCAGCCACCTGCAGGTGTGAAGTTTCTCAAGGAGAACAAGGAGGATTTTGGAGTCTCCGGGTGGAAAATTCCTTTTAGGTTGCAGGACAATGGTTGCTCTGAGAAGGGATTGAAGAGGTCGATGAAGACATCTGGAAATCTGCTGGAAATCCAGCACAGGGGATCCTGGGAGCAGAAGCTGGTGTCCCACAGGGATGTCCTTGCTGGTACACCACTGTGGGTGCCAAGCAGAGCATCCCCGTGCACGCTTGGGGTGTGCCAGATTTGCACCCAGAGCTGTGCGTGGAGGGGCAGGGGGAAAACAGAGAAAATACAGCCTGAGGGCCTGAAGATGACTTCATTTTTCCAGAAACCCCAGGAAAAAAATGGTATTCATGTTGGGAAAAAAAAAGGAAGATGCTTTTTTGTGGTCTCCACACCATCAGCCACTGTTGGGGTTGTAAACTTGAGGCTTATGCTGGGCAGAGCCCGTCACCTGCTTCCCAAAGGGATGTGCACAATTCCCAGGGCTGATCCCAAAAGCTTTGGCAGGTGAGGAGACACCTCTGGCTGCAGAACTGTGGATGAGGAGCATCCACATCCATCTCCTTGCAGAAATGATGGCTTCTGGAGACCGTCTCCTCAGTCCCTTCTCCTGGGTGGCACTTGCCACGCTGGCTCAGCTCTGCTGTGGCCACCACCGAGTCTCACCATTGCTGCGTTCCAGGAGCTCCAAGCTCCACCAGGAAGCCGTGGAAGAGTCATGCCATCCCACTCAGTTTGATTGATATTGGCTGGAGGTTTTCAGTTGTCCTTCTCCGGACAAGTTCCTCCACCCAAAATCTTCCCCATTGTGCGGCTCTTCCCACCTTAGGAATGGATGGATCTCTTGATGTCTCTGTCATGGCCTCTAGGAAGGTTCCTGAAACTTCCCAGGATATTAAAGGGTCGTTTCTATCAGCCAACACACCCACAATCCAAGGTTTTCATGACAAGAAAGCTTTTTGGATTTAAGCTTAACCCACTTAAGCTGCTGCACAGGAGGTGCTGTAATTTGCACCCAGAGCTAAACAAGGCTTTAAATAGGACAAGAGGGGAATGGCTTCCCACTGCCAGAGGGCAGGGATAGATGGGATATTGGGAAGGAATTGTTCCCTGTGAGGGTGTGAGGCCCTGGCACAGAGAAGCTGTGGCTGCCCCTGGATCCCTGGAAGTGTCCAAAGCCAGGCTGGACAGGGCTTGGAGCAACCTGGGCTAGTGGAAGAGGTTGGGGTTGGAACTGGATGATCTCTAAGGTCCCTTCCAACTCAAACCATTGTGGAATTCTATGATCTGTACTTGGCTGAACTCTGATAAGGTGGGGACTAAGATCTGAGTAAGTTTTTAGAGAAATAATCCTGGTGACTTCCAGGCCAAGATCAAGCCCTAGGTGTAGGAAGGACTTTGCACACTGGGCACCCCGTTCACATGATGCCTTGTTTTGGTTTTAAAATCAAGAGTCAAACACGGTTAGAAGGGAAAAAAGGGATTTTACCTTGGTATTTATTTTAAGGATCCTTAGGTGCACTATGCCCAGGTCGAATGCACCTTAATGCACACCACAATGCCCACCCCCAGAAGATCTGGTATAATCTTATAGATGTTACTAATTAGCATATCTATCAAAAATTCCCCAATGAGAGGCTCAAATGAGCCCCCATCCCCAAGGAACCTTCCCCTGGATGGTTCTATCTCAGTTTACAGAATGTGTTCTGGAGAGGACCTTGGGGTCTGGGGCACACTGGTCCCTAACTATGAGACTTCTTAAATGTTTGGTCTCTCAGCTTGACAAACAAGTCCAAGAATGTAGGCAAAAAGCACTAAGAGTACAGAAGTTATAAAAAGGCATAAAAGGGGTATAAAAGAAAAGGCAAAGAATCATCATGGCATCACACAGAGCTGGCCTTGAGTGATCAGGGGTTGGAATGAGGTGAGGACAAACTATCTGTGGGACCATTTCATTGCCATAAAATCACAGGATGGTTTGGGTTGGAAAGGACCTTAAAGATTCTCCAGTTCCAACCCTCCTGGCACGGGCAGGGAACCTATTTCCTGATCAGCAGATCAAGAGACAGACAAGGAAAAAAATAATTCACTTTTGAGACAAATTAGAGATGATGGCCATAAGCTTCATCTATCCAAGGACTTACTCTGGACTGTGCACTTGACATTAGTGGTTCATAATTAATTCCCTGTGTTGATGCTCCTATTCCAGAATCAGACACGCCTTATTCCAAATTAGTTCAATCCACCCGGGACCCCGCCACAAAACCAGGTTAAGAAATTAGCACAAAGCAGCTGAGCTTTGGTAACCAACTGGATAGGGAGGAGAATCCATGGAAAATGCAAAGGAATTCAGCTTCATTTTAGGTCTCAGAGAGGAGGAAAAATTCACATAAGAATACCTTCCTCAGACTAAAAAACACACACGTGAGCAATAGCCAAGTCTCGGCAGATGTGTGGTTGTATTTTAAATTGCAGTAATGTGATTTAGTGTGAGAGCCCCCAGCACCGCTGGGAAATAGCAATTCTACTCTAAACTCTCTTCCTGCTGTAACCAGAGTGATTTTTTTCCCCCCTGAAAATAAATCTGCACAGAAGATTTCATAGATGAGTGTCCTGACTGGGACAAGGAGTTGGGAGAGCTCTGGTCTGGGCACAGTGCTGATAGGTTATCAGTTTTTCTATGACTCTGTGTATAATTTTAACTAATCACTAATTTAGTGTTTCTTTATTTTTACTGTTGGGGTTTTTTTCCAAAGCTGGAGAACTTTTAAATTTGAAACAAGCAAGAAACTTAATCTGAGGTACCATGGACACTAAGAACCAACAGAACCGGAAAAGGCAAAACCAAACAAGCAGAAGGAAACCCAAACAACAAAAACCAAAACAAACGGACACAACAAAGGAGCCTGTTTAGTAATGATGTTGCATGATTGATATAACCAGAGATTCAGAGTGGTTTGGGTTGGAAAAGGACCTTCAAGATCATCTCATTCCACCCCCTGCCATGGGCAGGGACACCTTCCGCTAGCCCAGATTGATCCAAGCCCCGTCCAACCTGGCCTTGGACACTTCCAGGGATCCAGGGGCAGCCACAGCTTCTCTGGGCACCCTGGGCCAGGGCCTCACCACCCTCACAGCCAGGAATTCCTTCCCAATATCCCATCCATCCCTGCCCTCTGGCAGTGGGAAGCCATTCCCTGTGTCCTGTCCCTCCATCCCTTGTCCCAAGTCCCTCTCCAGCTCTCCTGGAGCCCCTTTAGGCACTGGAAGGGGCTCTGAGGCCTCCCTGGATACTTCTCTTCTCCAGGTGAACACCCCCAGCTCTCCCAGCCTGGCTCCAGAGCAGAGGGGCTCCAGCCCTGGCAGCATCTCTGTGGCCTCCTCTGGACCCCTTCCAACAGTTCCATGCATTTTCCTTGTGGAAGCTGCCGTAGCCAAGGACTCTGGGGTGTCTGAGCTCTGATGGGGGTGGTCCATATCTGGGGATTTGTTTGGGTCAGTGATAATTCACCTCTTGTGTGTGGGCATCATTCCAGAGACCAAAGCGTGGAGCACACAGGTTGGGTATGTGAGGGTTAACTGGATATTTTCTGGGGAATGTTTAACTTGCAAACCCAAAATGTCAATGCTGCACCCCTCTTTTCTCTGATGCTGCATCAGATGTGCTGATGAGTGAGGTGACAGCTTGGACCTGGGCAGAGAGACCTCGTACTCTCCATCATCTGGAGTCTCCCAGCCCCCTGTGGGGAGGGGTCATCCCTTTCATGTTGCTTTCTTCAGCTTGATGGGGTTGTGATATTGTTTGTTGGGAAAAGTCCCCACTGGCATGAATTAAACAAAATTCCTGCCTGAGTGCAGGAAGGGGCTTTTTGAGCATTCCCAAAGGAGATGGAAAGCAGAGTTCTGATTTATTCATGGAGGAAGAAGAGGTCCCATCAGTGACTAATCTGGGCTGCTGGAGCACAGAACCCCCTGCTCTGCCCCAGAGGTTTCCAGCTCTGGAGCAGCATAAAGAAAATCACTCTGCTTTTAGGGAAAAAAAAAATATAAAGGTGGAAAAAAAGAGATAAAATTCTTGAAAGTGCCTGAAAGTGGCTTGAGATACCAACTGTTCCATCACTTCCATGAGCCACCTGCAGACTCCAGCTGTATTGATGGATTAGTCAGTGCCAGGGTGTGATTTGGGGCCAGCAGCACTGGCTCAGGTGGTTCCCAGGAGCACTTTTGGAATTAGCACAGGGCAGGGATACTGCTGGGGCGGTGCCTTAAAGGTGGGAGATCCAAGAGGAAAATGCTTCTTTGTAGTTTGAAGCCCAGTCCAGGTTTTGCTGTAAGAAATGGCAGGAGCTGTGCTACCCAGGGAGCTCTGGAGCAGCAGAAGCTCTGGAGCTTCCCTGGAGCCTGGGAAGGCACCAGGAATAGGGAAATATAAAACATATGAAGTTAGGGAGGGGAACTCTCTGTAAATCATCTGTCTGCTGCCCCCGTGATGTGACCAAGGGAGACAGCGCAGGTCCCCAGGGAGGCTGGCACTAACGAGGCCCGGGGTGAATTCCTGGAGTTCAGCAGGGTCAGACCTTCTGCACAGCTGCCCTTTGGCTGTGGGACTCAGTCCCCCGAGATCGGGCTGACCAGGGATCACTGTCACTTCTGGAACAGATGATGGTGAGGCCCTTCTCTTCACATTAACATCCTCCTGATGTGCTCCCGGGGGGAATGATTATGGTGATGATGTTAATGTGTAGACACTGGCCAGGCTTTCCCAGCCAGGTCTGCTCATTGTGGGAGGAGGTGTCGGTGGATGGAGCATCCACAGCTCTTCCCGCAGGAACTGCAAATTTAGCTGGCTGTGATGGGAACCCACCTCTCAGGGATGCTCTTCCTTGAGGGTCTCTGGGCACCTCGGAGCACGAGGGGCCTGTGGACAGGAGGGGTGGTGTGACTGTGATCCTGCTCACAGTGCCACTCACTGGTTTTCCCTTGTATTTTTCACGGTGAAGTCTTCTTCCCTGGAGATTTTTAAAATCCATCCTGAGAAGTGTGGCCCCTCTCCCAGCATGTGTCCTGAAGGGCAGCACATGTGACTTCACAAGGCCTTGTCTTAATGGACAATAAGTGGACAAAACTTGAACAGCATCTCCATTTTGACCATCCTAAGGCAGAGCAGCTTCCAGAAGAAGTGGCAGGTGTGCAGGGTGTTCAACTGCTTCTGTCCAGGCAAAACTCAACAGCAGGGAACCACAGAATCACAGGATGGTTTGGGTTGGGAAGGACCTTAAAGATCATCTCGTTCCAACAACACCTTCCACCATCCCAGGTTGCTCCAAGCCCTGTCCAACCTGGCCTTGGACACTTCCAGGGATCCAGGGGCAGCCACAGCTTCTCTGGGCAACCTGTGCCAGGGCCTTCCCACCCTCCCAGGGAACAATTTTTTCCTAACATCTAACCTAAATCTCTCTTCCTTTAGTTTAAAACCATTCCCCATTGTCCTATCACTATCTTCCAGTGTAAGAAGTCCCTTTCCCTCTTTTTCATAACCCTCTTGAGGCACTGGAAGTGGCCCTAAACTCTCCCTGGAGCCTTCTCTTCTCCAGGCTGGACACCCCCAGCTCCCTCAGCTTCTTCCTCAGGAAAGTCAATATGACAACCACTCTTCACCCATGGGAGAGGGAAATTGTCATTAACTGCCTAATTATGAGGTTTGCTCCTTGTGACTCCCAGCTCCACCAGCAGCAGCCCAGAGTCCCATCAGCCACATGGAATGTGGGAAGTGGGATGGGCAGTAGCTGTAAATAAAGGGCCTTAAATGAAATCTGCCACAGCTGTGAGGCCACAGCTGCAGGTGAAGGACCAAGAAATATCTACAAGAGCTCAGTAAAACAGACAGAAGGTTCTTTATGAGCATCTCACAAAGTGCAGGGAGAATGTCTTTGGTTTTGTAGGGGCCATGCCAAAAGCCCATGATAGTGTGTGTGGTAATAGTTTGTATAAAAATCTTTTAAAAATAAGGATTAATAGAACTTAAGCTTTCAGGGCTGGATTTTGCAGAGCTGGGCTATCTCAGCTCCCACTGAAGTCAACAGGGGTTACACCCCCAAAATCAGTGAAGGAGCAGAGCTGCTGATTCTGAGAGTTTAGGAAATGCTCATCCCTCACATACTTTTGGCTAAGCAGGCAAATAAATAAATATCTTCACCAAAAATAAAAAGAGCCATATCCTCAAAAGCCCAGCTCCTCCCATCCTTCCTTGTGGGGAGAGAGCAGAGGATGATTTCCATAATCCTGCCCTAAACCTGGAGGAGCATTAATGATACCAATGGATTTACATCTCTCATCAAGGAGAGCACCTGGATCCCTGTTTCTCGGGAATGTAATGTCAAGGGATGCTTCTCCACCACATCTCCCCCTCCCACAGCAAAACCAGTGGATGAAAACGATCCAGCTTCTGCCTTCTGTTCCTCCTGGATCTCTCAAAATGCTTTTGCAGCCCTCCCAGCTCCAGGTGAGCCAAGGGGACGGGTGGGGGACAGGAGGGGATGGAAGAAGGGAGTAACACGATCCTTTCAGACAGTTCCAACAGGCAGAGCAGGAGCCTCGGAGCGTGGAGATGCCTTGGCTGGAGCAAAAAGAGGCATTCAGGGCATGACACAAGTAGGTCATCCTGCCTCCCACTCCTTGCATCGTGGCAGGAGCAGAGTGGAGAGGGAAGGAGCCTCATCCACCTTCTCCTGCCCGCAGGGACTGTGGAGATGCCGCTTCCACCTGGAGCGTGAACAGACGCAGGGCCAGCGCCTGCTCTGCCCTGAGCACCAGCACAGCAAAAGGCTTTAATGCTCCTAAAATGGAACCATTTCAGCCCTAAACTCACCCTCTGCAGGGCAGCCGGGGTGAACACGGCTCTGCTGCCTCGGGCAGGAAAGCAGCCTTAGGATACTTCATCCGTCTGCAGCTTGGCTTCCTCTGCTCCGTGTGGGCTAGTACACCTCTCCTTTTCATGTTTGTCGTATTTTTATCTTCCCATTTGTACATTTTTCCTGGCTTGGAGAGGCCAGAGGTTGCTACAGCAAACCTGGCTGGTTTGGCTTTCTCTTGCCTGCTCCTGGGGACCGTCCATGCTCTGTGGCCACATTGCAAGGGACCAACCTCCAGGGGAAGGAGAGATTCTTGGCCTTTCTGCTGAGCTGTTGCCTAATTCCCCGTGGAAAGCAAGTTTGTGGAATTTCTCTGCATTTTGTCTTTGCTGTCAAACTATTGACCGTCTTTCCAAGCAGGGCTGCCTGACCTTTGCTTTGCAAGGGATTCCTGGAGCCCACATTCCCCTCTGGATTTGGACTGCATGTCTTTGACTGGACACAACCTGCTCCACTCCAAGTGTTTCCCAGAGTCACGGAGTATTTCAGTTTGGAAAGGCCCTCAGGAGATTGTTCAGTCAACTCCCCCATTTTTTCTTTCGCTCAGAATCACCAAATAGGTGTGCTTTGGGAATTGCCATCGGCACCACTCCTGCTCTCATCCTGTGTGACTTTGTCCCCAACAATGCAGGGATGAAAAATATCCTTACAGATGTGTTTTCCTTACATATGGCCTAGTGGAGGGTTCCCTTCCCGTGGCAGGGGGTTTGGAATGAGATGATCTCTAAGGTCCCTTCCAACTATAGCCACTCTGTGCCTCTGTGATCGTTACCATCCACGTTCAGCTCTGCAGTTGGCCTCGGTTCTTCTGCCCATGCCTGTATGGATTGATTCCCTGGCAGTCTCCTGGCTGCCTTAATCTCTCCATGCTGCCTCTTCAGATTCCCTTCCTGGCTGCTGGGTTGTTTCCCTGTTAATTAAGGCTTTCCATGCTGCCCGTCTGGTCATGCTGCCTCCTGCCACCATGTTCCGTGTAATAGCTGCTGGAATGCAGCAGGGAGGGCCTCCAGAACGAAAAGACCAATTTATTGAGTGAACTGCTTAGAGAAATGCTGAAGCCTGGGAGGCAGCACCAAGGCCTGAGGAACCACTTCACCTCCGTGTCCTGTTTTACCACAGTGGGGTAATTCCTCTCCTGTCTGGTCACCCTGCAGTCAAAAGCACCAACACTTGTATTTTGGTAACATCTGAGAGTTTGCATCCTTAATATAATAATAATATATAGATTACAATATTATTTAAATAATATATTACAATACTATTTAAATTAATATCTTCATCCTCCTGGCACTCAGAGACTTACTGAAGGTGGGACAATGTTGCTGGTCCTTCGTTCCCACCCACGGAACCCTTGGAGACAAATGGCCACAGCACCACCGTTCCCAAACCAGTTAATTCATTTTGCTTGATTCAGCCACATGGGAAGTTGGGCAGGACATCATCTTTTGCAATGGTTTAGCCCCTTCTTTCCCCACCAGCCCTCTGTTTGTGTGCTCCTCCCTCTGATCACACCTTGCCTGTCACCAAGGGGAATCCCAAGGCAAGCAGGGACAGTGAAATTCCCCATTTGTGTACAGCACCGTGGATTGATTTAGTCTGGCTCACTCAATAAACACCAGGGACATCCCCTGGCCTAAAATGCTGCTTCATTTATCAAGTTCAATCACAACAAGGTCCCAGCTGCTGAATTGGCAAAATTCAGCCTGGAAGTCAATGCAGGAGCAGAGCCTTGCAAGCAACATGGGGACACAAACAGGATCAGTCATTTCTCTGCTGAAGAGACAAGATATTTTTCAGTCTGCCTCTAAAGGCAGCTGGGAATTTGCTTCCCAAGGGTATAACTTGGTCACCAAGGGGTGTAGATGGTCTGTGAGTTTGGGGTTAGTGAAGGGAGAGGGAGGAGTTTTGACTCAAAAAGTGGCAGCAAAGCAGAGGGCACCTGGATGAGTGTGGCTGTCCCTGGAGGCTGTAGCAGAAGGAGGCTTTGGGGCTTTGCACAGTGGTCTGATCACACTTGGGCCACCCCCTGCTGCCCTCCGTGGGGTAAAACTGTGGCCACCCATGGCCTGAAACTCTTACCTGTGGCCAGAGTGCCCAGCAAGGCTGACTTCACTCTTTTTTAGGGGATGGAAGAGATTTGCCTTAAATAGGAACAGCCACGAGCTGGGTTAAGCTTCCTTTCCTAGCTGGTCTCCGTGAAAACAGCACATATTTGTGTTATCAATCAACATATTTGTGTTATCAATTTACCATTGGCCGATCTCACTGACCAATGTCCTTTGCAAATCCACTCTTTTGAGTAATACATTAAATCTTTAGGACACTGTCCAGACAATCCAAATGAGCTTTATTAGCTAACTGCCAATAATCCCATGCTTTTCACAGAAGCAGGAAATCCAGACAGGACTTTCCTGGAAATCACACACAGGATCACAGAATATCCTGAGCTGGAAGGGACCCACAAGGATCGAGTCCAGCGCGTCCTGTTCTCACTGATTTCCTTAGATCAGAGTTCCCTGGGTCACAGCGTGTGACCTGCCCTGAAAATGTCATTCCCATTGGATGCTTCCAGATTTCCTTCAACCTTTATTGACACTGGGACAGCCACCCCAGAGGATGAGCCATCACCTCCACCCAGCTGAGTTCTGCCTTTGGCATCAGCTGCCTCAAAGACTTGGGAATCCACCTTAGGATCTCTTTGCAGACATTTGCAAACACTTCCAATTCCATATTGGGCTGTATTTCTGTGAAGTGATGGTTCAAAAGCCAGGCATGACCTCATTTATAGCCACTGCCACCACTCACTGAATATTATCAGATTTAAACCTGCCACCTGTGGTCAGTGGCGATTTCTGGGGACTCACCCCTGCTCTGTGCCCAACCAACTCTCCCAGGTGGTGCTGTGGCTTTTCTTGTGATCCCACTGGCTTTTCCCAAACACTCCTCAGACTTATCAGTTTTTGGCTGCCTCGTGAGCCTGGATTTGAGTTATTTGGGATACTCAGTCCTGAGAACACCATAATTGCCGTGCCCGTCAGTCACGGCGTGCGCAGGGGCGGCTGCCACCACTCCGCTCCTGCTCCCTGAGAGCCTCTGCTTTGCAGCCCCATTAATGACCGTAATTATTTCCCTGAGCATAAATTGTTCCTAATAACCGCAGTCATTTTTAGCGTGAGAGCACAGCAAATGATGCATCCATGGCACAGGATGAAGCCAAGGAACAGACCTTTCAAACCCTGTGGAATGTCAGGCGCACGTTATTTGCGGGGCTGGGTTGTTCCTGTTGTTGGTTTGGAGGTTCAAAAAGTTTTCCACTTCTCCCTGGCCCTTTTTGGCTGTGATCAAGGGTGGTCTTGGTGTGCGTTTCATTGCCCCACTGCTCAAAATTAGGTATTTTGCTCCAGTGGGAGAGACTCAATTGGTCTCTTTCGACTGCTGGTCACTGAGGGATTTGTAAAGTTACTGGATATTTCAAGAGAATCTTGAAAATCAGGTTTGTCTCAAATAACTCAGCACTCCAAGCTGCAGATTATAGGTAGCCTCCTTCTTCAAAACCTACAAAGCTTTGTTTTTTCATGCCCATCGCTCCATTTAATCACCACTATTTTAGTCTCTGCTTTGGGGCTCTGTCAGGAGTATCTGC
Source organism: Aphelocoma coerulescens (assembly GCF_041296385.1). Taxonomy (NCBI): domain Eukaryota; kingdom Metazoa; phylum Chordata; class Aves; order Passeriformes; family Corvidae; genus Aphelocoma; species Aphelocoma coerulescens. Next base: position 122,883,685 of record NC_091016.1, read on the forward strand.
AGCTCAGAGAGAATGGAAGTCTTGAGTGTAATTTTCTTAGAAGACTTCATCACACATGACTAACTCATTTGTAGCCTTAATTAGATCTTGATCCTGGATGACTATTGAAAGATCTATAAGTCGATATTAGATTATTGGAGTAGTTAATTGTGCCCCGGGCACAGGCACCAAGGGTTGACTCTGCAAAGCACTGAAGGCAGAAACACCCACGGTACTGCTACAGCATCCAGGTTTGGGACAGGGCTGAGTGACAGCCAGTGACTTCTGCTCTTGGGATGTCATCACCACTCAGGATTTGTGGTTTTTCCTCAAGCTCCAGCATCCTGAAATCATATTGTTATTGGAGAGTCTTCCATTAAAGAGGTGTTTCTGTCTGTCACACTTGTTAGGAAAAGCAATTCGAGTGGTGCCTGTGAGTTCAAAATTCAAATAAAGAATCTATGGCATTATTCCTAATGCCATCCACTTGGAGAGAGAAAGGTTTCCCAGGAGCTGGGGTTTGAGGAGCTGCAGTTTCTGGGCAGGACTGGACGTCCCAGGGAAACAGGAGGCTGTGTCTCAGAGGAGCTTTCTGGGTCTGAGTGACTCGCAGAGAGCACAGCCCCGAGGCTCCTGGTGCTGTCACAAGAGGTCTCATTTGTGGGAGCAGGTGCCCCCTTCCAGCCCCACTGCTGACTGGGAGGGTTGTTGACTGTGATGACTGTGCTGGGCCTGGCTCAGGAGTGGGCAGAGGTGGTCCATGTGTGTGTCCATGTGTAGGTACCTGCCCCAGGCCTGGGATGGGGTTTGCCAAGTGCTTGTGTACCTTAGGAACAGATTCCCAGATGTATTTCCTGGCTCTGAGGCCAATAGGTGCAATCTGGCCATGCCTTGTCTGCCATGTTTCCCATCCCTCGTGTCCTTGCATCCTTCCCAAAACAGTGTTCCCATCCACTCTGCCAGCTGGGAACTGTCCCTGCTCCCGGCCATTTCCCAAACCAACCTCAGGAATCATTTTTGGGCTTTGCTTCTTGTTGGGGGCCAAAACACTGCTAGGAACAGGTTGCCTATAGGAGCTGTGGCTGCCCCTGGATCCCTGGCAGTGTCCAAGGCCAGGTTGGACGGGGCTTGGAGCAACCTGGGCTAGTGGAAGGTGTCCCTGCCCATGGCAGGGGGCTGGGACTGGGTGATCTTTAATGTCCCTTCCCTTCCCAAACCATTCCATGATTCCACGGACATTTTAACAAGCCAGACCACCAAACTGCAGTGCCAGTTTTCTTGGCACTATTCCAGGGAGATCTTTTCTGGCTCTGTAGCCCAGCCTACCCAGCTGAGTGATGGACAGGCTGGAGAAGGGGATTACATCCATCCGGATGATTAGGAAAGGCAGAGACTGCACAAAGGAGGACAACAGGTTGCTGACCGAACTCCTACTCCTTCCCAACACAACTTTCCAGGAATTGGGGTTGAAAGGCTGGTCTGGGGCGACGTTCAGGTCATGACCATGGGCTCAGACTAACCCTCCCTTAGCTGACAGCACAGAAACACCCTGAGGGAGTGCAGAGGCTCTCCTGAGCACCCGAACCCGGAGGAGCCCTGCTTGCCTTGCTTTACCCAGGAGTACCTCTGTCCCTCGGGACGTGCCCAGCGTTATCCCTGCCCGGAGGGAGCTCCAGCTGCTCGGCTTTGCCCCGGGACACAGCCAGGCAAGGAGGCTGCAAGCAGCTGCACCACCTGCTCCTCGAACGGGGCTCGTTCCCTGCGCTGATTCACTGCAGGCAGGGCTAAATCCCGATGTGAGGCAGGAGGTGGGACTGATCCCATGGATTTCCTCAGCCCGACGAGTGTTAATTTGATCCACGCTGCTGTGGCAGGGGGAAAACATGGGGGCGGTGCGGCTGAACACTGAGAATCTGAAAAGGGTGATGGAGAATTTAATGGATCTTGGCGGCTTAATGCTCCATTTTTCTTGTGATTCCCCCTCGTTCCTTATCTCTCGTATTTACATAAATTATGTGGACTCCAGGGAAGCTGCAAGGCATGGAAATTTAATCAACCTGAGTCTCAGGAGCCTGGTCACTGTGCAGCGAAAGGAGGAAAAGGGGGTGGAAAATAAATAGAAGAAATAAAATAAAAAGAAAAAGAAAAAAAAAAAAAAAGAAAGAAAGAAATCATCAGAGCACAGGATGTGTCAAAAGGGACTGTTAATAACACCAGCCCTGAGCCACATCTGGCAAGGAGCTGGATTTCAGGAGCAGGGAAGCAGGGATGACATCACCTTTTGCTGCACACAGGTTTTCTTGCAAGCAGGAGGGATCTGGAAGGTGAACAACAGCCAGGGAGGCACTTCCACCCCTCTCAACCCTGCACCGCAGCCCTTCTCGCTCTGGGATGCTGGTCGGGACATCCTGGAGTGGGATCTCCTCTTGTAATACCCTTTCCCTGGGGCCGGGCTCCTTTCCCCCCCAGTTCTTCAGCAATGCTGCTGGAGGAGGGATTGGATAAAAGGGCTTGGAAAGAAGTCGTTGCAGGATTGCCCAGCTCCTCCTCGCAGGATGACATAATGCCTGCTGTGGTCTCTGAACTCCTGGTTTGCTGCTGGGCTGCAGCATGGAGAGAGGCAAACCCACAGCTTGCTTAAGGCTGAATTCAAGCACGGATGGAAATCCAGGAGTAAACCCAGAGAAAGAGGGATCCATCCCTGGTTTTAAGTGCTCCTGCTCTCTCCCTGTTCAGCAGGCAGACCCTCCCCTTCCCAGTGCAGCTCACCCTCTGCTTTTGGATACTGGAAAAAAAAAAAGTTCCTTTGTTTCAGGGTGATTTTCCCATTTTCCTTTGAGCTAACTGCTGACATGGGAGATTGAAACACTTGATTTGTGAAATGTCAGTCTAAAACTCTTGCACTTTGCTACTCTTCCTTTGATGCCATTTTATTTCTAATGCAAAACTGATACCAAAATTCACACTTCGCTTCCCTTTTTCAGTCAAGCCATTTTTTCAGTCAAGTGCTGTTGGATACTATATGAGGAGAGATTTTGATGAGATATTGGGAAGGAATTGCTCCCCGTGAAGGTGAGGAAGGACTGGCACAGGGTGCCCAGCGAAGCTGTGGCTGCCCCTGGATCCCTGGAAGTGCCCAAGGCTGGGTCAGACAGGGCTTGGAGCAATCTGGGTTAGTGGGAGGTGTCCCTGCTCATGGTAGGGGGTGACACTGGATAATCTTCAAGACCCCTTCCAACCCAAACCCAAATCCCACAGCAGTCTGGGATTCCATGACTGCTTCTCCAAGATGTTGGGGTGTTCAGAGGGAACAACAGGAAAGGCTTTTTCACAGGACATTGTGCAGCACTGGAAGAGGCACTCAGGGAAGTGGGGGAATCTCCATCTTTGTGGAGCCTCCAGAGTCTTGGAGGCTCTGGAATCATGGATGTTGCCAAGCCCTGGCTGACCTGATCAGGTGGTGGACACAGATGGTCAGACAGAGACCTCCAGATTTCTCAATGCTTCTCTGGTTCTCTGCAATCCCAACCAGACAGGAGACCTGCTGGGCTGCTTTTCCACCTGAATATTGCATGACACAAAGCCAAGCATGTGACAGAAAACCTTTGCAGTCCCCTTATCAACCAAAGCTGGTGTCTGAGCAAAGGCAGATGTGATGATTCAGTTGTGGGCATTTCAGGCCGCCTCACACGCTGTTATTGATCCTGCCCTTCCCCTGCCTGCTTCCCCCCTCTGCCAGCAGGATCAGCCCAAGGAATACTTTGGAAAAGCCCCATTACATTCCTTTCTCTTCCTTTGCTGCTGACAGTGTGGGAAATCACCCTGGCTGTCAGTGTTGAGGACAGCTTTTATCGGATGCCGGGCTTGTCACAGCTCACCTTACGCGTGGTGACAAGCTGCGGTGCCTGCAGGATCCATCTGACAGCCAAATGCTCCTGCTCTGGGGGGACAAGGCCAGGGTGTGAGCCATTAGATCCAGGGATCTTCCTGGCCAGGGTGTGGAAGGGGAGCATTCTTCCCTCTCTTGCACATGAGCTGGACTGATTGGTGCCAAACTGCTCAGGGAGTTGGGTGTGGAGACCAAAGAGCTGCTCCAAAGTCCATGGAAGCAGGACTGGAGCTTCCATGGAACCAGTGAAGGGGTGTTTTGGCAGTTCATTGTGTTTAATGAGCCAGCTGAGGAGGGGTTGAGGAAACCTTATCATTAGTCTAGAGTGGAAGGCCTTTTCCCCCCCGTTTGTTTTCTCCTGAAAAAAATCCCTCTTTGAGGTCGTTACAACTCTCCATCCCACTGGATTTGTGTGGATTGAGCCTACAGAGAGCTGGTCCATCACTGACAGCAGAGCAGAAGCTCCACAGTGACACCACGGCGGGAGTGGTCAGGCATTGGAACGGGCTGCCTAGGGAAGTCATGGAATCCCCATCCCTGGAATGTTCAGCAGGTGCCACATGGGGACATGGCTTGGTGGTGGTGAGCACAGCAGTGCTGGGTTAATGGCTGAGCTCAAAGAAAAACAAGGTAAGAGTCACCTAAGCAGAAGAAAACCTCCAAAATGGAGACATTTCTGAGCGTTCCCTTGACCTCCTTTACAGTTAATGGAAGGAAACCTGTGCCTAAAGGAGCACAAATGTATCCCAGAGATGGTCACAGAAAGGACCTGGGACAAGCACCTCAGACCCACGCACGCATTTTACTCACCTAAGGTTCAGCTCAGCTCGTTGCATTATTCATTTCTCGCTGCTTTTTCCGCTTTAGCATTTTGCTATTTAAAGGTACCTTGCAATAAAGAGACCTTCAATCTCATCCTGCCATGGGTAGGGCCACCTTCCACCAGACCAAGTTGTTCCAAGCCCCATCCAACCTGGCCAAGATGTGTCCAGCATCACATTGGCTTGGTCCCTTAGCCTGATAAGCAATGGCAACCAAGTTCATCTGGTGGCCCTTTCAACCAGGAGCCACACTTGGACCCCAGATCATTCCTGACGTGTGATTTCACTGGCACAATGCACCCAAGTCTGGGCTCTTCCAAATGTTTGCAGTGATTTATCTCCTGCAATATAAAGAACAGCTTTGTACTGTCGTTTTCTTCAAAAGTTTAATTAAAAAGTTCTCTTCCTTTCTTTCCTTTCTGTGTGCTGGAAAATGTACAAGGAGAAAGGAGGTGGATAAAAATAAAATAGAAGCGAAATTTAAGCATGTAAATGTTGATTAAAAAATATCAACCCACTCTCCTGTGAAATGCTAACAATGGTTCCCATGGCTCCTGTATCCCGAGTCAGAACAGGCCCAGTGGGTGAACTTTTGATTTCTGAAAGCACAGTCACCTCTGCAATGGGCACCACTGGTTACTCACCCTCAGCAAGGCAGTGTCTGCTCCACGGAGGAGATAAAACCACCCAGTGAGCTCCAGTGTTTGCAGAGGGGTGTCAGTCAAATTCCAGCTCGGAACAAGCTCCACGTCTTCGAACAGCGTGGGAAGGCAGTAATGGGAACAAATCACCAGCAGGGACCGTGGGTATTTTTTCCTCCATTATTTGTGTGGATAAGTCAAACCTGGATAGCTCTGGAAGCCAAATCCAGGGATCTGATGGCATTCTCAAGTGAAATTCCCCATCCCAGGTGCTAAGGGAAATCACTCCAAAGCTCATTCCTGACCTGTTACACCACCTCCCACTCTGTGCATCCTCCAGGAAACAAATACACCCTTAAACAGTCATTTATTAAGTATCTAATTGTCACTCTCACTTTGCCCACTTCACAGTGATATTTAGCACTTCCACCAACCTGTGGGAGTTTCACAGTGTTTATTTTGGCTAGGTTGAAGAGCAGTGGCAGCCTCAGTGTGTTTCTCCAGAGCTTGCTCCTTTACCACCTCCTCCTCCTCTCTTCCCAGCAGCTCAGCAGATTTCCACTCACAATCCGTATGAGCACTAGAAAGACTTCCCATAGATTCCCTAGACTCACTTCCCATAAAGATGCCCTAATCCATTTGGTAGCCAGCCTTGCAAGTCAGGGAGCAAGATCAGGACAGAGGGAAGAGTTGTAGGTTGTTTATAAGATCTTGGACCAGCTGCACCACCCCTTGACGAAGAGATCACAGCAGGTGGCTTTGATGTCCCCAACCACCATCAGGTGGCCCCAAAACACATCAGGTGGGTGATGCCCTTTGCAAGCAGGATGTGGCATGGGGACAAATCATCCCACAGTTTCTCTCTGACCAATTCTGTGGCTAAGACTGCTTCAGCTGGGGCAGATTTTGAGGTTGCCCTGGAAAAGCCATGGCAAAACCATCCCTGTCCAGGATTTCAGGGCACTGGGTACCTTTCCTGCAGTCACAAGCAGCACAGGCTGCCCTGCAGATGTTAATGCAACTTTTGGGTGGAATTTGATGGGAAAGTTGAAAAAAGCCGTGTTTGGGACTGAAAAAAACAACAGTTGTGCTGGGCCAGGTTTAAAGTTGACCAAGAGCAGGTTGAGTAACAGCAGGAGGGTGCAAGAACAAGGCAAGCACACAGAGATGCATCCCGGGATGCTCCTGAGATGGATGTGCTGCTGTTGATTTAATAACAGAATGTTCCTTGGTGGTTGAGTTTCTCTGATTTTTTTTCTAAGTCCTTGGCATTGTAAGAAGGAGTTGCCCAGTTTAGCTGTGCTTTGCAGAAAAAAAGGAGCCTTCCTTTTGCAAGGTTTGAACTGTCACCCAACCATCCCATATGGAGCTCCTGGCTCTTGTTAGGAAATCCTTCATTGCAGGGCACTGTGGGCCTTACAGCTCTTCACCTTGTATGACATCAGCTCCCCCTTTTCTGGACTGAAGAATCTTGGTCTCTGTGACATATTTGCCTGGAGTCCTCAGCATCAGAAGGATGTGGAACTGCTGGAGAGAGTGCAGAGGATGCCATGGAAATGTTGCCAGGGCTGGAGCCCCTCTGCTCTGGAGCCAGGCTGGGAGAGCTGGGGGTGGTCACCTGGAGAAGAGAAGGATCCAAGGAGACCTCAGAGCCCCTTCCAGTGCCTAAAGAGGCTCCAGGAGAGCTGGAGAGGGACTTGGGACAAGGCATGGAGGGACAGGACAATGTGGAATGGCTTCCCACTGCCAGAGGGCAGGGGTAGATGGGATATTGGAAAGGAATTCTTCCCTGTGAGAGTGGTGAGGCCCTGGCACAGGTTTCCCAGAGAAGCTGTGGCTGTCCCTGGATCCCTGTGAGTGTCCAAGGCCAGGTTGGACGGGGCTTGGACCAATCTGGGATAGTGGAAGGTGTCCCTGTCCATGGCAGGGGGTGGAACAAGATGATCTTTAAGGTCCCTTCCAACCCAAACCATTCTCTGAATGTATAGAACCTGTTTCACCATTCTAGTCTGAACCTTTTCTTGCTCTGCATCTCCTTTGGGAGATGAGTGAGGGCCACAAGCACACTGCAGGCAGCATCCTAGGCAGTGCAGCAGCAGCAGCAGCATGATTCCCTGTTCACTTCCTTCCCTCCCCAGCCCTCCCTTTTATCCAATCTTGCCCTTCCTGACCCATTCCGAGCTGCAGGAGCCGCGGTGGCTGCAGGGCTGGCAGCAGCACATTGCAGCCGTCTGGCTGCAGAGGATGTGGAGCAGTGAGAAGGTTCCCAGCCCTCCCTGCGATGCTTTTCCCCCCTCTCCACCCTGCCTGGCTGCGATTGCTCTGCCTCCTCTGGCACAGATGGCTGGAGGTTTTCCTGAAGCTCAAATCCCAGTGTAAGGACTCCCAGGCCCCCGTGCCCCTGCGTGAAGCTCAGGGAGCTCTTGGCCACCGTGGCCACTGGGCAGCGGTGGCTCCTCGTCCCCCTCTCTTCCCAGTGACCGAGAGTGGGTTTCGTTACAAACAGGTTGGTGGATTTAATTAGGAGCAGAAAAACATTTTGATTTATGCTTCCTACCCGCCTTACCTCCTCCCCTGCCTCTCTGCCTCTCCAGCTTCACGCTTGTCAGAGCAGATATTTTTAATATATATATATTTATCACAAGCCGCTCCTTCAGCGCTACAGGCAAAGCTTTTAGCAGGGGAGAAGATGCCCGGCTTACAAGTAGCTCTCCAATTACTATTGCTTGCTTTAGTGATTTTCTAGGAGAGGCAAAGGGCTGGATCCTGGCTGTTTCCCTTTCTCCACAGCAGGATATTCACCGCTTCCTGCAGCGTCATCCCCCAGCTCTCCTGGGTGGCACAGCCACATCTCCGTGGTGGAGAAGGTTTCCTCTTTGCCCTGGTTTGCACTCGGTCCAGGGAGGAGATTTCTGGCTGCTTTTCCCCCTCCCAAACACCAAGGCATTAATAAAATACCCCACCCAGGCCTGTTAGTCTTGAGATTACCAAGAGCTGAACTAAATCCCAGGGCTGGGGTGGCAGGAGGGGAACATCTCTGCCACCACAGTTTGTCAGATCTGCGTCTGAGCTCGGATTCATGAATTGATACGAACGAGATTCCTTTCTCTCAGCTTGGGATCCATGTGTGGCTCTGTCCATAATCCAATGAGTCACTTCAATGCTCTTTTTAGGTCAAATTTAAAGCTACGCCTCCTCCCAGAGCAAAGACTGGGGGATGGGAGTGGCGGAGAAGGGGATGCAGGGATGGGATGTGGGGATGGGGCGGCTGAGAGCTGATCCCATCACACATCCACGGCAGGAGAGGCTCCTCCATCCCTCCCTCCCAAGCATCCAGGAGCGGAGATACGATCTCTGCTGCCCTGGCTCCAGGGAGACTCTGCCCAGACCCGCCGTCTGCAGCTCGGGAGGGAAACCAGAGAAAGGCACGGAGGGAAATGCCAGAAACTGAGCAAAGTTCAGCTCATGTAACATCTCCAGGAATGTCGGGACGGGGAAAGGACAGGGGGAGCTTGGCCATGGTCTCTTGGTGCCTCCACGTGGAGCAGCAACCTGATAGAGGTTATCTTATAGATAGAACTTATCTTTAGCTGCTTCCTTGCATCATCCATGAGCAAACCCTTTGCCTTTCCAATGACAATAATCCTGTCTGTATGAAGCTACAGATGCCTTTAATATTTTATTTTATTTTTATTTATTTTATTTTATTTTATTTTATTTTATTTTATTTTATTTTATTTTATTTTATTTTATTTTATTTTATTTTATTTTATTTATTTTATTTTATTTTATTTTATTCTATTTTATTTTTATTTTATTTATTTATTTATTGTATTTTATTTTACTTTATTTTTCTTTATTTTATTTTACTTCATTTTATTTTGTGTTATTTTATGATTTCTTGTGCTGTGACAATGTCACACAGCAATGGGTCACTACGAATGGCAGGTGCTCAATGTGAAGTTTAAAAAATGAAATGCAATCAGGAAGAACAGTTTTGCCGAGAAGTGACATTCCCTACATTTCTAAAAAGAGCTTTCCCAAATCATTCCAAGTCTTTTACACAAAACCATCAAAATACTCATTTATTTGCTCCAGTTTGACCTCAAAACTGAATTCCCATCTTTGCATCAGACAGCAATTCCTGGTTTCACCTCTCTGCCAGCAGGAGATTGTTTGTATAGATGTAGAAATGAATAAATAAACCACATATATGGTCATATATATGATATATGTAAACATACATGGTTTATTTATAGAAATATATAGCTCATAAATCAGATTTTATTATTTATATATGGCATATACCTCTCTATATACAGGTATAGGCACCTCAAATGAATAAATAAGCCATAGATTAATATAGGTTTGCACATATATATGAGCCCATATCTATGTTTAAGGTGTGTATTTGTATACATGGTGCGTTTGTTCACTATGTATTTTCCCTTGGAATTCGTTGTCCTGTGTGGTGCTTATAAATGTCGAAAAAAACCAATCAAAACTGTTTAAAAATTAATTCCAGAATCATTACATAAAATGATTTGTGGGCAAAATCCTGGGAAAGATGAAAGTGGTGCAAGGGTCTGGTGTGGGAAAGAGGATTTGGGTGAATATGGAGGCAATTTCTGAGCAGGAGAATGGCTGGACCAGAAGTGTGGGGTTCACCCCGCTTGGTACTTCAGCAATGGAGAGATTTCCAAATGAGGTATTTAATATAAATTAATTCCTAATTTATCGCAGCCTGAGGCAGGGCTCTGGGAGCTGGACATGACCCATCCCAAACCCCCCGTGCCCTGGGCTGATCCCCCAGCGTGGGCAGCAGGGGAGGGGGGATTCTGTCCCTCTGCCCAGCTCGGGTGAGACCCCACCCACAGAGCTGCCCCGGCCCTGGGGCCCAGCACAGGAAGGACGTGGAGGTGTTAATTAGGGGGATGGAGCAGCTCTGCTGTGAGGAAAGGCTGGGAGAATTGGGATTGTTCAGCCTGGAGAAGGCTTTGGGATAACCTAATTGTGGTCTTCCAGTTCCTGAAGGCAGCCTACAAGAAAGATGGGGAGAGACCATTTACAAAGGGCCTGGAGGGACAGGACACAGGGAATGGCTTCCCACTGCCAGAGGGCAGGGATGGATGGGATATTGGGAAGGAATTCTTCCCCTTGAGGGTGGTGAGGCCCTGGCACAGGGTGCCCAGAGAAGCTGTGGCTGCCCCTGGATCCCTGGAAGTGTCCAAGGCCAGGTTGGATAGGGCTTGGAGCAACCTGGGATAGAGGAAGGTGTCCCAGCTCATCCTTCCTCTCCCCATCCCAGAGAGCGATTCCTCCGGAGGATGACTTTGTGGGAGGCTGGCGGTGTGACCTGAGTCACCCTCTGCACTTGCCCCTTGCTCTGCCTGGGCTACAGAGGATTCTCAGCTGACATCAGACACCTGGTGTTGGAGTCAGGAATAACCTGGAGCCCTGAGCATCCGCTCCCCACAAACCCTGAGGTGCTGCCAATATCTCATGGAGACCTGCAATCCCCAAACCATGACAAAAACATGGACCAGGAGGAGAAGCCACGGGGATCTCCTCGTCCCACCAGGTGTGGCTGCACCACAGCATTGCCACCATCCACCCATCAAAAGTGTTTCACACAGACTTCCTTATCCCTGGGTCCTCACCCAGCCTCTCCTCCTGCCTCTGTCACCCAACCTTCACCTTCAGGGGTGGTGACACCATGCTGGAGCTCTGTCAGGCTCTGAGAACCAGGGGTGAAGCCACACCAGCTGCAGGTGGCACTCCCAGCATGTCTGCGAAGGGGCTCCTTCCCACGAAGTCGGTCAGGAAATCTTCCCCTCGCCGAATGATGAGCTTAAAAGTCTTTGACAGTGTCCCTCGAAGGCACTGTCAGCCGTGATTGTCTTGGACGTGGCACCCCAGGCACAGGCAGCCTCTTGCTGATTTGGGATGAGAGAGGATGGGGCAAGGAAGGTTTAATTTATTACTGCTTTTCCTTCTCCACCTGCCTGCCCATCCAACTCCGTAGTGGCATGGCACGAGCAATCCCACAGGACTTGCTGTGCACCAGGAAGTCTGGGAGACACCCTGGCAGCTGCCAGGAGGCTCTGCAGAGCTCTCAGTGCATCGCTGTGTCCTCACCCACGGGGTGGGGGTCCCTGCGCATCTGCAAAATGCTCATTAACGCAAGGGAGGCATTTCCCAGTGGCTCTGTTTGCTGTGTCCTGAAGGGAGATGCCCATTTGTCAAAAGGAAATGCTTTAAGTGGGAAAACACCAGTGTGGGGAGAGGAAATCAGGAGTCGTCAGCATGGATTCACTGACGGGAAATCATGCTTGGCCAACCCAATTGCCTTCTGTGGTGAGACAACCACCTGGATGGATGAGGGGAGAGCAGTGGGGTTTGTGCACCTGGACTTCAGCAAGGCTTTAGACTCTATCTTCCATCATATCTGTTGGATAAACGCAGGAAATGTGGACTGGAAGAGTGGATGAGCTGGAGTGAGAACTGTATCATAAATGTGGTGCTTAGGGACACGGTTTAGGGCTGGACCTGGCTGTCTTAACTTACTGGCTGGACTCAGATATCGGAGGTCTTTTCCAACTTTAATGATTCTGGGATTCCGTGAACTGGCTGAACAGCAGAGCCCTGAGAGCCGTGATCAGTGGCACAGGGTCTGGTTGGAGGCCTGCCACTTGTGGTGTCCCCCAGGGTTCAACACTGGGCCCAGAATGGTTTAACTTGCTCATTAATGACTTAGATGAAGGGATAAGTGCCTCCTCAAGAAGATCAGTGATGACACAAAGCTGGGAGGAGTGGCTGATCCCTTCAGAAGGACCTCAGTGGATTGGGGACATGGGCAGAGAACTCTCTGAAATTCAGCAAAGGGAAATGCAGGTCCTGCATCTGGGGAGGAACAACCCCAGGCACCAGCACAGGCTGGGGGTGACCTGCTGGAGCAGCTCTGCAGAGAAGGATCTGGGTGTTCTGATGGACAACTGGCTGTCCATGGGCCAGCAGTGCCCTGGGGGCCAAGAAAGCCAAAGGGATCCAGGGGCACACCAGGAAGAGCATTCCCAGCAGGTCAGGGAGTGATCCTGCCTCTCTTCTCAGCCCTGTGAGGCACATCTGGGGTGCTGTGTTCAGGTCTGGGTTCCTCAGAACCCAGGTCTGGGTTCCTCAGGAGGGACACAGCTCCTGTAGCAGGTCCAGCAACAAAGATGATGAAGGGCCTGGAGCATCTCCGTGCCCAGGGAAGGCTGAGGGAGCTGGGGCTGCTCAGCCTCAGAGGAGATGCTGAGAGGGACCCTCAGCCCTGGGTGTCCCTGTGTGCAGGGAGGGCTCCGAGCAGGGCCCAGGCTCTGCTCCGGGGCCCAGCAATGGCACCAGAGGAACGGGCAGGAGCTGATCCCAGGAAGTTCCACTGGACACGAGGAAGAACTTTCCTGTGCAGCGACCGAGCCCTGAACAGATTGTCCAGAGAGGGTGAGGAGTCTCCCTCATGGGGGATATTCCAGACCTGTCTGAACACAGCCCTGTGCTCTGGGATGGCCCTGCTGGAGCAGGAAGGTTTGACCACATGGCCCTCTGTGGTCCCTTCCAACCTGACTCACTCTGTGATTCTGGGATTCATGGGAAATGTTTTATTTTGAGACAAAGATGGTCTTCTGTCTCCATATTCCATCTTCTGAAGTAGCTAAGCATGTCCATCAGGGATGAGGTGCATCTCCCATGCCTTGGCATGTACAGGGAAGAGGGAGACCAAGAGCTTGAAGGCAGATTTGCAGGTGTAGGCGTAGCCTTTCTGTCCCAATTTTACCTTCTTGCCCTTGTTTTACAAGGAGTCCCAAGCTGAGAAAGGCAAACCAGACCCTTTATCCCATTCAGGATCTCCAGACCTTTGAGGAGGTTCTTGTTAAGCCCACGCTCAACATCCACCCTGGCTCGTCCATTCATTGTTCATGCCCTGCACCCTTGGTGTTAATCCCAAAGTCATTTTACACTTAAAATTCACACGTCCACCCCAAAACGCCTCAGAAAAAATGAGGGGAGATAGATGAAGAGATCAGAGGGGCTTCCTGCAACTGGGCTCTGCAGGAGCCACCCATCATCCATCCCCATCCATCCTCCATCTCCATCCTTTGGATCTGCCCACGCACGCCAGTTTTGATGAGGAATTTTTGGAGCCTGGCAGAAGAGCGTCTTTCCTGTGAAAGCCACAGAACATCAGGTTCCATCTCCCGAGCCGGCTCTCAAACACAGAGCCAAACCATCCCCAGCTCTCCCTGTGCTCATTAACGTGCAACTGGGAGAGAGGCAGGAACTTCCTAATGACTCGCGGCTCCAGAGCGGTGCCGGCGCTTTTGTCATTCCTTGTGTCGGAGCTGGTTCCACCTTTGATTCTGCTGGTGCTGGGAGGGGACTGCTGACAGCAAAGGCTGAAAGCAGGAATCATCAGGAGAGGAGATGAAGGCCCAGCCTAACACCTTTTTTTTCTTGTCCTGTGCATTTAAAGAGCTGGGCTGGATAATCTGGAGGTTTGGATGGCAGGAAACACCTGGTTTTTGAACGGCTGTAGCAATTTAAATGGGGGAACTCAGAGACAGTTGGGGTTTGGGTTTTTTTTCATCATCTCTTTTGCATAGTTTTTGTTGAAGCGGTGGTCATGGGAAGAGCTGGAGTTAACTGGTATATGCTGTAATTCCTGCTCACCGCTGGGAAAACAGGCAGAAAACCATCAGGAAATCAGGCCCATAACTCCAGGGGCAATGGAGCAGTTTATTTGCCACGGGAGATACGAATCTGGATTTCACAACAGCATCACCAGGGGGTTTGAGCATCACTTCCCAAAAGCAGGAGGGTGAACAGGGTCCTCTGCTGTACCTTGTAATGAGTTGGTGAAGCCGAGACAGCAAAAGACCTGTGTTCAGATCCTCTCCAGAATGATTTGCAGGGCCACAGGCTGGAGTGAGCTTTATTTATCACCTTCATATCCCCCCTCCCCGGCACTGGTTGTGGGGCTGGTGACCATCCTGCACACACAGGGGTGAGGCTTTCACCATGCTGGCTCCTCCAAAGGGAACATCCAAAAGGTACAGCCCATCCTGCAGCTGTCCAAGGCCAAGTTGGACAGATCCCTGAGCAAAATGAGTTGAAGATGTCACTGCCCGTAGCAGGGGTGTAGCACTGGATGTCCTTTAAGGGCCCCTTCTAACCTAAAATTCTCCTATGATTCTACCAAAGTAAGTATTTCAATTGTCACACCATTACATTATTATATCACTGCAAACCAACCAAACCTCACAGGCACTACCATTTATTGCACTGTTGTTTTTGCAGGCGATAGGTGATTTACTAAAGTGTTAATTTCCTATAGCAAAAGTTATAATGGGAAACCAAAGTAAAATTGATTTTAAATTACCATGGCAAGCTTGCAGAAACACTCCCATTATTCAGAGGAGTGGGTGAAGGCACTGCAGTTTTCACTGCTGGAAGGAAAATACCTTATTTATTATCAGGGGCTCTTGAGTGGCGTTGCCAGGCTTTGGTGACACCATCGTGGTGGAATCCTGTTATTAGGGAACATTTTCTTGGCTGAGAACAAGCTGGTCCATGAAGAAAAGCCGTGTTACTGGTGGTTATTTATTGTTTTATCTTGAAATGGTTCTGGCGGGGATGGTGCTGTGGCAATCACCAAGTAGCTCCCTGACTTGGATCGGGGTAACAGCAGGAATTGCAGGCATGACTTTGCCTCCTGGGGACTTGTCCTTGATATTCCTAAAAGCATGGATCACCCCTTCCTGCATGGACAGCTGCCCTCAGTTGGTGCTTCCCGAAAAACACCATTTTTCACTCGAAGGCTGCTGTCCTAAATTAACTTTCACCGAGGGAGGCCAGGGGAGAGCGAGGGGGGCAGATTGCAAAGCCCAAACACAAAAATCTGCTTGAGCCAAGGTGAGGTTTTTTGGTGCTGGCATTGATCAGAAGCAAAATGCAAAATAATCACTCTAATTGTGATGAAAACTAGACCCGAGGACCCTTCTAAAGCCCTAGTAATGAGTTGTGGGGTCACATCCTGAAGGCTTTACCCTTCTCCAGGGACTGTCTGGGGATGAGCAGGCTCTCAGTGTTTGGGGACAGGATCCTGTGCAGGACTAAGGCTTTGTAGAGGCAGCAGCTCTCTCAGACTGCCCTGAGCTCATGGCACCGGAGATGGTTTCCCATGGAACGCTGAGAATATGAAATGTTTACAATAAATCGACATAAGGTGTTATTACATCCTGTCCTTCCTGTTTGATGAGAGCACATCTCTGGAGGAGCTGCCCTGCTGTCTGTACCCCATTCCCTGCAGGCTCTGGACGTGCCCACCCGGTTTTGAAGGCTTGGAGCATTCCGGAGCACGGATGTGGCCAGATTCTGCCTGTTGGCCTCAGGGCCAGACACTGACCCTGAAATTCTCAGTTAATTACTTTATATGAGGTCCCAGAGACTGGAACAAAGCTCGATGCTACTAACAATTCCTTTTCTTGGCCCAATAAATGACACGAGCCCTAAAACTGCTCGTTCCTCACCTGATGCTTCTGCTCCATAAATATCATGTAAGGAAAGTGCCTGTTTGCACTCGGGAGCACGTGGGGACTCCAGCACTGGACACAAATAGTTCACGGGAATGTTTGCTCCCTCAAGCAGAAGGATGAGATCAGACAGATCATTTGAATTCCCTGTTGCCGTGGCTGCGTCCGAGGGTTCACACGCAGATGTTGAGAGCAGCCACAGCAGTAATGTATTTGTTGATATCTAAACCATTCCTAATCCAGCCTGGATTCTAGGGAAAGGGAGAAAGGGAGGCATTTACACAAAAAGATGGATCTATGACCAAATGGAGGCAGGGTGATCTCAGAAATATGGGGTTTACTGTGCAAGACACTAGGGGCAATTTACTCTGATTTCCTAAATCACAGCTATGCTTGTCTGAGGAGTGGAGTCCTGGTGGATATGGCTTCAGAGCAGAAACCAGTGTCGTGACATGTCCAGGGAAGGGAACGGAGCTGGGAAGGGGCTGGAGCAGCAGGAGCAGCTGAGGGAGCTGGGAAAGGGGCTCAGCCTGGAGAAAAGGAGGCTCGGGGGGACCTTGTGGCTCTGCACAACTCCCTGACAGGAGGGGACAGCCAGGGGGGATTGGGCTCTGCTCCCAGGGAATAGGGACAGGATGAGAGGAAATGGCCTCAAGCTGTGCCAGGGAAGGTTTAGATTGGATATTAGGAAAAAATTCTTCACTGAAAGGGTGGTCAGGAATTGGTACAGGCTGCCCAGGGAAGTTTTGGTGTCTCCATCCCTGGATGGATTTAAAAGCGGTGTAGATGTGGCAACTGGGGACATGGGTCAGTGGTGAACACATGGTGCTGGGTTGATGGTTGGAATCAATGATCTTAGAGGTATTTTCCAACCTAAACAATTCCATGACTGCATGACAACCAAATGTCTGGAATGGACCAGGGATGGACAACAAGCACCTAAATGAGACACAGGGCTGGATGTGATAAGTCAAGAACCTACATTTACTGATTGTTTTCAACTGAAATCAAACCCTGTCATAACTAATCCTAAACTCTTCAGATTTGGGGGTTCCTCTGAGTGGTAAAAGTCTCCTTTGCATCACTGCTATGGTTCCAATCCACCCCCGAGAGTTAAGGAGCTTTGGTAGGCTAGGTAATGGTACAGGAAATTATGTCAGAAGCAGAATCTCTAAAATCATGGAACCACAGGTTTTTCATGTTGGTAAAGACCTCCAAGATCATCGAGTCAAACCTGTGACTGATCTTCACCTCATCACCCAGCCCAGAGCACTGAGTTTCCAGGAGTTCCTTGGACACCTCCAGGGATGGGGACTCCAAACCTCCTTGGGCAGCCCCTTCCAATGCCTGACCTACCTTTCCATGAGAAAATTCCTCCTGATGTCCAACCTGGACCTCCCCTGGCACAGCCTGAGCCCATGACAAAGGCAGCAGCAGCCTCTGTATTAGTGGATAAAGGGAATTTCTTTTTCCTCACGTCTCAGGTGTGTGGACATGGAGTGTTGCAGGGCAGGTGTGCACAGACAGGTGGGACAATCTCACTGTGCTTTGAGATGTCCTGACAAGACTCAGAAATTACCAACAAGTCTCAGCACAGTTTTATGCCCTACAGAGCAAACTTGCTGAGGATTGCTCTTTCACACGGGTGTCCCCTGAAACCCACTCTTTCAGGCACGTTTCTTCTAAGGAAAACTGATTTCAGTTTCCCCTTCCTGAATTAGATATTAAGAGAAATTTCCTTAGAGGAAGGGTCGTAAAGCATTGGTACAGGCTTCCCAAGGAAGTGGTGGAGTCACCATCCCTGGAAGTGCTCAAAAATTGTGTGGACGTGGCACTTGAGGATGTGGTTTAGTGGTGAGCGTGGTGGTGGGGCTGGGCTTACAGTTAGACTTGACAACCTTACAGGTCTTCTCCAACCTTAATGATTCCTCAATTCTGTGATTCCTGCCAGTCTGTAAAAGTACCTGGAGTGGTTTTTCAGCCTCAGCCCTGATCCTTCTAACAGGGTTTGGAGGGGACTGGTCTGAGTGAACAAAATCCAGTTGGGATGGTGATGACACTGGGGGTGTCAGAAGGGGCTTTTCTCCTCCCTCCCAGCCAGGGCAAGAATGCCTTTGTGAGGGGCTGTGGTTTTTGGCAGGGTTCCTGACCTCACCTGACCCATCAGCAAAATTCCCAGCTCACCCAGATTCCTGGTGTGCTCCTTCCCTGATGGCTGAGATGAGGCAGCATTGGTGGGAAACCAAGAGTCAGGTTTTGGCTCCTCCACAAGATCCCTGTGTGACTGCAGGCGATTTATTGCATCTCTCAGTGCCTCGGTCCCCTGCTGTTAATAACGCATCCTTTCTTTTGCTGTGGTTCTGTCCTTGTCAGTTTAGATTGTAAATCCTTTAGGGCAAGAGCTGTCTCTTACTCTGTGTGTGCTCTGGACTCGGCACAATCCAACTCTGATCTCAGCAGAAGCCTTTTAACGTTGCTCTCACATAAATATCAGTGATACTTGGGATCCAGGGCTCCTGGCTTCCGTGCCTGGGTCTCTCAACCCCGCACTGCAGCCAGGGATGGGTTTATTTTACCTATTGCTAAAACAAAGAATGTCTGAAAGAGCGATCAGAAGGTTGGGGAGAACAGGATCTGTTTATGAATAACTTTAATGTGGGGTTGATGGGGTGCAAGAGTTGAAAAAACAGTTGGGAATGAAGGATATGATTATTAAGGATTAGATTTGGCTTCCTGATAAAAAGTCCTAAAGGAAACAATGGAAGGGGTTGCACTTACTCATAGAACTGCTCCCACACCAGAGCAAAGGATTTGTGGGAAGTGTCTTGGCTCCACTCCATGACTGTTATCCTGCTCCTTCACACTTCCCAGCCTTCTCCATTTGCTCCCATAACAAGCAAAGCCATCCTGGGAGATTTATTGTGTCCGTGTTCTGCTCTTTGCTGCTACAAACCCACCAAGGGAGCTCCCAGATCCCCTTTGGGTGCTGTCCCCTTCTCTAAGCACTGAGCAGTGACATCTTTGAGCTGGTGACAGAGGGACCAGCAGCCCTGGAGGCTGCAAGGACAGAAGGTCCTGGTAGCTGTGGCTTGCAGGGACATGCACACTGTGCTGTCAGTCTCACAGCAAGGGATTCTTCCAGCTGGTTTGGGCAGCAGGGGCAAGATCCCCATAGGAAACAGATGGATGGAGCAATGAATAGAGGGAGGAAGAGGAGGACATGTCTCTTCCTTGTCCGCAGCAGGGTGGAGTTGTCCTGCCTGGTTCCATGGCCTGTTGCTGTAGAGATTCCCCTTTTGGACTGAGACCCAGGAGCTCCAAAACATTCAAGATGCTCTGGGGGGCTCAGTGCACCTTCAGATGTGGGTCTAGAAAGGCAGAGGTGTTCTTCATGACCTGTATCCCCCCTGCCAGCAGTCCATGGATATCTTTGATATCCTCTGAAACAGTGCCAGATGCCTGTGAGTCTTGCCCCTGGTCTCCAGCTACTTCAGAGATGCCTTGGAGAAGCCAGTAGGGGATGCTGGAGCATTTCCAAAGGATGGAAACAGAGATGGGGAGGGGGCTGGAGCAGCTGAGGGAGCTGGGAAAGGGGCTCAGCCTGGAGAAAAGGAGGCTCAGGGGGAACCTTGTGGCTCTGCACAACTCCCTGACAGGAGGGGGCAGCCAGGGGGGTCGGGCTCTGCTCCCAGGGAACAGGGACAGGATGAGAGGGAAAGGCCTCAAGTTGAGCCATTGAAGGATTAGGTTGGATATTAGGAACAATTCATTCACAGAAAGGGCTGTCCAGCCCTGGCCCAGCTGCCCAGGGCAGGGGTGGATTCACCATCCCTGGATGGATTTAGATGTGTGGATGTGGCACTTGGGGACATGGCCAGTGGTAGACTTGACCCTGGTGGGTCAGCAGTTGGACTTGACGATCCTTAAGAACTTTTCCAAGCTCAGTGACTCCATGATTCTGTGATTATGCACAGGATCGATTTCCATGGGGATTCCATCAGAAGGCAGTACCACTCCTCTGTGTGGGGAAGGACATGGAAACTATGGGGTAGGCTCTGTTCTAGACAAGAGCTACTCATGGCATGTGTCACCTTCCCAAAGCTGTGCATTTGCTCCACAGGGGGGAAAAAAAAGCCAAATTAAGAGATGATGGAAACAAAAAATATCCCAGCCAGCTCTGGGAGCTCCCATTCCAGCTGCCAGATGGGAATGAATTCCATTTTAGCATGAACTTTGCTCCCCACAGGAAAATTACCTTCCTACTTGTTATCATGGCATTGCCACAGCCTCCATGTCCCCCAAATCTTTTCCATGGGGTAAGTACAAGTGGTTCCTCAAAATGACTTCTCCAAATGACAGCAAGGAGGTGAGAGGCATCTGATAGGGAAGTGATGCCAAAGAGATGGGAGACAGCTGGTATCAGCCATCAGCTCTCAGTCAGTTGTCTGGACCCTTCTGTAGTCAAGGAGAGGAGACAGGAAATCTGTAGGAGGTGTTGCAGACACTTATCTGAAGATGGGATGAGTGGCTTTCTGGAAATCTCTCTCTCTGTTGATAAATGAGAGAATAGAGATGATGAGTTTGGATCAGTTTTCCCGCTTTTGAACAGCTGAAGTGAGGAAGGAAATCCCATTTGAGGAGACTTGGGTCAACTGCGGTGACTCCAGAAAGATTTCCAGCCACACGAGCTTGGGCTTCACAAAAAAAGCTGTGACCAACTGGAGCATTCTGGGCCACCCCAGGGGCTTGGGGTATCAAAGGGGGGAAACATATGACACAAAATATTCCATACATGCCAGGGAAAAAGGCTGCACGAGGACAGCACGGGGAAAGGGACTCGATCCCAAAGCTACTTTAAAAGGTGCAGGCTCAGTGTCCTGCTTTTGGCTGTCACCTCAAGTGGCAGGACACGCAGGCAGGGGGGTGGGAGGTAGAGACTTTAATTCCCTCCGGAGCCTGGAGATGACTCAAGCCTGCAGCATCCTCTTTCCAGCAGAGTGTCCTCATGAGACCACGCTGGAAACCCGGCCCGCTGGCGCCCGGCCATCCCGCGCGGCCGAGGGAGCTTTTCCGGTGGCAGGGAATCGAGCCCCGGCAAAATCCTCTCCAGGCCACCCTTGGAGGCAGCAGACAAGAGCCTTCCTGACACGCTGCCGTGTCCCAGGAGGTGTTCCAGGGTTGGATATCCTGCCCAGCAGCCCCAACACAGGAACCTGAGAGCTTTGTCTCCTCAGTCGGCTCGGGGGGGTTGATGGGTTTGTCTGGGATGTTCGATGGCCAAGGTCAAGTCCTGTCTTCATGTGTAGCAAAGAAGGGGTTGGAACCCACAGCAAGAGGTGTGAAACCACAGGAAGGGATTTGAACCCACATTAAGGGGTTTGACGCCACAGGAAAGGATTTGAACCAATAAAAAGGGATTTGGACACACAAGGAGGGATTTGAACCCACAAGGATGGATTTGAACCTACAAGAAAGAATTTGAACCTACAAGAAAGGGTTTGAACCTACAGGAAGGGATTTGAACCCACAGGAAGGGATTTGAACCCGCAGGAAGGGATTTGTACCAATAAAAAGGGATTTGAACACACAAGGAGGGATTTGTACCTACAGGAAGGATTTGAACCCACAAGAAAGGGTCTGGACCTACAAGAAAGGGTTTA
This sequence comes from Aphelocoma coerulescens, assembly GCF_041296385.1. Taxonomy (NCBI): domain Eukaryota; kingdom Metazoa; phylum Chordata; class Aves; order Passeriformes; family Corvidae; genus Aphelocoma; species Aphelocoma coerulescens. The sequence continues at coordinate 122,905,246 of NC_091016.1, forward strand.
AACCTACAAGAAAGGGTTTGAGCCTACAGGAAGGGGTTTGAAACTACAAGAAGGAATTTGAACTCTCAAGAAGGGATTTGAACACACAAGGAGGGATTTGAACACACAAGAAGGGGTTTTAATCTACAAGAAATTATTTGAATCTACAGGAAGCAGATTTGAACCCACAAGAAAGGATTTGAACACACAGGAAGAGGTTTGAACCCACAGGAAGGGATTTGAAACAAAAAAAAAAAAGGGATTTGAACACACAAAGAGGGATCTAAACCCACAAGAAAGGGTTTTAACCTACAAGAAAGTATTTGAATCCACAAGAAAAGGTTTGAATCCACAGGAAGGAGTTTGAACCTGAAAAAAAGGGCTCTGAACCCACCTGGACACTCCCCTAGGTGGTAGGAGAGAGCACACAGGGACTGTTCCTAGTTGGGTGTGGAGGTCTGGGCCAACATGTGGGATGGTCTGTTGGAGGCAGGGAAGGATGGAAGATGAAATGATGAATCTTTTGGTGGTCTAGGACAGTCACTGGTGTGGAGCAGGTCTTCCTGTGTCTGCCTGCCATGGCTTACCTGCTTTGAGAGCTCAAAAACTTGATGTTTTAGGGCTCAAATAATGAAGTTTTGGACTAGGATTTGAAGGATTTGTGTCCTGGGCTGACACACTCAGAGTCAGCTGCACATTTTTAACTGGTCAGTCCCTGGCTGTGGAGGCAAAGGGCAACCTGAGCCAGACTGGGAGTTTGTAATGCAGGAGTTGTGACAAGTCCCAGCTCCCTGTGGATGCTCTGCAATCCCAGGTTTATGGGCAGGACATCTCCGGGAGCTCATTCCAGCCAGGTCTGTTGGGGTCTTTCCAAATCTCTGCAAACACAGGAGGACACAAGTGTCACATCCCACAGTATTTGAGGTCCTGACTTCTGTGGAGGGCCAGGCAGGGCTTTTAGGGGCAGGAGGACTGACAGGCAGTGCCAGGCTGCACCTGGGCACTGCTGCAGGGCTCCTTGGAACACGTCCCTCCCCTGCAGAGCTGTCCCCTGAGCCTTGGCCAAGAGCCACCAGCAGCAGGGTGCAGGACAAGTCACTTGAAGGTGGGCAAGAGAAGGGTCCCAAAAGCAGGAGATGGGCTGTGGCACTTCAGATCAGCTACATGGACCTGGCTGGGGAGAAGTGGGTGGTGGGAGGGGGTTCCCCAGGGAGGAGCTAGGGGAAGCAGGGAAAGGGCATTTTGAGCTAGGGGTGAGACCCTCACTTGTGTCCCAGAGTGGTTTGGGGTGGGAGGGACCTTAAAGATCATCCAGTCCCACCCCCTGCCATGAGCAGGAACACCTTCCACTGTCCCAAATTGCTCTAAACTCCATCCATCCTGGTCCTGAACACTTCCAGGGATGGGGAATCCACAACTTCTCTGGGCAACTTCTCAGCTGACCCCAGTGACACCGGAGTTTTTCTTCAACCCACAACTGCAATCTCCCCCAAGTCCAGTTCCTTCAGCTCCTCAACAACCAAGACATCTGCTCTGCTCCTGCTTGAGAGCAGATCCCTGGAGTGTGGAAATCTCCTCCAGGTCCATCCCAACAAGCATCTCCACCACCTTTCCCAGCCAGTTCTGCAACCTCCAACCCACAGCCTGAGCTTTCCCAACCACACTGGCCACACACCTTCCTTCTGGGGAGAAACATTGCCTGGGATCCTTGCCTCACTGCACTGATTTAAATCATCCCTTCTGGAGGCAAGATCAGAGGAGATCAGGAGAAAAACAGTGGAAGCCAAGGTCAGGGCTTTGGAGGCAGCACACAATTCCAGCAGGGAAAGGCTGCGTGTTTGCACTTCGGAGAGGCATTTGGGCAGTAAATGACAGAGGCACTGAATTATTCCGCGGGAGAGGGAGGAGGAGTGAGCACAGGAGGGGAAAATCCATCCATTCATTACAGAAATCAATAGCCCCCACGTGTCACTGAAGCTGGCCTGCCCCCAGAGAAGTGCAAGATGGAAGAGACCTCCACTGCTTTGCTGAGGGGAGCAGAAACTCTGCCTGAGCTCAGCCAGGGGAAGGTGCTGAGGGTGATTATTCAGTTGTGGCTCCTGAGTCACATCCGGATCAATGCGTTCACCAATTTATTGGTGCTTCTGGGATAGATCTCGTGCAAGCAGCTACGACAGTCAATGTTAATGCAAACATCCTCCACTCAGGGCAGGGCAGCTGCCTGGGCTGGAGCAGGAGTGTGAGAGGCATCCAAATGGGCTGGGGAAGCATTTGGAGCAGCAGGAGGTCGAAAGGACATGTGTGAAATGAAAGGCTTTATTTCCTTTGGATGAAGCACTTCCAAAAGGAGCCCATCCAGCAGGGACAGGGAGAAAAGGACCTCCCCAGCTGGAACTTGGACTTGGTGGTCATTTCAGGTCCCTTACAAATGAAATTATTCTATTCCATCCCATCCAATCCCATCCCATTCCGAATTAAACCCCACCAACCACCACTGGCTCAGGGGAAGTCACTTAACCTCTCCACCTCCATTTCTCCACCTAACTGTGCGTGAACATCCCTCCCTTGGGCTGAGCTGCAGGATTCCACACCTCGCCTCCCAGATGCTGCTTGCTGGTAGAAAGATCCTGTGACCTCATTTGTGTCACTTGGATAAACTGGCTGCTGGCACGAGAAGACTCAGCTGCACCCGGAGGGTGGTGGAGTGAGGACGTGGTCAGGTGGCTTCACTTTTATTAAGCTTCAAGCAGAAAGCTCCTTTTAAATTAGTAGGAGATGAGGGAAAAGATAATAATGCTGTGATACTGGGTAGTGCTGTGCCTGGGCTGGTTCTTCTTCTGAACTGGGCCACTAGAAGGTGGTCCTCTTTGCAATATTGCTTAGAACCAGTCTTAACTCAGAGTTACCTCTTAAATGAAACAACTGCAAGCACAGCCACCCACAGGCTCCTGCATAGCTTGACTTGCTGCATTGCATTATATATATCCCCACTGGGAGCCCCCAGCAGCTGGGAGAAATCCTGCAAACAGGCAAAGCTGCTGGCAGACCCCTGGTTCATCACAGGGCTGGGAGGAGACTTGGAAAACAATGGTGAGTGAAGCGGGGAAGGATGCTCAGGTGAACTTCCTAAGGGATGTTTCTGCAGGGATCAGCAGGATATGCCAGTGGAAGAGTTCCTGTACCTTCCAAAAAGGCTGTGTCTCCTCTCCTGCTGGCTGAAGACATCCTGGTGGCCTTTGGAAAGCCACCATGAGGGGATGGCGTGGCTTGTCTGAGTCTCCTGTCTCTCCAAAGCCCCGGGAGGCTGTGCTGGGCCAGCAGCGAGTGCGTGTTTGAGAGGTGCTGTTGTACTCGTGGCCCCCTCGAAGAACAGGGAACGTGCACGCTCCAGAACCCGCCAGTACATTTCCTCTGGCCAGGAATAGCTGATGAGTAATACAAAGCAGCAGAGGTAATAAATATTAAAGAGCTGGAAAATGTTAAAGTGCATGGACAGCGGAGCTGACAGGCGCTGTGGGTGTGAAGCGCAGGGATCAGGCTTTGGTCCTCATCCCTCCGAGAAAAAAGTGTAGGAATAAGAGTTGCAATTATTTTTTGTTAATTGTGCGCTGAAAGGCATCGCACATTTGAGCAGGCTGGTGAGCTCATCCCTGGCCCCATTCCCTTTGTGTGTCCCAGCCATGGTTTTCCTGGTGTGATGTGTCTGGAGCAGCAGAGACGCAGCCAGTGGGAGGAAGGAGATGCGACACCAAGGGTCTGAGGAGCCCGTGTGGTGATGAGGTTTTGTTTCCCAGGAGATTGCGTGGCTAAAGGATTGCAGATCTGGATTAAGTTAAGATCATTAAGAAGCTTAACTTTCCCTTCCCTGCAAGTGTCCAAGGCCAGGTTGGATGAGACTTGGAGCAACCTGGTATAGTGGAAGGTGTCCCAGTCTGTTGAAGGGGGTGGAATGAAATGAAGTTTAAATTCCCTTCCAACCCAAACCCTTCTGTGAGTCTCTAATTCTGTGGTGGGTGCATTGAAGGCGACGCATGGCAGTTCACGAATGGCATCTGTCCCATCACCAGAGGTCACTGGAGTTGAGGAATCAACGTTCAGGTTCTGCAAACTCTGAACTGCTCCCTGCCCCTCTCAGCCCGTAGTGTGGCTGTTGCTCAGCCAGGGCTGACGGTGGTGGCACTCAGATGCCATTTCTGTGCTGGAATTTTCTTCCACTCCCTGCTCCTCCCACCACACATAATGCTATAAGGTCCATGGGGCAAAGACACCCTCCCCCAATTCTTCCTTCACTTTGCAAGAGCCAAAATGCCCATGAAGACTTTTCTCCCCCTTGTTCTGGTCCCCATCAGGATCCGTGCTGAGGTGCAGCTGGCTGGGACTGACTGCGGTGGGACAACAAGGGTTAAACTCTTTCCTGGCAGGCTGGGAGGACACCGTGTGATTTCTCCGAGCCCGGAGAGGAAGGCAGGCCCTCACTAATGTATGCGCAGCTTCTGTGGAACTAAAAATAGCCATGATCTGAGGCTGTTCTTCCAGGATTTCACAGGCGCTCACCCAATTTTTAGCTCCTTCTCCTCAAAGGGATGGCAAAGCGAAGGCGACAGTCTCAGCCCTCGTGCGAAGCCGCCGCGTCGGGAGCTTTGCTCCAGGGATGCCTCTGACCCCTGCGGCACAGGGGAGCCGGGGATGTGATGCTGAACGCACAGTACGGGCTCTGTGGCGGTCCCTGGCAAGGCTGGGGTGGGCTCAGGCATCCCTGGTAGCTGCTGAGCAGCATCCCGAGGATTTTCTGGGAGTCCTGATGCCCTGCTCTGGATGCAAACGGCGGGCAGAGCACGCTGCAGCTGGCAGCGAGCCACAGCTCTGACCCTGGCAGCTCTGCAGCAGGCAGCAGCTTCTTTTCAGCTGCACCAGCTCTTCAAGAACCAGCTCCCCTTTTCCTAAGCAGAATCCTTTCCCCCTAAACCCTTCCTGGCTGCTGTTTCTCTGGCATGCTGTTTGAAAATCCCAGAGCATCCACCTCCTCAGCTCCACAAAGCCACTCTCCATGGAGGGTTAGGAGAGGCTTTGCTGCATGGAAAAGTCTTGTCTGGTGATTTCAGGTCCTGCTGAAGCATCTGTCACCCTGATGGCCGGGGAGAGAGTAGGTACTGTAAATTCAGGGAATGCTTTCCTAGAATCCATATCTCTTCCCTGATCTCCCAGTGACAGATGTGACCCCCTTGTCTTTTCCAGCAGCCAGAGTGTGGGAATGGAAATGTCTCCCTCTGAGTGAGGGAACAAATTCCCATTTCTGTTACTGTGATCGTGGGGTCCACGTTGGTTTTTGAGGGTTCAGAGCAGAGGCAATCTGCAGTGTTTGTTTGGATCTCTGGATCCACTACCCCAAACTGGTTTGTTACACCCCTCGGGAAGTGGGAAACCCCTAGAAGAAGAAGAAGAAAACCACAAGTTTTCCATGTCCAAGGGACTCACTGACAGGAAAAGTCATGGCTTTGCCCTCTCCTGCTCTGCATCCTCCACCAAGGGATCTCCGTGAGGAGATGAAGATGTGTCCCTGCCATTGACTGGTATCCCAGAGTAATGCCAACTTCTCCTCTCCTGAGATATCCCATGGCTCTGGTGAATCCACGATGCCAAATCATTTCTCAAGACCATCTGGGTTAAAACACTGTAATGTGACCCATCCTGTTCAAAGGGTGATGGGAGCTATTCCCATGTGCCTCTGAGCATCATGAGCTTGAACATTCATATTTTCGGAGTCCACAGGCATTTATTTGGGATTTTCTTTGGCATTTCAGGGAACTTCCCTGAAATTTCTCTTGCTCGGAGCCAAGACAAGTCAATCCAGACCCCTCGGCGTACTTTCAAGGCTTTCAGCTGTTCCTGCAGGACTTGCTGGATTGGGACCAGTTTTATTTCCACGAGAAGAGCCCCGATGCTAAACCTTATTTTCACAAACACACTTGAAGCAAAAACTCAGTCTGAGTCCAACTTCCTGGTCCCTGTGTAAAGCTGTTTAACAGCTTTGATTTAAAACAGAAGGCTTTGCCAGAGGCGATAGCACCGAGTGTCGGAGTATCCTTTAAGCAAATAAGCGTGTGCAAAACAGGGAAGGGACTGGGGTTTAAGTAGTCATAGGTAACTTAGGCGGGGAATCCGTGATAAAAGAGAGCATTTGGCTCAGTGCTAGGACCATCCCACGAGTGATAGATGCTGTGACATGTCTCTGCAGCACCCATCACTTGGATACCCTCTCCAGCAGCCCCTGCTGCTCTGCCTCCTGCTTCATGCAGCATGGAGATGGTTCCCACATTAAAATCACAAGGAAAGGGCATTTATGCCGTGGTGCTGGAAAGGTCCTGGGATTTGTTCTCCTGTTTTAGAGCTCTACGTCTCGCAAAATAATTGACAAGTGAAAACACAAACATGATTTCTACGAGCCTGGGTCGAGACAATGGTGGCTCCTGCTACAAAGCTATTCTCTGATTCTGTATTGATTTACTGAGCAGAGATCTGGAAATGGGGATTCTGCAACCTGGATATCCAAGGGAAGCCTTCAGCCATGGGGATGCAGCAAGGAGAGGCTGCCTGGCTGCTTCCAAGATCGGGGTTGTGGTGAATATGTCAACAACACATTCAGGACTATTTTTGCAAATAAATAAACACTGGGCAGGCTCTGGCTAAGCACTGATAGTTCAGTAACAGCCAGGCTGGGGAAAGATTGACAAATCAGTGCCAAAAAGTGGGGCTGTTTAGGGCTAACACTTCCTTATGGTTTGTTTCTCTTCTTCTGGTTGTGATCTTTCAGCCTGTGAGTCAGAGAAAATTACTCTGCAGCTGGGGAAGGAGAGCAGTCCCAGAGACAAACCCCAGAAACATCCCCCAGATGGAGCAACACGAGCAGCTCCTGCACCTTTGGCCTCTGGAGTTTTATCTGCAGTGATGCCCTTGCCCCACTTTCCTGCCCTGTGCAGCTGCTGGAGGTTGTGACCCCAGTGTCTGTCAGCAGGATGAAATCACACCTGCAGCCCTGCCTCTGCTCCCACAGTCCCAAATATCCACTTAAACCTTCAGCAAAAAGGGATTTGAACCAAGACCAGGAGCGCTGCCCCAGAGGAGGGGGTGTAGGTTTATGTCCCCTTTGCCTGGCACTGCCACCAAAGCAGTAATTTCAGAGGAGCCAGGCACATTGCTCTGGAATTATCAGTCACAGCACCCTGTTTCGTGTATCAGAACCCCCAAATTATCAGCCATGAGTTAAATCAGCCTGCAAATGCCAAAGCTGTGGAAGCCAGATCCTAAAAATCCTACAGTGTCATGATTTTATTATCTCTCTCCAACTATTTGATGGAATTTACTCTTTCCAAGGAGGGGATGATTTGTAGATTTTCTTCAAGTAGTGGAAGTGAGCTTGGGCTGAAAATCATTTCACCATCCCTGGGAATGTTCAAAAAACCTGTGGATGTGGCACTTGAGGACATGGTTTGGTGATGACCATGGTGCTGGGCTGATGGTTGAACTCAGTGATCCAAGAGGTCTTTTCCAAGCGGAATGATTCCATGATTCTGAAGTGATTTGGGTTAAATGTTGGAATAGGATGCCCAGAGGGGCTCTGGAATCTCCATCCTTGGGGATTTTCAAAACCCAACTGCACCAGACCATCCTTCTCTAACTTCAAAGTTATCCCCACTTGGATGGGAGCCTTGGTCCAGAGACCTCTAAAATCTCCTTCCAGCTGAAATTCTTGTATGGTTCCACGATACGATCCTTCCCAACATAAGTTTTACAAATCAGATGCATCTTTTGAGGTTGGTGTGCAGTAAAGCCATCTGTGCTTTAAAACAGCTTCAGACTGGTTTAGAATATGAAGTTGTAACAGTTTATCCTGTGCAGCAGAAGACTGGGACAATCATTCCTTCAAATAAAAAATTGCAGTTGAACACTTGGCAAAAAAGTGAGAGTTTCTATAACAAATTATTAATTCTTTAATAGGAGCTGATAGAAACAAGTAGATAAGACTTAGATCAGAAACTAGGGCAGGGCAGAAGGACTAAACCCCTTGATGAACCCGCTCCTTCTTGCATTTTATTCCTTTTTAGTTATAAACCATATGAGAAAATCCCCAAAAGTTGTTAGAAAGCACTGAGAACTCCCATTGTGAACATCAGGGCCCTCATGAAGGTCATCAAAATGATGATTTAAGTGTGTGTGGTTGGGATGACCTGTGAGGAGGCTGGATTAGAGTTTGTGCAGAAAGAAGGATCCATTTCTTATTTTTGAGGTGGGAAGTGATCTTTCCCAGGTCAGCACGGTTTCAGCCCAACACAACCAGCAGGGCTGTAAATAAGTCCTGCACACCTTTCAAGGCTCAGGCCAGACCAGGAACAATTCCCTAGAGATAATTGGGATGTATCTCCTTGCTCTGGAGGAGTTTGATGCTGTGGGAGCAGCCAGACAAAGCTGTGGAATATCAGCACCCGGATGGGACCTCATAATTCCTATTTGATACTCGAACTAGGAACAATAATAATCCATCTGTGAATCCTTATCACTGGCATGTGACATTATAACAAAGAAAACAACTAATAAATGTTGATATTGAGCACGTTAATGGTGATGTCAACTTTGAGTTTGTTTTTTTTAATAGACAGCGTTTCACTTTCATGCTCCCCTGTCCCTCCAGTGCTGCGTCTCCTATTCCTTTTATATCAGTTAGAATGAAAATAATTCATTAAAATTAAAAAAGCGGGCCAAAGCCGCAGCTGGGGTAAATTGCCAGAGCCCTGTGGATGCCAGCTCACTCCAGCTGAGATCTGGCCTCATGTAACCTCATTGTAAGGGGATGTTCAGGCAGCCTCTGCTCCGAGCCTTCCAGCCCAGCAGTTACACATGTCCTCGTTTCCTCCCCTCTGAGGAGTGGGATTTTAATCTGGGAACACCCTCCAGTACATGAGGCCCCTTGCAAGAGGATGAAGTGGCAGGAGGGTGAGCCCTCAGCTGAATGGCACCCCCCATTCCCAGACTCTTCCTCCAGGAGGGAGCACCAGGGAGAAGGTGGGTGCCATGAGGTGGTGCCCATCCATATGGTGTGTGTTGCTGCCACGTCACCAAGGTCACACGCACACTCCTGTAGTGCCGGGATGTATTTCTGAACATGAGCCAGCAGAGTTACAGGTGGCCAAGAAGTCCAAGGGCTTCCTGGATGGAATATCCAGCAATGGTGTGGCCAGCTGGACCAGGGCAGTGCCCATCCCCTGTGTTGGCACTGTGGGGACACCTCCAGACGTGGGGACAGTTCTGAGACCCTCCTGACAAGAGAGACCTGGAGGGGCTGGAGCGTGTCCAGAGAAGGGAACAGAGCTGGGGAAGGGGCTGGAGCACCAAGAGAGGCTGAGGGAGCTGGGAAAGGGGCTCAGCCTGGAGAAAAGGAGGCTCAGGGGGGACCTTGTGGCTCTGCACAACTCCCTGACAGGAGGGGGCAGCCAGGGAGAGTCAGGCTCTGCTCCCAGGGAACAGGGACAGGATGAGAGGAAATGGCCTCAAGCTGTGCCACATTGTGGCATCACCATCACATTGGGGAACAACCACCCATGGAAGTGTTCAAGAAGTGTGGATATGGCATTTGTGGACATGGTTTACGGTTGAACACGGTGGTGCTGGGTTGCTGGCTGGACTTTATCTTCGAGATGTTTCCCAGCCTCAGCGATTCTGTGATTCTGTGGTTGGGTCTGGCTGAGATGGAGTTTGTTTTCCCCACAACAGCCCCCACACTGCTGTGCTTTGCATTTGGAGCTGGGAAGGTGTTGGTAACACCCCAATGTTTTGGCTACCACACAGCAGTGCTCCCACAGCATCAGAGCTGTTTCTCCAACATTCCACCCCACCACAAGGCTGGGCATGAGCAAAATCCATTTTCCATATACCTGTACTAATAAACCGGGTAATTTCAAGGCCTTCTCATGGGCATTGCAGCTTCACCACTCCTGTGCAGGGCCAGGGGTTGGACTCAATGATCCTTGTGGGTCCCTCCCAGCTCAGGATATTCTGTGATTCCATGCCAAATTCTGAGTGTAATCATTAGATTGGTCCAGGCATATTCGGACTCTCCCAAGTCATCATAACCTGTGCAGGCTTCAGTAATCTGTAAGGGCCAGGGATCATTCCAAGTGCTGAATATGGAGGAAGTTTCCTGGTTTTGGAGGCTGAGAGAGTTCATTTCTTGTGTCTTGGTCCACTGGCCTCAGGAAAAGTGATCAGACTGTTATAGCCTGAGATTCCTGCCCTTGGTCAGCTTGTGGCCATGTGGGACAGGCCACCAGGACCCTTCTGTCCTCAAAGCACAGCCCAGGGCCTGTCCTGATGTGCCTTTCTGTGCTCCCACGACCCTTTTACACATCCACAACCTCCTCCCCTCAACCAGTCTGTTGCCAGAGGCGTCCTCCTACATTTCCTGGTGCTTCTGGGAGCCACCTCTGTGAATCCAACCGTGCCAAGGCCCAGGCGTGACCCTGCAATAGTTCACCCTGTAAAATTGTCAACAAAATCCCTGGAAATTTTGGCCAGGGCTAACTAAATGGACGTAGCCACAAGGAGTCAAGCCTTGCCAGCTGGCCGTGGACTGCTTCATTTCATGACACAAACCCAGAGCCTCAGCCTCCAGAATCCAATCCGTGTCATCCACATGGAGCAGCTTTTTCCACGGCGCTCAGGGTGGGTTGTGCTTTTTCAGCAGGAACACCTCCTCTTCTCCCTCCCAGTGAGCTCCTGCAGCTCTTTCCAAAGGTTATTTGACCACATCTGGTGGATTTGGCTCCTTAAAAAGGCACTTTGGTGCAGGGACAGCAGTGACTTTGACCCGAGCAGTTCGTGTGCTGCTGTGACATACGTAGTAAATAAGCGTGAGGGTAATTATACCAACAGGAATTCTGGGAACCCTGCCAGGAGGGAGGGGACAGCCAATCCTTTGTGCACTAAAAAAATTTTAAAAAAACATCACCCCAATCCCCCTCCCAACCTCAAATTAGTTCTATCTCTTGAGGCCGTGATGAGACTTAGAACTAAAAATACGCACAAATATACACACTCGTATATAAAAATAGCCAGCATTCAAAGAAAAAAAAAAAAAAAAAGCCCAAAGTTGGGCTCCTGTATCCAAAATTAAGCTCTTAAATAAATAAATTAGCCTGATTTTCAAAAGCACAGAGCAGTGAATGGTTTTCACTGACATAAGAGGAAGCATGGTGTTGCTAAAGATTGAAGATCAGGCCTGAATATGGATTTGCAACTCTAATTATAGAAGCCTGTTTGCTACCAGCTTGACCGAGAACAACGAATTTCAGGTGAAATGACATTGATTTTTTTTTTTCTTCTTTTTTCCGAGTTTGTCTACACTTAACCAGTGTTAGGAAAGGCTGGAAAGGCCCTCAAAGAAGTAAATAAAATACCACAAGGAAACGGATAAACTGGACTAAAACTGTTTACACCAGTTTTGTACATTCGTGTGAGGAAATAGGGTTAAGAATTATCAATGTTGGAGCTGGGTGAATTCTTAGGTTGATTAATTAAGTGGGTATTTATTAATTGGTGAAAGCCCAGAAGGTAGAAATATTACTTTTCCCAGTTATTCTCACAATCCACTGGCATCAAGAAGGAATAGGATTTTAGTCCTCCCTTTCCTCTCTTTGCCAGATTGGGGTCTGAAGGATGCTGAAGACAAAGCACCGTATTTTTTCATGGATCAAAGAGAGTAAATAGGGAAATGTATTTACCTTTAGCTGCAAATGGTCCTTGGAGCTGCTTTGCTCACACTGTCCAACATTTCCCAAGGGGTTCCTGAGGTCACAGTGATACCCTGAGAGGCCTCCTATAAACAGAGACTAGACAGGAGTAAGGGAATAAAGGTAGGTATTTATTTGAAAGGCCTTCAAAGGTACCCCTGGGGAGCCAGAGGCTACTGCCAAGATGGACCCTGAGATGGACAGCAGCTCACACTTTTATAGGTTTGGCTCATTTGCATATCACAGTTAATTCTCCAGTTAAAGGTTCAGTTTAATGATGTAATTCCCCTCAGCTTGCCACCCTCTCAAAGGCTTTTGGTTTATGCTTTTTGGGCCTAGGACGGTCTGGGTGTCCTTGGAGAGCAGGCCCAGAGAGGCTTCGTAGAGACCTAGCATGAGAGAGCAGAAGTGAACAGGCTACAAGAAACTTCAGAGTTACACACTGGGCAGTACAGGATTTGAAAAGCATAAAAGTTAAAACCTAAGGCATCAACAGTCCCATAGGATAGGGACAGAATTGTCCTTTGGGGTCAGATTGGGCAGGGCTGGGATTTTTGGTGTGAAGGAATTATGTCCACCCTGGCTAGAGGAACATCAGCAGGTAGGGCTGTGCTCCATTCATGTGGTGTTTAGAGGCAGGGGACAGCACTAAAAGATCTGGGGTTTGATGCCAAAAACACTTTGAGAGCACCTTTTTGGTGCTCTCTGACTCGGTTTTCCCATCCATGAAGAGGCACAATGCAGGTGACCTTTGCCAACAGTGAGGGAGAACTTGGTGTTTGTGCCATTGCCACTGATGGAGACAGGATCAGGGCATTGTGTCAATCCCATGTATTTGAATGTTTTTCCGTGCCTTCTGCCTCCATGAATTGGTGTCGTATCCTCTTTCTGTGGCCAGTAAGAAAAATGAATGCTTAAACTGTGTGGATGGTGATGAATCCCTAGAGATTCACCCTAACCCCAGAGACCCAGGAGAAGTCATTGCAGGACATTGTGTCCCTCCTGGAAATTTCTTCTGATTCTTTTTGAGTGGCTCAATGTCATTGTTGCAGTTTGGTTCAGCCAACCTGGGGGGCTGGGAAAAGTAAAGATGGTCTTAAAAATAACCCAAAAATTGAGAAAGCTGTTGGAAACAGCAATGTGGGAAAGTAGAGGTGTAGGAAATGTGCACTGTAAGAAGGCAATTAGAGAATTTTTTTCTGGAGGAAAGGAGGCTCAGGGGGGACCTTCTTGACTTCTTCAACTCCTTGCCAGGAGGGTGGAGCCAAGGGGGGGTCGGGCTCTGCTCCCAGGGAACAAGGGACAGGATGAAAGGAAACAGCCCCAAGGTGCACCAGGGAAGAAGCAGGTTGGACATCCAGAAGAATTTCGTCAGGGAAAGGGTTATCAGGCAGTGGAAAGGGCTGCTCAGGGAGGTGGTGGAGTCCTCATCTCTGGAGAGACTTAAAAACCATGTGCATGTGGCACTTGGGGACATGGGCTAGTGATGGACTTGGCAATGCAGCAAGAATGGTTGAACTCGATGATCTTAGAGGTATTTTCAAACCTTAATCATCTATGATTCTATGGAACTGTGAATTTTTTTAGTCTGGAGAAAAGAAGGGTTTACATGGCAACTATGTGCAAACAGGTGAAAGGCTGCTGCAGGGTGAAAACCAATAAATTCTTCTTGTCCGTGGCTGAGGTAATGAGAAATGAGTGGTTTAACCTTCTGAAGAAAGGTTTAGGTTTTGTGAACCAGCAGGAATGGGAGCTTCTGGGGAAGCGGAGACCATCCAAGACCACAGGACAGATTTGGTGGAAAGAGTTTGGCAGAGGTGATGAGGGGCAGCACCTTATGGGCAGCACCACTCGGCTTTTGGTGGCCCTGTGTCGCTGACATTCTAAAAACCATTGCATTCTCCTTTTCTCTGCTTTCTCCTTGAGCCACGACACTCTCTCTGACTTTGCCGTTGCAGCTAAACTGCATTTATTTAATTCCTGGCATGGGTGAAGGGAAGGCAGGATCCCTGTGCCGTGCTGCAGCTCCTGGGGTTGGGGTCTTCCCATGGAAATGCCAAGTTCAGGTGGTGGATTTGGGCGCGTTGGGAGAGCAGGTGCTCCACGGCCATTTCCATCCCACTCGGGGTCTGCTGTGGATGTCACACCAGTGTCACCAGTGTCGTATGTGACTGGCGTAGCATTTTCTCGAGTGTCGAGCCCCATCTGGTGGCTTTCCTGCGTCATTTTTTTTGTGTCTTTGCAGTTCTCTTTCGGGATTTTTCGCCTCCTGTGCCAGTCAGCTGCGAGCGGGCAGGGAGGATAAGATGCTGGAGAAAGGGCAGGGCTCGCAGAGCTGCCTCTGCTTCTCTCCCAGCTCCCCATCCCTGGGTGTAATTCGGAGATCCAGAGGCTCTCCAGGCTTACGTCCTTCCCTCCTGCTCTCCCCGGCTGTGCAGTCTCGCCCGAGTGGCAGGGAATGATCTAATCGTTTTGGCCAAACCCCAGTTTGTGCCGTGAGCCCCTCCCAGAGCCTCCAGAAGGCGCTTCATCCCACTGCCGTGCTGGCAGCGGAGCTGGGACAGATGAACAGTCCCGGGAGGGGACATTTCCCACTACTGACTGGCTTGGGTGACCAGCTTTAGGGTCAGCATTAGGTGAAATGGTTCCCATCCCAAACGAGGTTACAGCTACCGCTCAGGATGAGAAGGAGGAAGACCCAATATTAGGTTGTCAATCCCTGGAAGTGTCCAAAGCCAGGCTGGGTGGAGCTTGGAGCAACCTGGGCTAGTGGAAGGTGTCCCTGCCCATGGCAGGGGGTTGGAACAAGATGGTCTTTAAGGTCCCTTCCCACCCAAACCATTCTGTGATACCAACAAGCATTAGAAAGGACCCTGTTAGGGGTCTTTTCTTAAATGCCACAAGTCCTGAGACAGAGGCAATGGTCGAGCTGTGCCTGTCCATGCACGAGACACCTCCTTCTACTCCCTCATTGCCCAAAGTCTCAAAGCTGACCAGTGACAAACTGTGGCCTTTCACATCTGTGCATCACATGTGCTGCAGGTGAAGGTGGGGTCTCGTTGCTCCACCTGTGATGAAATTGGGTCAAATCCAAGAATCACAGAATATTCCGAGCTGGAGGAGACCCACAAGGATCATCAAAGTCCAACTCCTGGACAACTTCAAGGATCCTGCAATGTGCCTGAAAGCATTGTCCAAACACTTCCTGAGCTCTGGCATCTATGAAAGAAGCTCCTTACCAGAGTGCTGGAGGGGTTTAGATGGTCTGCCAAGTATTAGGACCAGTATTTGTTAAGTAGCTTCTCTTCTCGTGATGAAAATTAGGTGAGGGAGTTGTTTCTTGTGCTTCCCAAGCATTCTCAAGCCTTCCCCAGGCTTCACATTTGGGGGGCATTGTTGGGGTCCCAGGGCATCAGTTAAAGTTTTCCTACCCTTGCAATACAAAACCCACTTCATTATACGGTTTCGTTCTCAGGGCAGCATCCAGTTTAAGGCTGAGCTTGATGGTCTTGGAGGTCTTTTCCAACATTAATGACTGGTTGGACTCTAAAAGTGCTCCTCAGATCTTGCAGGAGAGAGTGGAACTGTGCAGCCCCCGATGTCTCCTCAGAACCCCAGTCCCCCCAAACAGGTTTTGCTACAAGTCAACAGCTCACGCCCAGTTTTCCCTCCTGTTTCCTGCAGGTATATCCGAACTATGTACCTGGGGATCCAGAGCCAGAGGCGGAAGGAACACCAGCGGCGTTTCTACTGGGCTATGATGTACGAATATGCAGACGTAAACATGCTGCGCCTCCTGGAAACCTTCCTCGAGAGCGCCCCTCAACTGGTGCTACAGCTCTGCATAATGATCCAAAAGAACCGTGCAGAAACATTACCATGTAAGTGGCCCCCTCTTCCCCATCTTTCCAGCCTCTCCCCTCTGACCCCAGTGCTCAGCAGCTGATGGATGTGTTGCTCACTTCCCACACCCCTGGCTGGGGGCTGCCGCTTTGGGACAAATCTCTGCTGCGTTCGCTGGGTGAAATTTCTTCTCGTTCCTCTGAGGAAAAAAAAACCAACTCAGTGTCAAGGAAAAGATGGGATTCAGCTCTTCCATGCCCAGTCCAGGCGAAAGGAATGATGGTGTTGTCAGGAGGAGGCGGGCAGGCTCTGCTGCTGTGGCACCACTTGCTTGTCGCCTGGCACTGGGCAAACAGGACCATTCCCTGGCTCAGTTTCCCTCCCTACATAAGTAGGGTGATAAAACTGGCCAGATTTGAGTTTGTGTTGTGAGGACAAATGGTTCAATGCCTATGCAATGCTCTGATGGTGTCAAGTGTGAAAAAGGGGCTTTCTTTAATAGCTAAATGCTGTAGGACCTTTTTTGATGAGTGCCCAGGAATTAAGGTCTTGTCATTGGTACCATGGTTCTCACCAAGCCCAGGAAAAGAGAGGCATGAGGCAGTGGAGGGGACTGTGTAGGGACAGAGAGGTAGTGGAGGTTTCAAAGGCAGACAGATGAGATGAGGCTTGGAAGCCACCACAGGGAATATTTTGCCAATTCTGATACCCATCCCTGCTGTGATGTGCTGAGCACGGGGCATCTGTCCCAACTGAGAGGGACATGGCCCTGTCCCAGCCCTGGGATGAGCAGCTCTCCCAGCCCATGGCCATGCTGGCAGCCTGAGGGTGACCAGCCTGAGGGAAAATCGTCCTTTCCAAGGACCAACAGTGGAGCTGCTGGGTTATTCAGCCCCTGCTCAGTGCACACACCAAGGGTGACACTCAGCTTCCCAAAGACAGCCTGGTTGGGCCCTGTCATTTCTGAGGAGTTTTTGGAGCTGAGGTGGGATCTGAAATTTGAATTCTCTTTGGGGTTAAATTTTGCTGGTTTTGCCAAGGTCACCACTGATCTACAGCATCAGGAAGCCTGACCGTTCTCCCTTTCCTCTGTACTTGCAGCATGTCCATCACAGTTGTTTATAGAGGCCTCCCTCCTCCTATTTATGCAGTCTTTTCCTGAAACCTCTCATCACGAGCTCTCCAGGCCTCCAAAGTGCTGACATGATGAATATGCCTTTCTACAACTCCTGCTAGAACGGCTCACATTTGCCAGCCCCCTTTTCCTGCTGCTTCCAACGTTATTAACCCAACTGAAAATGCAGAAATCACAGCCCAGGAGGTTTGCCAGGGCATTCTGCAGATTGTTGGACCCGCCGCAGAAAGCACCGGGGTGAAGTTTGTTGGCCTCTGTTGTGCTGCGAGTCAGACAACGCGGGAGAATAATCCCTCCAGGCTTTCAAATCCGTGGCTCTTCCACTTTGCCACTTCCAGGCGCGGCTGCCTAATCCACTGAACGAGCTGCATCATTTTTCCAGCATCCCCCTCCCCTCCCTTTGCCGGCTTTGCAGTTCCTCCGCTCCTCCAGCGCGCCGAGCCGGCTGCGCTCTCTCTTCCAAGGCAGCGCACGTCCCCGCCTGCCTCCCCGAGCCCTGGAGGGCTCTTTGCCTGCCACGCTCCAGCAGCCGAGCTCGCCGGGTCCCCGGTGCATCCTCTCCCCGCATCCCTCCCCGCCTGTGCCAGGGATGCGGGCGCTGATGGATGAGAGCAGCGGAGCTTGCTCAGCGCTCCTTGACTCCGGTGCAAGGTTTCCTAGAGCTCCTCCATGCCCGTTCAGTGCTTCTCTCTTCCTCCTCCTCCTCCTCCTCGCGGCCGGTCCATAATGATATAAAAGCAAATTAAATGCTGAGAGGAGCTGTTGTGAAAGGGAGCATCAAAGATTTTCCCTTAAAGCAGGCGGAAAGCAAAGGGAGATGGATACTGTTAGGAAGGCAGTGTGTTTAAAAATCAAATCAAGTCTCTCCTGGCTCATCGAGTCTGTGGGAGCGTGGCTCGTCACAGGAAGGGACCAGTTCTGCCTTTAAACAGGGACAGCATCCGCTGCATCCCTGAGGGATGCACACTGGAAAAACGGCCCAGGGAAGGGCTTAAAAGCCCAGCTACAGCCCCTGCTGATGTGTCCAGACTTCAGCTGCTTCCATACATCCCCACAGACTCTTATGGATTCATTTAGTGCCAGACAAGGTCAGTTCACCATTTCCTGTGGCATACATCCCTCCTCCGAGCCCCAGCCCTACCTGCTCTTTCGATTGTAATTCCAAGCCCAGGCTCCACTTTTCCCCAAATAGGTCAACTCCTATTTAAGGAGCTTTAAAAAAGGGAGTTACTGGAATGGCTATCAGGAGGTTTTGCTTTTGTCACCTAATTCCTGTGTAAGAGACCTGTTGAGGAAAGAAGAGTGAACACACTGGAGGTCTTTACTCAGACCCAGAGCATCTCCTCCAAAGCATTTCTGCATGGTGGCAGAAAGGGCTGATCTTGGAAGAATGAGTAGAAAGGGATACGACCAGGATAATGCTTAATTTCCTGGGTTGCAGTCTACTGAGTGGGTGGAAAAAAGAAAAGCCTCATCATGCCTTGCAAGAACTATTTGACCCTGAGAGGTACCTGTGTGAGAGGGTTGGGTAGGACCTGTGTCTGTTGTTCCTTCAGCACTCAAAGAACGGAGCAGTTTCACCCAAAAGTGAGAATCTCCAGCAGCAGAAGTGCTGGAGCTGGAATTGAGCTCAAGACCTAGCCTCAGTAAAGCTTGGGACAGGACCCCTGGGATTTCATGGGGGTCAGGATTCATTCCTTGATCACATCCCCAGCACATGGCAGAGCAGATTCCAGCTTAGCTGTCCTTGCCTGAGGAAGAACAGAAAAGAGCACGGAGAGAGAAGAGGTGAGAACTCCGTGTGCTCCATCAGGTGGGTGGTGGAAGGTGCACACTGAGAGCCCGAGCTGGAATTCTTTGGCCGGTGGAGCAAATGGATCAACAGCAGCTCCTGAATATCCACATGGGAGGAGCTGGTGTTGGTAGGCAGGGCCTCTGGGAAGGATTCATGTGCTACAACCAGAGCTGGGTGAGCCCAAAACAGAGCCAACAGAAGGTGAGGGAAAAAGTATGGATCCAATACATGGATCAGCCCATGTCCAAAGCAGCTCAAGGAGGTGGGATGAGGTGCTCAACCTCCAGCAGCACCTTTCTCCAGGGAATCTGGACAGAAGTGATACATTTAGACATATCCTTAGGATTAGGCTAAAGGAGGGGATGGGATGCTGGAGAGGATGCAGCATTGTCCCTCCGTCACCCTAACTGTGCCCAAGGTTTAGGAGAGGATGAAAGGGTGTCCATCTCTCAGGCTCTTGGGCAGTGATGCCCAGAGGGCTTCCCCTGATTTAAATCATGTATTTGAAGGGGGAAACATAACATTAACAACAGAAAAAGCCAGATCCTCATTCCATAATCACTCCCAGCAGATAATCCACTTCATTCCTTGCAGAACAAACCATCCTTAACCCACTCCACCCCTCAGAGGTGCCACTGCCTCCACGCTGAGTGGGAAGGAGCAGATCAAACAAGCTTAAAGGAGACACCCAACCTCTAGGCTGGCAGGGAGGTGAGAGGGATTCCAGTTTTTCTGGCATAAATCTCCTCTTAAAGAGGTTTGCTTTCACTTAAATTTTTTTTTCACATGGCTTCTTTAAGGCTTAATGAGATTTAGCAGAAGCCCCAACGTCCTTCCACTCATGTCACGAGTTCTTTACACAAGGATTTCTGCCTGCATGAGGCTGCAGTTTTCAGCACAGGGTCTCTCCCTCCAAGAAAAGCCACATCTCTCCACAGATGCTGTGTCCACCTCCTCGATAACCCTGCAGCTGATCTGAAAGAGATTTGCAGCACAAACCTTCCTTTCACAAAGTCCTGCTGGAATCTCTGGAATTTTGGGAGGTGTCTTCACTTTCCACAGCCCTCAAAAGTCGGCTGAAGATGCTCATGTATTTAAGGAAAAGCAACATTAATGTATGGGGCTTGGGGGGTCATTTTTTTTTTTACACAGAGTGATACAAATTAGGCATTAAAATGGGTTTCAGATATCTGAGCTACACAAGTGTGCTGGCTGCAGAGTTATCCTGGTGGAGTTTGCAAATCATCTTGTCCCTCCCAAAGCAAAGTCCTATTTTTTAATCATCTTCTCTCTCTTCTGTACCATGTCTGGGGGCCGTTTATTATAATTTATGATCCCTTTTTGCAGGGGCAAACTAAAGATGATTTTCCCTGTCACTTAGTTTAGAAGACTCAGATGGTCAACTGAGTTAGAATGGGACCTTCAGCCTGTAGGTGCTCAAAAAAGTGATTTTCAAATGGCATCAACACTGGCCTGAATGTAACTGAAGAGACTAAAAATCCCAATGTCTCCAATGAAAGTGGGGAAGAGACTTGTGAGATTTGAAATTTCGTCCTTTTCACCACATGAAGGAGCACTAAAAGTTTGTGCAAGACCCTTCATGCTGGTCTGGGCCAAGCAAGTGTGTCCAACAATGCTCAAACAGGAATCCAAACTCCCAAATCCAATCTCTGTGACCTCACAACACAAAATTGTCCCCATTTATGCAGAGTCCCATAACCTCATAAATAAATTAGGGTTCATTCTACACAGGCACCAGATCCCATGGGGATCAGTGCAAAATTCAATACGGCGTCTGCAGATTCTGTGTGGGAAAGTCCTATTTCTCCAAAGCAAAAATTCTCTTCCAGACTGATGCATTTTTCCTAAGATCCACCAAGAAAACGGAATTGTGTGACTAAAGAAGTCTTTGCCTTGTAAAGTCCTCAGTAACAGGAGATGGCTTGGGGACAAGATCTACCAGAGTCACACTCTGGGCTTTGGCTCAGGTTCTGAGACAGATCATGAGGAAAAAGAGATGCTAAAACTTTGCCCAAAGGCACATTTTCTTTTTTTCCTTTTTTCTCATGTCATTCCTTGGGGATTAAAAGAAGTGGGAGACATCCATCACCCAGCCCTGTTCTCCTGTGACAGAACAGAAAAGCAGTTGCTCATTGCCATGTGGGAAAGGGACCCCACCAGTCGTGTGCTTGCCGGACGATCTGGGATAATCTGCCTTGAAAATTTGTCCTGACTCCACCACAGTTTCCCTTTAAATGTTCACCAGCAGCCCAAGGAGGCCCAGATAGCTCTGAACTCATAAGCAGCTCACCTGGGAGGCCACTCATATGACTCCAGTGTTCTGCCAGACTGGGGCATATGGCTCTGTTCCTGCCTTCCCCTCCTTCCCACCAAAGCCGGATGACAGGGAGCAATTTGGTGCCCTGCTGGAAACGAGCTGCTGGTGCCCGGCCAATTCCCAGCAGCATCAAAAAGCCATCTCCACAGTTGGCAGTGGCACCGAGGACGCCTTGCTCTGGCGTGCTGAGAGCAGGCCAAGCCTGAGGCACGCTGGCATGGGACAGCTTGTCCCATCATCAGCCGTATCGTCCCAGCGCGGTGGGATCCAGGAGCCTTCGGAGCCAGGGACAGCTTTTTTATTTTTTTCCAATGGGATTTGGAGCCAGCCCAAAGAGAGACATCATCCCTTCGCCCATCCCCACCTGCAGCTTCTCTGTCCACCACCTTGCCGTGTCTCTGGCTCTTATTTTTGGAGCGCTGATAAAACCCCGTCTGTTCCGTACCACGTGTCACCGTCACACACAGGACACGGCACAGCCAGGAAAGATGAGTCACCATTCACGGGACAGTGCTGGCAGGGGGCCAGTGCTGCCAATTTTAGGCTTTGTCAGGCTGTGGTAATCACTGGGAAGGGGTTACATCATCAGAGCACTACACCAGCATTAGCTCATGCTGTTCCCAGGAGCTGCGGGCCAGCCGGGAAACTGAGGCAGGGAGAGAGGTTTGGCTTCTTGTCAAGCAGATTCCAGGCAGGAAATTCGGGGGGTTTTTTGGGTAATTCCATGCTGCAGGCTTTCTGGAGATACCTCTCATGGGAAATTTGGGATTAGAGCATAGGAAAAGGTGCTGTTGCTTAGTGAAATACAAGGGAATTCAATTCTTTTTAGCTTCAGGTTGCTCCTCTGTGGGGTTCTCATCAGGCATGTAGGAGAGCATGGATAAACAGGACCTCTGGGATGTGCAAAAAACCATGGAGAAGATGCCAGACCACTCTGTACTTCTGCCCCTGATGGAGGTGGAGCAGTTCAGGTTGATGCAACTCAAAATCTCTGAGTTTTGAAGGAAAGAATTCTCTCATATCAGAAGCTATTAATTGCTTTTTAATGATTAGCTTGGGGTGACAGTCCTGAGTCTGGGCGTGCAGCAAAATTACTGAGTCAGTAGAAATCTCCTGAAATGAGATGTCCTAAGTGGCATTTGACCAACCTCATGCTCTCAGTGCCCTCAGAACATCCACATCTTCACGCAGTCAGTCACTGAGGGGGGACAGCCACCAGGTATAGGAGCCCCTGTCTGATGTACGTCAAGGTCCCAAAGACCTTGCAAAAGGTAAAAAGACCCAGGAGATAAGCCAGGACGAGCATGTGTGGACACCAGGTTCTGGCCTGCTACCCATCACTTAGGTCTTTGCAGAGTGTACAAAACGTGGGAAGCAGAGGAAGAAAGAGTTTCCTGCTGTTATCCTTGGAAATCAGTGTCCCTGGTGCCTTCAGCTACCCCACTGCGAGACAGCACCAGCTGCACCACATCCGTTTTTGTCACTTTGTCACTCCCCCTCACAGAAATGCTCTGCCAGGCTCGCCTCATTGATGCCAGCCCTGTGTACTCTCCAGGAATGTTGAGATGCTCCTTCTTTTCCAGAGACCAGTCCCCTCTGCTGGGATTATGCTGAGGCAGTTCCACCAAAGGGCCCCTACAAAACATCAGAGGTTTGTAAACCATAAGGTTACAAAGCGTGCACAGCTGACACATCTCTGAGACCTCTTTCTTTGGCCAGTGAGCATGATCCAAGCTGCGTCCCTTCCTCTTTCCCATCAGGCCAAAATCACTCCCAGAACTGGGATGAAGTTATTTCTCTAATGTCCTGCAGGCTTTCTGTGTCCAGGCCAAGCCATCTGCCAGAGGAGGTTTGCAGGATCCCTGTTTGGTGCTGTCACAGACCCTTTGAAGCGTTGCCTTGATGTTGTCTCATCTCCAAGGAACGGCCCGTGGGAGTTGTGTTTTTAGCAGGAAGTTCCTCCATGAAGCCCTGGCAGGAGATGTTGCTTCCCCAATCTGGGGACAAGTCTGTTGGGTTTCATCCCTGCTGATAAACCAAAACGCATCAGAACGTGAGCACAGCCACCAGATCTTGTTCATCCTCTGCTTCGATTATCAGCACCGCCCTTGGCACATTTTTAGCTGCTGGCAGCCAACACCAACCCAAACAATTCCCATGCCTGGCTCAGGTGATGGCAAGAACAATTCCCACCAAGCACTCTGGACCACCCTGTTTTGGAGGCTGGGACAGAACGTAGCAGTCAACAGAATGAGGCTTGGCTTAGTTGCTGCTCTCTGGGCACAGGGTCCAAAGCTGCCTCAGGTCTGTGCTAAGGAAAAAGGGATTCTCATGGTCACTCTCTGAAGCAGACTCAAGCAGAACTCCTTGGGCTTTCCTTTCCAGCAGGGGAGCAGGTGCTGCTCCCCTCTTTTTCGGAGTATTTTAGCCCCCATTTGCAGGATTACAGCATCCTTTCAACTTGTGGTAGGCAGATTTACATCCTTCCCAATGGCTGCTGTTCTCATCCGAATTAAAACAACAACAACAAAAAAAGGAATGGCAGGATAGAGGTGCTGCAACAGATGTCAAATTGCAGCGTTAAAATGTGCATATACTGAGCATGTTTGTGGAGTCCTGTGGTTTCATGCCAACCATCCCTACGCAGAACATAGAAATGGGTGGGAAAAATTTTATTCTAAATGGAGCCATGTGTTGTTTTTCTTAGCAAAAGGGGTTTTTTCCCCTGTTTCAGTGCATTCCAGTAGTTCCTTGCGGTGTGTTTCTCTTCTAAGGGTTCCTAACGGTAGAATTCAAATATCATTAGGTCTGAAAAACCTCAGTGTAGGAGGCTCCTTCTGATATTTTCAGGACTCAAACTGGAAGCAACTCTGCTGGATCTGATACACTCAGAAATCTTAGCAAAGAATTGGCCACTAGAAGTTGTAACTAAAGTGTCCTTCACAAAGAGCCAGCTGTTGAATGTGCAATATGATTTTTCCTCCAAGAATAATCCCTCTTGGATTTTGCCATCTTATTCTTACCAGCTGAAGTAATCACGTTTGGGGTGGGGGTTTTGTGCCTTTTGTTCTAGAAAGACTGTTTCATTTAGAAAAGGGACAAAAACTAAGTCCTCAACAGCAAATAGCAATGGAAGTTTCTAGAGAGGGTTGTGTTCCTGCCAGGTTGAACCAGGTTTGTGTGAGACTGTCCTGCCTTCTAACACTGCCAACAAAGAGGGATTTTGTTCTGCTTGCAGAGAGTTGAGTCCTGTCCTTGCTGGAGGTGTTGTCAGAACATCCTGGTGGAGCATTTCCAATGAAAACTCTTGGGGTCTCTGGAGGAGCTTCACATCCTCTCATCTGTGGTTGTTCATTTTTAGGGGCTCAGGTGGGGTTCTTTTCCAGTGTCATTCTGAGACAGCACTTAAAGACTTCAAATTAACAGGGACTTAACTCAAAAGTCTTTATAATTACAGTGATGACTGTGCAGAGGGCACCTCGGCCTGAAAAGAGTGGCAATTCATGCAGCTTTTGACAAAAATAGACACGAAGAGCAGTTCTCATGCTCTATTTCCAAACAAGCTAATCTGTGCCCGGGAAATCCTGGCTGCTGCTTTCCCAGCACATTTCTAATGCAGAATTAACCCAGGTGATTGGTGCCTGGAGGGATTTAGACCAAGCTCAGGGCAGATCATCTCTCCTTCATGTCTCTAGGTCATCAGAAGACAGAGATGCACACGGCTGTTGGTTCTGAGTGTCAAGTTCAATTCCATCCCTGCCCACACAAGAGTCAGGGATTCATGGGATCCCTGGACATCCCATGTCCTTTGGAGGATGCACTGGGAAAAGGTGGACTTGGGCATGGTGGGAAAATCCTGGAGAGATTTTGGCACTTGAGTCCTCGCTGCTGGGGTGTGGGTTACTGGTCCATATGAACCCTAATGTAAGTGATAATGGCTGCTCTTCTAATTGGAAACACCATCCATGCAGCCCCACACTGACATCGAAAACACCATCAGTAAGATTAATAAGAATTCTGATTCCAAAAATCACACAGGAAAGAACTGCTCTGCATGAACACCCTCAAAGTAGCATCTGCTGAAGTGGGAGCTCTTTCAGTTTCTTTTGCTGAAAGGAAAACAGTGAATTCTTTCCATTCCACTTTCTTAACATTTAGGGGAAGCTTCAAAATGGAAGAGCCATTTCAAACTAAATAGTGTTGTGTTATAAATAATTTTATATCGTTTATGCCACACCAGCAGGAACTCCAAAAGTAAGACTGTGTGTCTCTCTACTCTCTGACTGCCTCCAGCTTCTTTAGGACTGAGTCTAATCACCAAACTCACTCCAAATTCCTGAATGGAATTCTTAGACACCTGCCATGCATTGTTACCCCTGAAAAATGTGTTTGTGTGTTGTCATTTCCTTGAGCTCCACCATTAGAGTCCCATCAGAGGCTCTGGTGGCTGGATGGAGGAGTTTCAGAAGAGGCTGCTCTGCAGAAGGCAGGATTTGTCTCTGGCTCTAGCAATGGACTCACACTGACATTTTCCTCAGGCATAATTTTGGGAACATAGCTGAGATCAGATTCCTGGAACGATTACCCCATCCTGCTAAAATAACATTTTTTTCTGGCAGAAAGCTGTCCCCACATCTGTATTACACCTAAGCTCTACCTGCCATGCCTGGGCTTCCCAGAGCTGTCCAGACACAGCAGCCACCTGGACTAATTTCCTCTGCCCAGCCTGAAAAATCTGATTATATGAGAGGCTTCCTCTCCAGGAGTTGAGGAGTTGAACCAAAGGTCTTCCACATTATTTTTAACATGATGAAAAGGATTACATGACCATGGTTGTGATAAACAGAGGACTGTGATCAGATTTGTCTATACCTGTAACACAGTGTTGGAGCCCAAGCACTGGCACTCAGATGATTGTGCTAAGTTGGTCTCTTTTTGCCAGCCAGCCCTTTCCCAAAGCTTTCCCAGGCATGAGAAAACAAATTCACATAGTCCAGGAACCATTCCCATGAGGCAGATTGGATACAGCTCCTGAGGGAGTTTAACAGGATGGGCATGGCAGGCTCTGCCAGCTGGGCTCAGGGTCAACAAACCTGGTTCTGTTTCTCCTTTGTGGCTCAGACACCACCACCAGGTTCTCTTCCCCTGCCTCCTCCTCCTCTGTGCTGTTTTTTATGAGCTGTTCTGTGGTGACAAGTCACCACACTGGATCAAAGACCCCAGTTAGCCAAGTGAGGTGAGGCTTGTTTGTGGATCTGTGCCTATACAGGGACTGAGATTTCCCCTAAGAGCTGCCAGAAATGTTCCAGCTCTGGAACAGGTGTCAGCAGCTTTTTTCCCCAAATAGGTACAGCCTGAGATACCTGCAATCAGCATCCTGGGAAAGGGGCAAGGCTGTTATGGTGATGCCATGATGATTTTTTGCCTTTTCTTTTATACCCCTTTTATACCTTTTTATAGCTTTTGTATTCTTAGTGTTTTTTTGGCCTACATTCTTAGACTTGTTTGTCATGCTAGGAGACTAAACATCTTAGATCAGAGTGCACCAGACCCCAAGCTCCTCTCCAGAACACATTTTGTAAACTGAGATAGAACCATCCAGGGGAAGGCTCCTTGGGGAGCCTTTGAGCCTCATTCGAGCCTCTCACTGGGGAATTTTTGATAGATATGCTAATTAGTAAGGCCTATGATGCTATACCAGTTTTGTGTGGGTGCATTGTGGTGTGCATTTCGGTGCATTCCACCTGGATGTAGTGCACCTAAGGATCCTTAAAATAAATACAGAGGTAAACTCCCTTTTCCCTTCTGACTGTGTTTGATTCTTGATTTTAAGACCAGGAAAAGGCATCAGTGGAAAGCAAGAAGTGGATTTTCACGCTGATGAGGGCTGTGTACCCACAGGCCTGTTGACACCAGCCTTCTCAGTGATGTAACAGAGGGATGTTGTCTTTCTCCTGCCACTTGAGGATGTTGGTAACTCTGTCTGGCTGTTCTAGGATGACCTCTGGCTGACCATAGCACCCTTCTCACTTCAGAAGGGTGTCAGGGGTTGTTTTTCCTGTCTGGCCTTCAGTGGTATAAATTCATTGTGTTGTGTCTCTTGAATTTCCCCACATCATGTTGGGTCTGTCATCTTCTGCTCTGCATCAGCCACTGTGGGTTATTCTGCTTGTCTAGGAGCCAGGAATAGGTTTCATCAATCCTCCTCTCTCTCCTCTCTTAACCTTGCTGAGACTCAGTGTTCCCCTCAGACCTCTCGTGGGGACTCAGTAGATGCCAAACCACTGCTACCTACTATTCATCTTTCCCAATTCTTCTTTGGTTATTTCAGTTCAAACACCATCCCTGGAAGTGTTCAGGGCCAGGTTGGATGGGACCTGAGCACCCTGATCTAGTGGAAGGTGTCTCTGCCCACAGCAGGGAGGTGGAACAAGATGAGAGTTAAGGTCCCTTCCCTCTCAAACCATTCCATGATTCACCAGGTAGAGTCAATGGAGAGACAGAGGCATTTCCAGACAGCTCATCCCACATCTCAGACAGCATTCCTGGGGCGAGATAAACACTGAGCATGTGATGGACAGGACATCTTCATACAGAGGGTTTCAAAACAGGGGAGAAGCTTTGCCAGTCCTGGTGTGGTGGGTGATGGCCAACATTTTGAACAGGAGACAGACACTTCACAGAGGTTATTCGAGGACAATCCCAAACTGAGGGTGGATTATCCCATCTCTGCTTGGCCCGGGGTGCTCGTGCCTCCCACAGCAGGATCAGTCTCTGGCTTGCATCCAGGAGGAGATACAAGACTCGATGGCTGCAGGGTCAGAGCTGGTTTGGAGTGCCCGAGTTCACCGAGGACATGAATAGGAGGAGACACGACAGAAGCAGCCGAGATAATGAGAGCACAGATCAGACGAGTGTGGCCAGTCACCTCTTCCTGCAGCAGGGAAAAGGGGGCACTGGGGACAGCTGAAAAGCAGAAGGATGAAAGGGAAGGAAAGCAAGGCCTCTGGAAACACAGTCCCTGGTGGCCCCATGGACGTTTCCTCAAGGCAGTGCTGAGGCGTGGGCTGGGGGAGGAACTAAGGAGGGATTCAGCATTTCTGGGGTCACCGAGGACATCTCAATTTAGCAAAAGGAAAAGGGTTTAGGAAGCAACATTTCAGGACATGAGCCAGCTTTTGACTGTCAAGGGGCGGGAGGGCAGCTCTCCATGTGAGCGAGCCGTTCTGGAGCTGCCTTGGTATGGATTTTCTCGCAGTGGAATGTTTGGGAGCATGGATGTGCATGGGATCTAATGTGGAAGAGCCCTCCTTGTTCCAGCTTGGGCATGGACTATCCTGTACAGAAATTCAACACAAGCCTTGTGTGGGATTCCAGTGGGATTTGGTGGTAGAAGACTTACATATTATCCAGACCTACTTGGGAATCTGTCCCTGAAAAGAGTTACTTACCTTCATTTTCTGCCCTTCTCAGTCACCAGCAGTTTTCTATTTCTTACAGAATGGTGATGCTGTGTCCAGGTGAGCTGGATCCTGGAGAATGGGGATGTGATATTCCCTGGAGGAAGGTCCCAGAGGACCTCTCTAGCAAGGGAGAAGGTGCTGAGGATATGAAACTCACCCCTTGCCCGATGAAAGCCAAATATTTTCAGAGAAGAGTGAAGGACAGGACACTGATGTGACACCTCTTCCCAGTCTCCTCAGTGCCAAGCTCTGGATTTTCATCCCTGGTCATTCCAGCTCTTAGTAGAGCACAGAGGTGTCACATAAATGTGAGGAGGCCATTCCTGGGTCAGACTTTTGAATTACGTCCACCTTAGGTGGAATAGTTCTCATCTGCCATACTGGACTGGTGGCAGACTGGAGAAACTGTTTAAGGAAGTGTCCTGAAATTCAGTGAGGAAAATGAATGGCAAAATGGTCTGTGCAGCCCTTCATTATTTGTATACTGGCAGTGTTCCATATTTTTCCATGTTCAAAGAGACAAATAAAGAGGGAAAATGAAGGAAAAAAGACAGAAGTCATTCCCTCCTCTGATGGGGAAGAATAAAGAAAGATCAAGCATCAAAATCCATCAGGAAACAATGAAAATCAGACCTGGGGTCTGATTCTGACCCCTTTTGCTCTGACACAAACAAATTAAATCAGATTTTAAAAAAAAGGGGGGGAGTGACTTTCAGACTCTCTTGTTACAAAAGCAGGATCTGGCTTGATCTCTTTTGTGTATAAATGCATTTTCACTCTGTGTGCATCAAAATGAAAGCCTGTTCCCCGGCTCCTACTGAGCTTCAGGGAGGAACGTGCCACCCAAAGGGGAAAACAGGATAACAGGGTTCACAGCACAGGGGCCTGAGCAGCCAGCCAGGGATGAACTGAAACGTGGCACTTGGCATTAAGCAAGAGCTGCCTCTGCACAGGGGCTGAGGGAAGGTTTCATGTCACGCTCAATATTTGCTGTCCCGCTCACCCGGGAGAAACGTTGGTATCTTCCCATTTTGTTTTAGTAGAGTCTTAAGGAGAATTAATGTCAAAAAAAGAAATAGAGTGCTGTTTAGGCATCATTTTCAACGTTAAAGGGACAGGCACCACAGGAAATACTCAGGGAATGTGCTACAGCAACTGCATCCAAATTACGGGCAGCCAACAACCTGCAGCTGGACTTGTGATGGAAACTGCCCCTGCCCCTAGTGAAAAACCTCTCTCCTCAGCTGGACAACACTGAGAGTAAGGCCAAAAGGGGTATATTGTTCATTTTAAATATTCATTTGTGTGTGTGTGTGTGTGATTTTTCTATTAGACTGGTTGTAAAACCATGCATAACTGCATAGCAGGAATAGGCCAGAGAGACAGGGATGGCTTTCCCTGCACTGTTTTTGTTCCTGGGCTTTAAAAACAGCAATTGTGATTTAAGAGGAGTCATTGCTTCAATTCTTTTGTGTGAATAGGGTTTTTTTTCCAAAGAGCCTCATTACAAATCTGAGATGACCTTTTCTTTTTCTGGACCATGGGTAGGAACCAGAGGATGAAAACCAAACCAGGATGAAATTCAGGGTGTCCCTGTGAGCTTCAGCAGCTTCCCTTGAACTCAGAGTGGTTCAGGCTCCTCTCCTCTGGTATCAGATCACTGCATTATACTCAAGTCCACTCATGTTTTCATGATCCAAAGGAACAGCTCTCGTTTCCCTTTCTCAGAGAATCCATTCCTTGGTCTGACATTCTCAGAAATTTAACTTTTTTACACCTGCCTTATTTCCCACTGCTTTCTCACCTGTCTTCACCATTTCCTGTTGCACAGCCTCTGCACCACGTGTTTATCATTGAAGAGGGATCATGAGCTCCCATGAGAAAGGCAGAATTTTTTTGAGTCTCACCTGCTGTCACTTGATATACCCTGAGTGCCTTCCCTCACTCCAGCTCCCAGCTCAGAAACGTTCTTGTCCTCTGTATGCAAGTTTGTCCCATCTGCCAGCTCCACACGGAGCTCTGGAATATCCTAAAGCATCTCAAAGGTTGCTGGATTCCCACCTGTGATGGTTGCACTAAGCTTTGATCCTCCTTTGGGCAAAGAGGCATCATTTAACCATGGACACCCTGGGGTGAGTCTCTACAGTAGGAGCTGAATCCTGTCTGAAATACCTTGTAAAGCGCACTGTGATGGGAAGGAGATCTATTCCCTGCTTTAGCTTGGATTTTATACAAGATCTTGGGCAAATCCTTCAAATCTTGGTGCTTCATCTGTCAAAGGGGACATAATACAGCTTTACCTCGCTGTGCTGAATGTAGGTGAGCAGATGTCTCACTGTAAGGACTCACTCCTAAAGGGATCTGGGGGATTATTTCTTGTGCTGTGTCATTCAAGACACAGGAACTTGACTCCTTGATGGTGCTGCTGACTTTGGCCTGTGAGTCACTCATGGCTTCCTAGGGCAGAGAGGTTTGTAGAGAACCCCAGTCCATGCCAATCTGACTCATTACGGGCAGGTGGGATGCAGATGCCAGAGATGCAGCCACAAGGAATCAGCCCCATAGGAGCTGATTTCCTGCTGGTTTGAGAATGCCCACACACTGTGCAAAGTGGGGATGTTCCACTCCCAAGACCGAGAACAAACTGGGAGGAGTGGGAGTGGGCTTTTTTTGAAGTGACTTCAGTGTTTACCCAACCCCATCCCTTTAATAAACAGACCTTGGAAGGGAGTTGAAACCTACTCGTGCTCCATGAAGGTGCGTCAGTCACCATGTGCAAAAGTCAGAATCAAAATAAAAAGCTACTACTCATGTGAGCCAACTTTCCAGGACTTTTTGTTTTAGTTATAACTGAAGAAATCTCTACAGTTGCTTAGAAATAAGGTCTGGAGAAGGTGGGAGGAAAAACAGGGACAGTTTATCCCACAGTCTGTGAGAAGAGTAAATTGCATGAAGATGTCACGGGCTAGAAGTCACAGGGAAAGTTGGGATTGAAAACTCATGGTCAAGATGACAAAAGTGCTGTGTCATTTAGGTCTGTATGGAAGAGCCAGGGAGCAATTTCTGTGGCAACACAGTAAGAAGTAAAAGTAGGAGTGATGTAAAAGTCTTTACATCACTCCACGGTTCCTGCTGACATCCACCTACAGCTCTCCCCCCGTACACCCAGGTCCGTATCCTGCTCAGCACCAGGGTGCCAAAATCCACATTCAACACAAGAGTTGTGAATTTTGAAACAACAGCAAAAATATGTCAAAATGTCCAGAGATCCTTCGTTGCCTCCCTCAGATCTTGGTGCAGATGAAGAGACAATGAGCTGTTCTGTACGGGGGGACTCATCCCGCCTGACTGCTGGTGCTCGCACGTCCGCTGGCAAGGGATGGAGTCAGACACCTTGGGAGCATGAGTCAACCCCTCCCTGTCCCACACACGGATCTCAGGACAGGCTGAATCACTTTCTGGGGGTGTCTGCCTCTCTCTGCTGGCTGGAGGAGATGTTCAGATGACTGTCAGCAGCCCGGGTGCCGTGCGAGTGACTCAACACACGCACTCTGAGCCAGCTCCGTGCAATTTACTGCAAAGGCTGTGATTAGTGGAGGGTTCTGCCCTGAAAACATTAGGTAAAGCCTTTATGTGCAAACTGGGGGATTGTTTTGGGTGTATTTTGTTCCTCTCTCTTTTCTAGAATAAATGAGCCCAACAGAAACATTTTTAAGCCAGGGTGACACATCTGTCTCCTGTGGGTTGCTGCTGCTTGAGTTTCCCTGTACAGGTACAGCTAATGCCGTACAAGTTTCTAGTAAAACAGCACTAAAATAAGGCAATAAATGACGTCTTTTTTCCCTGCTAATCGTTGAAAGTTTTTAAACTGAATAGTTAAAAGATAGTGCAGCAAACAGTACCTTACACATAACAAAACTTTGTGGCAAGACTCATCCTTCCAAAACTGTTAATAAAGTCTGCCAAAAATGTAACTCACCTTGCAGGTTAAAAATGAATCTAATCTACATCTGCTTGAGTATGAGGCTGTTCATATTTAGATGTTTCCATCCATTATGGGGAGAGTCTGAGAGAGCTGGACCTGTTTAGTGTGGAGAAGACTGAGAGGGGATCTCAATAATCCATAGAAATACTTCCTGGGGAGGGCAGAGGACGGTGCCAGACTCTTTATAGTGGTGCCCAATGACAGGATGAGGAGCAATGACCTCATGAAATATACCACAGGAAGTTCCACCTCAACATGAGGAATAACTTCTTTACACTGAGGGTGGCAGAGCACTGGAACAGCTGCCCAGGGAGGGCATGGAGTTCCCTCTCTGGAGATATTCCAAACCCACCTGGAGATGTTCCTGTGCCACCTGCTCCAGGTGATCCTATCTTGGCAGAGTGATTGGATGGTCTCCAGGGCTTCCTTCCAACTCCAACCATTCTGTGAGTCTGTGGTTGGAATCCCCAAGTCCTATGTGCAAGTGTTTCTTACTGAGGACTTAGAACTTAGGGGAAATTTTGATTTTCTTAAAGCTGGTGGTCTAAAGCTTCTCTCTTGGATAAGGCCACTGCTCTCACTAGTTTGTGGTTTGTTGTTTTTTAAAATTCAGTCTGAGATTCTAAATGCATATGTGAGTCCAGAGGCAAGAGATTCAGAGGGAGACTTGAGAGTTGATGTAAAGGTGTCGTTTCGGTGGACTTTGCAGGCTGTGAGAATTCCAGTGAGGGCAGGGCTTAATCCTTCCTGGCCTCCTTTTCCATCACCTCTCCTCCAGCCATGGATAGGTTGGAACAGGGAAAATCTAACCCTGCTACACTGTGGAGTGGACTCCTCAAAAATGAGAAGATAAAATCTATAGAGTGAGGTCTGAAGAGCCAGTGGACCTTATTTGCATCCCCATGGAAGCCAGGTCCCTGTGGGCAGAGAGCAAAGAAAACGGGAGATGAAGAAATTTCGGGTTTTTGAGCATTTTACCTTTCTAACTCGGAGCAGCTGCAGCAAGATGTTCCTTGGATTTCCTTAAAAAAGTAAAAGCCAAATGAGATCTGGAGCTATCTCCCAGTTACACATCAGAGATGGAGGGGCACTTCTTATTGTTTGTTTTGCTTGGAACAATTAGCACTTTTTCCTTTGGACTTTAAAGGTGATGGTCCCAGATAAATCTTTGGCTAAGGCCCAATCCAACCATAGCTACCGAATTACTGAGCTTCCCAAACATGGATTTTGGTCCATCATCTGTTTCCTCACCTGCAGAACAGTTGTCCAGAGAGCAGCAGTGGGAGCAATAAGATGCCAGTGGCTCTTTCTTGTCCCAGGAATCTCTCAGTAATTTTTATTGTGATGCTTTGCTCCATGAGTTGTTCAATCTACCCTTGTGACAATCAATGGAGTTATATTTTTAAAAGCCTCCAAAGTTTGGTGGGGCCACTATTTTATCTTCTGGAGGAAATAAATGGTTTAAGTGGTGGTTGGGATGGAGAATAAAGCCAGGGCCCTTTGGAATATCATGGGGTGTTCTGCCCCATGCCAGGGTGCAAGGGGACATGTTGGGAGCTGAAGGTGACCCCAGCGCAGGCTGTGTCCTCCCTGACATAACTGTGGCTTGGATTTGTGATCCAGCCAGGAGACAAGGCTGGAGATGAGCTACCTCCAATATAGCTCTTGGGTCCATCCTAGAAACAGGGCAAGGGATTTGCTGGAGAGATCAGATTCTTTGTTTTGGGACTATTTCAAGGGTATTGATGAGTCTTGATGTTTCCTGGATTTATATGTTTATCTGCATGGGACAAAACCCATATTTTTCCCAAAGGCAAGTGCGAATGGGGATTCCTGAGTAAGGCAGAATCAATGGGAATGCTGCTTAAATAGAAGTATTTTAGAATAAAAAAGAATCCCTGCGGTTGCAGGGAATACGGGTGTCCTGCTCTTGGCGTGGTGCATTCCAAGAGAGATTCCTCTCTCCAAAAAAAGTAACTTTCACACTTGGGCTGCAGCATTTAGGTGGGATCTGGATTTCAAACTCTCAAATGTGGATCCAGTTAGGATGAGCACGGAGGCTGTTCCCTATCAGAAGAGCTGGGGTGGGGTGGCCGATCCAGTGGCTCAGGAAGATAAGGACAATGAGTCAGAGAACTCCTGAATACAGCACCATTTCCAATTCCCACACTGATATCTCTGTATTTCTCTCCTCCAGACTGTAAGGACAACCTGACGTGAGTTGAAACTTCAGGCTCCTGAGCCTGCCCCAGATGCAATAATTTAGTGAGCAGATGATGTTTTCCACCAAAGCTCCTGTCTAACTCAGTGGATCTGTGTGTCTTCCGGCAGGTGTGTCCTCTGTGGCCTCCCTGATGTCCCTGGCTTGGGTGCTAGCCTCCTATCACAAGCTTCTTCGGGACTCTAGGGACGACAAGAAGAGTATGAGCTACAGAGGGGCCCTCATCCATCTCTTCTGGCGCCTCTTCACCATCTCATCCCGAGTTATTTCTTTTGCTCTCTTTGCTTCCATCTTCCAGCTCTACTTTGGGATCTTTGTAGTGGTCCATTGGTGTGCCATGGCTTTCTGGATCATCCATGGTGGGACAGATTTCTGCATGTCTAAGTGGGAGGAGATCCTCTTCAACATGGTGGTAGGGATTGTGTACATTTTCTGCTGGTTTAATGTCAAGGAAGGGCGGACTCGATACCGAATGTTTGCGTATTACACGGTGGTCCTGACGGAGAACGCTGCCTTGACGCTCCTTTGGTATTTTTACAGAGATCCTGACACCACTGACTCCTATGCCGTGCCAGCACTGTGTTGTGTCTTTCTTAGCTTTGCTGCTGGGATAGCTTTGATGCTGTTATATTATGGTGTGCTGCATCCCATGGGGCCAAGAGCTAAGATCTTTGCCAGCTCCTGTTGCGCCGAGCTGCTCTGGGGCATTCCTTTGCCCCCCGATGTTGAGCCCATGGCACCCCAAACCCCTGGGTACCGGGGGGCCCAGGCTACGCCCACCAGAGCGGTCACGGAGCAACAGGAGGAACTCACAGCTGACACTTGCTTGCCCGTTTTCCAGGTGAGAGCAATGGTACCATCTACTCCATCTGGGCGACCCTACCCCCCCGAGGGGCCTCTCATTAAGATTGACATCCCAAGAAAAAGATATCCTGCCTGGGATGCTCATTTTGTAGACAGGAGGTTAAGAAGAACTATCAACATCCTCCAATACGTCACCCCCACAGCTGTAGGTATTAGGTATAGAGATGGACCTCTCTTATATGAGTTGCTACAATATGAATCTTCACTTTAAAGCTCCTTAAAGCAAAAGTAAAAGAGGGGACCTTATTTTTGTTTACGGTAAACACAGATCATGAAACAAACACAAACCTTCAGATAAGCTTTCTTTCTGGTTGCTGTATGTATAAAAAAAAAAAAAAAGATATTCTCTATGTTTTGTAAGTAAAAACAAAAAGAAAAACTTTTCTTTTGTTTTTTACACACAAGAAACAGTATTTCAACTTCCACACCTAGGATTCACAGGTGGAGAAGGAGGCATCTCCACATCAGTTTTATACCGTACACCAAGTGTAGAACATTATTTATGGGATTGGTGCTGATTGAAAAATAAAAAAAAAAAAACAAACAAACAAACCTACAACTGCCTTATGCCCTTAGGTGCTGAGTTTCATTAAGTACTGTCACCTTTCTCATGCAAAACTCTTTGATGATTATATGCCAGGAAAAAAAAAAAATAAAAACCAACCATCCAACTGAAATGCAAACCTTAAAATTAAAAAAAAAAAAAAAATTAACAACAACAAAAAGAGAGAAATGTATGAAAAAACCATAAATCCTGTTGCTCTTATTGGATTTAGCAGAAAAAGCCCTCCAAATGTCTAAATATGAGAAAGCAAAGATAAGAAAGCAAAGATAAGAAAGCAAAGCCAAGACAACCCCAATGGAGTTTGATTTTTCCAACAGCTGAAAGACAAAATCAGGTCTGTAAGATAATTTGGCAAGGAATTTATAACACCATTGGGCCAAGCCTTGACCGAGTCGTGTTATAAAAATGATCCCACCCTGGAACCGTTTTCCTCATGGAAATGGACCCTGTACAAAGGTGGGATTGTACCAGATCAGTGGGAAAATACAGGATCTGATCTTGTTCCCAGCACCTGCTCGTGATAAAGCCCCACTGTCTCCAGTGGAGCAAATACCAACAGTCTGAGCCCAGAATAAGGCCTGCCACCTTGATTTCTGGAAAACGAGAAATTATAGGAATTAGAAACCAAAAACATGATCCGAAATTACATTTCCACATATCTAATAATTATTCCAGTAATAATAAAACTCAGCATGGTAGCAAAAAGCGAGTCAATTTAAAGGCACAATACTTGATCAGTGACTGGCAAAATAATTTGACCTACTGTATCATTTTAAGGCTGTGAAAGGCATACATGTATTATTTGTAATCTCGTGTAAGACCTGTCATGTCTCATTCAGTGCGAGCCTTAAAGTGATTGTAAAGCATCCTTCGTTCCATTTTGGGGATTTTTGGGTTTTGATTTTTTGTTTTGTTTCTGTTTTGTTTTTAAGGAAAACAAAACATGAAAAGTCGGGATTAAAAAAAACACAAAAACACAAAAACAAACAACAACAAAACAACCAACAAAACTTCTTCAAACGGTAATAACCTGTAAAACTGACTCACGTCTCGAGATGATTTGGTGCTTTGTATTTTTGTTGATGTTGTTGTTGTGATTTAGCTGAGAAAATTCTTCGACTCGGTTACATGTGGGGAACTGCTGATAAAAACTGTCTCGTGTCACCCTCTACTGTAAGTACATGGCGAGAAAAAACAACCAGAGGAAATCCAAGAGCGTAGCGAGAGCGCCGTGGTTTAGCTTAGCCTTCCACCGCCAGGAGATGCTGCCACCTCCGATGCTGGCAAAGACCAGACGGTCCTGCCGAGGGCTGTGGGGTTGTCTTGACATTTCCAAATAACCCGCTCGGTGTCTGAACATTTTCATCTCTCTCGGATTCTGTTTCTGTGCTGGAATCTCTTGGGTTCTTTTCGAGTTAAATCACCGGGTTTGCATCTATCCGACACCCTTTTTCCATTTTGAGAGTATTGCTCCTTTAAAGGAATATTCCCATTTCAGGGCATCTTTTCAATCCCACCATGCCTCTACTTGGGAGGGGAAAAACAACAACAACAAAATGAGATATTTTTAAGTGAATGCTGTAGTATTTTCTGTGTGTAATTGCAATTTTTTATTCCAGAAATACTGTAACTGTCTAGGGTGCAAAACTCCCATGCTGACCTATTCTGAAGAGAAGATCAGCATGGGGGGGATATTTTTTAATTATGATTATGATTTTTTTTTTAATTTCAGAAATCAGTTGGTTTTTTTAATTATGATAGTATTTAAAGAAACTAGTACCAATTTTATATAACAGTTTAAAGAAGCTGAATGCTTTCTTCGCCTGAATATACCTGAAGAGAAACAAACATTTTTTTCAATCAGTGATCCTTTGCAGTGTTCTGAGAAAACGTTGGGGTTTCTTCAGTTGTTTCATTTTGTTTTTTAAAGGAAACTTTTAACTGGTGTCTGTCCCTTTCAAGGAGGGCAGGACTCCTTCACGCCAAACGATAGACACACGGCAAAGTTTATACAAAGCCAAATTGTCACTGGTACTGTAATTCCCAGTCAAACTCCATTTCAGGCAGATGTTTCTGGGCTCTGATTACAACCAATGTGATGGTCACATTTTCATGCAAAGGGAGGGATTTGGTCTTGTCATCCCCTATCTAACTCCCCAGTCCCTTGTTTGCTGTGCACATAAATACATATATATATATATATACACACGAACTGATATATATTTGTGAAAAGCTTTCATTTCCCTTCTCCATTGTCTATGCCCCACAGACAGTCCCTTCCCAAGTGTCCTACTAACATTTCACCCTGTTTCTCCCCTGATCAGTGTACTGTCTCCATAAAAAGAGGTAATTGTGAAGTGAACTTGCTGTCCCCACCTACTGAGTCCTAAAAACATGGAGGTGCCCATCCTCCAGTGACAGGCCTGCGTTTTTCATTCCAGAACTTTCTTTTGACTTGCCTTTAATGTTAGTGTAGACTTATGTTGATCCAATTCCCCATGTAAAGGCTCCCATTGGTCCTTGCATGAAGAGCTCTCCTCCCTGCAGCTGCATTTGCGTGGCAAAAGCATGAGAAAGGAATGGATGGCTAACAGCCCTGCTGTTCCTCGGGGACCATTTTCCAGGAGGTGGCATCTTTGTTTTCAAAAGCATTGTAAGAAGGTCCTGCTCCCCAAACTCATCAGCCTTGAGGTCTGGAGATGTGGTGCCGATCACTGGCCCCATTGAACAGCTGGACCCTTCCCACCAGGACAGTGACAGCGAGCCAAGGCACAGTCACCAGGTGCCAGGAGGAGGAGACCCTTCAGTGTTGCCTCTCATGAGCAACTCCAGCCTGCCTTCCCTCAGGAACGGGATCTTACTCCACACCACCACACCAACAGCCGTCGCCTCTGCCCCGTGCCAGGAGCGAAGGGGCAAAACACTCTGGAAGTGTCCTTACTTCTCAATACAGTGCTAACTTCTCACAACCAAACCAGCTTAACCAAGGGCTTGACACATCCCTGTTCCAAAGTCCTCCTCCTCCGTGGCTCGTAGTGGGGATAACAACAAGGCAGGTGCCTCCACTGCAAGTT
Organism: Aphelocoma coerulescens; assembly: GCF_041296385.1. NCBI lineage: Eukaryota > Metazoa > Chordata > Aves > Passeriformes > Corvidae > Aphelocoma > Aphelocoma coerulescens. The sequence continues at coordinate 122,944,288 of NC_091016.1, forward strand.
AAGACTGTTTCATTACTTGTATAAACTTTCTGCCTCTGCTTCTCCTTGCTTTGAATGATATCCACCGGCATCTTCATTTAGCAAAGGATTTCCAGGGAGAGTCTGTGTCAACCCTGAAGAACTATTTCTTTTTCCAGGACTTCATTACAGCCTTAACATAAAGCACGTGCTCTGCCACTACTCCCAGCACGTTCCTGGTGGACAGTTTGGGGTGGTGACCATTTCCTTTTGGGATTACCTGTGATCTTCTTGCCAAACAGCGCCTTTTGCCAAGACAAAAGCTTGGGGTGGAAAACTACCCCAGCTCCTTATTGGTACTAGTCCCAGTGCTAAGAGTCTCATCCTCTCCTCCTGTTTTACTTTTTTGCCCTTTGATTTTTTTTTGTGTGCACTTTTGCAGGATGGTCAGCAGCTTGTTTTGGTTTTGCTTGGATTTGAACTCCTCAGCTTTTCCTCAGTACCTTTTTTTATTCCATATCCCACCTTCTGGCCAGAAGATACTGCATGAGGAGGTCTTCAAACTGCCACAGAGAAGGTTGAGCCTGTATTTATTCACATCACAAGACCAGTGGGCAACTTCTCTGGCACATTTGTGGTGCTGGATTCAGCCTGGGATCATCTAAACCAGCCAACTTTGCCATGCCAGGGCAATGCTGAGGCACGAGGGCTCCACCATCCCGACTGTTATTGTTCAAACCTTCCCTGGCATGGTTTTGACCCACTCCAAGGAGCCCTGGGCTCAGGCACAGCTTGCCCAGTCTTTGGCACTGGCCAGGGACCGTCCCCAACTGGCAGTTTGGATGCATCTGCTCCATATCAGGGGTGGAAGATTTTAGGAGTCAGGATGGAGCCAGCACTACTCAGCTGGCTTCATGGCCAGAACGGATCCTGGAAGTGCTAAACTTCCTGGTAAAGATGTAACTCCATGCCACAGTCCAGGATTCAGGATGTGGTGGAGTACATCAGCTCCGATCCGGCATTTTTGTCTTTTCTGCCTGATTCAATGGAAAAGTTATTTTTCAGTTCACTTTGTTCCTTTTGCTGAGGTTGTTTTGCAAACGGCGTCACTTTTACGGCTCGGATGTCAACCCATCCATCCCTCCATCCATGTCAGATGGATGGCATGTTTACTGTGATAGTGTTACACATCCATAGGCAGCTAATTTGGAGACAGGAATCATTCAGACCAGACCAAATCAACAATGGGAACACAGGAATTACAAGGTCCCTGCTCATGCCCTTGTCATGCTTTGCCACCCAACACGAGGCATTTTTCATCTGCAGCAAATCCAACCCAGACTGCAGAAAAGGAGCTAATGGTGAATAATTACCAGTGGAAAGTACAAGTGAGACACCCATTTCAAGTGTAAATATATTTATTTTCAGTGTTTGGGATTGGAGCTAATTCTGTGCTTCGCCCTGTCCTTTTGTGCACCTGCCAAAAGTCAGCAGTCATTTGCATGTATTTTTATTTAAAGCTGACTGGATGAAACAGGGCAAAATGAATTCCAAGCTTTAGTGAATGGTCTGCTAAAAGCTGGCTCACAAGGGGAGCATCGTTATTGACTTTCAGAGTGCAATCACCCCATGCTCTTCAGATATATTTTTGTACACACAAGATTCACTTCACAATTTATCCCACCCCTGGCCCCTGCATGTCACACCTGTCACCTGCACACCTGCAGCATGACTAAACCTCCTGAAGAAAATGTGGTCTGAGGTTAGTCCAGCATGATTTCATTGAAGCTCAGAGGTGCTTTGAAAAGGAAAACTTACTACTGTGCATTTGCAAAACCTTTTAGTGCCTGCTTGCTGGGCAGCTTGGGCAGGAGACAATTTGGAAGCTGCCAGAGTCAGCGGAAAATTGTGGAGACAGGCTTTCCTAGGATTTTTCCTCCTTTTACTGGGTTTGCTTTTCTCTGGGTTCTGTTCAGATCCAATGTGGTCCTGCAAAAGAAAACCCACCAGAAAATGAAAACCCAAATAACCATGACAAAATAAGGTCTATGCCAATCCCCACAGAAGCTGAGGTGGCTGACGTAGGACGGTAGGGATGATGTGAACTCCGCTGTGGACCCTTTGCTTGCTGGAGCTTGCATGCTGTTCTTTTGGCAGTTGTCTCAAGCCCTGGGGGCTTTGGGGATGGTGCTTTCCCAGGGTTATGATTGCTGGTTTTATTTTTCCTTGGAGCTCAGGTGTATTCTGGTGCAGAGAATCTCAGCCTGGTTTGAATGAGGAGAACTTGAGGCTATCCCAAATAGACGTGGGCAAACCTTTCACTGTGTGCAGAACGCATTTCCAGACCTTTGGGTACCGCTAGAGATTGTTGCAATCCACTTAATTCTTCATGAGCATGTTCAGAATCGCTTCATTGTTCTGTTGTGTTTGAACTTGGGAATAACGGTGTGGTGACTCTTTCCTGTTGAGGTGTGATGTGAAGAAAGGGAGGAGCCTTCCTGCTGTGCTGCATTTTGCCTGTGTTCAACCCTTGTTCCTTACTTGAAGCTCAGACAGTGGGATAATGAGAAAAATGGGAAAATAAGATGATGGATTGCTGCATATGTTCCATTGGTTCTTCACTGATGAGGAGGGACGCAATTGGTGACAATTAAAATAAATCTGCATAAACCATCTGGACCTCAGTGTATATTCGAACATGCACAGAACCCAATTGGAAAGTGATGTTGTTGATAAAATAATGTGGATATCATTTCCTGTCGTATATTAAAAACCTAAAAACCAAACCAAACAAAACCAAGCCCTGGAAATGGAAAAAAATTATTTGAGAGCATAAACCTTCCTGTGCCCTCCCCATTCCTTTGGGACACATGCAGCAAGGCACTGTTTGAAAGCCAGGCACTTTGTAATCCGCGGAGTTAATTGGATTTGTGCAATGCTGTGCTTGTCAGATGGTCTCTTACAGCGAGCATAGAAAGTGGCCACGGTCTAAAAGTCATTGCAGATTTTTGGGTGACAGTACTTCTGGGTTTCGACCCCAGCTCTGCCACGAAGTTGCTGTGTAACCTTGGGCAAGTCATTTAACCTTTCTGTGCCTACAGTTTACCCATCTGTACATGGGTATAATAATATTTACCTACCTCACAGGGGTGTTGTGAGGCTTAAGTTAATGCGTGTAAGAGGTGCTGGAAGTGCACCGTGAAAATTTCATTCTTGCTGGGTTTGTGCTGTTGTGGGGGATGAGCAGTGAAGGGGTGGGTTACAACATGCAGAAGGAAAACCTGCTGGTGCTTGTCTTGAGAAAGTGATTTGAAGTCTTTTCTCTCCCCAAAAGCAAGGAACGGAGAAAATTGTTGTGCACCAACTGAACAGCCTTGCTTTCCTGGTCAAATATAACAGCACTATTTGCAATATTATTTTCTTACACAACAGGTGACCTTTCCCTTTTCCTTGCTGTTTCTGAAAACTTGAAACTAAAGATGACAAAAGTATTTCTGAACCGAACAGATTACTGATGAATACTTGAATTTCTTTAAAAGTTGCTCTCATCAGCCACGGTTAAATGTGCACTAACCTTTCAATCATCAGCTTCCATCTGAATACAGTGAAAAATTTGCTCACGCTGTTTTGGAATAGCCTGGACCTTATTTGGGAGGCTGGTAATGCTGAGGACTCTTGTAGGCATGGGAAAACTAGTGTCTCAACTGATACACACGTGAAAAAATATCTTTTTTCTCTTTCTGTTTTTGCCTTTTAAGTTCCTTGACTGCCTAAGACAGCACAATAATTGCAGTTTACTTGTTTGTACAGTAGCTTTTTTTTTGTTTTTTTTTGTTTTTGAACTGTTTCCTTACACAAAGGGCGAAGGTGGGATGTGAAAGGATAAAATAGACCCAACGCTGCTCCCGCGCAACTCTTCCCGAAGTCCCTGCTTTCCTGGAGAAAAAACCTGCGCCACATCTAGGGAGACCAGGCCAGGCTGCTTTCACCGTCCTCCCACAGGCAAAACTTCCCTTGCCACCTGTGGGAGTTTTGGCTGTTGGTTCCATGTCCATTGAGGTGGATTCGTCCCTGGTTGAGCCCCAAACCACTCGGGTGAAAGCTGGGATAACTTTCTTTAGAATGAGGGAAGGGATCCAGTTCATTGCTCCAAATGTCACCACTGGTCAGATGATTTAGAAGGGGAAAAACATGTGATAGAAAGCCTGGGGTTTAGGGGTTTTTTTGTGTTTTTATTGTCTAAGTGTCCTGACCATTATATGATGTCTCTTGTGGGAATGCAATGCCAGGCAGGAGTCCCTGCTCCCTTTTAGAGAAGCTTTGTGAAGTCTGCTCACGCACTCCTTATCTCCTTACTCAGGCAAAACTCCTGGGCTTTGTTGCTGGGTCTCCTTTTCTCTCCTGAGTAAGGACTGTGGAGTTTGGTCTGTTTGGGATCACTGGGGGGTGTTTCAGGTGGCCGTTGTCTTCTCTGGCCCAAGACTTGCTTTGCATGAAGCAAGAAGGAAACTCTGTCTTGATCTGCCACGTACCTTCCCTGTCCCTTCTCCTATCCACCATGAGGAGGGAGTTCAAAATCTTCTGGCTACAGGGGCCAGGCTCTTCCACCTGAATTTCCAGGCAGCTGCACATCTTCCTGCTGGCGCAGAGCAAGTTTAGAAGCCCCACTCCTGCAGATGGGCCATCGCTCATCCGCATCAGCTTTGGGTCTGCTCCTTCCCCGTCCTTCTCCCCAGCCATTTCTTTGCCCTGTTTTAAGCACTCAGCTAGGTGCTTCTGGGTTCTTTTTACTGCTTCTGTTCCAAAAAAATTTTAAAAAAAGATTGAAGTTGGGAAAAAAACAACAATGTAACTCCTTCGGTGCTATGCTAACTACTTTGTTTGACCCAACCAAATGCTGGCCAACAAACAGATATTCCCTCTTTGTCCTAAAAAGCACCGCACATCTGTGTCTTGAACAGGGATGGACTGAGAGGGCTGAGAGAGGGCAAGTGTGGTTTTGAAAGCAATTGAAGTCTCATGTGTATCTGGTAAAGCAGAAAGATGTAGGTCCAGACTGCTTTCAAAGCTCGTTGTCGCCCACCTTGTGGAATTAAATAGGATATAGCCTATCAGGTATTGAGGGCATTATATATATATATATATATTTAAAAAAAAAAAAAGTTCTCTTTATTGATAAATCACCCTTTAATTCTCCTGAAGTTGTGCTGTTTAACAGGGAAACCACCTGGCTGTGCTTGCACCCAGTTGTTTTGGTATGACCCACTTCAGCAGTGAGAGTAAAAAACCAGGAAGAGAAAGAATTCCTCCTACTATATATTAAGCCTGAAGTGATGTGGGTGCCAATGAATTTTCAGGATTAAAGGGACTAATCAACATGTATGTCTGAGTCTATATCCCCAGTCCCGTGGAAATATAGGTGAGCATACATGCCATGTTACTGCAGCAGTATATATGTTTTAATATATATGAACACATTGTGAATTCCAAAGGGCTTTTTCGGGATGAGGAAGGTCATTCCTGGTGAGAGGTGCTAGCAATTTGGGATTTGCAAGCAGGGTTGAAATAAACATTCCTTGTAGGGGCTTTTTTTTTTTTTTTTTTTTAATTAAAATACCATCAGAATTTTAAGGTCCTGAGGAAATGCTGTCCCACCTGATCTTCCACTTCTTAAGAAATTTGGAAGCCAAACTCAGACCAAACATCAGGGCCAAATGCAGTGTCAGGAGAAATCAGTAGAACTCCACTGATGGCTAGGTGCCTCCTTACACTATCTATGCTAAAAATAGTAATTTCTAGTGGTGTTGGGGAGCCCAAAAGGGGCCCTATTGGTCTTTTTCTTCACCTGTGACAATAGATTTTGTGTTTGAGCTTGTAGAGTTTGTCAAAACCCAGGCAAAACTTGGGCAAAAGCAGGAGTATCTTT